>NC_143579.1:110011874-110636817 GCF_048544385.1 Mastigoproctus giganteus
GGCAACATTGATATCGTCAACTATTCACGTGATTACCTCCAGCGCTCATGGCTCGAGTCACTCCACATAGTCCGCTGTAGCCATACTATGAATCATAATAGTGGAGTTCATATACATGGAGTCTGCCATTCCACAGTGCGATTAGTGCTGCCATTCCTTACACATTTGTAATACTGTGTTACACGCACTGTAGTTATGATTTTACAATCATGCTCAATCATTTTGAGTTACTTTACCCAGTGTGTTTATATATATACTCAGTTCTCCATACTAACTAGCTGATGAAGGGACACCTTGCCCCAAAAGCTTCTATTTTATTGCTTTATTTTTTATGTATTTTAATGTTTTTATTTATATCTGTTTTAGTGCTTTCTTTATGTATATATATATTTATTTATTTTAATATAGTTTAATTTAAACCAGGCTGTCAGTTGTTACTAGAAATTGTAGTGAGAGGTGAAGTTGTCTTGGCTGATTTGTAGAATATACAATTCAAGACCACATCTGATGGCATCAAAATAGAGACAAAATGGCTTCAGCAAGCATATAGTGTATTTTCAATGGGGTTTTTCAAAATTTTTGCATAATATGCAATGCAGTTTAGAGTTAAAAATGAACAATACTAATCGCCTTGTACTTGAATAAATGGAAGCACTAAGAATATTTATATTCACTTGAAGTACAGCAAATGGATCAATCAGATACAAAAGTAGTACCCCCAAAGTAACTGGTTACTGTGGTGACTTTTGTGATTTGGAAATAAAATTACAATTAGTAGCCCTCTTTGAATTGTATTTTCAGTCTTCAATTTAAGTAAACAGTTGCCAAAATATTGTGAAATTCAAGCCTGTTAATTGTCCTGAATATCTATTATAAATTTAAATAAAGCCATTTATTGACAGTTTAGCAAAAGAATGTTATTTGAATTAGTTGGTTTCAATTATTATTATTATTATTAGTGACATATAATGCAAGGAAGCAAGCTTATAAAGCAGCAAAATAAAAAATAAATAAAAAAAAAAGAAAAGAAAACTCCTACACCACTTGTCCACGCCCCCAATAATCTGTCTAGTTCTTTGAATTTATTGAAACTGCTCAACATCAGATGGAATTTTTCCAGCATTCAACCAACTGCTGGCTGAAAGCAAAATTCCTCACATCTGCACTGCAACCATCCTTCCTAAATTTGAATTTATACCTCCTTGTGTGTAGTCGTAATGTGTGTAGAGGGACTCTCTCTTCAGCATTGGTCTTGCTCAATCCATTTAAAGCCTTAAAAAGCTCAACTGGATAAACCTATCAGGTTATAGTCTTAAGATACTGCAATCTGCAGAACCAAAGCCTGTTTTGGTACACTACCCTTTTTTACCCTTTCATATCCTTCGCCAATCTTGTTGTCCTTCTCTACACACGTTCTAGCAGGTATACAGCCTTCCTGAAATGAGACCTCCAGACTTGTATGCAGTACTCATCAAGATGCAGTCTAACCATTCCCTTATACAATGATGTATAAGGCAATGGTTAGACTGCATCATTTCCCTGTCCCTGCTAGCAAAGTCCCTGTATATCAAAACAAAATGAGCTGTCCTGGTAGCCTGCCTGCACTACTCAGAGAACTTCATATCTGACTGCAGAATTACCTTCAGGTCTTTTTCATTTTCTACTGCCCTGAGTTAGTACCACACAGTTGGTACATTAATTTGGGATTATTGCTACCCATAAGCAGTACCTTGAATTTATCTATGTTAAACTACAACTGCCATTTCTCAGCCCATTGGTCTCATTTGTTTAGATCTTGCAGAAACTGACCCTGATTGATGTTATTTACCAACCTGCCAACCTTTGTATCATCTGCAAACTTAGACATTAAGCTTGATATACCTTCATCAATATGATTAATAAACATAGAAAATAACAAGCCCAGCACTGAATCTTGTGAGATGCCACTAAATGGGATGATTCATTTATAGGAGTTCTGAAGTTTGAAACTTAGAAATTTTTAAACAGCTATCTGGCCTTTCAAAACCATACAAAACAAGAGGAGTAGGAAGACAGCACAGTAAGTAAATTTAGCTGTAACAAAACAGCAATAATGAAATGTTCCATGTGAGCTACCATGAAGAGAGACCTTAACCTACTGTATGGTAAATGATTTCATTCTCTTGTTTTTTTAGAAAATAATGAACAGACACCTACATATTATATGGGATTATATGCTGAAAGCCTTGTGGATTAACTCAAGACTTGAGGGAATCTGCAAGAATCTGTGGGGGGTTATCAGTGTGGGCTGCATTTGTAGGTAAAAGGAATCTATTTTGTAGAGATGTGTGATGTTACCCATATATTGTAGGTGCAGTCACCAGGGAACTGTGGTTAGCATGGGCACTCAGAGCGACCTGCGGCTAAGCAGCCCCCATTTTCAGCAGGGTTCGATGTACTGTGTGTTGTGACACATTACTCCCATCACCGGCATTCCAATTACCGGCGAGTTGTGCCACAGTCACCTATCTGTTGCCACATACCATCCAGGAGAGCCTTCGCTCACCTCAAGCATCGATGAGTTGTGGTCATCTAACACCTCGCCGGCGGTTCGTGGGTTTTCCCTCCTCTCACCACTTTCGGTAGGTACTAACTACGGCTGAGGGTGAGCACTCCACCAGCCGTGCTGTTTTGGATATGCTCTGACCCAGTCGTCTGGCCATTACAATTTGGCCTTTGTCAAGCTTGCTGAAGTCTGCTGCCTTTCCCATCTGAAGAACAAGAGTGTAACACTGATTAATGGAGCTCTGTATCAGGTGTTTTTTATACCATGTCCTGACCCACACCGTAGTTCACCAGCAGTTGCTTCAATCTGCATAACGACTGGCTGATCATAATGTTTTGGCTCATCAGTGTAAATCTCTATATTTAAAAAAGGTGCTTTCTATTTCTCAACTTTTTTGTGATATTCTACAAAAATCCATATATTTATATTAATTATATTAATGAAAATTATATATTTCACAATGTTTTAATGTCAAAAATGGTCAAAGTTTTACATTTTGGTGGTATTCTTAATTTTTTTTCTTATTAATTATTGTTAATTTGACATTTATTTAGTAAGAAAAATTTTTACAAAATACTTTGTTGAGAGTGAGATAATTACTGCCGTAGTGTTGCTACAGACTGAGGATACTGCCTCATGCGATTTGCAGTTTCTGGTTTTAACAGGTTAGAACAGGTTTCTGCCAGGTTTCGCTCAGTTGCACTGTTGCAATAGGTACCGTGAGTGTATCGTGCTGACTTTAAAGGTGATGGAAGTATTACAGTAAGAAATCTTTTGATTTTGTGTGCAAATGCTTAAATTTATTTTCTTTTAATAGATTTAACTAAATTTACTAAACATGGATAAATTATTAAAAATAAACCAAAAAAAAAAAAAAAAGATGCATTAACACTACCTTTGCAGCTGTCTGATTTAGACCTACGCATTTCAAATGCAAAAAAACAAAAAATTAAAAAGTATGCATTTCAGTCCTGGAAATATGATTATTTGGTAATAGATAATAGTAGATAGCGAAACCAGTGTTGTTGTTATTGGAGGTTTTACGGTGCAGCGGCAGCTAAAGGCCATTATGCACGAAACAATGGTAGGAGATAACAGGCATTATTAAAATTGACATATGTGGGATTTAAGCATCATATTCTTTCATAGCATTTTATCCTTTTTAGGAAAGTGAAAACTGCATTAATATCAGATCTGTTGTCTAATATTTGTTGCAAAGTAGGTGTGATTTGAACTGCATGACTTGATAAGAAGGTGGTTTTTTTGCCATACTCCATTATAGAGAGGGCAGTTAACTATGATGTGCTAGACTGTGATTTGAGCATGGCAGTTTGGACAAAAAGGATCTGAGGAAGAAAGAAGGTAAAAGTGAGTAAGGTGTGCATGTCTTATTTTGTAGTTGTGAAAGTGTGACTTCTTCCTTTCAGTTTGAGTGGAAACTAGATGGCCAAGACTGGAGTTCCAATTTAATCCGAAAGAGTTTGTTGCTTTCTTGGTTTTGCCAGATGGTTTGCCAGTGATTCATACTTCACTTTATTATGAGACTTTTTTTAGTCGGTGAAAGGAATTTTGAAAGAACCATCAACTGGTTCCACAGTAGATTCGGATGCATGGTCAGCACTCTCACTGCCAGGTATTCCAACATGGCTAGCAATCCAACAACATTTTACTACTTTCGTGTTCTTAGCTAGATGAGTCAGCAAGTTTTGAATATTACCCCGGGTAGGTAGTTGTGATGCTTTCTTGGTTGTGTAAAGCTAGAAGGGCACTGAGAGAGTCAGTAAAAATAATACTATGGGTAAACTGCTTTAATTTTATAGCTTCTAGGGCCATTTGTATGGCATGTAGTTCAGCAGCAGCAGCATGGACATAATGATCATTTATGGAGCCGTCTGTGTATATCTGGATATGAGATTCATATTTTTCAAATAGAGAATTATGAAGCTGATTGACATTCTGTGGAGAAAGAGTAGTTTTCCTCCATTCTCGAAGGGACAGATCACAGGTAGCAGGACAAAAAGCCTGTATGCCAGCAGGTCGATTTATTAATGGAAAAACAGCATATAAGTTCTCTCAATTTGGAGTAAATAGACATTTCCACGCTGGATGCAGTGGTTGGCTTTTTATTTTGACAGCATAATTTAACAGTAAAATTTGTCTTCGCAGAGAGAGAGTCGGGGATCGTGAGCTTCAGCGTACAGGCTCTGCACAGGAGATGTGCGGTAGGCTCCAAGAGCAATGCGTAGGCCACTATTTTTTTTTTTTTTTTTTTTATGTGAACCCCAAACACGAGAGGTATTAGAACCTATAGTACTTAATACCATGCTTGGGTTGGAGGTTGAGAAGACGAAAGAAGATATTTGTTGACATTGGACTTGAACTTCTGTAGATTGTAATTTTCAGGAAATACATATGAAGGAAGGTTGTTCCAGAAAACGGCAGTTGAATGAATAAATGAGGAAGATGAAAAGTTGGTTCTGTGGGTTTGAAGTTGGACAGTAAATGGATGTTGGCTGGTGGCAGCACGTGTTTGGACTGTTTTGAAAGAGAGAGCAGGAATTATAGAAGCCAATTCAGAAGAACAGTGCCCATGGATCTGTAGAAGAGGCATGCAGCAGAAACAGTGCATCTATGAGAAAGCGAGTGGAGAGACTCTATTAGAGATGAATCATTAATTAACCTAACTCTTTTGAATGGAATCAAGAAGCCTGAGGGAGGTTTTGGGGGCACAACCCCAGATGTGGGAACAATATTCCATGGCAGGGCGGATTTGCGATTTATACAGAGTGAGCAGCTGTTTGGAAGAAAAGTAACGCCGAGAGCGAAAGAGAAAACCAAGTTTTTTAGATGCAGAGGAAACAATATTTGTAATCTCTTCTAATCTCTCTTGGCTTGTGCCAAGAGAGATTAGAAGTCAGGGTAATCCCCAAAAGATAAGCATATGAGCAGAAGAATCCTTTTTTGCGAGATATAAGACAAGACTGAGTTTTAGAAGGGTTGAAATCAACCAAGTTGTCTTTGCCCCACTGGAGAATTACCTGAAGATCAGCATTTAAGGAATTAGTTGCAGATTTTTGAGAAGTTGAAGGTGATTGAGCAGGACAAGGTTTCTCAAAATGGAAAGTTGAATGCAATGTGCTATCATCGGCAAAACTATGGATAGGATTTCCAGTCAATGGAAGAAGGTCATTGATATACAAGAGGAAAAGAGTGTGGGAAAGAACTGAACCTTGGGGGACACCGGCATTAGTGGAGAAGTTAGAAGATAGAGAACCATCTACCATCACCCTCAGTGAGCGATCAGAGAAAAAACTGGATAACCAATTACTAAAAACAGTTGGCAAACCATAAGATGGAAGCTTGTTTAGAAGACCTTTATGCCAAACACGATCGAAAGCCTTTGAAATGTCAAGAGCAACTACTTGTGTTTCACCGAACCTTTCCATTGAATTAGTCCATAAATGGGTAACATAAGCCAGAATATCACCAGTGGATCGACACTGACAGAATCCATACTGGTGATCGTTGATCAGACGGAAGGTTTCTAGGTAGTTTAAGAGTTGGCGGTTAATTGATTTCTCCATTACTTTAGAAAGAGTAGAAGTAACTGCAATGCGATGATAATTGGATGGGAGGGATTTGTCACCCTTTTTAGGAACTGGCTGGATATGAGCAAATATCCAAGCAGAAGTAAAAACACCTTTGAAATAAGAAAGTGAAAAAAGGCGGCAAAGAATAGGAGTAAGTTCAGGAGCACAGGTTTTGAGAACAAGTGGAGAAATACCATCAGAACCTGGAGCTTTCTTAGCATCAAGGTTCATCAAAATCCTTCTGATATCTTTTTGACGGAAGACCACAGGAGGCATTGAATGGAGCGTGTTGGGAATGGTGGGAGGTGTTTTACCAAGATCATTAATACATGAGCTGGAAGAAAAATGGGATGCTAGCAGGTCAGCTTTATCCTTGGCTGAAGTGACAACAGAACCATCTGGTTTGGACAGAGGTGGGAGCAAAGATGGGCAAAAGTTGCGGCCAATAGCTTTGGCAAGAGACCAGAATGCTGGGCTAGCATTAGGGCAAGAAGCAAGTTTTCTACTCTTAGCCTGTTCAAACTCTAGTTTTGACTGATTAAAAACTGCTTTACAATTGTTGCGAGCTTTGGTGTAGGCAGAAAATGAAACTGAAGAATTAGAAACAAGCCAATTACGATATGCAACATTCTTCTCTTGGACAGCCTTAGCACATTTATTGGAAAAACAAGGTTTAGATAAAGGACGAGATTTTAAAGTGGAGTGTGGGATAAAGGATTCCATTCCTGCAAGAATAATTTCACTGACACGATCTCAGCAAATGTTGACATCAGAAGTTTTGAAACAGTAATCCGACCAAGGAAAAGAAGTCTCGCAGGTCATCCCATTTTGCATTCTTGTAATGCCAAACAACACGAGGTTGGGAATAGCCATGAGATAAAGGTTCCATTGGAGAAGAGACAATCACCAAGTTGTGATCTGAAGTGCCTAAAGGACCTCTCACTTCGACCATGTACTTAGAAGGGTTGTTTGTGAGAAAAAGATCAAGTGTATTGGCTGTATGATTAGGATTGTCCGGTATTCTTGTAGGTAAATGAACAATCTGTGCTAGGTCATTAGTAATTGCAAAAGCCTCAGCATCTCGACCTGCTGGGTCGGTGTGACTAGAAAACGGAAGCCAGCTGGAGTTGTGAACATTAAAATCACCAATGAAAATTACCTCACTGTTAGGAAAGTTGGACTGGAGAAAGTCAAGTTGCAAAGAGAGGAAGTTAAAGAGCTCCAAGTGATTAGTGGAGTTGGGAGAACAGTAGAGACAACAGATGAATTTGACACAATGAGATAGAGAGATTTTAAGCCAGAGAAGATCAAAGAGAGGAGATTCCAAATTGCCAAGTCTCTGACAGGGAATATCAGAACGGACATATGCACAAATACCACCTTTGAGGCGAAAGGAATCATACAGAGAATAATTTGGGCATCTGAGATGAGCAGTAGCTGAATCAACTGATAGCTGGGATTCTGTTAGAAAAAGTACATAGGGTTTGGCAGACTGCAAGTGGAAATGGACATCGTTGAGATTAGAATTGAGACCACGTATATTTGTGAAATGAATTAGGAAGTCCTTGGGAGGTTTAGATTTTTTCGCAGATAAGCTTGCTCTATTAGTTTGACAATTCATGGTGTATTCAATAGTAAGAAATAGTGGGTGGGACATGCTGTATGAAGTAATGAAATTTTTGGATATGGCGTACATGTGGTAAGAATATACCCAGATCCTTGACATAACGTGGCCTCGACAATGCTCCCCGCATACACACTACTCGGACTCCCTCCAGTCACTATCTGGCAGAGTAGAGGTAGCAAGATTATACACTAGCTGATCCGGAAGCCTCCTAGAGAGTTACCAATAGGTTCGGTCCGGTGTACTAACTAGCAGCCGGCCTGCGAACACCGTTTTAGAGCTGTACCCTCGAAATGTAAGGAATATTGGATCTCGCCACGACGTTCAGCATAACCTCAAAAGTCGTCAATCATACTGCATGATGGAAGAGATAGGGAGGGTTGACCGGAACTTAGCTCTAGAGACTAAACATGAGTTCCACCACTTCAAGCCTCCAATAAGCAAAGTGGTGGTATTTCACCAGTTGATGAGAGTCATCTACCACCTAGTACTGCCTGGTAACATAGAGGGGCGGCGTTCCTCCATGTGGTGTGGGCGCCACACCTCGACCCCTGCTTACGTTGGTTCACACCTGGGTGGTCACCCACCATGTACTTGTGCATGGAGGTTATACCCAGGATAACTAACAGTCCCACCATCGTGAAGGTGCAAGCAGAGGATTTGGCTGTCACAGACCATCCGGACTTCGCCAAAATTGGGTCCACTTGACTTGAGTGTCACACGAATATCAGTTCCATCAGCGTTTTAGACTCCCAGGTAGCAAGTACAGCTTGTCTGCATATCTGAGAGAATGTCTGTGACAACCTCAAGGACTATGGTGAATAGAGTCCAAAGACCTCAAGATACTAGGTCTAGCAGAGTTGTAAACTGGTGATCCGTAGTCTAACCTTGATCTTACGATAGCATGATATAAAATGGAGTGTATGACGGTCAGCATCCCATAATGTAGCTGATAATACTCTCAAAATGTTTAATTGCTTGAAACAATTAAAGGTTCTAAGTTGCTTAATATGGTCAAGAAAGGTCAATTTTTTATCTAAAGCTAACCCAAGAAATCAGATGGTAGAACAGGTATATCATGACTTCTACAGAAATGAACTGCAACAGTTTTTTCAGGTGATATGTGAAAACTGTTATCTGCAGCCCACGTTGTAATCTTATTAACAGAACTTGAAGTTGTCTCTCAATCATTCTCATGTTCTGGGAGTGACAAGATATACTAAAATCATCTGCACATATAGTAGTAAATACAGTGGCTGGAATGACCTTAGTAATTGAGTTGATTTTTATAATGAATAGAGTGGCAGTTAAAGATGAGCCCTGTGGAACATTTTGGATGAAGTTACGGGAAAGGGTGGACTGAATGCGGACCTGAAAAGACCGAAAAGCTGCTTCAAAAAGTTTTGTATAAACCTTGGCATATTACCCCTGAAGCCTAATGTGTATAGATCATGGAGAATTCTGTATCACCAAGGTGTGTCAAAAGCTTTCTCAATGTCTAAATAAACTGTAGTCAAATGTTCCTTCCTTACGAAAGCATTCCGAATCTGGTTTTCTATTTGTATCAAGAGGTCTAAAGTTGATCTACCTGTATGAAATCCACACTGCGGTGAATTGATAAGATTGTATTTGCTCAGCAACCAGGTAAGACGAGAGTTTACCATTTTTTCTGTTATTTTACTAATACAGCTGGTGAGGGCAATAGGTCGATAGTGACGTGGATTCATTGAGTCCTTGCCAGGTTTTAATAATGCTATGACATACGAGAGTGTCCAGATATCAGGGAACGCATTTTCTGTAAAAGCCCAGTTATATAGCAGGAGCAAGATATGAAGCAACTTTTCACTCAGCTCTTTTAACATGGAATAGTGAATTCAGTCAGGTCCAGCAGCACTAGATTTCAAGCTGTTAAGATCAAGCCGTACTTCAATTATCGTAAAGGGACAGTTGTACGGTTGGTGGTGGTCGTCTGTTAAAATTTAGTGTCTGCTTTTCAGCAAGGGGACTTTCATTTCTGGAAGTTTGGTGAGTATGAGGATATGGCAGAGGTTTCAGCAAAAGAATTTTCCGAGAGTGTTAGCTATGTCTTCAGGTAGTGAAACATCATTTACATTCAGTATTGACAGTTGCGAAGGAGGATATTTGTTATACATTTTTCTAATATTTTTCCAGATGGTTTGTGTTTTGGCAGACCACATAATAGTTGAAGCAATGCTTTTCCATGACTCTCTTTTGCTTGCTCGCTGAATGCGCCTAGCATTGGCTCTGGCTTTCTTAAAGTGCACTAGATTAGCAGCAGTAGGGTTTCTGTGAAATTTATTCCTGGCTTTATTTTTCTCTCGTTTGCATTCATTGTTCCACCAGGGTTTTGATCTTATTCTATGACTTGTGGACACTCTTGGTATTGTTGCTTCGGTGGCCTGCATTACTTCGCTTGTTACATAATCAACAGCATTATTTACTGACACATTTGAAACTGCTGTTTCAAATGTGTCAGTAAATAATGCTTTTTCTAGGATTGCTAGCTGCTTATATTTTATCCAATTAGCTTTGGCAAAGTTCCATTTGACTATCTCATTATGACAAGGTGGTGAATTTGATTCTATATGACAGACTATTGGACAGTGGTCGCTACCCAGTAGACTCATGAACAGACCAGTCAAACAGGGGAAAAAGGGCTGGTGAGAATAGAGAGGTCATTTGCTGAGCTTGACCCAGAAGGTAGGTGAAAATAAGTGGGTAATCCAGTATTCAATAGTGCCAGATTAAACTTATCTAGAAGCTGTTATAATATTTTTCCGTGTTTATATGTATTATATCACCCCAGAGAGGATTATGTGCATTAAAATCTCCCATAATGCAAAAGGGGAAGGGAGCTGAGACACAACACTTTCAAGATCAGTGTAAGAAATGTCTTGGTTAGGGGGAAGATATAAGGAGACAATGGTAAAAGAAAAGCGAAAGGATATTCGAGCAGCTACTGCTTCTAGATTTGTTTGTAGTATCAATTGCTGCAATACCCACTACAATTCCATTGAATAAAACGGCATTATTTTGGGTGAAGTGTGGTCCTCAGTTTCTGTCCAAGGGGGGCTGTTGGCATATGGTGAGCAGATTTTCTTTTTGGGAAGTACGGTCTTCCTGTCTCCATCTCTTCTTCTGGGAAGAGGTCGAGAACAGGTTCTTCGTGGTCAGTATTTTCTTCCATTTCTATCGAGTCAGTTTTAGTAGAATCATCACTTTTTGAGTACATTGTAGTAGTATGTGGAACAGTGATTGGTGTATTAACAACTTTGTTTGTCTTAGATGGTTTACTAGAAAAGGGCACAGCTTCCAAAATTGACCAAGCCCAATCTGACTTTGATCTGTATGGGGGAAATGTTACCTCAGTTTGAGTACCCATCATTGTTATTCTTTGCACAGTACTGGTTACTGCAGTTGGCGTTTGGACTACTTGAGCAAAGGTGGGTCGAATGTTAAATTGAGCTTGTACTAATTTTTTTTGCTTCTTGGTACGAAGATTTTTTTTTTGGATTTTACCCGTTGAATGTCTTTTTCCCCCCTTTTTCCATAGGGGGCAACCTCTGGAGTAGACGGTATGTAGGCCATTACAATTTAAGCATTTGTGCTGCTTTGCTTTGCAGTCAGAGTGATTGTGCTCGGGTGAGCCGCAATTTGCGCAAGTGGCTAAACCTCTGCACACATTTTGGGAATGTCCAAATTTTTAGCATTTAAAACAGCGTGTTGGGTTAGGAATGTATAATTTTATCTGACAATTCAGATAGCCTGCTTTGATGGATGTTGGAGGTTCGGGGATATCAAATGTTAGTATTATATTCCGAGTTGGAACTAGAGCATTGTCTCGTTTGGTATATATGCGCTTTACATGCAGAATTCCCTGGTCTTGTAATTCATTTTTAAACTCTTCTTCTTCTGAGAGGTTTACGAGATCCCACTCGGCTATCACACCCCTGGAGGTGTTTAGAGTAGCATGAGGGGAGACAGTGATCAATAATCCTCCAAAGAATGTTAGTTTTTGGAGCCATTGCGATTGCTTTTTGTCTGAGACCTCAATGAGCAAGTTGCCAGATCACAGATGCTTGGTTGTTTTTGGAGATCCAATTAGATTTTCTAGGAATTTCTGAATTTTAAAAAGTGAGATAATACCTAGAGACTGTTCTTGAGTGGAATGCAATACAAGGTGCATTGGTGTCCTTTTAACAGTGTCACTTTTTTGACGTTTAGCACTGCATGAGTTAGTCTTCTATCTCATGAGTAACCATATCAGAATCCCTAGGTCCTGTAGGGGAGATCATTTTGCTCCTTTTAGCCCTGGAAAAATAACTTTTCTTTCCAGGTTACCGGCCCCACCACGGGGAGGCAGGAGCAGTGCCACAAGGGTAACCAAGCGGCTGAGTTAGTTTGGTTAGTAAGACTAGTGGAACTGGTGTAATTTGCTTAATATATCAGATGTGTTTGGCTGGCTATCGGAAGACGAACTGGAAAACACATTACCAAACATACCATAGGAATTTTCAGGAAGCTTTTCCCAAATTTAGTGATATTAGAAAAGCTAAATTTCAAGAAGAAAAAAAAAGAAACTCGAAAGACAGAAAAATATTTTAAATTTAGGTCAAGCTAACAGTAGTAAAGTGTTAGCGAATGAAGTTTCATTTATTTTATCAAATAAAATTGCAAAGAATTCATTGCCTTATACTAGTAGTGAATTAATAAAAAAATTGTGTAGTGTCATGATTAGAAGGTCTTTCTAGCGTTTTACCAGAAAAACAGAAAGCTACCTTGATTAGTGCCACCAAAAATATTCCTTTGAGTAATGATAAAGTTTCAAATCGAGTTCATAAAATGGCAGATGTAACACTCAATGAATTATTAGGTAGAACCAAAAGTTGTGTATTTTTTTCACTGGCATTTGATGAGTTGACTGATGTTTCGGGCATATCACAATGCATGTGCTTTGTTCATTAAATTCAGCATGATGGCAGCTGTGAAGATTTTTTGGCTATTTTGTCGCTTACTGGTCAATACAACTGGAAAAGACGTATATGACACACTTATTAAATTCCTCACAGTGCACAAAATTGATCTGAGTAAACTTGTATCAACTGTTACTGATGGTGTACCTTCTGTGATGGGTACAGAGATGAAAGGATACCTAATTTTGTATATTACCACTATTTAATTCATATTGAGGCCTTGTGTTCATGAATGAAAGATCAAAAAATTATTTATATAATGTCTTGAATTCATTGTTAAAGTCATCAACCATTTTATTGCTAAATCCCTAAATAAGCAATTTCTAAAAATATTTTAGGAAGATCTTCAAGCACCCAATTCTGATCTTATTACCCATACAGAGGTTCATTGGCTCAGTCATGGAAAGGCATTCTCCAGAATTTGGGAGGTGTTTGAAGAAGTAAAAGCTTTTCTAATAGAAAGCAATAAAGAAAACATTTTTAATGAAATGTTTACTGAAGATTTCAAGATTACACTTTCATCCAGGTTTGACATTTTCAGCTGAGGCTACACAGAAAGGATAAATTTATGGTAATTTTATACAAGGAGATTATTGCATTTGAGAAAAAACTTCAAATGTTTAAGAATCAAGTTTTAAAAGGAAATTTGCTTCATTTTCCTACTCTTAAAAAATGTCTGGAGGAAACTGCTGAGGAGTGCCCATCATTTGAAATGAATGTAATCAAAAACCTTAGTGACCAATTCCAAGAAAGATATGAATACTTGATAGAGCACCCCTCAAAATTTGAAATAACGATAAATTACAGAAATTTTGACATCAGTAACTTGGAACAAATTTTAAATCAAAATGAAGTAGCAGCTGCCAAGTTAGAACTTGTTAATATGCAGTCGTCTTTAGCTCTGAAATGTCTTTTCCAACACAAAACTATTTTAAAATTCTGGGGATCTTCCGACCACAAAAAAATTTCCTTTATTACAAGAAGCATTCAAAGTACTTTCTATGTTTGGATCAACATAACACATGTGAAAGTACTTTTTCATTAATGAACAATATCAAAAACAAAAAAAAAAAAAAAGGACAAGATTGTTGACATCACATTTGGAAGAAAATTTGCGATTATCTCTTCATAATGGAGAAATTAATTTGAAAGGTTTGGCATCATCTTTTCAAAGTCAAGGTTCACACTGATAAAGGTAATAAATATTAGTGCCCAAAAATTTTAATTGAGAAATATAATTCTTGTATGCATAATATGGCTAAAAAATTACTTAAAAAAGTGCATTTTTAATCTTCACGCAAAAAAATTAATATTTTAATATACGGTGCTCGCACATATTATAAGCTGCAAAATCTTGCTCGCTTAAAGCAAAAGGTTAAGAACCCCTGCTTTACATGATTATTTTTTGTACTAGCATATTAGAGAAAGTATTAGGGGTGAGAATGTTCTTGACTTCATCATTACTAACAAATCAGATGACATCACAGAGCTGAAAGTACAGATACTTCCTGACCCTTCACTGTGAGGAAGTGATCATGCAATTGGAAGATGAAGAAAAATATTGCAGTAGTTAAAGATAAAGGAACAGGATTTAACTTCAGAAGAGGGGACTTTGACAGTTTAAGGTGCTATATCGCATCCATGAATTGGGTAGATTGTGGAGGGAGGGCGAATATATTTGAATTATGAATACATTTAAAGCAAAAAACACAGAAGTCATGAATGCATACATACCATTAAGAAAATATTGCAGGAGGAGGATGCTGAAATAGATGACTGTAGAGCTGGCTGGTCAAAAGAGCAGAAAAAGATTGCATGGGATAGTTACACAGTGGTGAAAAGTACTGAAGTCTACTACAGATACAAGTTGATCTGTAATAATACCACAAATAATGTTAGGGAGACCAAGACTGTGTATGAGAAAACACTGGCTAAAAGAGCAAAGGATGGGGGCAAGGAATTTTTCAGGTATATGAGTACAACGAAGAAGAAAGCTAATCAGATTGAAAACTCGTACGCTGGGTGTGGAAAATTCGTAGATAACCCAGCTGAGGTTGCAGATAAACTAAATAGATATTTTGCATCGGTATTTACTGACAAAAGACCCTTCACGCTTAAAAGAGGCTGTGCAAGTGAAGCTCAGACATAAAATTAGTAATTTCATAATTATAGATGATTGTTTATTAGAAAAACTTTTCAGCACAAATGCAAGTAAGGCATCTGGAGATGATGGCATATACCTGGTAGTTTTGAGGGAGACTGCAAGAGAGTGTATTGAACCATTGAGGTTAATTATGAGGGTATCTTTGGACTTAAGGAAGATTCCCTTGGATCGGAGAAGTGCCAATGTATTGCCAATATATAAAGGAGGTTCTAAGAGTGCAGCTGATAACTACAGACCAGTTAGTCTGGCTTCCCTGGTAAGAAAAATCTTAGAGGCAATGATTATGGGTGCAATCCAGGGACATTTAGATAGTTTTGTGTCTTTTAGAATCAAGTTTAAAATCATGCTTAAAATCATAAAAATCATGTTTAACTAACTTAGTAAGGCTATTTTGACTTATTTATTCACAAGCTGGATGTAGGGAACAATTTCAACAGTTCATTTGGATTTTAGCAAAGGAATGACTTGGTCCTCATGAGAGGTTAATGCATAAGCTTGAACAGGTTGGAAGATTACTGGTAAGATTTTAAGATGGATTACTGAGTGACTGCAGGGCAGAAGGCAGAGAGTTGTGATTAATGGATATTCTTCAGATTGGTGTAATGTCAGGAGGGGGTCCCTCAAGGATCGGTTCTTCGACTACTGTTGTTTCTCATTTTCAAAATTACAGACGAAGGGATAGAATACATGATGTCAAAATTTGCAGAAGGTATAAAGATTTATACAGTTGTTAATGATCAGTTCCAAGCAGCGTGCCTTCATGATGAACTGAAGAGACTTCAGGAATGGTTAGAAAAGTGGCAGCTAAGTTTTAATGCAACAAAATGCAAGATCTTACTTTTGGGCAAGAGCTACCCCAAAAAAATTTATACACTTGGCAGAGATGAATTAAAAACAGTAGAGGAAGAAAGGAATCTTGGAGTTATGATATAGGCAGATATGAAGTGTAAACAGGCAGCCAGGAAAGTCCATGGTATCCATGATTTATCGAATGTTATACTGTAGAAATAGGGAGGTCATAATTCCATGAATAAGGGAATTCTAAGATCACATTTGAAATACTGTGTTCAAGTGTGGAGATCTCACCTGGAAAAAGACATTGAGCTTCTTGAAAGGGTCCAAAGATGAGCAACTCGAATGGTGATATTGGCAAAAGGACAACTGTATGAGGAAAGGCTCCGATTATGTGGGCTACAGAGCTTGGCAAATAAGCATCTCAGAGGTGATTAGTAAAATGAATGAAAGTGGAATTTTCACTGTTATAAAGAATTCTTTATAAGGAAGCATATAATTTGTATTTTCTTATCTACTTGGTATGGTTGCCTCCCCCCCCTCAGTGCAGAAAAAGTCTGTAGCTTTCTTGCACTATATGGAGAATACTATTACTATTAATAGTAATACTACTATTAATAGTAGTAGCTCAGATTAAGAACCTGAGGGGGCATAGATTCAAATTGAGGAAAGACAGTTATAGAATAGCCGTGAAGAAGTTTGCCGTTAGCCAGCAGTTAGTTGATTGCTGGAACAGACTTCCATTTGTTGTTGTTGTGGAAGTTGACAGCTTACATAAATTTAAGGCCGAACTAGACAAACATTTGGAGTGACCGGATGGGTGAAATGGGAAGAGTTTTTTTTTTTTTTTTTGGCTGATGCTATATAAGCTTGCTTTCTTGCATCATATGCCTCAACTAATGCTAATGTTAATTACATGCTACCTAATGAGAGACTAGCAAGTGCCATACCAGATTGCCATAGCAGTCTCATCTTTTAAATAAATAACCAATTAATCTTTTGGTAAAGGCTTTCTTCTGCTATGAGTATAAAGCCTATCATATACAGTCGATTCCAGTTATTTGAGACACATCGGGACTAGTGCATTTTGGCCCGATTAAGCGGCTGCCCCAATTATCCGAAGTTTCATGTAAATAGTTAAAAATACAATATACCCCCCTCCTTTACAATTAGTTCCCGGTACAATCAAATCACGTTATGACGAACTCACCATAGTAAAGTACCGTTCACTATACTATGTGTAGTAAGCACCAGTCATTGTGATCATGTTTGTGAATTGAATTTTAATTCTATTAAACAGTGATTCTAATTAGTGAAAATAGGAGGAATATTATCCACAGGCTATAAAAGTAAAGATATATTAAGCACAAATTTACCCTTTATTACCTTACCAATTAAAAAATTAAATGATATGTGAAAATCGGAAGAATATACCTGATAATCAGAATAATTAATATGTACTGTAATATGTACATACTAACTAGGTGACATTTCTATTCGCTGACATTTGTGGGTGGGAGTTAAAATTTAAGACAGTAAAAAGATAAGCAATCAATAACAAAGAACACGGCGCACACAAATTGCAAGTAACACGATATGCGCAAGTGAGAACAGAGTAATAAGTTACGAAGCTTTAAAAATAGGAATGCAGAGAAGATTATGAAAATTAATTTTTTTATATGATTGAAGATTTCATGGAAGTGTAAACACATTTCACCCTAATAACCCACAGAATTCCAGCTGTCCGTATTATTGCAAATTCAATAACATCAAGTTTACTATCCATTTATAATAGATTGCACTAACAGAAAAGTCCAATAAACAGATGACTGCTAATTGTTTTATTATTTTATGGTTGTAACTTCCAGAAATTCGGCCGAATCATGTAGTATGGTTGGAGACAATTGTACGATAATCTTCTGTGGTGTGGTCTCCTGCCCCGATTAAACGGCATGTTGTCCCAATTAAGCGAAGTAAACCCTGGCTATTTTCTCTATTGGATTCTGTTTTCTAAGATTTGTCCCAAATAAACAGCTGCCCCGATTAACCGGTGGCCCAAACAAATGGAATCCACTGTACAATAGGCATTTTAATGTCTGCAGCCATAAAAATTTAAAACAGGGCAAGAAAATCTTCCTACTAACACCACATTCAGTAGGTTGAGAATTCTTCTTGACTCCAAGTGACCTCTAAATAGCTTGAATAGAATGAAGTAACTGTTGTAATCAAAGTCACATTTTTAACAATAAAATGGATATTAATATACTATGTGAAATACTGAATATTCAAAAATTAAAAAAAAAAAAAAAATAAAATAAATACTTGACTTCATATTATTTATGCAATTTTAAATTGTTTCTTGAGTCCCTGAAGCAGAAATTAAACAAAAGGAAACCTATTTCCTACGAAAGGCAAGCCATTTATAGTGAAATAATATTGTATTTTTGTAGACATTTAAGAATTTAAGATTTGACTATGGGTATCCATTATGAAGACAAAGATGAGCAGGTAATAGGTCTTCTCCAAACTTTCCTACTTGCAAACTTGAAAAGGACAAGCAGCCTTTCTGTTACAGACTCAATAAACAATGTGGAGAAAAGTGCTTAATTTTTTACATTTTTGAAAACGGATATTAAATTAACTATTTTTGTCAATTCTCTCATTTATCCACTTAAATCGATAAATTAAAAAATAAAAAAATCCTAATAAAAATTTCAAAGCTTAAATTTAGCATTAAAAATAAAACTTTAGATATTCAAAAAACATAATGTAGTACCTACCAGGACAGGATGTGAAATACCATTGACCAGAAGGACAGACTGAAGTATTTACAGTGTAAGTTGATCCATCCCATACAACTGGTCCTGAAGCAGATCCTTCAAGACACACCCCTAGCCCAGTACCACTACCGTCATCACACCAACCACAGTGAGGATTCTTCTGGCATTGGTCACAAGTTTGAATATCCTTACAACTCAGTCCTATAAACAATTCAGTATTCTGTTTAACAAAATTTTTCAATAACAAAAAAGGAAAAATAAAATGGGCAATTTGTAAAATATTTTAACCCGGTTGAAAAAAAATAAAATAAACAAAATACATATACAGTCAAATTTCATTAATAAAAGCTTTAGGGGACCTAAATTTTCATGTTTTGTAATAACGAGGTTTGTAGTAATGAGTTCTTCCAAAACTGTCAACATTTTACGCCCCCCCCCTTTTTTGGCACATACCTAAGAATAAAAATAATATCAAAAATAAATTAATTAATTTAAATCAATATCATAAAAATAAAAACAAAAGCCTTGTCTAACAACACAGTAATAGGAATAGCACAGTTTTTAAAGATTTTATTTTTCTTTGCAAGACAAACTAAGAGAAAAGCAATTAACGGAAATGAAAATATTGGACAGCATATATTTTGATATATACAATATGTTAGTATCACAGTAAAAAGAATTAATTGTAATATAAAGGAGGGCTAAGGTAAAGAAAGTCTGCACGAGAAGCACGCAAAAGTTCGATGAAATTTAACGGTAAAAGTACTTTGCCGTAACGGCATTTGTATTGTTGCTCGCTCAGTAAACAGACGGTGGGTATTATCGGTCTGGAGTAGAAGTTGAATCCCACAGGAGCTTGAAACCCTCCTGAAGTGAAGGTGGAGAGGGGGGAAAATAACCTGACCTTTTTTCTTTAGAATCACTAATTGAATTAATTAACTGAATCACGAACAGAGTCATATTGGAAGTTCTGGTGTCGTAAAAAATGTTCATAACGTAGTTTCACCAGTAAACTTTTTCGTAGTTTGCCATGCTTCTCGTGTGGGCTTCCTTTGCCTTTTTTTTTTTTTTTTAATCAACAATTTATCCACTAGTCCACCAGTGATTCTAAAGAAAAAAGGTCAGGTTACCCCCTCCACTTCGGGAAGATTTCAATCTCCCATGGGATTCAATTTCTACTCCTGACTGATAACACCCACCATCTGTTTACCGAGTGAGCAACAATACAAATTCCATTATGGCAAAGTACTTTTACCGGTAAATTTCATTGAACTTTTGCATGCTTCTCATGCAGGCTTTCTTTACCTTCACCTAAAGGAGATATACAAACCATTAACTTTTTGATAAATTAATCTAATTTAAAGAAAGAATCCAATGTTCTTTGTACAGTTTTGTCCTTTATGCATTTTAACTACAGCACAGGCATTACCAAATGCAACATTTATTTCTTTATCAAGGTTTACTGCAGGCCAACACATTCTTTATTATGCTCAATGCATTTTGGGCATCTTTTTTAGATGGCAATGTGTGTGCTTCTTCACTTTTCAATTTTGTAATTAACATATTAACCGAATTTTGTAATAAAAAAATATATTTACAAAGGAAAGCCTATCCTTTTGCAGGTGAATGGTAAGTGTTCATATAAACAAGTGCATTGTATAAACCAAGTTTGTATTAACGAGATTTTACTCTATATAACAAAGCATATTACAAAATATTGGTACAAATTACCTACACTATTTATACTACAACTGGCTGGACCACTTCACCCATATGTCACAGCTGAATGATTGCAGAATGTCAGTTTGAACAGCATGCTAACATCAAGTTCTTTAAACTTGGGACACATGCTACTGATACTGCAAGCACTACGAAAGATTTAGGGATATGATGCTTTGAAGAAAGCAGCAGTTTCAGAGTGATTTAATTGGTTTAAAAATGGGCAGGAAACAGTGGAAGATGAAACTCTGAGCAAAGTAGTATTAGAGCCTATAGTACTTAGTACCATGCATGGCTTGAAGGCTGAGTAGCTGAAAGATGTTTTGTTGACATTAGACTGAAACATTTGTAAATTGTAATTTTCAGGAAATACGTATGAAGGAAGGTTATTCCAGAGAATGGAAGTTGAATGAATAAATGAGGAAGAAGAAAAATTTGAAGTTGCACAGTAAAAGAATGGCAACTAATTGTGGCATGCATTCGGGCTGGTTTGGAAGAGAGAGTAGAACTGAGACCACATATATAGGCGAAATGAATAAGGAAGTGATTGGGAGGTTTAGATATTTTTGCAAATAAGTTTGTTCTATTAGTTTGACATTTCATGGTGTATTCAGGAGTAAGAAAAGGTAAGGGGGGCATGCTGTATGAAGTAACGAATTTTTTGGATATGGCATACACATGGTAAGAATATCCCAACTCCTTGACATAACATGACCTCGACAATGGCCCCCCCCCCCTGCATACACGCTACTCGGACTCTCTCTCCAGTCACTACCTGACAATAGAGGCAGCAAGACTCCCAGAAGCCTCCTAGAGTGTTGCCAATAGGTTCGGTCTGGTGCACTATCTAGAGGCCGGCTTGCAAACTGTTTTAGAGCTGTACCCTCAAAATGTAAAGCACATTGGATCTTGCCATGATGTCCATAACCTCAAAGGACATCAATTGTACTGCATGATGGAAGAGAGGGTTTGCCAGAGCTTTGCCCTGGAGACTAAACATGGGTTCTACCATTTCAAGCCTTCAATAAGCAAAGTGGTGGTACTGCACTGGTTGATAAGAGTAATCTACCCACTAGTATTTCCTGGTAAGACAGAGGGGTAGCATTTCTCTGTATGGTGTGGGTGCCAGACCTCAACCTCTACATCCAGACCCTCACTGTAGATGACCACCTAATTTCGCACTTGGGTGGTCACCTACAGTGTGCTAGATATTGTAAGGTCCCAGCCTTACAATAAATTATAAAGTTTGTTAAATATTGGAAGAATTAATTGTGGCGTATATAGTTAGTTTCAGACAAGTATCATTTGTTAAGAAACACTGAAATTCGAAGGTTAGTCCAAACACACCCAGTTAGTTAAATCTCGGTTGTATGGAAAAATTCCTTAAGCGAGTCAGTAAAAGCAATCATAATGGACCGAAACAAATCCCACTTAAGACAGGAGCACATACTCTATAGAAAGGGCACTGAGTGCGGAAGTGGCCCTATTATAGATTTCACGGTTCGACCTCTAGCAGGTGTGGGCGACTAGAAATGGATATGGGGGTGAGGTCACAAAGAAAGCCTGAAACTCTTAGCTGACCGGAACTTACGTTTAAATTCTAGAAATATCCAGTAATTTCCAGTCTATCGGAAGTTCGATCACACTAGGAAAAAGAAAGCACGCCCACGGAATTGAAGGGAGACGAATAGGATCACGAATGAAAGGATGTGGAAGTCAACGATTGGCCAGTAAGAAAGCGGTGGGAAATTTGAGAGAAAGGAGAGAAGGGAAGAAAAAATTGATACTGGGTTCATTCGGAGAGGAGTTTTTGTGGTGGAAGCAGTCCTGGGGAGATGGAAGCTGTAGTGGGAGAATTGATTATAAGAATTTATTTTGTGAAAGTCTAGAGTCGGAAGTATCGTTCCCTTGAAGAAGTTAATGCAGTCTATGGAGGAAGAATGGTGAAACGCCATAGAGGCAAATTTCTCGATTGAGCAGTTGAGTGACTAGTCGACCCGGAAGGTATCCCAGTCCTCGGACGCAACGCAGATGGAGGAAGAAAGGAGATAAGATCCGGTATTATCTTCAGCCGTGCAGTACCCGGTAGAGAAACCCAGGATAGATTACTATGTTCCCCGGATGAGCAACCTTTCGCTTTCCAGTCCTCACCCCGAGCAGATAGGAAGAGAGACCGAGCAGGGAGGAATACCAGACCATTGCGTAAGTGTTAGAATAAGTACTGAGAATATAATTTGTAAAAAGGGGAACTAATTTAATAATGAAAAGGACTCTAGGAGGACGCTATAAGTTTTAAGAGAGAATGTCAAAGTACTAAATATATATACATATATATTTGAACGAGTGTAATACTTAAGGAGTGATAATTTAATTTAGTATAGAGATCAGAGTAATGCAATTTAAGAGTAAGTTAATCTGTAGTAGGAAGTAAAAATTTTGTCCTTGAATTATTGTGAATGTTAAATTGCTGTGAGTATGACTTATTTGGGGTAGAAAATGATTAAACAGGTAAACAATTAAATGAGCATCTAGCCCTAATTGTGAAATAGTGGATTAATTGAACGGAAAGGTAACTAAGTAAATTGGTTGGATATTGTTGACTGTTTGCAAGTAAGGATTCTGGAATGAATATACATGTATTTCCTAATAAGTTGGGAAACGAGCACTTATGAAATTATATTTTGTCTGTTCATTGGCTGATGGTGGTTTATTGACTTACATGGACTGTTAAGGAGCAAAGAGACAGATTGTGCATTGTGAGGGGTAATAAATGCCCGGACCTACTGAAATCTTTGTAGAGCAACATGAAGAGACACAGTGATATATATGTAGATATATATAAGTATTAGGATTTAGTAGTTCTTTTGATAACAAGGTTGACTGTAAATTACAAGATATATACACATTTAAAAATTAGTAAAATAACAAGTGTCAAACTAAATACTGTATTCTGTTAAAGGTTATTGTAATTTTCTTATATATAATATGACAATAAAAAACAAATTTGTATATTCTACATTCTTGTGTGTGTGTCTGTCATTTCTAAACTCAGCCAGTCCAGTGGAAGAATACCTTAATATATTAGGGGTCCCCGTGAGTCTGGGAATTTTCTGAAATCAATCAAGTCAGGTGTAAAAGTGGGAGGGGTTAAAATAAGGGGATATAAAAAAAATATAACATAATATAATATAATTGTAGGCCTCTTTGAGGAATAGGATTTTCAGAATAATAAAGATAACGAAACCCACCCCCACAATATCATATTTCAGGATTGCTCATGGGAAGTTATATCCAGGAGTATTAACAGTCCCACCATCATGAAGGTGGAAGCAGGCTGTCACAGACTGCCCGGACTTTGCCAAATTAGGTCACTTGATGTCACCCAAATATTAGTTCCATCAGTATTTTACACTCCTGGGTAGCAAGCATAGCTTGGCATATCTGAGAGAAGGTCTACGACAACCCCAAGAAATTGTGCAAAATGATAAGCAAATGACTATCGTTGAGAATGTTCATAAAGTTGGGCTGTCTCAGTACACAGTACAAACAATTTAAGGCACAGTACAAATGATGCAAGATTCAGGGATGCACTGTGTGTGTGTGCAAAGTTTGTTCCATGACTGATGTTGGATGAGCAAATGGTCTGCAGGAAAGCCATCACAGGTGATGTGTTTTAAAAATCTGTGCAGCATCCGAGCTTCCTAAGAAAAGTGGTTAGTACACATGTTCGCAGTGGATGAGAGTTGGATGTTTGCCAACTCTCATCCACCTCGTACTTGGATATATTTAGAGGATTCAACATTGGTGTGAGATCAAGGTACAATCATCCGAATGGCACACAAAAAAATGTCCCCATGGCCTAAGAAGTCTCATCCAACAGAATCCATGATCAAATTCATGCTGATCATTTTTTTTGATGATGAGATATAGTGCACCATGAATCTGTGATGGGGAAGCATTACTGCTGCTTACTATGTTGAAGTTTTGACACATTTGCATGAGAATGTGAAGCAAAGACAAAAATGGAAGGATGGCAAACCTGAACCATAACAATGTCCCAGTTACACGGCAATGGCAATTCTTGGCTGCAAAAAAAAAAAAAAAAAAAAAAACCAGTCAGGCAGGCAACATCTTCCCTATTCCTCCAACCTTGCACCATCTGACTTGTGGCTATTTCATATAATTGGGGCTCTGGGAGCTATCATTTTGCTACAGTGAATGACATCAAAAGAATGACATCAAAGAAAACACCAAAGCAGCTCAACATGCATATAAAAATAATGATAATAATGATTATTATCATTATTTGCAATGGAGCAAATGTGTGTGTGTGTGGGGGGGGGGGCTTGTACATTTGGTTTGTTATTTTGGTTTTTAGGAGCATTAGCAACTAAGGCCATATTTCTCCAGGGATATGCGGTGGTCATTCCCTGACCTTTCTGCACCCTCCGTATTTGGTGGTCACAGGCTCAAACCCCGGTCTAATCAAGAAGCGTGTGCTACGCACTGTTGCTCCTGCCCACCTGGCTACGGAGGCACCTGTACATTTGGTGCATAATATTATCCTACAAAAAGGAATCCAGTGAGCAAGCTGACTACAGCATTGGAACTGCATGTTCCGTGTATCACCCTGGAAAGTGGAGATCTAAACAGGCTTGAACATCCTTGTGGAAGAGAGGGGGGGGGGGAAATCACCTTGTTGGAAGAGCACATTGTTGCCAGGCTCATCCTGAGCAACTACAGGATTAGATAACTCTTTGTGAAATAACTTTTGTGAAAAACAATGGGCCTTATGCCATTTTGAAATTTTCTCTATGAAACACTAACTATGGAACTGCCTTGGATGTGTTTCTAAACTGTGTTAGGTTTTCATTTCTTTACACTGTGTTAGGTTTGCACTTTCCATGTCACTTTACCTTTGACATGGAAAGTGAGCTTATCACTAAACACAAAAGGTTTAAGCAGCACTTCATCTTCTGCCATCTTAATAAACACCAATGTTCAAAGAGAATGTCTGACATTTAAACTTGTTATCTGTAATGACTTGTTTTATTTGCAATTTACTTTGTATATCATTTAGGCTGCACCACACAAGCTGTGAAGCACCAAATTTGATGTAACCCGATACGTTGATATTTGGATGAAATGCCTCCTTACTCCTCCTCAATGGTCTCCTTACCATGGTGCATAGAACATTCAACAGCCACGGTAGACTTATAGCAATTATAGATGGAACATTTGCTCAGAGTTCTGCCAACTTTACACAAAAAGTTAACCAGGGTATCTCACCATTTCTGTTTATACTGTAGCAGCAATGCAGATGGTTACTACAGTAATCAATAACAAATGGGAATGAAAAACTCCAACCTAATCTATTATTTGTAAATGTGTTTGTTAGAGTCATGTTGACTCTAACAAACACATTTACAACCTTTTAAAACTGTGAAGCAGCCTTTGACTTGTAAGGTATAGGGGGTATTTGACAAGTTTCTTGCCTACTATGAAAAGAATGAAGCTTTTTTTTTTTCATGAAAAAGATGGAACATAAAAGGTAGCGAAATCTATAATTCTTAGTACTGTGAATGGGTTGATGGAGATGGGGAGGGAGTGCTGGAAACTTTGCTCTGAGGCTAACCATTGATTTCACCACTTCAAGCTTCTAACAATCAAAGTGGTGGTACTGCTGCACTGGTTAATGATAATCATCTACTACCCGACATAATTACCATTAGGAGTAAAGGTCTTCACCTGCACCAAGCTAGAGATTAGGTGCAGGTGAAGTTTTTACGGCTCCAGCTAATAGAAGTTTTTCTTAAATTTTTACCATTTTATTGACTTAATTGGCATATTAATTTATTTTCCCTATAATGGTTTTATATTCTTATAAGTAGCTTTATATTCCTAGTTATGATATAGTTTATTTTGAAAGAGATTTTGTGGGTTATTACTTAGTATCGGTAAAACCTGCTGCATGTAGTATTGATATGGAATAGCATTCATACATCTTGAACTTGATAGCGTAATACATAGCACTGTAGTAGGAATCTGTTAGCTTAGTATAGTATTGGCAATTAATCAATTAAATTTATAACTCCTTTTAAATAGTATTGTTAATTAAATAGTATTTAAATGAAAATCATGCCCCAGACTAGAGCAGCAAAGTAGTGAAAATGCTGTGGTTCGCGGGAGAACCGAAGGGGGCGGGCAATTCTCTTTGATATTGATTGTGATCGCTGAATTTTGATCTTCAATGCAGTCTTCAAACGACAAACTATAGTGTGATCTGCTCTACATTGAACCCAGCTCATTGTGATAGGCTTGGTTTGGACATCAATTTTGGACCTGAAACTTTGATATACAGTCGAACTTGTTTATAACGAGCATCAAGGGACCGACAAAATTTCCTTGTTATAACCATTACTTGCTAAACCCCTGCGGCCGTTAAACAGTGAACACTTTATATCAGTGATGAGTTAAATCTGCCTCCTATTTTTTTTTTAAATTCTCAATAACTTGATAAAAAGATAGATTCAAAAAACAAAAGAAATATTAGAAAGAAAAAATAATATAAGTATATAGCTACATATTATTTGTATTGATATGCTTGTATAAACTACAGTACGCTTAATATTAAACACAATTTATTTGTCTGAAATTTTAAAACCATACACTTAATACTAAATACAATTTTTCTCTGTAATTAAAAGCAATACTATTTAATAATATTATTAAATGCGGAAATTCGCCTTTAGCCAGCGGGCAGTTGGTTTGTGGAATAGACTTCCATCGCTTGTTGTTGAAGTTGATAGCCTAAACAAATTTAAGGCTCAGCTGGACAGGTATTTCGAACGAATTGAGGGGTGAAATGGGAGTAGTGGTTGTTTTTTTTTTTTTTTTTTTTGGCTGATGCTGAATAAGCTTGCTTTCTTGCATCATATGCCTCAACTAATGCTAATGCTAATGCTAATAATAAACACGATTTTAATTAGTCATTATTTACGAATCTTAAAATTAATGTTTGTTTTAAACATTTCACTTTGATATTTCTTAAGTTTCTCCTTAAAACACTCAACGCATTAAAAGTCTCATTACTTGCCTCAGTTCCTTCAAAAACATTGACTGTGTCCATTGCACCTTGAGCTTGTGAGATTGTCGGCTCTGATTTAAATTCACTTTCAATTGTCATCATATCATCATCATCACAATCATCATCTTTACCATCGTCGTTATCATCTTTGTTAGCACAGCATCTACAATGTCATTCTCTGTAGGAAGACCACTAGTTAATAAGTTCTCATTGACTCGTCAAATTCATCAATGTTATCTGTATTAAAACCTACAATGTTGTTACATAACAACCATTTGGATAGTGGTAAGTTGTTTTCTTTGTTTCCATCTTCTTCATCTACAATTGAAATTTAATTTGAATTTAATTTTGATTTCTTGAAGCAATTTGATATGGTTGTCAAAGTAACGTTCCATGCATCATTCAATAAATTTATAGCATACAATATCGATATAGACTAAGTTTCTGTTCTCTTTGACTGATCAGATGTAGAACTAGAAATCGCTTATAAAATCCTTTCAAACTCTTGATTACCCCTGTGTCCATTGGCTGTAAAATTGATGTTGCATTGGGAGGCAAAGACACTAGCTTAATATTGGACAAATTTTGAATCTGGGGATGTGTGCAGGGCAGTTATCAATTAACAATAAAATATTTTTCTTCTTTTTGAATAGCTCTTTATTCCAATCATTTATGCATTGCCGAAAAATATCCTCCAAAGTCATCCAAGCTTTCTTGTTCGCAGTGTAATCCACAGGAAGTTTCCTTGTTTTTTAAACACAAAGGTTTTAATGATTTTCAGATAGGAAACAAGTTTTTTTTTTTTATCAGTTCCTGTCATATTTGCGCATACGAGCACCATCAAGCGAGCCTTTGATTTTTTCCACCAACACATTTTTCACCTTTGAATTTAAATGTATTATCAGGTGTCAAATTGTAAAAAAGTCCTGTTTAGTACGCATTGTAGATATCTTTGTCATTGAAATGTTTCCTGATTTCTGCACAAACACGGTCAATCCATTCATTTGCCATTGGATCTGAAGATCGAGATTCTCCACTAATTTTTGCATATACGATGTTACGTCAGTTTTTAAATCGATCCAACCAACTGTTGTTACACACAAAATCATCGTGTCCAAATTGTTTATCAAAATTTTCTACTTGAGCCTTCAAGATCAGTCTATTGAAAATCCAGCACTTTTTTGTGTGGTGAACCACTGAACCATTTAGAATGTGTGAGGTTTTCAGTTATGTTCTTTTCCAGTGCCAATATGTAAACATCTTTATTCTTCCACAATGTCAATACACTTGAAGAGGACAAAGAACACTTTTTACACACTTCAACAGTTTTTGCAGCACGTTCTAACTCACGGATTGAGAGACTCTTTCTTTTGATAGTAGACATGTTTCCGAAGGAAGGATTTGTTTCTAACTAATTTCACTTTAAAATGATAGTAAAGTGATCTGCATACAAAGTTCTTAGACGTCCTGAAATGCATACAACGTTAGAAGTCCCGAAATACATTTATGGTTCAGTGAATACAAGACAATCTGTAAATAGAGTAATGCAACAAGTGGAATGCCAATGCACTATTGCATAGCCCCCATCCCTGGAAGGACAAGGTCATAAACTGGCTGCTAATCTGATGCAGGTGGTCATAAAGCTAAGTCGCCTTTTTCATTTTCATCTATTCCACCAAGAATTGGGGATTTTTTGACTACCCGAGCAAAAATTTGTTTCAAATTTTGTTTGATACATCCGTGTAGTACGCTGGTTATAACAGTGAGCGATTGTATGGGAATACACATAAATTAAAATCATTATGGCTTTTTGCTCGTTACAACCAAGTTAGACTATATGACCATTACACATGACCAATGGGGCTGCAATATGAATTTTACAAAGACAGAATACCTAAGCAGGGTGGAAACATCCAGACGAATTGGAAGTTACACAGTCTATACATCTAAAAACTGTTGACTTTTTCAAGTATCTTGGATGTAGATTAACTAAGGAAGGATTGGGGAAAGAGAAAGTGAACACATGAATTCATCAAAGTAGGAAGATTATTAGTACTCTTAATATGTTGGGACAACAATATTTCCCGTAGAACTAAAAAACATATTGGACAGTTGTTAGTGGAATCAGTACTTTGCTATGGCTGTGAGGTGTGGACACCGAAAGAAGGTGACAAAAAGAAGCTTGGCGTCCTAGAGATGGACTACTTACATCAGAGTACTAGGGTTTCTAGTCTATAGAGCATAGGTTCCCAAAGTGGGCGCTGAAGTCTTCTAGGGGGATGATAGTGGGTTCAGAAGCAATTGGGGAGCGTTCAGGCAGTTCAGAGATCGGTGGCTCTTTATTTGTATTTTTATCTCCTCGGGTCCAGCGGACCTAGTTCAAAGGTCAACTAATAAATTCTATAATTTTTACTTTATGGACATAGCGGAAATTCGCTATAGGTGAAGCCAGAACTGTTTTCTTCGATTTTCCCACTTCAATTTTCAAAACCTTCTATTGGATTTCATGGAAATGACAAAAATGTGACATCAAGTGTGTATTTTTTTAGGCCTTTTTCTTTCTGTTATTTTTCTAAACCCACCCTAATTAGCCTAGGGCCTTTGAAACGCGACAACGCGAGCTACTATGAGTTGACATAAAGAAGCGATAAAGCGAAACAGTAACAACTGTTTTTAAAAGGTGAACAGATCGTATTTCCTTTCTTCAACGTATATTGCTCCTACGAACAGAAAATCAGGGAAATTCATCTTTTAGAAACGAGAAAAACTGGTGTAAAACTGATAATACTGCAATGCGCATTTGATAATAAAAAAAAAGTTTGCTTTATTGTAATTTTTAGTAAACAATATCAGAGCAGCAGTTTCCTGGGTTTGATCTTCTAACGAAATTTCGAGAAAATATTTCTATTTGCAGCTGCATTATAAACTTCGAAAACTGGTGTGCAAAAGAAGAAGAAAAAAAGATCATCTGCTATGAATAACGGATTATTTCTTGAAATGTGTATTCTTCACAAAACTGCAATTTTTTTTAACAGTACAACGCTAACAGATTGCGACTAACGGCTGCTCAAAAAGTATTCTTAGAAGATATTTGCTTGTTACGCTTTGATGTCCTGGAGTATAAACAGAAAATTTGTAAGTCGGAATGCTGCCCACCAATGGCACCAATTTTCAACTCTTTTACTGTCCTTCTAATTTTCAATATGTGCAGATAATCGACTTGGACAAAATTCGAAAGTGCTACTTCAATTAGGAGCAAAAACCGTTTGTCCCCACCATAACAAATTACTTTAGGTACAGTAAAGGATGACTATTGATGGTTTTACTGACTGGAAGGAAGTGTCCACAATAAAACATCTGTACAAAGCGGTCACTCAAAGGAAAGTAACCGTAGTCATTTGTATTCAAGGACAAGTTATACAGCGATGTTTGAAATAATGCAGTTCACTGGCTAATATTTCCAGGGGGATTATTGCAAAATATTGTTCAGAAAAACAATTACAATAAAACAAAGAGGGTTTTTTATCGAATGCACACTGGACAAAAATCGGACTAATCTGAACTTAGGCATCCCTACAATGAAGTTGACTTATTAGAACTTTAGCATCTGTTGTGAAACTGAATGCAATAAAGAAATACTTTTGAATCCGCAATGAAACTGACTTATTAGAACTTCAGCATCTGTGATGAAAGTTACAGTTGTGGACCTTTGACAATCTCCTGGCCTTCCTCCCACCAAAAGAGTATTTTTATTTCTTTCTCTCTTTCCCTTAGGGTCGGACTAGAAAGGGTGAACTCAATCCCCTAAGGAGTTTTTTCCCACCAAGTGAATGAAAGGAAGTGGAAATTTCAGGAAAATGAACCCCGTTTTCCTTCATTTGGCAAACAGCAGTTCTGTCAGCGCAAGAGAAGTCAAATTACATTTGCAGCTCAGATTGGAATTCAAGCAAGCAAACATATAACACTTTATGGTGAATTTTTTGGGCGTGTGTGTGATAATGGAAATTCAATTTTCCCCTCAAATTTTTTGATGGTATCAAATGCATATAAAACAATCCGTTACTGGTAGCATATATATATATATATATTTTTTTTTTGTTTGTTTGCACACCAGGTGAGATGCATGCGAAGTTCCTTCGACATCAGTTTTCGAAGTTTATAACGCAGCTATGAATAGAAATATTTTGTTGAAAGTTTGTAAGAAGATCAAACATACATCCATGAAACTGCTGTTCCGATTTAGTCCTCTAAAAACAATTAAAATAAGCGAACTTTGTTTTTATGAAATGCACATTGTGGTGTCAGTTTTACAACAGTTTTTTTTTTTTTTTCCCTTCCGTTTCCAGTATGGCTTCCAACAGATGAATTTCCTTGATTTTTTGTTAGTAGATACAATACATACTGAAGAAAGGAAAGAAGATATTTTTGTTTTTCAAAGCCAAGTCGTTGCAATTCTTTCGTACAACAATTATAAAAAGCAGTAAAGGCAAAATGTTGTGACAGAGCAACAATGCAAAATACCATTCACAAGTAATGATGCTCAACTGTTTGTTTTCCACGAAGATTGTTTACAGTTTTATTTTCTCCTTGGATCACCTTGGTAACGCTAATGACGTAAGCTTGACCAGTCAATTATATCTCCACGTCTGCTGATTCGTTTGAGACATATTAGGCGTGAATTTTAAACTAATGCCGTAGTGCGTTTCATCTTCAAAACTTCCAAGGCCATTTTGCCGATGTAATAATTCATAAAATGATATGTGATCATGTAAGATCCATTCTTACAAATATTATGTTAATAAAATTTTACCAATTATTTTTGGAAAATATCTAATGTTTAAAACAGACAAGCACTCAGCAGAATTTGCTTGTGCTGTGTACATTTCATTAGGGACCAGATTAGCGTGGCAGCAGGAGGGACGTTGACCGGTAGGTAGTACAATGGGCAGGCCAGTTTTAATGCGTTTCTTGTTTACAGAATGTAGGGCTGTACCAAAATTATGGCAGCAGGGGACAAAAGAACGCCCACACCCTAGAACGGTTTTGGACTCCATCCAAAGGGAAGACCTCAGATCAGAGAGCACACTGTGTTCGAGTGATAAACAAAGTACAAACGGGCCGACACGGAAGGCACTCTCAATAATTTCAAGGGCGGTAACTTGAAATAGAGCGTGACAGAAGAGGTAAATGGAATGGTCATCCCAAGGATAGCTCTTGAGATTGCTTAGCGCCCGGATGTTCTCGACACAAAGAAGGGAGCTCAATCTACCAGATGAGGGTCAGGATGACGCAGAAAAAAAAAAATGAGCGAATGAAATTAAGGAGAGATGGAGGACTACCAAATGATGGGATGAAAAATAAGGAAGGGAGTTTGAAACAAAAAGGTGATGCAGAGAAGAGAGGAGAGCCCAAGAAAAACAGAGTCCTGAAACCTGAAAGGAAAGGATCCGGAGGAGAATCCCGGGGAGAGTAGCGGAAAGAAATTTTGGGAGTGCAGGAAATGCGTACAAAAAGTCCGACTATAATAGTTTAGTTAGTGGGTAAAGGTAATAGCGAAAGGCAGTATGATCAGCTTAAGGAAGGCCGTTCGGGTTTTCCACGGAGAGTTAAAAGGCAACAGTCCCGGAGAAAGATTCTAGTACGCGGTAGGAACGTCTAAGTGTCGAGCCGGGAGCACACCTAATGAGTCTGTGGAGGCTAAGCTCAGAGAGGAAATCGCGGAGGAAGACCTGAAGGATCGGAAACTCACCCAGGTGGTAGGAAAAGATAGCAAGTAAGTTTGTTTAAGAAATATATTAACAGAAACGATGTTACAAAGAAATAGATGAGAAAGGAATAATGCACAAAACAGTCAATAAAGAACTGTAGTTAGTGGAACTTTTATCTTTAGTGATAGATATTAGAATCAATAACTAGAGAGAGAGAGAGAGAGAGAGAGCGAGAGAGAGAGAGAGAGAGAGAGAGAGAACATTACTATTCTGTGATTAGAAGTATTGGTTAGAAACTTAATGAAATGTGTTAAAAGTAAAAGAGTTGATATCATGAATTGTCTAATTGCTGTTTGTTTGTTTGTTGTTTGTTATTTGGTTTTTAGGAGCATTAGCAACTAAGACCATATTGCTCCGGGGATATGTGGTGGTCATTCCCTGACCTTTCCGCATCCTCCGTATTTGGTGGTCACAGGCTCAAACCCTGGTCTAATCAAGAAGTGTGTGCTACGCACTGCTGCTCCTGCCCACCTGGCTACGGAGGCGCCGTCTAATTGCTATTAACGGAGTGAATTGTATTCAGTAGATATTTCCTCCATAGAGTATGTAAGAGAGAGTGAAAAATTATTGTAGTTATTCAGTGTATGTTGGAAAGAATATATATAATAAATATATAATTGAGAATAAGTAAATCATTCTTCATCCCCCCCACAATCGTACATTTTTGCTGTTCAGGAATAAGTTTCATTATTTTTTGTATGCTTTGCCAACAATTATCAGTCGAAAGTGTGATAGATAAGTGGAGTCATACAAAGTGTAAATTAAATCTTTTATTTTGTGAATATTGTTGCAAAAAAAAAAAAAAATTTTATTACTTCATTATGTCTGAATCTAAGAAGAAATGTCGACAGTACAGTATTGAGTATTTGAAATATGGCTTTATTCAGTCTACTACGAACCAATTATTACCAATGTGCTTGATTTGCCAAAAAGTATTTTCAAATGAAGCAATGAAGCCTTCTAAGGCTACAAGAGCATTTGACTAAAATGCATGCTGATGAAAAGGATAAAGATTTGTCCTATTTTCAAGTACTAGAAGAAAAATATTTTAAACGTCCAACTATATCAAAACTTTTTGCGTCGTCCACTAAAGAAGATAATGACATTACAAGCTTCTTATAATATTTCATTATTAATCGCAAAAGCGGGAAAACCACACACAATTGGTGAGGAATTAACCTTGCCGGCAGTAAAATAAGTAATAAACACTGTGCTTCATAAGCCAGCGTCACATATCATCAGGAAAATTCCTTTGAGCAATAATTCAGTGCAAAGAAGAATCGACGGAATGGCTGAAGACGTTGAAAAATCATTGTGTGATTATTTGAAGACATGCCAATTTTCCATTCAACTCGATGAATCAACTCTCCCAAATAATGAAGCACTACTCTTATCATACGTACAATTCATAAAAGAAGAAAAAGTTTCTCAAGAATTATTATTTGCTAAAAATTTGGAAGCGGATACAAAGGGAGAATCTATATTTAATACCACGAATAACTTTTTTCAAGAGAAAGACATTCCTATTCGTAATATTTTGTCTGCTGCTACTGATGGTGCTACAGCAATGACAGGGTGCCACAAGGGTTTCATAGCGCATTTGAAACAAGCAGTACCAAATGTACTCGCTATACATTGTGTTCTTCATCATCAACATTTGGTTGCGAAGAATTTAAGTGAACGCCTGCATACGTCGCTCCATTACGTTATTAGATCAGTCAACAAGATTAGAAGAAATTCATTCAGTGACAGATTGTTTAGCCAATTTTGCAGTGAAAAATATGAAGATTTCAATCGTTTGCTGCTTCACACAGAAGTTCGTTGGCTTTCAAAAGATATTTGTCTGAATCGATTTTACAATTTGTTTGATTCAGTACTAGAGTACCTAGAAAACAGAGACGACAGATTGCAGGCCAACCTCACTACATCCAAAAATGACATCGCTTATTTGACAGACCTCTATAAAATATTTAATGAAGTCAATTACAAGGTGATGAATGGAATTTAATTAAAACAAAAAACGTTATTGCCGCTTTTGTGTGGAAACTTCTTCTGTTCAAGCGGAATCTCGGCCGAGGGGAATATAGCCACTTTTCAAATTTATCAGCAGTGTCTCTCAAAAAGGAAGATTTACTTACATACTGCCAACACTTGGAGGTTCTCCATGCTGATTTCAATGAGCGATTCAAGGATATTCTAAACATGAATATACCAAATTGGGTTCTAGATCCTTTCTCACATGTAAACACAGCAGGATCATCAAATTTAGAAGAGGAACTCATAGAACTCACAACAAATGAATAACTAAAAATAAAATTCAAAAGTGGATACCAAGAGTTCTGGCTTCAGAAATCAATACCGAAACTGTACCCTGGATTATGGGAAATAGTGCAGAAATTTTTAATTGCATTTCCATCTTCTTATTTGGCTGAGCGTGCGTTTAGTGCTGTAGCGAATTTACTATCTAAGAAAAGGAACCGATTGCATATAACTGAGCGTGGTGATTTATGATTATTTTTAACGAAAGTTGAACCCGATATTAACAAACTTCTAAAAATGCATCAGGCTCATCCTTCACATTAATTTGTTATTTTTCTTTGTATTTTTACTTTATAAGTTCGAAATAAGCAATTTTGTAATATATTTCATGGTGTTTTAATTATTACAATAAGAGTCTTACTAATGCATTTGCAATCTCTTAATATGTATTCCGAATTTTCATATTTAAACCATCGTATGAAACTGTGCATGTTATTCGAGCATACACTTTACAATCTTTATATATGGGCTATGTTTCATCAAAATCGGTATAGCAATAACGGTGTTCAAGATGAAGCACATATTGGTCACTACTTTTTCAATAATTTAACGGCATAAGCAGTAATGTATCACTGTTATTGTTATTTAGTTGCTATTTACGTCGAAAATATCAAACGGCTTGAATGCGGAAAACTGTTATAAGAGGGGGCGTTACAAAATGTATGTCTTGCAAAGTGGGCGGTGGCCCGAAAAAGTTTGGGAACCTATGCTATAGAGGATAATAAACAAGGATTTATATAAGAAGACGTATGCATACAGATAAAGATATTATAGAATGTTGGTTTGTTATTTGGTTTTTAGGAGCATTAGCAACTAAGGCCATATTGCTCCGGGGATATGCGGTGGTCATTCCCTGACCTTTCCGCATCCTCCGTATTTGGTGGTCACGGGCTCGAACTCCGGTCTAAATCAAGAAGCGTGTGCTACGCACTGCTGCTCCTGCCCACCTGGCTACGGAGGCGCCAGAATGTTGGTGACTCCATTGTCAGGGAAAGGGGGAACGTGCTTTCTAAAAAGGATAGGTGGAACAGGACCAGGGTATGTCTGCCAGGGGCAAAGGTTTATGACGTTGTAGAGCAGATATCATCTTTTAAGGGCACAAAAGGTGTTATAGCTGTACCCGTTGGCACTAATGATATTAAGAGTAGAGACCGGCAGAATTACTTAACAAGTACAGGTCACTGTTGAAAAAAAGCCGTGAATTAGGGTTCAATTTGAGAGTGTCTGCAATTCTGCCCAGACTCGATAGGAGGGAGTATATGATGAGAGCCTTGTCGATCAAATCGGCCCGGGAAAGACTGTGCAAGGCTCAAGGGGTAGAAATTTTTTTCAGCCTGGTCTGTACTTGTTAACAGAAGGGACTGCTTCTACTAGGATGGGATACACTTAAATAGAAAGGATGCAAGAATATTTGCTGATGCTATCGAGGCAGTGTTAGGTGGGTCAGAAAACTACTAGCTTGGGGGGATACAAGGACTAATAGATTAACAGTAGCCACTGGCAGAGGTGAAAGTAATCCTTGCACTGCTTCTATTGGATTGAGCAGAAGCCTGGAAAACAAGATGCAGGATATTTCAGAGACTGCTGGGAGTCATTGCGATACAAGTAAACACATGCGTTGTGTTAGGGTAGCTAAAAAAAAGAACAGGTGCATGTATACTTGTGTGTACACCAATGCTAGGAGTTTGGTAAATAAATTTGATGAATTTGAGGTATTGCTCAAAGCTTCAAAGGCGGATATTGTTGGGATATCAGAGACGTGGTGTCTCACAGAGATATAAGGAATGCAGAACTGGAATTTGGGGAGCACAACGTCTACAGAAAGGAGAGACAGGGTAGGAAGGGAGGAGGAGTTATGCTATTAGTTAAGAAACATAAAATCCAAGGAAGTGAAGCCAGTCGACACTGCTGGACAGTGCAGTGTCGAGTCAGTTTGGTGTGACATAAGCATTGGGAGATCAAAATTGAGAGTAGGAGTGTGCTATAGGCCTACTGACTCTCATGAGTATAATAAGAAACTGTACAGGGAAATAGAGTGGGCAAGTAAATCAAAGAGTCTTATAATGGGAGATTTTAATTTCCCAGATATTGACTGGAATTTGTGGGTTCGTCACTCACACACTAGCAAGGCTTTTGTGGATTTATTGGATGATTGTTTTCTACATCAGCATGTTCGGGAGGCAAATAGAGGGAGTAATACTCTTGATTTGATTATCAGTAGTGATTCTTCATGCATTAAGAATCTGCAGATACAGGAACTACTAGGTGGCAGTGATCACAGTGTGCTGAAGTGGGATTTACTCAAAGAGGTAACTACCATCAGGGGTAAAGGGAAGGGTTATTGCTTTTGTAAAGGCAACTACGATGGTCTCAGACAGTATTTAAATTCTATACAGTGGGGCCAACTGAAGATGTTACCAACAGCAAATTCAAAATGGGAAGCATTCAAAGAACTTATCTTGGAAGCTATGATAGATATAAGTTGATCTGTAACCAAGTTACAAAGGAGGTTAGGCAGGCGAAGTCAGATTATGAGAAATCTTTGGCAAGGGATGCAAAGAAAAACAGCAAAGAGTTCTTTACTTATGTCAATTCTAGAAGGAAGGGGATGAATCAGATTGGTCTACTTGATATCGATAGTTCAACTGTTGATGATCCTTCTCAGGTAGCTAACAAACTAAACGAGTATTTTGCTTCTACATTCACACATGAGGAGTTATTCAGCGAGGGAAATGCCAGAGGTGTATTCAACTCTGGAAGTAAGCTAGATAATCTTGTAATAACTGAGAGTAAAGTGGAGGAGAAATTGTTGAAGATAAACACAAGAAAGGCACCTGGGGTGGATGGGATCTATCCAGTAATATTAAAGGAGGCAGCAAAGGAAGTAAGAAAACCCTTAGCCATAATTATGAGAGCTTCCTTGGACTCAGGGGAGGTACCCATAGACTGGAGATGTGCAAATATGACCCCAATTCACAAAGAAGGATCAAAGGCTGACACAAGTAATTATAGATCTGTGAGTTTAACTTCTGTTCCAGGAAAATTAATAGAGGCACTGGTTAAAGAAGCACTGCAGGATCATCTAGACAAGACTTCAGTTATAGCTCGGACACAGCATGGTTTTGTTAAGGGGAAGTCTTGCCTGACCAATTTTATTGGATACTATGATGCAGTCACAAAAGAACTGTTTGCAGGGAATAACTTTGATATTATATACTTGGATCTTAGAAAGGCTTTTGATACTGTTGCACATGGAAGACTGCTGCACAAATTGAAGCAGTGTGGCATTGGAAGCAAATTGCTGCTATGGATAAAGGGGTGGTTGAGGGGAAGGAGACAGAGTGGTAATCAATGGACACTGCTCATCATGGACTAATGTTATTAGCGGAGTCCCTCAGGGTTCAGTATTGGGTCCATTATTGTTTTCTGTATTTATAAATGATATTGATGATGGTATATCAAGCTTAATGTCCAAGTTTGCAGATGATACGAAGGTTGGCAGGGTTGTCAAGGACACTACTGACACTATGCTACTGCAACAGGATCTGGAAAGGTTGAGCAGATGGGCTGAGAGGTTGCAAACAAAGTTTAACATTGACAAATGTAAAGTACTACATATGGGAAACAGCAACCCCAGAGCAATGTATCAACTCTGTGGTACTACACTGACAGTGGTAGAGAATGAAAAGTAACTGGGGGTAATTGTGCAGGCAGATATGAAGTTGTCTGAGCAGTGCAGACAGGCTGGAATGGAAGAGTAGCTCATGGTGTCTTATCAATGATATACAGAAATTTTTCTAGCAGGGATAAGGAGGTGATTATTCCCTTGTATAAGGCAATGGTCGGGCCACACCTTGAGTACTGTATACAGGTCTGGAGGCCTCATTTCAAGAAGGATGTAGAGCTGCTGGAATGAGTACAGAGAAGGGCAAGAAGATTAGTGAATGGAACAAAGGGTTGCTCTTATGAAGAAAGGCTTAAGTTTTGCAAATTACAGTGTCTGGAGACTAGGCACTTGCGAGGTGATCTGATAGAGGTGTATAAGGCCTTGAATGGTTTGAGCATGCTCAATGCTGATGGGATTCTGCATCTTGCTCAATATAATCACCTGAGAGGGGCATAAATTCAAATTGAGGAAAGACAGATGTGAGATAGATGTGCGGAAATTTGCCTTTAGCCAGCGGGTAGTTGGTTGGTGGAACAGACTTCCATCCCTTGTTGTGGAAGTTGATAGCCTAAATAAATTTAAGGCACAGCTGGACAGGTATTTCAAACAAACGGAGGGGTGAAGTGGAAGGTTTTTTTTTTTTTTTTTTGGCTGATGCTGCATAAGCTTGCTTTCTTGCATCATATGCCTCTACTAATGTTAATGCTAGAATGAATAGAAAATAGGAGGGTGAGATGGGTTGGGCACCTGCTTTGCATGAATGAAAAGAGATGACTTAAAACACCACAAGGGAAGAGAAATTGAGGATGCCCTAGAAAAACATGAAAGGAAGGTGCACTATCAGTCATGAGAATGAGAAATTTGAAAGCTGAAGATGCCCAGGTCTGGCAACTTCGGAAAATGGGAATGATGAGGTGGCGATATGCTATATAAAGTCAAACAGATAAGTTAGGAGTAAATGCTGGCAATGTGCTGAAAAATAAGTAGAATGCCTTCACACAAGTGTTTGGACAATCTGAATTTATTTTGCTATATTTGTGGAAGTTATGTAGTCCTCAAGCAAAGACAAGATATTACAGAATTTGTAAAAAATGTGCATTGTGCTTATTTTGGAGTAAAACAGTGACACCAAGATAGGGTCCACATAAAGTTTGCTGAACTTGTGTTGAAGCATTGAGATTGGGTTAAAATGATAAAAAGAAGTCTGTGCCATTTTCAACTACCATGATTTGTGGGAGCCTACAAACCAGAGTTACTTTTGCTTAGTTATTATAGAGAGATACAATTCAATGCGTAAAAAGGGCATCGTTTATTCTAATGTTCCGTTTGCTATTACACCAATCCTACATGGAGATAATCTGATGATTCCATGCCCTCCACTTACATTGTAGAGTGTAGCGAAGAGACTGTTGAAAGTGGCTTCTGAATATGAAACTGAAGCCTTCACACCTGGAGATATTGAGTCCAGCCTTCAACTGTTTTCACAACATGAATTCAATGAACTGGTAAGAGATTTAAATTTACCAAAAGGAATCAGCATAACTCCTTGGTTCTAAACTTAAATCAAAAAATCTTCTAGCACATGGGATGTTTTTCTCATGGTACAAAAAATGAGAACCAGTCCTCTGGTGCTTGGTCTTCTGTGTCTGCACGAGAGGAAGAGAGAGTGCCAGTCCCCTACTTCTTTTCTGAGTATGATTCTATGCTTTTTTGCAATAATACAAATGTGATAAATTATTTAGAAATTACAACGTACACGGTGCAGACTTTTATTTACTCATCAAAAATAACTCTCAAAGGGATGTTGCTGCAAAATAAAAATAAATATGGATCAATTCCAGTAGCTCATTCTCTGCAGAACTCCTTGAAACATATGAGAACTTGAAGTTGTTGACAAATATTAAGTATGAAGAACATAGTAAGTTGGTCTTTGTTGACATTAAAGTGATAGGCACGTTACTTGAACAGCAATCTGGCTATACTAAAATGCCTTGCTTTCTGTGTGAGCAGGACAGTCATACAAGGAGTAAGCACCGGGATGTCAGGTTCTGGCCAAAGAGGTGCAGTTTGTTGCCTGGATCAAAGAACATAGTTCATAACCACTGTAGACCCCAAAACTGTCCTCCTTACACCCTTGCACACCAAACTGAGTTTGACAAAACAGTTTGTGAAAGCTTTACCTCAGAAAGGTCCCTGGCTTCAACTACCTTTGTACTAAATTCCCATCGATTACCTAAGAGAAGCTAAAACAAGGTGTTTTTGTTTTTGTGTTTTTGGAAATTTGCACCACAAATTCCCAAACTGATGAAGGACAGATTTTGACGAAACTATGAATAAAAGAGAAAAACAAGAATGGATTAGCTTCAGGTATGTTAACAACAAGGATCCAGACTACAAGAATATACCAAGATTTTCCAGGAAATCTAGGAAGTGTTAATGAAGAACAGGGTGAGAGGTTTCTTCAAGACCTCAAAGGAGATGAGGGAGGTGGTATGTCAGTATGATGGCTGACTCTTGCTGGGTGCTGAAGAGGGACTGTAAAGTAGAAGGATCTGCAAGAAAATGTGAGAAATAAAAATCTGACCCATCGTAGATCAGTTTTTAAAATGAGAGGCGAGTGTTTAGTGGACCTTTTACCACACTGCCCTTTTTAATAGTGTTTTCAACATGTATTTAAATATAAAAGTCTGGGAAAAGTAACATGTTATAATTTCAGTGCACAAATTTTGCCAACAATCAAATTTTCTTTCATGATTTTTGAAGAAACCTCATGTGATGGAAACAAACGGAAGTCATTTTTGAAATTAGCATTAGAGAATGATTCAGAAACACCCTTTTCTGAGAAAAAATTAGCGAATTTATTCAAAATTGCAAAGTAGTGTTATCAGCATTGATTCTTCATGCATTAAGAATTTGCTTCTAAAAGATTCTCTGCATGGCAGTGATAACAATGTGCCAATAGGGGATTTACTAAAAGACAACTACTGTCAAGGGTAAAGGGAAGGGCTTTTGTTCTCATTGGGGTGACTGCAGTGATCTCAGCCAGTTTTTTTAAAAAATTCTATACAGTGAAACCACTGATGATGTTACCAACAGCATATTCTAAATGGGAAGCATTCATAGAAGTAATTGTAGAATCTACCAGGTTTTTTTTTTTTTTTTATATAAAAACTGAAATACTATTCCAGGCTTAAATCTCAATGGACGTCAGCTGAACAGATAAGACTTGGGGCAGTGAATTAAAATTCATGGGATGCATCTAAATTATCAGGTGATACAATATAAAAGAGTCTTTAATCAACTCACAAAGGAGGTTGGGCAAGCTAAGATAGGTTACAAGAAGTCTCTAGCAAAGAATGCAAAGAAAACCAGGAAAGACTTTACTTCAATTAACAGTAGAAGGAAGGGGATGAATTACATTGGTCCTCTTGATGTTGTGGTTTAACTGTTGATGATCCTGCTCAGGCTGCTGACAAAGTAAATATGCATTTTGCATTTACATTCACACATGAGTTCTTTAGGGAGGGGAAATGTCAGAAATACATACCATTGCAGGTGCTTTCATTTAATTGCCTGTTATTTTCCAAAATCGGAATTAGGTAGGTACCTACTTAATTCCTTTAACTTAAGTAGCATGTTTTAGGGGAGTGGGGGGGTAAGGCATGCCGATTAGGGAGGTACTTATATATTTATAATCTCTTACAATCACAACATTTTCTTATTTTGAGTTTATTTTTCATCCTTTTGAATTTGTGAACGCATCATGTTGGTGGAATTTTTGAAATCAGAAAAAGGAAAATCGAAATTGTGCTTTGGTGGACATTTGTTTTATAAAGACAGGCAAAATGAAACAAAAATTCATTGGAAGTGTCAAAATTAAAGAAAAACCAAATGTGCCGCTTGAGTTACTAAGGTAGATAAAACCATCGTTAAAACATGGAAGGAGCACAATCATTGTGGAGACGCAGCAGGAGTTGAGGCAGCACAACTTCTAGATACCACTCGAACTTACGCAGAAATATACGTCTCATAGCATTATTTCAAATGTTTTGAGAATCTGTAGCCAAGCAGCAGCCCCTAAGCTTCCAAGTGTAGATACAATGAAACGAACGATCCGAAATATAAGAAATCGAAATTTTGATGGCCCAGTTCTTCCAATGCATCGTAGAGGCAGTTTTTACAGAAGAATATAAAACAACATGCAATGGACAATTGTTTTTACAATTTAATTCTGGACCCAAGGACAATCGTATGTTGATTTTCAGTACGAAAAGAAATTTGCAGCTGTTAGCGTGAAGTGAACACTGGTATGCCAATGGGACTTTTAAAACCGTTCCCTTACTTTTTTATCAGTTGTATATGATACATGGATTCAAGGAAAAAATATCGCTTCCATTAGTTTATGCATTATTGCCTAACAAGTCTGAGGAAACATATGTATCTCTACTACAGCAGCTGAAAGTATTGGAACCGTCTATGTCCGCGCAATCAATAACTATAGATTATGAGACGGTGATGATTGAATGCTTGCAGAAGAGTTTTTCCTGACACTTCGCAACGGGGTTGTTTTTTCCACTTTTCACAATGTATTTTGCGTTCCATTCAGAATAATGGATTGAAACAACATTATGAAACTGATGCTAATTTTGCTTTAAATATGCGAATTTTGGCAGCAATTGCATTTGTGCCCACTCCAATTGTGTCGGTCGTTTTTGAACATTTGTATGAAAATGGTGTTTTTCCTCCAGAATCACAAGAAGTTCTTGATTATTTTGAGGATACATGGATTGGACACCCAACCAGACGACATCTTCGTCGACCACCAAAGTATTCCCATGAAATGTGGAAAGTATGCCAGCTTGTTCTTGAAGGATTACCAAGAACAAATAATTCTGTTGAAGGGTGGCATAGAAGATTTGAGGAACAAGTCGCTGCTTATCATCCAAACATTTGGAAATTTATCGATTGCATTAAAAAAGAACAAAGTATTAACGAAATGCACATTGAACAATATTTAAGTGGAAGTGATCCGGGCAACAAAAAAAAAGAAGTATCGCGATTGTGATGAACGAATTAAAAGGCTTGTTAGTGTATACGATGAACGGGGTGATATTGTTGATTATCTAGGAGATATAGTGCATAATATTTCTTATTAATAATTTATATACTGTGTTGTAAATATTACAGTTTCTTAGTAATTAATTATCCCAACGTGACTGATTCTGAAGATTGCATAAACATTCTTTTTAATTTTTGCAGTGTACTATGACGTACCTAATGTTATAATTAGTTCAATTTAAAATTAACCAATTGTTATATTGTTCAAATAATGGATTTTTTTACTATTTTTGTGATACATGTAACTATTAAAATACATAATCTACCTATTAAATTACATATTTCCATGCATGTGTTTTTTTTTTTTTTTTTCCCGTACTATTCCCTCACAGTTCATAGAATTCCAAAAATATGCTAATCACAGCTTAAGGCAGAAACTTAAATAAAAAATAACTTTTTATGATTTGACCAAACACATCTCATTGCTTCTAGACGGTAAAATGCGATAAACTGATGCGGCGGTAAATTTTCCTAAACTCTTCTACGTTTGCAGATGATAAAAAGTTTGGGAGGGTGGTTAATGACAGTAATAAAGGTATGCTACTGCAACATGTAGAAAAAATGTAGAGATAGGAAAAAAAAGATGTAGAAAAAAATTAGGTAGATGAGCTGAGAAATGGGTGAAGTTTAACACTGACAAATGCAAGGTACAACATATGGAAAGAAGTAATCCCACATTAATTTTCCTACTGTATAGAAATACACTCAGGGAAGTGGATAAATGAAAAAGACATGGTGTAATTGGGCAGTCAGATATGAAGTTCTCAAAGCAGGGCAGACAAAGCTTCCAGGACAGCACTGCTCAGAAACTTCATATGAAACTTTTGTCGATGATATACATTAATTTTTGTTTAGCAGGGATAAGGAGGTAATTATCACTTTGTATAAGGGGCTAGGCCACACATTTTGGGTATACAGATCTGGAGGCCTCATTTTAAGAAGGATGTAGATCTGCTGGAATGAGTGAAGAGAAGGGCAATGAGGCAGGCTGCTGAGGGGAATAAAATGGTACCCTTGCCAAGAAAGTATTCAGTTCTGCAAATTAGAGACTAGGCATCTGCAAGGTGAGCTGACTACATTATTCCTGTTGTGCAACTACACACATGAGGACATAAATTCAAACTGAGGAAGGAAGGATGGATGCAGGACAGAGGCATGTAAGTCTGCCTTCAGCCAGCAGTGGTTGATTGTCTGAACAGACTTCCACATCATTTGCTGCTATTACTATTACTAACGGTAGTCCACTATTAGGATACAATATATCATGACGGTAGTGGGGTGAGGGTAAACTACAGAAAAGAGCAAAAAAATATTTCCCGATATAGCAAATGTTATATGAATGGTCTAAACATCCACCAATTGCACCAATTACAGTGCAATTTGTGGATGTTTAGACCATTTATATACTATTTGTTTCATTAGTACTCTGCCAAGAGTAGGACATATACTAAACAACACATTCTCCATAACCACCAACCCTTTAAACTAGAGGGAGAAAAACATCCAGGTCTCTTCCCCTCAGTATTTCCTTCCATCACATCCTTTATCTTGCAATATTTTAATCTGATTTCTCTGCTGCTTGCTGATTAATTTCAGTCAAACATCTCTTCTCACCCATTCCTCTCAAAATATCATTTCTCACTTTATTTACCCATCTTGTAGTAGTAGTGCCATGTGATGCAAGAAAGCAAATGTATGAGCTTATGTAGCATCAGCCAAAAAAAAAAAAAAAAAAAAAATCACACCATTCCCTCCAAATACCAGTCCAGTTCCTCCTTAAATTTATTCAACCTATCAACTTCCACAACGACAGATGGAAGTTTGTTCCAGCAATTAACCACCCGCTGGCTAAAGGAAAATTTCCGCACATCTATTCTACATCTGTCCTTTCTTAATTTGAATTTATGCCCCCTTAGGTTCGTAATCCGAACAAGTGGAAGGATCCCATCAGAATTCAGCGTGCTCAACCCATTCAAAGGCCTTATATACCTCAATCAGATCACCGCGCAGGTGCCTAGTCTCCAGCCACTGCAATTTGCAGAACTTAAGCCTCTCTTGGTAAGAGGATCCCTTCATTCCCCTCACCAATCTTGTTGCCCTTCTCTGTACATGCTCAAGTAAATCTACATCCTTTCTAAAATGAGGCCTCCAGACCTGTATGCAGTACTCAAGCCGTGGCCTGACCATTGCCTTATACAGAGGGATAATCACCTCCTTTTCCCTGCTAGCAAAATTCCTATATATCATTGACAAAACCCCATGACCTGCCCTGGCAGACTGTCTGCATTGCTCAGTAAACTTCATATCTGCCTGCACAATTACTCCCAGGTCTTTTTCATTTTCTACCACCTTAAGTGTAGTACCACACAGTTGGTACGTTTCTCTGGGGTTACTTCTACCCATATGTAGTACTTTGCATTTGTCAAGGTTAAACTTCAGTTGCCACTTCTTAGCCCATCTGCCCAAATTATCTAGATCCTGTTGCAGCACACTGCCATTACTGTCATTAACAACCCTGCCAACCTTTGTATCATCTGCAAACTTCGACATTAAGCCTGATATACCTTCATCAATATCATTGATAAATATACAAAACAACAGTGGACCTAACACCGAACCCTGTGCGACTCCACTAATAACATTAGAACAAGAAGAGCAGCACCCATTGATTACCACCCTCTGTCTTCTAGCACTTAACCATCCTTTTATCCATTGTAGCAACTTACCCTTAATACCATTCTGCTCCAATTTGTACAATAGTCTTCCATGTGCAATAGTGTCAAAAGCTTTCCTGAAATCCAAATAAATGATATCAAAATTATTTTTCGCATCCAGTTATTTTGTAACCACATCATAATATCCTATCAAATTTGTCAGACAAGACTTTCCCTTAACAAACCCATGCTGTGTCTGAATTATTGCTGCAGTCTTGTCTAGATGATCCTGCAATGCATCTTTAACCAGTGACTCCATTATTTTACCCGGAACAGAAGTTAAACTAACTGTTCTGTATTTACTCATGTCACCCTTCGATCCCCCCTTTGTGAATTGGGGATACATTTGCACATCTCCAGTCCGTGGGAACCTCCCCTGAGTCCAAAGATGCTCTCATAATTATGGCTAAGGGTTTGCTTAGTTGCTTTGCCGCCTCCTTTAATATAACTGGATAGATCCCATCCACCCCAGGTGCTTTTCTTACGTTTAACTTCAACAATTTCTCTTCCACTTTGCTCTCAGTTATTACAAAATCATTAAGTATCTTGCTACAATTTGATAACCTTCTGCCATTTTCAAACCTTAATAATTCCTCACGTGTGAATGTAGATGCAAAATACTCATTCAGTTTGTTTGCTATCTGAGCAGGATCATCAACAGTCGAACCATCGATGTCAAGTGGACCAATCAGATTCATCCCCTTCCTTTTAGAGTTTATGTAAGTAAAGAAATCCTTGCTGTTTTTCTTAGCATCTTTTGCCAAGGATTTCTCGTAATCTGCCTTCGCCTGCCGAATCTCCTTTGTGACCTGATTACAGATTAACTTATATCTGCCATAGGCTTCTGAGTCGCTTGATAATTTATATGCATCCCATGCATTTTTCTTCTGTGTTACGAGTCTCATTAGTTCATTTGACAACCATTTAGGCCTAAACCTTGAACAATATTTCTTAATAGGTATGAACCTTTTAGTAGCTTCCATGATTAATTCCTTGAATGCTTCCTACTTAGAATTTACTGTTGGTAACATCGTCAGTTGATCCCACTGTATAGAATTTAAAAACTGTCGGAGACCACTGTACTCGCCTTTATGGAAGCAAAAACCCTTTCCTTTACCCCTGATGGTAATTAAATCTTTAAGTAAATCCCACTTCAGTACACTGTGATAACTGCCACCTAGTGGTTCTTTTATCTGCAAATTCCTAATACTTGAATGATCACTACTGATAACCAGATCAAAAGTATTACTTTCTCTGGTTGCCTGTCGAACATGCTGCTGCAGAAAACAATCATCCAATAAATCCACAAAAGTCTGACTATTGTGCGAGTGCCCAACCCACAAGTTCCAGTCAATATCTGGGAAGTTAAAATCCCCCATTATAAGAAATTCCGATTTACTAGCCCACTCTATTTCTCTGTACAATTGTTCATTGTACTCATTCAAGTCATTAGGCCTATAACACACTCCTACTCTTATTTTTGCTTTCGCAGTGCTAATGTCACACCAAACTGACTCAACAGTGCACTGTTCATCTATATCAACTGGATGCACTTCTTTTGATTTTATGTTTTTCTTTATTAACAGCATAACACCTCCTCCCTTCCTATCCTGTGTATCCTTTCTGTACACATTGTACTCCCCAAATTCCAGTTCGGCATTCCTTATATCTGTGTGACACCACGTCTCTGCTATCCCAACAATATCCGCCTTTGATGTCTTGACCAACACTTCAAATTCATCAAATTTATTTACTATACTTCTAGCATTGGTATACATGCAAGTATACATGCACCTTTTCTTATTCTTAATTACTCTTACATATCCCATATACCCACCTGTTTCACGATGACTGCCATCCGTCCCTGAAACCCCCAACACCCCTCGCTCCAGGTCGCTACTTATTCTAATAGAAGTTGTGCAAGAACCACCTTCACCTCTGCCTACGGCATCTGTTAAACTATTAGTCCTTGTATCCCCCCAAGCTATCAGTTTTCCGACCCACCTAACACTACCTCGATAGCATCAGCAAATATTCTTGCACCCTTTCTATTTAAGTGTATCCCATCCCTGTAGAAGCAGTCTCTCCTGTTAACAAGTACAGTACAGGCTGAAAAAAATTCTATCCCTTGAGCCTTGCACAATCTTTCCAGGGCCGAATTGGTCGACAAGGCTCTCATCATATACTCCCTCCTATCGTGTCTGGGCAGAATTGCAGACACTTTCAACTTCAACCCTAATTCACAGCTTTTTTTCATCAGTGACCTGTACCTGTTAAGTAATTCTGCCGGTCTCCTACTCTTAATATCATTAGTGCCAACGTGTACAACTATATCACCTTTTGTGCCCCTAAAAGATGATATCTGCTCTACAACGTCACCAACCTTTGCCCCTGGCAGACATACCCTGGTCCTGTTCCACCTATCCTTTTTACAAAGGATGTTCCCCGTTTCCCTGACAATAGAGTCACCAAGAGAGTTGCCGCTGTGTTGCGTGATGACCAAGTGCAAGCTCTGGCGTTGATGTGGGCAGCTGAGAGCCTGATGGGCCCCTCAATTTAGATCTTTGAGGGCATCCACCCTGTCCTTCAAACTCTCATATAGGCCCATAACAATGCTGAGTTGTCGCCTGATTTCCTTACACTCCTTACATCGCGCACACACAAAGACATCCCCCATGGCAATATCATGTTCCGTTCCACATAGTTCGGCAAACATTTCACAAGTTGCACATTTTTTTAGGCTGTGATGCGTTGGAGAATCGACCCCCTCAGTTCTCCCCCGAGTCACAGCACTCCTGCCACTTTGTGCCCGTTGCTTTGCTGCTCTAGTTTGGGGCATGATATTTTAAATTAATAAGATCAATAAATTAAATTAAATTAAATGTCAATACTATGCTATCTAATAGAAACAGTGAAGCGTATTACTGTTTCTATAATTATACATTAGAGCTACCTAGCTACCTCAATTAAAAATTTAAATTCCCTATCACTATATACAAAAAACAATGTCTGCAAGATTCGAACGGACTAACGGTTTTATAAAGTATTACGTATATCTACAAAAACTGTTTATATAAATTAAAATAAAAATAACCAGCGTAATTAGAACTATAAGACTACGTATTAAGTACAATATAAAATAACAATTATGTAAATAAAAAGCAAACACTTATCGTTTTTTTTAGAGCCTGTAAATCGCAGCTGTATTTTCTAAAGAGAGACAGCGCCCTCTCCTGTCTTTTTCATTCCCCTCCATCCCCATATGTCAAAACTTTTCAATCTTTTAATATCTTACATTCCTAGTGTCCATGCCTGTGCTCCATAAAGTACTACCCTTCCAGATATCGCACCAACCTTTTCCACAATCCAATCGAGTCTTCCACATAATATTCTTCTTCGCTTTTCAAAAGCTTTTTTATCCATTGCTATTTTTAGTCATAGCTCTGTGCTGCCCTTTGCTCCTTCTGCAATTAGGCTACTTGAATGCCTATACTTGCTCGCCATGCTATTCCATGCTTTCCTCCTCCAATTCCAACATCTAACTCACACTACTCTCTTCCCATTTTCGTAACTTTTGCCTTTTCAATATTTATTCTCATCAAAAACTATCACAACTTTCCTCTAGCCTATTAACTAATTTCTGCATGCAATCATTCCTCAAAATTTGCCACCAGTGCCATATCATCTGGAAATCTAACCCACTCCATCTTCTATTCTCCCCCCCCCATTCTTCACCACCATACAATTCTTCCTTATCCATTTTTCCTTTAATTGGGGACAGACAACATCTCTCATCTCTTCCTATCTCTACACTTTTAATGCCACCATGTCCTACCATAAATATACTTTTTGTTCCCCAATATAATCTACTATCATTCTTCTCTCTGATCTACCTGATCAAAAGTTTTCTCCAAACCTAAAAAACATGTAAAAAATTTTGTTTACTTCCAGATGTCTTTCTGTCAATTCTCATCACACTTACTGTGTCACAAAACCAGATTGTCCTTCTGCTACGTTATTCTTCACCCTTCTTATCATCCGTCTATTAAATACTTTTAGCATTATCTTTTCTGCATGTGGTACCAAACCTATAGTTCAAAAATCTTAACATTTCATTGCATAGCTTTATTTTTCCATTGATACCGTTACTGTAGTCTTAAAATCATCTGGCAAATCTTAAAATCATCTACAGGGTGATTCAAAAGTCATGCCCCACTATAAATACTACAAATTAATATTTCTTTTTTTTTCAGAGCTAAAAAATAGCTGACAAATTATCTAAGGATAACAGAGTGAGCCTAGTGTTTATGTATTGGGTGCCAAGTACTACACACCATTCAGTTGACAAAGAATTTAACAAGCAGAATCCCTACTGGCCTCCAATTTATCAATCAACTGCTGGTCGTCTAAAAAACCATTTCAAAGAAACTGATTGTCCTCGAAGTATTGCTGATTGTCCTTGAAGTGGGAGATAAAAAAGTGTAACCTGATGAAGACACAATAGTGATGGTACTGGCATGGCTTGCAAACAGCCCAAAAAAATCTATGAGGAAATTAGGTCATGAAACAGGGGTTAGCCAAAGTTCAATGGTGTGCACATTCTTTGAAAAAATCATTTTCACCCAAAAAAAAAAAAAAAGAAAAGAAAAAAAAAGGCAACTCATTCAGGATTTAGATGGTGATGACATAGATTGAAGACAAAAGTTTTGTGAGTGGATGTTGCAAAACAGAGATATATAGCCCTTCTACGGTGATGAGGTAGATTCCATCCTAACGGGATGGAAGCAACTAACTTGCAACATGACCCATGGTTTATGGTACGGGTTAGAATATAGGATGGTCGATAATTGGTCCTTATTTCTTTGAACAACATTACTGGTGAAATGTACATATGCTGCAGAATTACTTGGACATTCTGATATTCCTATACAATGAACAATCAATGTGTTCTTCCAACAAGATGGAGCACCACCACATTATTCATTGGTTGAGCAAAACCACCTGAATGAACAGTTACCCAACAGGTGGATTGGATGATGAGGCTCAGTCGAATGACTACCCAGGTCACCAGACCTCACTCTTCGATTTTTTTCTTTGGATCACATGAAGTCTACTGTTTACCAGAACCACCCAAGATGAACCTAAGGAAGCAATATCACTGGAATGCCATAAAATTACAAAAGAGATGTTGATGCATGTCAAGGTATCATTTAGACAAAGAATTCTAAAGCATTTGAAAATTGGATGTGATCATTCTGAATATCTGTTACAATAAAAATAATTTACTCCATGGTGTGCAACTTTTGGCTCACCATTTGTGAATACACTGATTGATGAATCCAAATTTAGCAATTAGCATTAGTAGAGGCATATGATGCAAGGAAGCAAGCTTATGCAGCATTTCAAAAAAAAAACACACACTACCACCAGTTCTGTAAAACTAAATTACATAACTATTTCAGAACAGATGCTTAAAATTTAAGTCCATAACAGCATTGTGTATTAGTAGAATGTCAAGGGAATGACAACCTTTTGTCTTTTAGTTCTTTATACACATATACCATTGACCTAGTAAACAAAACATTTATTTACTAAGTAAACTGTTTGCAATAATACAAACTGGGGGGGAATGGTAGAATTTTTTTGGCTATAATGTGCTTTGCTAATAACATGAATATTACAGTTGTCGCCTGACACCTGCATTATATCAAGGTTGCACTGTATCTCTAATATAAAAACACTTAAGTAAACCAAAAAAAAAAAAAAAAGAAGAAAGAAAAAGACTTACCATTGCATTTCCACCCTAGTGTTGTCCACTCCATACACTGTGCTACAGGAAAAGTAGCAGCATAAGCATTAGACTCGATGCATAGTTTTTGACTACTACACCACATACATGGTCCTTGAGTACAGTTCTCACAAGTGGTTCGACTGCTGCATGGTTGTTCACATTTTGCCCTCAAGTTATCGGTAAGAACGGCTTTCTCTGATCCATTAACTGCAAAATCACACATACAAGTATTTCAAAAATTAATATATATACGTCATATGTATAGAAATAAAATTAATTATCATCATTATTAACCAATAATATATAAGTGAACAAACAAACAATTAAAACCATCACAGTGACAGAGCTTAGGTTCTTTAGAAATGACTATATCTATTTATGGGTTCACCTAAAGTAAAGAATATCATTTTTAATCAAACAACATCACCCAGTAGAGGAATCTGTTATTCAAAGACATTGTTTGAACCTATTTAGTATTAGCATTAGTAGAGGCATTTGATGCAAGAAAGCAAGCTAATGCAGCATCAGCCAAAAAAAATAAAATAAAATAAATAAATAAATAAAAAATAACCACTTCCACTTCACCCTCTGTTCGTTCGAAATACCTGTCCAGCTGAGCCTTAAATTTATTTAGGCTATCAACTTCCACGACAAGGGATGGAAGTCTGTTCCACCAACCAACCACCCACTGGCTATAGGCAAATTTCCTCACGTCTATCCTACATCCTTTCCTCAATTTGAATTTATGTCTTTCCTCAATTTGAATTTATGCCCCTCTCAGGTGATTATTTTGAGCAAGATGGAATCCCATCAGCATTGAGCATGCTCAAACCATTCAAGGCCTTATACACCTCTATCAGATCACCTCGCCAGTGCCTAGTCTCCAGACACTGTAATTTGCAAAACTTAAGCCTTTCTTCGTAAGAGCACCCCTTTGTTCCATTCACTAATCTTGTTGCCCTTCTCTGTACTTGTTCCAGCATCTCTACATCCTTCTTGAAATGAGGCCTCCAGACCTGTATACAGTACTCTAGGTGTGGCCTGACCATTGCCCTATACAAGGGAATAATCACCTCCTTATCCCTGCTAGAAAAATTCCTATATATCATCGACAGTACACCATGAGCAACTCTTGCAGCCCGTCTGCACTGCTCAGAAAACTTCATATCTGACTGCACAACCACCCCAGGTCCCTTTCATTCTCTACCACTGTCAGTGTAGTACCACAGAGTTGATACGTTGCTCTGGGGTTGCTGTTTCCCATATGTAGTACTTTACAATTGTCAATGTTAAACTTCATTTGCCTCCTCTCAGCCCATCTGCTCAACCTTTCCAGATCCTGTTGCAGTAGCATAGTGTCAGTAGTGTCCTTGACAACCCTGCCAACCTTTGTATCGTCTGCAGATTTGGACATTAAGCTTGATATACCATCATCAATATCAGTTACAAATACAGAAAACAATAATGGACCCAACACTGAACCCTGAGGGACTCCACTAATAACATTAGTCCACAATGAACAGTGTCCATTGATTACCACTCTGCCTTCTCCCCCTCAACGACCCCTTTATCCATAGCAGCAATTTGCCTCCAATGCCACACTGCTCCAATTTGTGCAGCAGTCTTCCATGTGCAACAGTATAAAAAGCCTTTCTAAGATCCAAGTATATAATATCAAAGTTATTCCCTGCATCCCGTTTTTTGTGACTGCATCATAGTATCCAATCAAATTGGTCAGGCAAGACTTCCCCTTAACAAAACCATGCTGTGTCTGAGCTATAACTGAAGTCTTGTGTAGATGATCCTGCAGTGCTTCTTTAACCAATGCCTCCATTAATTTCCCTGGAACAGAAGTTAAACTAACAGGTTTAAACTGTCACCCTTTGATCTTCCTTTGTGAATTGGGGTCACATTTGCACATCTCCAGTCCAAGGGTAACTCCTCTGAGTCCAAGGACGCTCTCATAATTATGGCTAAGGGTTTGCTTACTTCTTTTGCTGCCTCATTTAATATAACTGGATAGATCCCATCCACCCCATGTGCCTTTCTTGTATTTATCTTCAACAATTTCTCCTCCACTTTACTCTCAGTTATTACAGGATTCTCTAGCTTACTGCCAGAGTTGAATACACCTCTGACATTCCCCTCGCTGAATAACTCCTAATGTGTGAATGTCGATGCAAAATATTCATTCAGTTTGTTAGCTACCTGAGCAGGATCATCAACAGTTCACCCATCGATATCAAGTGGACCAATCTGATTCATCCCCTGCCTTCTAGAGTTTACTTAAGTAAAGAACTCTTTGCTGTTCTTTGCATCCCTTGCCAAAGATTTCTCGTAATCTGCCTTCGCCTGCCTAACCTCCTTTGTAACTTGGTTACAGATCAACTTGTATCTATCACAGGCTTCTGTGTCACGTGTTAATTTGTATGTATCCCATGCATTTTTCTTCTCTGCCATATGTCTCATTAGTTCATCCGACATCCATTTAGGCCTAAACCTTGAACAATATTTCTTAGATGGTATGTAAAGCCTAGTAGCTTCCAAGATAAGTTCTTTGAATGCTTCCCATTTTGAATTTGCTGTTGGTAACATCATCAGTTGGTCCCACTGTATAGAATTTAAATACTGTCTCAGTCCATCGTAGTCGCCTTTACGAAAGCAATAACCCTTCCCTTTACCCCTGATGGTAGTGACCTCTTTGAGTAAATCCCAATTCAGCACACTGTGATCACTGCCACCTAGTGGTTCTGTATCTACAGATTCTTAATGCATGAAGAATCACTACTGATAATCAAATCAAGAGTATTACTCCCTATAGTTGCCTCCCGAACATGCTGATGTAGAATACAATCATCCAATGAATCCACAAAAGCCTTGCTAGTGTGTGAGTGACCAGCCCCCAAATTCCAATAAATATCTGGGAAATTAAAATCCCCCATTATAAGACTCTCTGATTTACTGGCCCACTATTTCCCTATACAGTTTCTTATTATACTCATCAGAATCATTAGGCCTATAGCACACTCCTACTCTCAATTTTGATCTCCCAATGCTTATGTCACACCAAACTGACTCGACACTGCCCTGTCCATCGATGTCGACTGGCTTCACTTCCTTGGATTTTATGTATTTCTTAACTAATAGCATAACTCCTCCTCCCTTCCTATCCTGTCTATCCTTTCTGTAGACATTGCACTCCCCAAATTCCAGTTCTGCATTCCTTATATCTGTGTGACAACATGTCTCTGAAATCCCCACAATATCTGCCTTTCATGTTTTGAGCAATACCTCAAATTCATCAAATTTATTTACTAAACTCCTTGCATTGGTGTACACGCAAGTATACATGCACCTGTTCTTTTTCTTAGCTACCCTAACACAACCCATGTGTTTACTTGTACCCCAATGATTCCCAGCAGTCTCTGAAATATCCTGCATCTTATTTTCCAGGCTGCAGCTCATTCCAATAGAAGCAGTGCAAGAATCACTTTCACCTCTGCCAGTGGCTACTGTTAATCTATTAGTCCTTGTATCCCCCCAAGCTAGCAGTTTTCCCACCCACCTAACACTACCTCGACAGCATCAGCAAACATCCTTGCACCCTTTGTATTTAAGTGTATCCCATCCCTGTAGAAACAGGCTCTCCTGTTAACAAGTACAGACCAGGCTGAAAAAAATTCTACCCCTTGAGCCTTGCACAATCTTTCCAGGGCCGAATTGATCGACAGGGCTCTCATCACATACTCCCTCCTATTGTGTCTGGGCAGAATTGCAGACACTTTCAAATTCAACCCTAATTCACGGCTTTTTTTCAACAGTGACCTGTACTTGTTAAGTAATTCTGGCGGTCTCCTACTCTTAATATCATCAGTGCCAACGTGTACAACTATATCACCTTTTGTGCCCTTAAAAGATGATATCCGCTCTACAACATCATCAAACTTTGCCCCTTGCAGACATACCCTGGTCCTATTCCACCTATCCTTTTTACAAAGCATGTTTCCCGTTTCCCTGACAATAGAGTCACCAACAACTACTAGTTCCTTTGGGACCAGCGCATTCTGCTTTGGGGGCTGCTGTTGTGTCATGTGATGACCAAGTGCAAGTTCTGGCATTGGTGTGGGCAGCTGAGAGCTTGATGGACTCCTCACTTTTAATCCTTCGAGGGCATCCACCCTGTCCTTCGAGCTCTCGTATAGGCCCATAACAACGCTGAGTTGTCTCCTGATTTCCTTACACTCCTTGCATCACGCACACACAAAGACATCCCCCATGGCAGTATCATGTCCCGTACCCGACTGCTCCACAAACATCAAGCAAGTAGTGCATTTTAATAGGCTGTGATTTAGAGGGCAACTGCTCCCCTCAGTTCTCCCCTGAGCCACAGCACTCCCATTAGCTTGAGCCTTTTGCTTTGCTGCTCTGGTCATGATTTCGATTTAATTTCAATATAATTTCAATTTCAGTACAAAATTAAAACCCTAAACTTATATCCCAATACAGTTATAACGCTATATTTATGTTTCAGTATCGAGTGTTATCTACAAAATCCCTTTATATAACTTCCGTATCAAGTTAAGTATTAATTATTTATTTTTTACTAATTATTTATGTTACGTAACCCAAGTCGTTATATGTATAGTTAAGAGTACAATTTAATTGACAATGAAGTTCAACAAGATTAATTATCTGATTAATTGACAATATTATGTACTACATATATTAAGCTTATGCTATCTATTTCGAGATATTTTGTATCGCGTAACAATGGCGGCAATTACGAACGGTAAACACGTGGATTTGATACCCTTTCCGATACTAAGTAATACCTACAAAATCTCTATCTGAGTACCGTAAATAGGAATATAAAGCTACTCTAGAAAATAAGTTAATATGGCAATTTAAGCTAATAAAACAGAAAATAAATCAGAAAAAACTCTGTTCCAGGAGCGGCAAAAATGGACACCCGCACAGGCTACTCTCGTGCTCGACTTTTTGGGGTCACTCATCAGACAGCAGGTAATCTCAATTAGTGTGTCAAATCTAAACAAGAAGCCAGGCAGTGTTGGAGGAAACATTTCTTACTAAAAATATAACTTTTGTTATGTATATAAACCCTGATTGGCAGGCTGTATTGGCCCAATGCAGCAATCATATAAAGACTCACGGTACTACAGGAATACTTCGCATAGCGCAGTTTACAAATTGAAAAAAAAAAAAATAACTGTGTTATGCTGTTATTATTTGGTTTTTAGGAGCATTAGCAACTAAGGCCATATTACTCCGGGATATGCGGTGGTCTTTCCCTGACCTTTCCGCATCCTCCGTATTTGATGGTGACGGGCTCGAACCCCGGTCTAATCAAGAAGCATATGCTACGCACTGCTGCTCCTTCCCACCTGGCTACGGAGGCGCCAACTGTGTTAAGCACCAATACATTTGATATATATGTATGTATTATAATGCCAGCACGTAGGCCAATGTGTTATGGATTCAAGGCCACACTGACTGCTGTCGCAACTCCCATTATATATGGACTCTGCTAGCATTCATACATTAGAAACAGTCTAGATTCCGAGCGGTGAGGTCGTTCAATGTTCGCAAGATGTTCAAATATTTTTCGCTGTGCATTTTTATTAAAGATTATTTTTTTAAATGTTACACCTTTATACGCAAATATGAGTGGAAAGAAGAAATGTAATGGTGCTGAGTGTTCTTCTAGATCCAAACATCGAACGAGATATGAAAGTAAGGCAGGCGTTGCAAAATGACATTTGATGTTATAAAGAGATGTATGCAGATAAAAAGAAGAAAAGAACTGTGCAAACTAAGCTGATCAGTTATTTTTCAAAATAAAAATACAGTACATACTTCACTTATTATTCTTTTGGTATGTACATACTGCAATAAAAATCTTTTGTACTGTACTTACTAGTATTTAGAATTTTTATCATTTTAATTTCTTTTTTTGCAAGAACTTCGTGTGCATCAATTTATAGTAAACAAACACATATATATTTTTACAATTCGACCCATATAATCAAATTGTCGGAATGCGTTACATTAAAATACATACTAATAATACCTCGAACAGTGCGGTTTTGCATAGCACGGTATTTTTTTGGCACGAATTAACCATGCTATGCGAGATATTCCTATATTTCAATGCAGTCATTGAAATAATTTGAGAACATAATACAAAACGTTGTTTTTCTCTGTCTTCTCTGCCTGTGGACCATATTTTCCCTCTGCAGTGACAGAGCTTGCCGGAGTCCACTGGTTAAAGAAGTAATAATGCAAGACAGAAATTATTACCATTTTTCATGCGTAAACAAGAAGTAACTAATATCACCCAGCAGGGGAACCCATTGTTTGCTTAACTGAAAGGCACTGTTGTAGCCTGCTTCAGACCTATATGAGTCGCTCATTAGACAAGAGGAAGACTCAAACAGCAACATTTTTGTTGAGTGGTGAATAAATGTATCATAATATCCTGAATATTATATCATATCCACGACCACAACTAAGAAGAAAGGTATTCATGCACTCATATTTCAGAGTGAAACCTTTTGAACTTTTTTCTGTTTCCTTTCCTTGTATTCTAACTGTTATGTTTTCCCAACGAGACAGATTCAGATATCTAGTATCATTATTGTTGGCTCCAGGGTTTCTCCCATTCTCCACTGAGTCCTCTGTACTGGGCATAGCTCAAGCTGTTACTTCCAGCCAACAACAGAACATGTTTTGTCGTTGGCCAGATCCAACAGGAGTATAGCAGCCAAGGTGCACCAGGTCTAGTGCCCCCTGACCGGCATCCCTAACCACGATGAAATAAGGGTAAGGGAATACTCTTCTGTTCTTTTCCTTTCCCCTCCACTTTCCTCTTAAACCTGAAGTAATGTTAGCAGAGTAAACTGTCAAAAATAACCATAAAGCTTTGATCAATTTTATAACCTTTTCAGAGACATTTGTTACTTCCTAATGAACTTTACGGGACTAAATGAGTGTTTTTTGCAAACACCAGTATTTCAATACACAGAGAGAGAGAGAGAGAGAGAAAGAGAGAATGTTTAAGTGTTGCCCTACTTTGAAAGAAATAGAACATTTCAGTTTTGATGTTTTATAGCTGTATAATAAAGACTAATTTTCTCTTGAAATTACTAGTTTTGCAAATTATCAAAAGACCTTTTAAAAGATAATCTGCAAGTTGTTTCAAGATACGATAAACTTTTATATATATTAGCATTAGTTGAGGAATATGATGCAAGAAAGCAAGCTTATACAGCAGCCAAAAAAAAAAAAAAAAAAAAAAACACCTTCCCATTTCACCCATCCAGTCACTCCAAATGTTTGTCTTGTTTAGCCTTAAATTTATTTAAGCTATCAACTTCCACAACAACAAATGGAAATCTGTTCCAGCAATCCTGCTGGCTAAAGGCAAACTTCTGCACATCTATTCTATCAACTGTCTTTCCTCAATTTGAATCTATACCCCCTCAGGTTCTTAATCTAAGCAAGTCGAAGTATCCCGCATCATTAAGCCTGCTCTAACAATTCAAGGCCTCATATACCCACCTCAATCAGATCACCTCGCAGGTGCCTAGTCACCAGATGCTGCAACTTGTAGAACTTAAGCCTTTGTAAGCGCACCCCTTTGTTCCTATCAGCAATCTTGTTGCCCTTCTCCGTACTTGTTCGAACAACTCTACATCCTTCCTAAAATGAGACCTCCAGACCTCTACGCAGTATTCAAGGTGAAGCCTGACCATTGTCTTATATATAGGGATAATCACTTCCTCGTCTCTGCTAGCAAAATTCCTATATATCGCTGACAAAACTCTATGACCTGCTCTGGCAGCCCACCTGCACTGCTCAGAGAACTTCATATCTGACTGCACAATTACCCGAAGGTCTTTTTCATTCTCCACCTCCCTGAGTGTAGTACCACACAGTTGGTACGTTTCTTTTGGTATATTACTGCTACCTATATGCAGTACTTTGCATTTGTCAATGTTAAACTTCAGTTGCCACTTCTCTGCCCATCTGCCTAAATCAAATTTTCTAGTTCCTGTTGCAGTAGCACACTGCCATTAACAACCCTGCCAACCTTCGTATCATCTCCAAACTTGGACAATAAGTCTGATATACCTTCATCGATATCACTGATAAATAAAAAAAAAAAAAAAACAATGTGCCCAGCACCGAACCCTATTGTAATTTGGTTTTTAGGAGCATTAGCAACTAAGGCCATACTGCTCCGGGGATATGCGGTGGTCATTCCCTGACCTTTCCGCATCTTCCGTATTTGGTGGTCACGGGCTCGAACCCTGGTCTAATCAAGAAGTGTGCGCTACGCACTGCTGCTCTGCCCACATGGCTACGGAGGCACCCAACCGAACTCTAGGAGACTCCACTAATAACATTAGTCCACATAGAGCAGTGTCCATTGATTACCACTCTGTGGTCTCCCACTCAACCATCCCTTTATCCATTGCAGCAACTTGCCCTTAACGCCATACCAGTCCAATTCGTGCAGCAGTCTTCCACGTGGAACAGTATATATTTTTAATAAAGGACTCGTTAATAAAGACTTTACCATCTAAAGAGGGTAAGGGTCATACTTTAGTGGGTAATACTCTGATCTCTGCTTCATTCATTTAAAAGAATTTTATTATTACTGATTTCTCAGTATTTAAAATGTCTAGAAACACTTTTTTTTTCTTTTCTTTTTTTTAAGAAATAACTCATTCATTTAGAATAGTCATAAAAATCATCAATGACAACTCGCTTAGGTTACTACACACGTGCTTCTAAAAGGAGGAAATCAGAAATAAGCCAGTTTTTGGATAAAGTTGATTTTGTATCAGTAGTGGCAAATGATGTAAGAAAGCAATCTTATAACTTGAGGTAATCAAACCCTTAGCCATAATTATGAAGCTTCCATGGACTGGAGATGTGCAAATGTGATCCCAATTCACAAAGGGGGTTCAAAGGGTGACAAGTAATTACAGACCTGTTAGTTTTACTTCTCTTCCGGAGAAATTAAGGGAGGCACTGGTTAAAGAAGCACTGCAGAATCATCTAGACAAGACCTTGGTTACAGTTCGGACACAATGTGGGTTTGTTAAGGGAAAGTCTTGCCTGACCAATTTGATTGGATACTATTATGTGATTGCAAAAGAACTGGATGCAAAGAATAATTTTGATATCATATATTTGGATCTTAGGAAGTTTTTTCATACTGTTGCACATGGAAGACTACTGTACAAATCGGAGCAGTGTGGTATTAAGGGCAAGTTGCTGCTATGCATAAAGGTATGGTTGATTGGGAGAAGACAGAGTGGTAATCAATGGACACTTCTCTTTGTGGACAAATGTTATTAGTGGAGTCACACAGGGTTCAGTATTGGATCCATTGTTTTCTGTATTTATTAATGATACTGATGAAGGTATATCAAGCTTAATGTCTAAGTTTGCAGATGATACGAAGATTGGCAGGGTTGTTAATGACACAAATGACAATATGCTACTGCAACAGGATCTAGAAAAGTTGAGCAGCTGGACTGAGAGGTGGCAACTGAAATTTAACATTCACATATGTAAAGTCCTGCGTATGGGTAGCAGTAACCACAGAGTAACGTATCAACTGTGCGGTACTACACCGACAATGGTAGAGAATGGAAAGGACCTGGGGGTAATTGTGCAGTCAGATATGAAGTTTTCTGAGCAGTGCAGACTGCTGCAAGAGTTGCTCATGGTGTCTTGTCAATGATATAGAGGAATTTCTCTAGCAGGATAAGTATGTGATTATCCCCTTATATAAGGCAATGGTCAGTCCATACCTTGAGTACTGTATACAGGTCTGGAGGCCTCATTCTAGGAATGAAGTAGAGCTGCTAGAACGAGTACAGAGAAGTGCAACAAGATTAGTGAATGGAACAAAGGGTTGCTCTTAAGAAAAGAGGCTTAAGTTTTTGCAATTTACAGTGTCTGCAGACTAGGCATCTGCGAGATGATCTGATTGAGGTGTATAAGACCTTGAATGGATTGAACAGTCTCAGTCCTGACGGGATTCTTCCTTTTGCCAGGATTAATCACCTGATTGGACATAAATTCAAACTGAGGAAAGACAGTTGCAAAATAGATGTGCAAAAATTTGCCTTTAGCTAGCGTGTGTGGTTGATTGCTGGAACAAACTTCCATCTGTCGTTATAGAAGTTGACAGCATAAATAAATTCAAGGCAGAACTAAACAAACATTTGGAACGAATGGAATGGTGAAATGGGAAGGGTTTTTTTTTGGCTGATGCTTGCTTTCTTGCATCATATTAATCTACTAATGCTAATATGTACTGAGCAGAAAAACCCTGAATAATAAATTTTGAAAGAGAAACTATTTCTTCCTCCTGACACCAACCAACTACATATGGCCAGAGGCTTTTAAGAATTCCGTGAGATTGTCATCGTATTTGAATCCAGACCTCTCCAAAATGAGCGACAAATGGCAAAACCACTATATCGTTGCAAAAGACCTGAGCTGTCGTACCCATTAAAAAAAAAAAAAAAGAAAGAAAAAAAATATATATATATATATATATATATTTCTTTTAAGACACCAAATATTACAAAAAAGTATTTTCCAGAAAAAATAGTTTTTAAAATTACCAGCATATTTTTATAGTATCTTATATCACCTCTAGATATTAGTATTAGATATGGCAAATTAAACAAGGAAAGTAAGCACACGCACGCGCACACCCATCCACCCACCATGTCTATAGCCTCTAATAACTTGACTAGTGTCGTACATTTATTTAAACTACCAACTTTCCAAAACAGAGGAAATCTGTTCCAACGATCAACTATAACTAATTGAAAGCAAATTTCTGCACATTATCCTACGAACATCCTTCCTTGAGTTAAATTTATGCTCCTCATGTTGTCTGAGCGAGAAGAAGGATACCTCGGTATTTAGCCTTATTCAATCCATTCAAAGTCTTTAACACCTTAATCAGATCTCCTCACAGGTTCCTAGTTTCCAGACACTACTATTTGTAGAATTAAACTCTTTCTTGATAAGTGTACCCTTTTGTCTCTTTCACTAATCTTGTCCCTTCTCTGAACCGTTTTTCAACATATCCATATCCTTAAAATAAATCTTCAAGACCTGTATGCAGCACTCAAAATGTAACCTAACTATTGCCTTATACAATGGGATCATCACCTCACTGCTGGTAAAATTCCTGTATATCACTGACAAAACCCCACAAGATGTTCTAGGAGCCCAACTGCACTGCTGAGAAATATCATATCTGACTGCACCACCAGGGATCTTTTTCATTCCCCACTCCAGAGTGTGGTAATGCACATTTGGTATGTTATTCTGGGATTACTGCTACCCATAAGCAATACCCTACATTTGTCAATGTTAAACTTCAACTGCCATTTCTCAGCCATCTGCCTAATTTTTCTAGATTTTGCTGTAATAGAATGATTTTAGATATTATGTCTAAAATTAGATATTTAGCTTAAAATTACATATTCCTCATTTGTCGTTGTCAATATCATGTTTTGAGGTGTATTTTTATTGTACCCCATAACTCTTAATAAAATCGTATCAAATAAGTATACAAAAAAAAAATTTGTTCATCAAGTTCATGATGAACAAATTTTGTTCCTCTGAAAATTCAATTAGAGATTGCCTCTATTGTCTCCTCTTCTAGTCCCATATGGGCCAACAGATCTTTCCACATTTTGGATCTTACTAATTCTTGCATTGAAATCTTCCATTACAATTTTATAGTGGTAGTCGTCCTATTTTTAAAGGCACAAAACATCTCAATAATATTCTTCAACTTCATCACCATGGCTACTTGTAGGAGCATAAACTTGAATAATTTGGAGAGAATAGTGACTATTTAGCTTAATACTACAGAAAGTTTTGGTAATACTTTCTATGTTTATAGTTGAATCTGTTAGTCTTTTGTTGATCAGGAACCCAATTCCACAACACAGTCTATTTGTTTCTTTGTAGTACAGCCAAATGTCCATTTCTAGTTTGACCAAGTCATCATCTTTTAGTTGAATCCCACATAAACTGATGATGTCCCAACTGATGTTTTCAGCTCGTGTAATAGTTCTTCTAGATGTGAGTCTGTGCTCAGAACAAATTTTAACCATTCCAATGTCTAAAGTCCAAAGGCAGCCTGACTGAACTCTGTGATTCTTAATACACTCTGCCATTGAGCTGGTCTTCGTGTTGCCACAAGTAGCAGCTCACAGGCCTCCGAGAAATGAGGGCCATTTATTTTGTTGTGAAGCCATGTTGAGGGGAATGGACCATAATCTACAAAGCTGGACCCGTGCAGGTTGGCAGATTCTGGATCGAATTAGTCTGGTGCCTTAGCTTTGATCTGTCCATTATGGGTGACCCTGCTAGGAGTATATGCTCTCATTGGCACAATTCTCAGCTTCATTGACATGCGAAACACTCCCACAACAATGAATGTGTACATATATACCAAGGCCTAACCGTATACAGGTAGTTCTTGCTTTACAAGTTTGCTTTATAAATTCCTGGGTTTGCAAGTTCTTTTTTTAATTCATAAATACAGCATTCATAAATTCAGCATTTCATGTGTGTTGCATGTATCTGTTTGTTTGTTCAGGCAGACAAGAGCGTCTCACTGACTCACATAACATGAAGCAGTTACCATGCTGACGTTACAAAGAGTGGTTGTGTTGCTCTTCATTTTTGCTGTTTTGTCTTATTTCAAAATTTAACCCGCTTATTAATACTGTACAGTATGCCAAACTGAAGTAGCATTATGGAGAGTGATGTTAATAACTCTCCATAATGCTACTTCAGTTTGTACCAAGAGGAATAACAATGGAAACAAAATATGAGATCATAAGCAAACATGCAGCCAGAATGACTGTTAAAGACCTTCGTGCGAAATATTACCTGGACATCCAATTACAAAGAAACAGTTGGCAAACCATAAGACAGTAGCTTATTTAGAAGACCTTTAAGTCAAACACAATCAAAAGCCATTGAAATGTCAAGCGCAACTGTTTGAGTTTCACCAAACTTTCCCATTGAATTTGTCCATAGATGGATAACTTAAGCCAGAATATCATCGGTGGATCATACTGCACACTGTCATTAAGCTAATTTGTTTGCAAATATCTGATTACACTGCATTTCCCACTGCTTGAAAGTGAAATATCACATCTACATATGGTACACAAGACAAACATGTCATCTTTTTCAGATTCTAGAATACATGGAAAATCATGCATATATGTCTTTCAAAATTTGTCATATTTCTTCGGTATCTTATGGAGACACATTGTTAATTAGCTTTGCACCACAATGTCTGATGAAATATTATACATTATAGTGTAGGCTATTATGGAACATTTATATATTTTGCAATGTAGACTACCACAACATACCCGACGGCCAATCTGTTAATGGAAAATAAGCAGAAATTTTAAAGGAAGAAAAAAAACAAAACAAAAATGGAAGATGGCCAAATAGAGTAAAAAAAAGATTTTTTGCATAAACTAATTAGATAAACAAGAATGGTGTGGTAGTGTTTCAATTATACACCTCTGAATTAATGTTAACGTATATTATTAGCCACCTGGTTTGTTATATTATTATCATAACCATAAGCAAAATATAATTCTGGTACTTCTTCAACAGGCTACTTGTTATACCGAAATGCATTTTCCATTTACAACTTTTTTTGTCAGTTTTAAGATAAAGTGCAGAGGCCTTTAGAAAAAAACAGAATTCCTCACCTTCAAAAAGATAAAAATTCATTTTGCTTAGCTGTTAGGGCAGGTATCACCATCCCTCGTCCAAAAAAATGCACTGTTGTTGAACTGAGTAAAACTGTGTGTGTGGCACTTGTCTGCAGGTGTATTTCCCATAGCACTGGATGTGCAAAATGTTTAATGTCTGCACCAGTTTCTATTCAATTAAGAAGAGCTTTAAAGAACTAGATGGCTCTTTTCAGAAACAGATGGTTACCCCAGTGTATATTTTTTTAATACACATTACTTATAATAAACTTATATACTTATACTCTATTATACTCTAAAATTATATCTATATCTAAAATTATACTCTATGGACTTTTTTTCCCATCCAAAAATACACCAATCACATGGAATGATAAAATAAGATAAAGCAGATTTGATGACAGCCAGTCTGAGAATAACTGAATGTGATGAATGAGATCAAAACATACACACAGTTGCTCTCAAGTACTGAGACATCCCATTGTATTCACAAGCATCGAATAACTTCCTTGTGGAATCCCTTTTGGCTGCTGAAGAAACAAACTGCAGATAGACTGCTCAATTCCATCTGACTGGAACTGACATTCCTTCAGTGTTTTTAGGTTAAGGAAATTTGGAGGGGAGCTATAAGGGTGGGATGCATGATCATCTACCTCATTCCATGTAACATGCTGTCTATTAATTAGGTTTGCTACATGTGGATGAACACCTTCACGGAGGTTGACTTCCTATGTGAGCATGGAAACTAGTTTCTTGAAGGTCAGCAGCAGGGGTTCTTGGTAATTAAAGACAGTAAACATCACTTGTTAGCAGAGAGAGAGATAGATGTATATGGAACAATTCCTGCATCATTTGATGTGTGGTCCTTGTACATCCCATTTGTTTTTCAGGTTGTATTCTGTATTTCAATTGTAATACAGGTTGCCACATAAATTGCTTCACTATAAATTTTCTTACAAAACAACCTATTGAAATAATTGCCCCCTATAACCTCAAATGGTTATACATGGATGTGAAATGATTATGTGCACTTCATTGATGAGAAAATAAATTAAACAAGAAACGATATATTTATTTAATTATTTATAATATTTATTTACAAATAACTGCAGAAATATACTGCAAGTTATATGAATGCCTTTTCATTGTGACCAATGTTTAAAATTAATATTATGTAATAAGATGAAAAAAATATATATAGCAGCAAAACAAATACAGTTGTGATACCATTAGGTTTCCTGTAACATATATGGCATGAAATGTATCAGATTCTGAATAAAATTGTTATTTGGTTCATTGTATCAGACATGAATAATGGTATCTTGCAACATTATCTTGTGTGATCACTTTTTTGAACTTTCTGTCCCGTGACATTCAGCAGTTTCCTATCAGGTTCAAATTAGGATTATTTGCTGGCCATGATAAAGATCAGATATTGCAATCTTGCATGAATTTCTTCATCTAAAATAATAAAAAAAAAATTGATAAAACAATCAGTGTTTGAAACAAGTTAAAATCAACATACTAGAAAATGTATTATGTGCAGAATCTCATTTGAAAATACAATTTTCTGTTTCTAGAGGGGCCTTTGAGGACAGGCAGAAGTATCTCCTTTAAAATATTTGTGTAGTAGTCACTATTAACAATACCATTTACAAAATGTACTCTGGCCACTTCTTTGTTCCTTATGCATTCCCAAACCATCTGATCCTATGGAAACTTTCCTGTTGATTGAATACAGTCAGGGTGAAAAGCTTCATTAGATCTATGCCCAATGTAGCATTTACCATCTGATCTACAGAGATTAAATTTGGATTCATCAGAGAACAGTACAGTTTCTCAATGTTCAATTAGCTTGTTGTCTAGTTAATTTTTTTTTTTTTTTTTTTTTTTTTTTTTTGGTAGTTGTTGGCACATCGGCTTCTGTGGCCATAATGCACCTCCCAAGGTTTCTGCAGTACTTTGATCCAAACCCGAGGCGGGATTTGAACCTGCGACATTTGGGTTGCCAGGCAGGCAGGCAGGCACTTTACCCACACAGCTAGCCCGGTCAGCTTGGTTATTTTTCCTTATGGATTTTGTCAATAAGAGCTTCTTATGAGGTCGAAAAACACTTGTCACAAGTCTTCGTGGCACAGTTTAATCACTTTCATTTACCCCAATATGCTCCTTCCACATGGATTTTGGGTTAATGGAACAATCACGAAGGTGATTGTTCCATTGAATATTCTTCAAAATTCAGCCCTATGCTGCAGTACTTTTCCTTTCAGTGTGGGCCAAAGTTTTCTTGACATTTTTGGATTGACATTTCTCTTTAAGTAACCTTGACACAGTAGACTAGTTACAGGCAACTTTTTTCAGCTACATGTGGATTAGAAAAGCTCTGCAAAAGAGTAATAATTACGCTTTCTTCCTCAGAGTTAACAAAGTGCATACCTTACCGGTGCCGGATAGGAAGTGAAGAAAGACTGCAGCAAAGTGGATGTTTCTATAAACAAGATGATGCAATACCACATTAATATCAAAGGATGCAATACAATATCACATTAGTTTTACAGGATGATGCAATGGCATCTTCAGATGACATAATTTTACCTATAGAAGGAGTTATTTAAAGAAATATTAAACCTTAAAAGCATTATACAATTTATGTGGATGTTAATGTATATATACGAGGGGTGACTATTTAATTTGTGGGCTGGTGCAAGATTTTATGTTTACTGCACAACGTTCGTTCCATAACGGCCACTAGAGGTGCTCTCACTGATCGCTACTGAGCAGAGTGGGCCAGTAAATCACAATGTCTTATAATGGGTGATTTTAACTTCCCAGATATTGACTGGAACTTGTGGGTTGTTCACTCACACACTAGTCAGACTTTTGTGGATTTATTGAATGACTGTTTTCTGCAGCAGTATGTTCGAGAGGCAACCAGAGAGAGTAATACTCTTGATCTGGTTATCAGCAGTGATCATTCGTGTATTAAGAATTTGCAGATAAAGGAACCACTAGGCGGCAGTGATCACAGTGTACTGATGTGGGATTTACTTAAAGATATAATTACCATCAGGGGTAAAGGAAAGGGTTTTTGCTTCCATAAAGGTGAGTACAGTGGTCTCAGAAAGTTTTTAAATTCTGTACAGTGGGATAAACTGACGATGTTACAAATTAAATTCTAAGTGGGAAGCATTCAACGAATTAATCGTGGATGCTACAAAAAGTTTCATACCTATTAAGAAATATTGTTCAAGGTTTAGGCCTAAATGGTTATCTAATGAACTAATGAGACTCGTAACAGGGAAGAAAAATGCATGGGATGCATATAAATTATCAAACGACTCAGAAGACTATGGCAGATATAAGCTAGACTGTAATCAGGTCACAAAAGAGGTTAGGCAGGCGAAGGCAGATTACGAGAAATCCTTGGCAAAAGATGCTAAGAAAAACAGCAAGGATTTCTTTACTTAAAACTCTAAAAGGAAGGGGATGAATCTGATTGGTCCACTTGATATCGATGGTTCGACTGTTGATAATCCTGCTCAGATAGCAAACAAACTGAATGAGTATTTTGCATCTATATTCACACATGAGGAATTATTAAGGTTTGAAAATGGCAGAAGGTTATCCAATTGTAGCAGGATACTTAATGATTTTGTAATAACTCAGAGCAAAGTGGAGGAGAAATTGTTGAAGTTAAACATAAGAAAAGCACCTGGGGTGGATGGGATCTATCCAGTTATATTAAAGGAGGTGGCAAAGCAACTAAGCAAACCCTTAGCCATAATTATGAGAGCATCCTTGGACTCAGGGGAGGTTCCCACGGACTGGATATGTGCAAATATATCCCCAAATCACAAAGGGAGATCGAAGGGTGACACGAGAAATTACAGCCCAGTTAGTTTAACTTCTGTTCCGGGTAAAATAATGGAGTCACTGGTTAAAGATGCATTGCAGGATCATCTAGACAAGACTGCAGCAATAATTCAGATACAGCATGGGTTTGTAAAGGGAAAGACTTGTCTGACAAATTTGATAGGATATTATGATGTGGTTACAAAGGAACTAGATGCAAAAAATAATTTTGATATCATATATTTGGATTTCAGGAAAGCTTTTGACACTGTTGCGCATGAAAGACTATTGTACAAATTGGGGCAGAATGGTATTAAGGGTAAGTTGCTACAATGGATAAAAGGATGGTTAAGTGGGAGAAGACAGAGGGTGGTAATCAATGGGTGCTACTCTCTGTGAACTAATGTTATTAGTGGAGTCCCACAGGGTTCAGTGTTGGGTCCACTGTTGTTTTGTATATTTATCAATGATATTGATGAAGGTATATCAGGCTTAATGTCGAAGTTTGCAGATGATACAAAGGTTGGCAGGGTTGTTAATGACAGTAATGGGAGTGTGCTACTGCAACAGGATCTAGATAATTTGGGCAGATGGGCTAAGAAGTGGCAACTGAAGTTTAACCTTGACAAATGCAAAGTACTGCATATGGGTAGAAGTAACCCCAGAGAAACGTGGTACTACACTTAAGGTGGTAGAAAATGAAAAAGACCTGGGAGTAATTGTGCAGTCAGATATGAAGTTTTCTGAGCAATGCAGACAGGTTGCAAGGGCAGGTCATGAGGTTTTGTCAATGATATATAGGAATTTTGCTTGCAGGGAAAAGGAGGTGATTGTTCCTCTGTATAAGGCAATGGTCAGGCAACGCCTTGAGTACTGTGTACAGGTCTGGAGGCCTCATTTTAGGAAGGATGTAGATTTACTTGAGTGTGTACAGAGAAGGGCAACAAGATTGGTGAGGGGAATCAGGGGATCCTCTTACCAAGAGAGGCTTAAGTTCTGCAAATTGCAGTGGCTGGAGACTAGGCACCTGTGCAGCAATCTGATTGAGGTGTATAAGGCCTTGAATGGGTTGAGCACGCTGAATTCTGATGGAATCCTTCCACTTGTTCAGATTACGAACCTAAGTGGGCATAAATTCAAATTAAGAAAAGGCAGATGTAGAATAGATGTGCAGCAATTTGCCTTTAACCAGCAAGTGGATAATTGCTGGAACAAACTTCCATCTGTCGTTGTGGAAGTTGATAGGTTGAATAAATTTAAGGAGGAACTGGACAGGCATTTGAAGGGAATGGTGTGATTTTTTTTTTTTTTTTTTTGGCTGATGCTGCATAAGCTCATACACATGCTTTCTTGCATCACATGCCACTACTACTACTACTACTACATTCTGTGTACTTGTCGAGCTACTGTTGCACGAAGAGGTTTTTTTAGCCACGTCACCGATGATTGTTTTGAAGCAAGTATCAGGTTGGGCATACAGATTGAACAGCGATATGTGATTCGTTATTGTGTCAGATGGGGATTAAATGTTGGAAACAATTAAAGAGATGAATGAAGCATGTGGTAATAAGTGTCGTGTTAGGATGGCCATATTTAAATGGCAAAAGAATTCAGTGAAGGCTGTGAGTCTGTTGCAGATGACCCAAGACCTGGTCAGCCTTCCTCCTCAACAACTGCTGAGCAAATCGTGAAAGGCCAAGAAATCTTGGATGAAGATAGGCAAATTAGATGTTAGAATGTCCATTTCATACGGTAGTGCTCACAATATTGTGAAAAATCACTTGAAAATGTCCTGAATCTGGGCCCACTGGATTCCACACAATTTGACTCTGTTGCATCCGACAATGATGCTCACAGAGCCACAACGGAAGCATTTCACAGTCTTTCGAAAAATGGCTTGCAAGAAGCATTTAATGTATGGGTACAACAGTGCAAAAGTTCAAAAGAGGGTATTTCGAGAATAAGAAATCCACAGAAGATTCAGATAATGGCAATTAAGATAAGATCTTGCACTAGTCCACAAATTAAATTATCACCACTTGTATAAATATCACAAAGAAATACAACAAGTAAAACAAACATGTACATATTTAAAAGAAAACTATATAGTACAAACCTGTTTCCCTAGCAAATGTATAGCACTTTTCACCAGTCTGCCAACCACAGTGATATTCTGTATGACAAGCATGGCAGTTATGCAATTTGTCACAATTGCTACTATCGGCTACTTCACATTTTTCCACCACACTAATTTCCTTGGGAGGGGGGAATAAAAATTATATATATATATATATTTATACATAGATGTGTGTGTGTGTGTGTGTGTGTGTATGTACAAACATATAACAATAATAAACAAATTACTATGGGATACTGTTATTCTAAGATAAACACACATACATATATATATATATATATATATATATGTGTGTGTGTGTACAAACACAGAACAATAATAAACAGATTATTATGGGATGCTGTTATTCTAAAATAATCACTTAAAAAAAAAAAAAACTAATACAGAAGAATCTCATTAATACAAATTCAAGGGACCTAAATTTTCATGTCTTGTAATAATGAGGTCTGTAGTAATGAGATCTGCACAAAGTATCAAACTTCACTCACTCTCCCTCTCTCTCTTTTTTTTTTTTTCTGTATATATATCAACAAAAATAAATGAAATAATGAGAAAAATAAATAAAATAAAAAAAAGAATAACAAAAGCCACACACATTTTATTTTATTTAGATTTGTTTTTCTTCTATTCATAATATTAACTAAGAGAAAAGAAAACATAATTGAAATAAAAATACTGTGTAGACGTGTGTAATTAGCATCACAAAAGTAGTGAAAGATGAATTATAGTTTTAATATTAAAGGAAACACAAATCAATTGACTTTAATATAAATTAATCTAATTTATAACTTGTACAGTTTTTGTCTTATATTAGCATTAGATCAAACATAGCTTTAATAAAACTAGTTACTTCTGACATCAGCATTAGTAGAGGCATATGATGCCAGAAAGCAAGCTTATACAGCATCAGCCAAAAAAAAAAAAACACTTCCCATTTCACCCATCCATTCGCTCCAAAGGTTTCTCCAGTTCTTCCTTGAATTTAAGCTATCAACTTCTACGACAGATGGATGTTTGTTCTAGCAATCAACTATTTGCTGGCTAAAGGCAAATTTCTGCACATCTATTCTACAGCTGTCTTTCCCCAATTTGTCCCCTCAAGTGCATAATCTGAGCAAGAGAAGAATTCCATCAACATTGAGCTTGCTCAACCCATTCACAGCGTTATAGACCTCAATCAGATCACCTTGCAGGTGCCTAGTTTCCAGACCCTGCAATTTGCAGAACCCTTTCTTGGTAATAGCACCCCTTTGTTCTCCTCACTAATGTCGTTGCCATTCTCTGCGCTTGTTCCAGTGGCTCTACATCCTTCCTAAAATCAGGCCCCCAAACTTGTACGCATTAGCATCAGCAGAGGCATATGATACAAGAAAACAAGCTTATGCAGCATCAGCAAAAAAAAAAAAAAAAAGCCCACTCCCATTTCACCCCTCTGTTCGTTCAAAATACCTGTCCAGCTGAGCCTTAAATTTATTTAGGCTATCAACTTCCACAACAAGGGATGGAAACCTGTTCCACCAACCAACTACCCGCTGGCTAAAGGCAAATTTCCGCAAATCTATCCTACATCTGTCTTTCCTCAATTTGAATTTATGCCCTCTCAAGTGATTATCCTGAGTAAGAGGAAGAATCCCATCAGCATTGAGCATGCTCAAACCATTCAAGGCTTTATACACCTCTATTAGATCACCTCACCGGTGCCTAGTCACCAGACACTAATTTGCAAAACTTAAGCCTTTCTTCGTAGGAGCAACCCTTTGTTCCATTCACTAATCTTGTTGCCCTTCTCTGTACTCGTTCCAGCAGCTCTACATCCTTCTTGAAATGAGGCCTTGAAATGCCAACTACTCGGCTATGTTAGTCCATGTTGTTGAAGTAGGGTGTAAAGCTAGTTCGCCTCTGCATGGTGCACCCTGGATAATGCTAAATTAACTAGCTGGCAGCCAAATGATCCTTGTGATCTCTTGGCTACGTACATGTGATTTTTGCTATTCTTTAAAAGCTGGACCATTATTAAATGGCAAATTAGATGCAGCATTTATCAGTATGACTAAAAGTTTGTTTTTCTTTCAAGCTCCTCAATGTTTTGCACCAAAATTTCATTTTTTTTTTTTTTTCCCCTTGTTTTTTTAACGCTATCATGCACTTCAACTTTTTTCCAGTTTTTTGCAGTATTTAGGTATCATAGACAAATTAGGTAAAGGGGTGTTGTATTCTTTTGCAATGTCCATTTTACATTGTCCAATCCTATCAACTTTTTGTATAATTTTGAGTTTTATTTCTAGATTTAATTCTCTCAGTTTGCACTTTGTTTCATAACTGCTAGGTGAGGTTTAATATAAACAAGTCTTGAATTAATTTAAAGACCCAAGTTCCAAAAAGATCAGATCCTTTTAAAGATGGCATACAAAACAGATAACAAAAGACTCTTAGAACATGGCACAACAACTGCAACTGACCTGCAATTAATGTTTTTCAGAGTATATTTATGGTCAGTGCTATCATTCAGGAAAGACAGAAACAGATGATCATGCACATGCTGGATGTGGGGCAATAATAGAACAATTGTGTTGAGCTTTTTATTAACAACCCTTGAATGGGTTGAGCACGCTGAATTCTGATGGGATCCTTCCACTTGTTCAGATTATGAACATACGGGGGCATAAATTCAAATTAAGAAAAGACAGATGTAGATTAGATGTGTGGAAATTTGCCTTTAGCCAGCAGGTGGTTAATTGCTGGAACAAACTTCCATCTGTCGTTGTGGAAGTTGATAGGTTGAATAAATTTAAGGAGGAACTGGACAGGCATTTGGAGGGAATGGTGTGATTTTTTTTTTTTTTTTGGCTGATGCTACATAAGCTCATACACTTGCTTTCTTGCAAATGCCACTACTACTACTACTACTACAGAATAACTATTTCTCGCAGAATAAAAACAGACAATGTAATACATATTACCCAAATCTTGTAATAAACATATGTGTTTACATAGAAAAGTCCATCCTTCCAAAGAATTCCATTCCATCCAAAAAGTCCATTCTTAAAAAGAAAAATATGCTTTGTACAAACTCAGATTGTATTAACAACACTTTCTACGAGAATTGTACCAGTGTTCTCCCCAGAAAATTTTGCCAGCTGGGTGGCATTATGAAGTAGCCAGGTGGGGAAGTGTAATACTTTGCAAGATTATAAAATTTTCTGTTATTTATAAATGCAACTTAAGCAATCCAGAGCAAAAATTAATTGCATAATTTAACATTATATTGATTTAATGATAATTTGTGCAACAAACATTGAAAAAATTTAATATTGGCTAGTGTTATATTTTTAACTGAAAAATGAAAATTCCAATGCATATACATAAACACACAAAATGTATGCTCTACGTGCATGCTTGAGATCATTCCATAGGTTAGTAAGATCCTGTGACTTTTTAAATATAATACAAGTGAAATACAAGAAACTGTGACAGGAACATTTCTTCATTGATGCTTGTATAAGGCTTTCAGGAGCAATGATTGAACAAAATCTGTTTTCTGGGTACTGTTCATGGAGTGATACCTATTGAGGGCAGAGGGGTTGCAGGTGGCTTCCCAGATGATCTCATCAAAAATGTCCCATTTAGCTGATCTTATAGAGAATCTGGAAGTAACATGCATTTAGAATTGGCGAGGGGTAACTTGATCAGTAATACAGTATGCGATGATCACTGGTGGTCGCATATTCATGCACCTGCCATTGTTGGAGACAATTGCTAAGGGAAGGTGTTACAAGGGTAACGTCCAAATTGGATTCCCCAGTTCCTGAGGAGTAGGTGGTAGGTTGACCCGGTAGATTAGCGATCTCCAATCTGTGGGCAGCAATAAATTCATCAAGTAAATCACCTCTACCATCAGCAGTGGCATTGTACCAACTAGTAGAGTGTGCATTGGAGTTGGCTGCGATGATAGCATGTGAATCTTCAAGCAAGTCAAGAGCTCGTTCTGGGGTGGCAGTATGTGGATGTCAGTGCCGAACTGAAAGTAGGATGTAAGGACTGAGATGTGGCCGAAGCAGACTTCCACCATGGCAGCAGCCAGGTGGGAGGTGCATAAGGAATCGAGTCTGCTCACAACTAGGCTTGGGTTGAGGATTATGATGGCTGCAAGGCATATCTGGTTTGTAGTCTGTATCTTCTGGTACGTAAGTGGATATCCAGAGACTCTACTGCAAACGCAGTAGGATTCCTGGAGAAGGAGAAGGTTGAGTTCTTCCATGATGGGATGGAGCTGAGAAGCAACAGAGATTGATTTTTGTCCATTTATTTGGGCAATGCGAAGTCTGAATGTTGTCGGGTTAGATGGCCTATTATCCATAATTTGTATTGTTACGGATTATTTCAGCTGATCTTTTATATTCAAGGCAGGCTCCACCCTGAACAGAATGATTGCTGGGCTTATTAATAGCCTTGCAGTTGGCACAGGTTGGTGGGGAGGATTTATTTGGACAGTTCTTGTAAAGGTGTCCTGCCTCTGCACAATGCCTGCAAGATTGGCTGCTTTTTGAGACACTTCTTGGAGGTATGGCAGTATCCTAGGCAATTGTAACATTTCATAACTGGTACAAAGTCCCGGAAATAGTGTGATGACCAACCTAAGAAGATCCTTTCTTCATTATGCAGAAATTTTCTAATTCTTGGAGATACCTCCAAAATCCAGTTGAGCTTATCCTGTGACCTGACAGTTGTTAGGAAACTAATCTTCATTTCATTGGCTGCTGCCTCCCTGTCTGTGTATCCAAATAGATTTCTACTGAAAACCTCTTCCAAGAGCTTTTCCTTCTGGAGTAAGACATCAACATCGAAGATGATAATGCTCGGCCCTCTAAAGTTTCGGGGTTTCAAAGGTGAAGCAGAAGTTTTCAACTTTCAGTATGTGTTATGCACTTATCATGGAAGGTTTTGTCATTTGCTTGTAATTGATATGCTTACGAAAGTGAAAAATCTACCATTTTGCAGTGTGCTAGTGTAAACAGACTTTTTTGAGTGTGTTAACAGTTAAAAGAAAGTGACTTTATTGTAGACAAGTTTTTTTCTAACCGCTACGAAAATATGGCTATGAATAATAAGGGAATTGTGGAAAGATCAAAGAAGGCGATGACATTAGTGAGAAAAATTGAGTTATTAGACGAAATTTCTAATGGTGAAAGTGTCATGTAATAAAATCAATAAGTCAACAATATGATCGATCAAGAAATTGGGGGGAGGGGGGGATCAGCCGTAGTGTCCGTGAAAATATGCAAATTGCTTCAAAAAATTGCTCTGTAACTCGTTATGTTAAATTAGAAAAAAAATGGAAAGGGCTTTAAATATGTGGATAGAAGACCGAACTCAAAATAAAATTCAATTAAGTTCACTCCTCGTTTATGAAAACGCAAAACACCTTTATCAACACTTTAGCAAAACTGGTGATGGCAATGGCAGGATAAATTTTTTAGCAGGCAAAGGCTGGTTTGAAAGAAATTGATATGGCCTTCATAACATGAAACTTGCAGGCACCAGCGGATTTCGTGGCTGAAAAAAGTTTCCCGACTGAATTTGAAAAATAATTACTGACAAAGGATATGTCCTCGAACAGATGTTCAATGCAGATGAAACTGGGTTGTTTTGGATGAGAATGCCATGTTTTTGAAAGATTTGTTTGAAATTTCTAATAAATGTTACATTTGATATTAAATTGTTCCTTAAAAAATTTTCATTTCAATACCTTATGCTTGTATTTCACTATAATATTATGTAGGTACATGTAATACATACATAAACAAAATTTTAGACTAGTTTTTCTTATATATTTCATATTTTGGAATGAAACCCTTTTATTACTATGGGTGGCATAACTCAGTATTTGTGCCATTTCTCAGGAATGTAAGCCTGGCAAATAGCGGTTTACTGTACTCAACTTGCCAGAGAGATGGCTGCAGAGTGAGTGAGTCGATACACTGAGTCAACTCAGGTATCTGAAAGACTGAATAACAAAAGTGAATCTGAGTCGACTCAGTAAATCGTAGAATTACGATTGACAGATGCTTGTCAACCGACTGGCTGTTTGTTGTTTGTTATTTGGTTTTTTAGGAGCATTAGCAACTAAGGCCATATTGATCCGGGATATGCAGTGGTCATTCCGTGACCTTTCCGCATCCTCTGTATTTGGTGGTGACAGGCTCGAACCCCGGTCTAATCAAGAAGCGTGTGCTACGCACTGCTGCTCCTTCCCACCTGGCTACGGAGGCGCCAACCAACTGGCATCTGATAGTTCAACATAATGCACATGACAATATTTTCGTAATCTGGATTCACAACATCGAACTACGCGAGGCTGCATGACGTCAGCACAATAGTGTATGGGGGGGGGGATCAGCCATAGTGTCCGTGAAGACACGCAAATTGCTTCAAAAATTTGCTCTGTAACTCGTGATGTTAAATTAGAAAAAAAATGGAAAGGGCTTTAAATCTGTGGATAGAAGACCGAACTCAAAATAAAATTCCATTAAGTTCACTCCTCGTTTGTGAAAATGCAAAACACCTGCATTGGTAGGTTATGTACAGGAAAGATGAATTTTACCGATTTTTCAGACTCCAATCAGAATTCCAGCTGGATTGGCATCCGCTCCTGTCGTGTTGACCTTGATCCCATAGTATGTTTGAATTTATATTCAGCAAGATCAGTACCATACGATACCACGAGAATCGCTTAACTTTCAGCCGTGCGGTCAGTTAAATTTGCTGGGCAGTGCGTCGATTTGATAGGTTCTAGGGAAAACACTGTTGCACTGTAATTGTTATTATAGCATACAATATGGTCCAGGCCTACAGTGCCAGCCCAAAGCATTTAGGCAGCCTGGGTGGAAGAACTTTTTTTTGCACCCCTCCCCCTTCATAGGTAATGAAATGCACAAGGAATTTTAAATGAATTTATTTTTAAGCTTCAAAACTGTAATAATGAACTGTAATTGAACAACATACTACTGTCAAGGCTACATCATATCTTACCCATTATTTAGTTGATCAGAATGCAATTATAAAAATATCAGTAACATTATAATAACATACTCTAATACATACAATATAATTATTTCCAACAAGGGAATACAATACATACATTACAATACACTTATTAAAACTATCAATTATAATAATAAATCTCATAATTTACATGAACATGAAATTTTAATACAACATAATTGAAACATTAGCCTTTCGATTAGTTAATGCTTTAATCAACTGAAATAAATAAAATTTCTCTTAATGTATCTTTCTTCCTAGATTTCATGTCAACAAAGTTATTAATAATTTCTGACAAATCCAATTTTGCTACTGTATCATTTTCAATAGATATAACTGCCAGTTAATTCAACCTTGTAGCTGTCATGGATGATCGCAGGTATGTTTTAATTAACATTAGTTTACTGAAACTTGTCTCACCACTTGCCACAGTTATAGGAATGGTTAGCATAATTTGCAATGCAAACCATGATTTTGCTAGCATAATTTTACATTTTGTTTGAATTTATAAACTTCAAAATGCCTAAAGCATTACCAGGTATATTTTCAGACAAAAATACCACCATCTCAATTTCTTGGCATAACTCTTCTCCATTTACATCCCGTTCATTGATATCACTAAGTTTTATTTCAAGTTTTTTTGCATTATTTAAGTTTACCCGAGGATGATTCACCTGACAGTTTTTTGTACGTGGGACATTTTTTCCAGTCCATTTTTGAGAGAATGTGGGGCACCAATATCCATGGTGTCATCTGCATGGAGTTCTAGAATGGGGCTCCTCATTATTTAGCAGCTCATCTACATCCAGACTTTTGGTGGGAGATTCCATTTTTTAGAGAATGATTCAGATTTTAATTGTTCTTTTTCAACTGGGACCGATGGGGTATGAGTAGGAATGCTGATTGGAGTATTTGTGGTTTCGCTAGTTTTTTTTGGAGGATTATCTTTTTTAGGGGTTGAAAGTGTAGATTTGAGTCAGTTCACTATAGAGGTGTTAGGTGGAACTGATACAACTGTTTGATCTGCAGTAGAAACAAAGTTTTGAGTGCGAGCTGCATAGGAATGACTACTAGGCATGGTCGACATAACTTGTCTATGTGCCTCAGGAAACGTCACTTTATTTTCTATTTTGTATTTTTGAATTTTCTTTCCTGTAATCCATAGCTCACAAGTTTTGGAAAAGACTGGGTGGCTTCCTTTGCAGTTTGGACAAACAGGGGTTTTGACAGAGCAATCCCCTTGAGTGTGATCTTTAGAGCCACAGATGGGACATATGGCCTCATCTCTACATGCCTGCTGCGAATGCCGTATTTCTGGCATTTGAAGAAGCAAACGGGATTTGGAATTGAGGATGGTAAGTCTGGCGTACTGAATGTTAAAATGATGAATCTCGTTGGAGTGAGATTTCCATCATTTTCAGTCATAATCCGTTTCACATTTGTAACTTTGACTACTGAGTTCTTGAAGTAGCTCTCCTTCGGAGACTGTAATTAGGTCCCACTCACCAATCACACCCTTTGATGAATTTAAGGTTCTGTGGGGAGTAACTGATACTGCGAGCCCACAAAATGATGTTGTGTTTAAGAGCCACTCAGAATGTTTTGCAGTGGCTGTTTCAATGAGGAGATCTCATTGATGAATTACCAAATTTCTACCAAGAAATTTGGTAATTCATCATGGCATTGTGCTTCCCTTCTAAGCCTTTTGGGTTGGTTTGCGTCATAGTCGTCGTCAGGAATTTGACCTTGAGTTTGATGGCTCTAAAGAGGATAACTGCTTGTATCCATGTCAGCTCCTTTTGGCCCTGGGGGTTTATTTATAACGCCTAGATTACCGGCCCCGCCACGGGAAGGCAGGAGCAGTGCCGCTTAAAGCATATAGGTTAGTACAGTTAGTAAGACAAATTAAATTAAAGAAAAAGGTTTTTTCCTTCTTCAGGGCTCTCTTCTTAGTGTTTTTAAGAAAGTAGAACTACTTAACGGAAAAGTTTAATAAGCAAGGGGAAAACAAAAAAAAATCTAGTCGCTTAGAGAAAAACACTCTTCAATCGCACAAGAATCGCTTGGCCACGTAAATGCTTGGCACCTGGGGCCCTACCCATATGCAGTACTTTACATTTATCAATGTTAAACTTCAGTTGCCACCTCTCAGCCAATCTGCTCAACTTTTCTAGATCCTGTTGCAGTAGTGTACTATCATTAATAACCAGGCCAACCATCATATTGTCTGTAAACTTGGACATTAACCCTGATATACCTTTGTCAATATTTTCTTAGGTCGTGTCGTTTTAATTCTTGTTCAATACTCTAAAGAATGCTCTGCACTTGACTTCGGCATCGTCAAATACCTTTTCCAAAATTACTGATGTGAAACTTCTATAGTGGAATCAAACAGTGGAAAGTAACAAAAATGTGAGATGAAAAAAGAAATTGTTGTCAAATATTTGTAATGATGCAGCCATATGACAAATGCTTGTATTGTCGCAATCATATTCAACAAATGGCTACAATCAAATGGATAATTAGGCTATTGACTTAGATTTTGCTAACCTTTTCCAACCCGAGGATGTTTTCACATAAAATAAAACATTTTGTGCATACAAGGTAAACATGCTGTTTTTTTTTTTTTTTCGTTTTACTGGTTTTTTTTGTTTCATTGTGTTTCTTTTCTAATGCAGTTCAACGAAATTCAAACGAAAGGCATTTGAATTTTGTAAATTGGTTCACTTGAGATATCATACAGTTACCAAAAATTGCATCAAGCACTCCAATCATACTACTAATGAGTGCTCGGCACAGACTAGTGGTGGTAGCGCGGGAAGTCCCTCTGGCGGAAGCTGCGAATGATGTCACTTCCGTGATGCATTTTTCGTGACCAATCAGATTTACTAGATTGTAGTTCCCCCAAGGATGCGTCACATAAAAAAAAAAAAAAAACCTCCTCCAATTACACTTACTTGTTCACTTCAATAGTTTGTCTAGTTCTTCCTTGAATTTATTTAAACTATTAACTTCAACAGTATATCAAGGAAATTCAAAACATCAAAAGACTTGCTACAGGGATGCTGTTTGGGGTCTGAATCTTATTCAAAAATTTGGGGTCTGAATCTTATTCAAGTTGTACATGGAATTGACTCTGGAAGCTTGGTTTCAAAGATTCAGATCAATGTGATTATGTGTGGATCAAAACATTCACCTTTCAAATCTTTTGTTTGCAGATGACCAGGTACTGATCGCTTGGGATGCTGACTATATGTGTAGAAAGCTACTGGAACAATATAAAATATGGGGTTTGAGAATAAACTTCAGTAAGACAGAATATATGAATTCAACAGGAGACATTTTGAATATTAATGGAACACCAATAAAGAATGGACGGCTCATTTGAAGATGAGATTATTCTCAAGAAGAATTAATGAGGGAAGAAAGGTCTTGGAAATGCTGAATCTAGTATTATGGAGAAATAATATTCTTCCAAAAACCAAACCATTAATATATAATGTTATTTTCCAGATTTGGTATTGGTATTGTTATTTCTGGCGCAAGGGCTACTAGGGCCATATTGCGCCTATCAAGGGTAAAGGAGTCCAGATATTGTGATTATAAAGTCATGTCAGATGCGGTCATATAGCTGTATCTCTTTGAGGAAGCAAAAAAATTCTATTAGATTTGCATCATTGCCTATAATGTGACGAAGTGTTAAAGGTTCTTGAAGATTTCGTAGAGTACCGAATGAGGCTTTTCTGGCAGCAGTATATAGTGTACAATCAATGAGAATGTGTTTGATAGTGAGAAAAGAGTTGCAGTGAGTACACTTCGGAGGATCGTCTCCTGTGAGTAGATAAAGATGGGTGAGGTGACTGTGACCGATTCGCGCTCTGGACAAGACGACTTCTTCCCTTCTGTTTACACGGAAACTGGAAGCCCATAACTGTGGTTCAGATTTTATTTGCAGGAGCTTGTTCTGCAGTTGAGCTTGCCACAAAAGTGTCCACTGTTCTTTACATACATGCCTTATATAGGATCTATAGTCAATATACGGAACGTAGTAATTCGTCGATGCTATGTTGGATGATTGTTTTGCTGCATAATCCGCTTTTTCATTCCCTGATATCCCCATGTGGCCTGGGATCCAACAAAAGATGACTATTTGCTGGTGTTCTTGGATATGCATCAGCCGAGATTTTATTGTTGCTATTACAGGATGTGTTGGCGAGGAGGAATTTTGCAAGGCTATAAGTGCACTCTGTGAGTCTGTATATATCACAGTTTTTTGGATGGACAGATGGAGGATATTTTCTAAGGCAAGGTTGATGGCACATAATTCTGCTGTATAACTGCTGCATTCAGTGGGCAAGGAAACAGAGATAGTGTTATGGGGAAAGACGGCTGCAGCCCCGACTCCACTTTCAGACTTTGATCCATCAGTGTATACTTTTGTAAAATGTGGATAATTTTGTGTGTGAGCAGTATGAAGTTGCTGCATATTGATATTAGCAAGCGAATGTTTTCCCCAGCTTAGGAAATAGCTGTCACAGGATGCTTTAATAGAATACCATGGAGGATCTGCACTGTTTGAATCTTGGAGGACTTTGTCAAGATGTATATTCCAGGTTTGCGATAATGCCTGCAATCTGATGCCAGTAGGTTGAACTGCTCTGGGTTTGTTTCTATAGTGCATAAAGAACTGTGGATCATTAAGTATTGGCCTAATGGGGTGAGTAGATATACTTTGAATTTTGGCCGCATAGTTTAGGAGTAACATCTTTCTCCTGAGTCTGAGGGGAGGTTCATGGGTTTCAATATAAAGACTTTGTACTGGCGACGTTCTATAAGCACCTACAGCAATCCTGAGGGCAGAATGTTGAATAGGGGCAAGACATGATAACACGCTTTCCCTAGCTGAATCATACACCGGGGAACCATAATCAAGGCGAGATCTAATTAGGGCTCTATATAAGTGAAGTAGGGTGCAACGATCTGCACCCCACGATGTAGAAGAAATAACTCTTAGTAAGTTCATTTTTTTCTGGCAAACAGTCCGTAGATGTTTAATGTGTTCTTTAAAGTTCAATTTATTGTCAAAAATCACACCAAGAAGACGAACGCTGTTCACAACTGCGACAGGTTGGTTTCTTAAATGTATTTCAGGATCTGGGTGCATCTTTCGTTTGTTACAAAAATGAATGACACTAGATTTCTGATAGGACAGTCGGTAACCATTCTGTGTCATCCATAGTTCGATATTATTGATTGATGTTTGAAGTTGCCTCTCAATAAAACTCATGTTTTGTGAACTGCAAGAGACCGTCAGGTCATCAGCATAAAGGTATGAAGTCACTGTATTGGGAATAATTTTAGTCAACTGATTTATTCTTATTGCAAACAAAGTTGCACTAAGAACAGAGCCCTGAGGGACTCCTTCTTCTTGTATATATGTTTTGGAAAGGACTTGCCGATAGCGAACTTGAAAGGTCCTCTGCTGTAGGAAATTCTGTATGAAAAGAGGTAAGTGACCTCTCAGATCCAGGGAATGTAGATCTCTCAGGATGCCAAAACGCCAAGTGGTGTCAAAGGCTTTCTCTATATCGAGACATGCCATGACGAGATGCTTATTTTGAATAAATGCATTCCTAATATTAGTTTCTGCTTTGATCATAAGATCCAGTGATGATCGGTTTTTCCTGAAACCAAATTGATTATCGGATATTATGTTTTGGGAATCAAGGTACCATGTTAGTCTACGGTGTATTATTTTTTCTAGGGTTTTACTTAAGCAGCTGGTGAGAGAAATGGGTCTATAATTATTAGGCATAGAGAGATCTTTCCCTGGTTTGGGTATTGCCAGTACAAAAGAGTGACGCCAAGAACTGGGGAATGAATGTTCTATGAAGATGCGATTATAGAATGTCAGAAGCAAAGATAGCGATTTATTATCTAGATGCTGTAGCATTATGTTGTATATTCCATCAGGGCCAGCAGCGCTGTTCCTTGCAGTGGATAGAGCCTCTTGAAGTTCTAGCATAGTGAGTGGTTGATTGTACGGTAGAAAGGATTTGGTTCTGAAATTCAGGTGGGATTTTTCGGCTGAAGTCTTAATCTTTTGAAATGATGATTCGTATGCTGTTGATTGAGATAACTGCGAAAATACTGCGCCTAGGGCATCTGCAATCTCTGCAGGAGTAGACAGTTCCAACCCGTTCCAGGTGATAAGTGGGGAGGACAATGGGTGAAATTTGCCATTTAATTGCCTGATTTTTTTCCATATAATTCTTACGTCAGTATTTTTATTAATTTCAGTTGCGAATCGAATCCAAGAGTCTTTTTTTGCTTTTTTCCTAATATGGCGGGCCTTAGCTCTAAGTTTTTTGTAGTTTATCAAGTTTGCAGTGGTAGGGTATTTACGGAATAAATTCCAAGCACGGTTTTTTTCTTTTTTTGCATTTCTACAGTCCTCATTCCACCAGTAGTTTCTGCTTTTACGGATGCTTGACTGTGATTGAGGAATGGCAGTAGATGCAGCTACTAGGATCTGTTTTGTAATATGTTTGGCAGCTTTGTCAATTGGTTGATATTCAATGACCTGGTTGTCAAAGGATACATGGGAAGCGTACTTTGTCCAATCTGCCTTAGAAAATTTCCATTTTTTGCTGGTTTCTGAAGTTATGCAGAGTGAAGTTTGTATTTTACAGATTATTGGGTAGTGGTCACTATTGAGTGGATCGTCCAGAGCAGTCCACTCAATACTAGGAAAGAGGATAGGAGAGCAGATGGATAGGTCTATTGCAGAGACTGATCCTGTTGGTAGATGGAAATAAGTTGGAGAGCCTGTATTTAATATGGTTAGATTTTGTCTGTCGACAAGCATTTCAATGAGTTGTCCTCGGGCGTCTGTGTTGGGAGATCCCCACAATGGATTATGTCCATTGAAGTCGCCCAATAAACAGAAAGGAGTTGGCAACTGCAAAATGAGATCTTGAAGTTCTTGAAACGTACAAGGATCACTGGGTGGCAGGTAGATGGAAACCAGTGTTAGGTTAATGCCAATCGCTATTCGCGTGGCAACGGCTTCAATGGCAGTCTGTAGGGGAATGCGTTTACAAGGGACTCGTGAGTCCACGAGTATGGCTACCCCTCCATGAGCATTTGTGGTTGTAAGTCTGTCTTGCCGAAAGAGAGTATAATTTTTTATCGAGGGAGACAACTGCGCTGTTAAATATGTCTCCTGTAAGCAGATTCCAATTGGATTATGGTTCATAATTATTTCGTGGATGTCGTCAATATTGCTGCGAAAGCCTCTGCAATTCCATTGTACGATGTTTTTCATTGTTTGGGTTTATATGGAGTAGCTGCATCTGTCTGCTTTTTGGAAATCTGTTTCAGGCGGTCAGCTTTCATCTTCTCTCTCTTTGAGAAAACAGGTCTGGTTTCTATTTCGTCTTCTGGATGGATTTCCAAAATGGCTTCATTTTCTTCTTGATTGCAAGTCTCATTTGTGTCCATAGCGGAAGAGGATTCAGCATGCTGCTTATTAATGGGATCAGCATTTTCTTTTTGAGCAGGTCTTACGGAAGTTGCACCAGCAACAGGTGGTATCGTAACTGGTGTGTTACAAGATCTGGTTGAAGTCTGTTGCTTTGAGGACTGTGGTACGGAAGAGAGTATAGATCGAGCCCACTCAGAAATAGAAATGTTTGGTGGTATTGATGTGTCAGTCTGAACAGATATTGTATGAAATCTTTTGGTAGCATCAGCATATGTATGTTTTGGTATCACTTGCTGTATTTGTTTCCTTGCTTCTGAAAATGAGACTTTTTTTTCTACCTTGTACTTCTGAATTTTCTTTTCATATTTCCATTGGTCACATGTTTTAGAGAAGGCTGGGTGGTTGCCTTTGCAATTAGGGCAGAGCGAGGACTGTGATTTACATTCAGCTTGGGTATGCTCCTTCGAGCCACAGTTAGGGCATACAGCATCACCTCGACAGACTGTTTGGGAGTGTCCGAATTTCTGACATTTATAACATCTTAATGGATTTGGAATATACGGGCGAATGCGGCAGTTCAGATACCCGGCTTTCACCGATGTTGGTAGGTTTGGTGAACTAAATGTCAGTATGATGCTTCGAGTTGGGATAAGTTCGCCATCTTTCTTCAGCATAATTCTTTTCGCCTGTGTGACCTTCTGATCTTGCAATTCATTTACAATTTCCTCCTCTGAGACATTCATTAGGTCCCATTCTGAGATGACACCTTTGGAGGTATTGAGTGTAGCATGTGGTGACACCTTGACTGAAATTCCACCAAATGTGGAGAGTTTCAGAAGGGACTCAGAGTGTTTGGAACTGGTGGTCTCAACCAGTAGGTCGCCAGATTTTAGACGTCTCACCATTTTCGGGGAACCTGCTACACTTTCCAGACATTTCTGTATGAGAAATGGAGATAGATTGCCTATGGCCTGGTTTGTTAAAGAATGTAAGATCAGGAAAGTAGGATGTTCTATCCTGCAAGCATCCGTCTTCAGTCTCTTTCTGGTGTTTGTGTCATCATCGGGATGGTGCAAATCCAATGAGTTAGGATTTGCTGTCTGGATCGGGGGAAAGTTGTCGAAATCCATGTTTTGCTCCTTTTGGCCCTGGGGGTTTGCTTTACCACCCAGGTTTCCGGCCCCGCCACGGGGAGGCAGGAGCAGTGCCACGAGGTGACCAAGCGGCTGTGTTAGTAAGTTAGTACTAATAGAAAAAGGAAACAGAAAGGTGGTTTTCCTTTCTGGGCTTCTGCCTACTCTTTGTAGTGCGAGACAGCTACTCTAATATAGAAATAAAGAGAACGGTGTTTGAAACTAAAAATATAAACTGATTGCTTAAATTCTCTTTTTAGAAAACGCTTTCAGAGACGCACTATAATCGCTTGGCCACGGAACGCTTGGCACCCGGGGCCTATTTTCCAGAGTATCCTACTACATGGATCTGAGGTATGGTCTATAAAGGAAAGGCAAAAGAAGAAATTACTAGCTGTCGAGATGGATTTTTGAAGATCAGCCCAAAGATCTAAATTGGAAAGAGTCAAGAACAAAGATATAAGAAAAGCAATGGACATTCAAAAAAACATCATAGACAGAATAGAACAGAAAAGACTAGAATGGTATGGATATGTTATGAGAATGGGGGAAGAGACTACCAAAAAGCAATGGAATGGATACCCCCGCCCTGGGAAGGAAAAGAAAGTGAGACCTCTAGAATAATATGGATGGAGAGAGAGTGAGAGCAGCTATGGAAAACAGAAAATTGAAAAATGGGGACTGGGAGGGCAGAAAAGACTGGAGGTACAAAATTTGAGTATAAAAAAAAAAAAGTCAAGGATAACTGTTCCTACAACTGAGAAATAAAAAAAAAAAGAGAACTTCCACAATAACAAATCTGAGTCTGTTCCAGCAACCACCACTGGAGGTAAACTTCCACACATCTATTCTGTAACTGTCTTTCCTCAATTTCAATTTGTGCCCCCTTATGTGTGTGGTCTGAACAAGAGGAAGAATCCCAACAGCACTGAGCTTGCTCAACACACTGAAGGCCTTAAACACCTCAATATCAAATCAACTCGCAGGTGTCTAGTGTCCAGACACCGAAATCTGCAGAACTGAACTGAAGCCTTCCTTGGTAAGAGCACCACTTTGTTCCGCTCACCAATCCAGTTACGATTATCTGTACTTATTCCAGCAGCTCCACGTATTTCCTAAAATGAGGCCTCCAGATCTGTATACGGTAACTCAAGATGTGGCTTGACCATTGCCTCATACAATGGGATAATCATTTCCTTATCCCTGCTAGCAAAATTCCTGCATATCACCGATTAATTTCCACTACCCTGAGTGTAGTACCACACATTTGGTACAATATTCCGGGGTTACTGCTACCCATATGCAGTACTTTGCATTTGTCGATGTTAAAACTCAATTTCCATTTCGCAGCCCATCTGCCTAACTTTTCTAGATCATGTTGCAGTAGCATACTGTCATCGCTGTCATTAATAACCCTGCCAACCATTGTATCATCTGCAAACTTTGACAATAAGAACATTAATGACATGCCTTCATTAATATCATTGGTAAATATTGAAAACAAACAATGGGCCCAACATGAACCCTGGAGGACTCCACTAATAACATTAGTCAAAGAAGAGCAATGTCTATTGATTACCACTCTCTGTCTTCTCCTACTCAACCATTCCTTTATCCATAGCAGCAACTTGCCCTTATTGAGACACTGCTTCAATTTGTACAATAGTCTTTGTTCAACAGTATCAAAATCTTTCTGAAATCCAAGTATATATGACACCAAAATTATTTTTTGAATCCAGTTCCTTTGTGACCACATCATAGTATCCAATTGACTTGGTCAAATAAGATTTTCCCCTTAACAAAAGCATGATGTGTCTGAAGTATAATTGCAGGCTTTTCTAGATGATCCTGCATTGCTTCTTTAACCAGTGACTCCATTATTTTCCCTGGAACAGAAGTTAAACTAATAGGTCTCTAATTACTCTTGTCACTTTGATTCTCCCCTCCTCTGTGAATTGGGGATACATTCACACATCTCCAGTCTGTGGGCTCCCCTGAATCCAAAGATGCTCTCATAATTATGGCTAACTTATCATGATTATCGCTTACCTCCTTTGCTGCCTTGCTTAAAATAATCTGATAGGGATCCGTCCATCGTGTTTAACTTCTGCAATTTCTCTTCCGTTTTCCTCCTAGTTATTAAAAAATTATTTAGTTCCTTGTTAGAGTTTGATGGATTTCCAGCATCCACTTCCATAAAGATTCCTCATGCATGAATGTAGATGCAAAATACTCATTCAGTTTGTCAACAACCTGGGCAGAACCATTGAGTGGACCAATTTCATTCATTGCCTTCCTTATAGGGTTACATAAGTAAAATGGGCTTTGCTGTTTTTCTTTCATCTTTCACCAAAGATTTCTTGTAATCTGCCTTTGCTTGCCTGACCTCTGACATGATTATTGACTAGTTTATATCTACCATAGGCTTCTGTGTTGCCTGATAATTTATATGCATCCCATGCACTTTACTTCTCTGTCACGAGTTTCATCAATTCATCTGACATCCATTTAGGCCTATGCCTTAAAGAGCATTTCTTAGTTGGTATGATAATGCTAGTAGCAGCTATGATTAATTCCTCAAATGCTTCCCATTTAGAATTTGCTGATGGTAACACTGTCAGATGGTCCCACTATATAGATTTTAAAAACTGTCTGTGGCCACTCTAGTCACCTTTACGAAAGCAAAAACCCATCCCTTTACCCTTGATGGCAGTTACACCTTTAAATAAATCACAGATCAATACACTGTGATCACTGCCACCTATTTGTACTTTTATCTGCAGGTTCTTAATGAATAAACAATCACTGCTGATAATCAGTTCAAGAATATTACTACCTCCTGTTTCTCCTCTAATATGCTACTACAGAAGAGAGTTTTCCAATAAATCTACAAAAGATTTGCTAGTCTGAGTGACCAAATCCACAAGTTCCAGTCAATATCCTGAAAGTTAAAATATCCCATTATAAGACATTCTGATTATTGGCCAACTCTATTTCTCTGTACAGCTGTTCGTTGTATTCGTCAGAGTCACATTAGGCCTATAACACACTCCTAATCTCATTTTTGCTTTTCCATTGCTTTTGTCACATCAAAAAGGCTCAACATTGCACTGGCCACCAACATCAGCTGGATGCACTGCCTTAGATTTTGTGTGCTTCTTAACTAAGCCATAACCTCTCTCACCTTCCTATCCTGTCTATCCTTGTATGGTTCACCTGTGGACAACAGCAAACATGTTTCAGAATGCTGCACTTGATTGTAGATGGCAGGAGGTAAAAAGAGCAGCCAGCATTATTTTTACAGAAAATGGGTGCTAATTATTGTGATAAATGCAAAAAAATAAGCTTTATCAGGTAAGGTTGATTGTGTATATCTTTTTTAGGTTTTTAGTGAAGTCTGACCATTTCAAATTTCTTGGTGGTAACAGTGGAGCTCGTGCTCTCTCTCGCGCTCTCTCTCTCTCTCTCTCGTGGCTGTCATTGTTATCTCTTAGGAATTCTTTGCTTCTCTGATGGTTTTTTACCCATGGTCACATTTCACTAAAATTTAATGGTTACTCTGAAATATATGTAGATAGCAGTAAAACCTGTTGTAACCTTTGCAGAGGTAACTTCATGAGATATTACTTATTCAAATCATGTATTTATGTTTCATTACCAAAAGACGATTCCATTCATACACCCTTTTGAGAGCTAAATCTGCATACTAATATACTGCCAGATCCTGGGAATTTTGTAATATAACAGTTACAAATTATTTTCTTGGACTCTACTTTATTATATTCCAGTCTTAAACTGACTGACAAATCACCATATAGTAAGTTAAATGACTGGAAAACACTGTCAAAACACAACAATAAAATGATCTTGGTATCAGATGACAATTTACAAGATTTGAACTCTACTGTTAGATTGCAGCAAACAAAACAAGATGGTACTCACCTATATGAACTCTCAGATGAAGCAGGAAGGATAAAAATGTGCTCACAAGCAGAATCCCCACAGGTTGAGGGGAATTCACAAGAAACAAATGAACAAACTGCTGAACATGACTCTGAAACAATTCTCTAGGCAGCTGGTTCTGTCATGGACAAAGTTGTTACAGCCAGATTGGGTCTAGAAAAATTAATGACCACACAAACAGGCAGAATTGCTGCAACTGTTAGAAGACAGAAAATTGAATATTGAACAGAGCCGGAACGGATAGTAACAGACCTTCACATTGAAATAAAAGTTCTCAAAGCAAAGTTGAAAACAAAGAAATGAGTCGGAATGACTAAAACAACAAACACAACCCTATACCCAATACTTAAAAGTAACTAATCAATCCACAAGATGGCCAAAAAACAAGACGCAGACAAATCAAGGAAAGGATGTCGTGATTATTATAAGACCAACAGAGGGAACCAAGCTTGATTCAAGTAAAGATGTAAAAGACAATTAATAAAAACCTAGAAGGAGTTTAAAATTAAAAGATTAAGGCACTAAAGAAAATTAGAAACATGGGCATGATCATTGATACCGCAACAAAAGACCATGCAGAAAAAGTAAGGGACAACCGTCTGACTACTGACTTAGGTTTAAAGATCGACAAACTGAAAACCAGAGGACCCAAAATCTTAATCTTTGATATAAATAAAGCCAAGAGCAAACAGGATATTATAATTGAAATATATGAAAAAAACTACACAAACATGACAAAGGACCATATAAACTTAGAATTTTCTCTGAAATACAATACAAAGTTAAGGTCTACCCAGTACTTAACTGGATAGCTGAGTTATCACCCAGGGTCTGGCAGATATTATCTATACAGCAAAGAATCTATATTCTTTGGGATATAGATTTGGGATTTGGGTATTGGGAGTACTTCCCAATACCCAAATGCTACCGATGCATGCACTTCGAACACATCCCACACGCGCGCACACAGAAAGTAAGTACATGTGACCACTGTGCTATAAGAGGGCACGAATACAGTACATGCAAAAAAACCAAGACCCTAAAAGTTTGGTTTGGGTTTTTTTTTTTAGAAGCATTAGCAACTAAGGCCATATTGCTTCCGGATATGCGGTGGTTATTCCCTGACCTTTCCACATCCTCCGTATTTGGTGGTGACGGGCTCGAACCCCGGTCTAATCAAGGAGCATGTGCTACACACTGCTGCTCCTTCCCACCTGACTACGGAGGCGCCCGACCTTAAAAGTGCCAATTGCAAGGGTGCAGGACTTGACTTCAACCATTCAGTAAGGGATCCCAAATGTTCGAGAGAGAGAGAGAGAGAGAGAGAGAGAGAGAGAGAGACAGAGAGAGAGAGAGAGAAAAATCACCAAGAAAAAGAAGAATGATGATATCCAGCTCAGGACCCTGGGTGTGCCAAGCCCATACTCACCAGATGTGAGCCCCTTTGAAGTTCCTGCAACTGAATGTCCAGAGCACTTGCACAGTTGCTAACAAATTAAAACTCATAATGGAAGAGAAACAGATTTATATAGCATGTATCCAAAGCAATAGAATCCACCATGGATACCACGTGGGCAGCTATAATAATCAGAAATACCAGTATTATAAAAATAAACTTATGCACACCTCTTACAGCCTGTGCATAGGTTACCACCCCTCTAAGGTCATTCCATGTAATATCTTTATACTGTAGGCCAGGTGTAAACATTGATCCCAGCATACAGTACCTACAAACAGCTCTCAGCCTCTTACTTGGCTATTAGTATCCATGGATGCTAACTGCAGATCACCACTGTGGCACAGCCACACAACAGACAGAACTGGAGCTTAGAATGGGAAAGAAATGGAGGACTTCATGGCTACACCATTCATTGTTATCAACGAGCAGCACAATCTTGCAACATATAGCAGTACATTGCATGAGAGTGTGATTGATGTGACAATGGCTACCCATGCCATTGCCTACAGATTTACAAACTGGAAAGTCCAGGAGGCCTGGACTACATCCAACCACCATGCAATCGCCTTTCAGCTGGTTCAGCAACTGGATCATATCCCATCCCCCATCTATGACATAACCAGGTATAATACAGTAAAATCTCATTAATACAAAGTACTCATTTATATGAAGCATATACCATTCCCCAGTGAAATGATAGGCTTTTCTATGTAAATATATTTGTTTATTACAAAATTCGGTTAATATGTATTACAAAGTTCGTTTTCACCCTGTGAGAAATAAATATCGTTATTTTCTATGTTTAATACAAATCTTGGCACAGCTGTCTGATTATTGCCCCTATTATTGCCTCCAGCCACCCAGTTCCCTGCTTCCCGCAAGATGGCACTGAATTGTTATAAATTACTTTTGTGTAAACAAAACCAGTTGGTAGCTACAACGAAAGTGCACTCTGAAAACATCTGTGTGAAGGATGAGCTGTAAAATTAACAAAAGAATAAAAACAGTTTTTCTAAATTGTTTACATACACTCCCTCACTCTACGTGGGATTAAGGTCAGTTGCCATTTTTACACCAGTTCAAAGAGTCTTTTGCTACAGTATACAGAAATCTATTTTTTGTACCATGCTATCTGAGCTGGTTTTTTGGAACCTGTCTGTAAATTAATTTAAAATTTGTTTATATAAAATTTTATCTAGCAGTGTTATGGCAACAAAATGTAAACAGATGGAATTAAGCCTGAAAATTAAACTGAAAATTATACAAGAGGCTGATAGAAGGATGGATCGAAGTAAAATGGACATTGCAAAAGAATACAACATCCCTTTATCTACAATACTGAAAAACCAAAAAAACCTGAAGTGCATGACACTGGAGCAGCGATAAAAAACAGGAAATGAATTTGTGGTGCAAAACACAAGGAGCTTAAAACAAAACTTTGAGTGGTACCAACAAATATCTGCATCTAATTAGCCAATATTATGTCTGATTTTGCAACAAAAGGCAAATTATCTAGCTCAGCACCATGGAATTAGCGACTTCAAATCCAGCAGTGGCTGGCTTCAAAGATTTAAAAACAGGAAAAATTTGGTTTCATGAAATGTTTGCAGTGAGTCTGGATTAGTCAACCAAGAAAAGGCTACAGACTGGTTCTGTACAGTATATTCTTGAAAAATATGAGGCAAACGATATTTTTAATCTTGACAAGAGAGATTTATTTTATAATTTGCTGCCAAACAAAACATTTGCTGTTCAAGGAGAGTCTTGTCATGGCAGAAAATTAAGTAAACAAAGACTCACTGTTCCACTATGCTGCAATTCAGATGGCAGTACAAAACTACGCCCGCTTGTGATTGGTAAGTTTTCAAGCTAAGATATTTTAAAGAAGTTAACCAATTTCCCTGCGATTATGAGGCCAATAGAAGTACTTGGCTTCCATTAAAAGTGTTGTCAGTCTTGCTTAACAAAAGTGGACAAAAGAATAGCTTCAGAAAAAAGGAATATTTTGATTATTCTAGTTTGTTGAACAGCACATTCTGTTGAGACACTTAAGTTGACAAATATATAGTTGTTGTTTTTACCTCACAATACCACCAGTTTTATGAAGCCACTGGATCAAATCGTTATTTATACCTCAAGAGAGCATACAGAGCTAGCCTGATAAGGTACTTGATCCACAACAAGAGGGAACAATTTGCAGCCAAATTTGAATATCTTGGATGCTATCCATAATCTCGTTATTGCTTGGGACAGTATTGCATCAAGTGTAATATTCAACTGCTTCTGGAAGAGTGGCTTCAAGAGAGAATATCATCAAAAAGCATGGTCCAGCAGATGAATATGATAGCAACATTGAGGAATGGAGGAATTTGAAGGAGCATGCGGATTTTTTTGGCGAATTTGAAGAGTTTGCAAAGGTGGATGATGAAGTTTCTACCACTGCAACACCAAAAGAGCTGCTCAACACCAAGCAAAACAATGATCTTTTTGTTACCAGTGGCAGTGAAAATGGCACACACTACCATTTAAAAAAGATGCCCAAAATGCACTGAACATAATAGAATGTGTTGGCTTGCAGTAACATTGATAAAGAAACAACTACTGCATTTGAAATTTGTGCTGTACTTAAAAATGCATATAGGACAAAAACTGTGAAAACAACATTGATTCTTTCTTTAACTTAGACTAATTTATTAAAAAGTTAATGGTTTGTATGCCTCACTAACAGAAGATATATTGTGAATGATGATACCATCCTGAATATGGTAAATGTTGGAAGTGATCACAGAAGGGTAAGATGTACACTTGATATAGATGTAGGAAAGGAAAGGAAAAAACTGACTCGAGTAAATAATACAAAAGTCTTTGAGATAACAGAAGAGGAGAAAAAGCAGTATGTACTGGAACTTAAGAACAAGTTTGAGCTTCTGCAGACTGCTCAGGACCAAGATATCGACGAGGAATATTACAACTTTCTGAAAGTGATAAAGCCCAAAAAACCTATAGGGAAAAAGAAATCCAAAGATCTCCAGCAAAGAAATCCAAAAATTAGTCAAGAAACACTTGTCATGATGAACCGAAGACGACAAATGAAGAGCAAGAAAAACACTGACAGGGAGAAAATTGAGTATACTGAGTTATGCAAAGCCATTAGAAAGAGACTCAGAGAGGACATAAGAAGATTTAACACAAGAAAAGTAGAACAAGCATTAAGGGAAAACAAAGGATTTAAATCAGCAGCCATGAGCAGTAATACAGAAAGACAAATGATACTGAAACTGAAGAATAGCGATGGTGTACTTATAAACAGCAGAGAAGGCATAATTCAAACAGCAGAAGACTACTACAGAGAATTATACAAGGAGTGAGGGAATGATACCAGCAGTGGGGAAGATGGATTGCAAAGTAGCAACACATACGACATACCCGATATTCTTCCTGATGAGGTAGAACATGCATTGAAGAAAATGAAGAATCAGAAAGCCCCGGGGGAAGATGAAGTTACTGTAGAGTTGTTAAAATTGGGAGGAAGAGACATAACACAAACACTGGCAAGACTCTTCACAAAGTACATTAGAAAAGGTGTGATGCCTAAGCAGTGGAATAATGCAATCATAGTTTTGCTGCATAAGAAAGGAGATAAATCAGAAATTGGAAATTATAGACCAATTGGCTTGTTATCCCACATCTACAAGTTGTTCACAAGAGTCATTACTAACAGATTAGAAAGAATACTTGATGAGAATCAACCAAAAGAACAAGCTGGCTTTAGGACAGGATTCTCAACTATGGATCACCTTCACATAATATCACAGCTAATGGAGAAAGCAAATAAATATAAAACACCATTATGCCTGGCATCTGTGGATTATGAAAAGGCATTTGACTCCATACAGCATAAGGCAATGTTTCGGGCACTGGAAAGACAAGGCATAGATACCCCATATATTATGATTTTGAAGAAAATATATGAGAGTGCTACCTCCTTTATTAGACTAGACAAAGACAGTAGGAAATTTAAAATCAAGAAAGCAGTTCGACAAGGAGACACAATATCTCCGAAGCTGTTTACTGCTGCCCTTGAGGAAGCTTTCAGAAGATTAGACTGGTCGCAGAAAGGAGTCAATGTGAACGGAGAGTATCTAAACCATTTACGATTTGCAGATGACATCCCAAAGAATTAGAGGAAAATCTTAATCAGTTATGCACAGTTAGTAAGGATTTTGGACTAAAGATGAATATGGCTAAAACAAAAGTAATGATGAACAAGTATGCCACAGAAAGGGAAATAATGATTGAAGGAGCAGTAATTGAAAAGGTGGAGTCACATACTTATCTGGGACAAGTTATTAGTTGTAATAATGATTTAGGCTGGAAGTCAAGAGAAGAATAAATTTTGGATGGATAGCATTCAGGAAATATAGTCACATGCTGAAGAGCAATATCCCAGTTTGTCTGAAACGTAAAATAATGAATCAATGTATACTCCCCACCATGACTTATGGAAGTGAAACTTGGGCACTCACCAAAACAATGGAAGAGAAGCTGAAAACTACACAGCGAAGAATGGAACAAATTATCCTGGAAATCAGACTGTTAGATAAGAAGAGAAACACATGGATTAGGCATCAAATTCAAATAAAGGACATTCTTATCAAAACTAATGAACTAAAATGGTCTTGGGCAGGACACATAGCTCGAAGACATGATGACAGATGGACAAAGAAAATAACAGAATGGTACCCAAGAGGAGCTAGAAGAAAACCTGGAAGACAAAGGCGGAGATGGATAGATGAAATTCATGAGTTTTTGGGTAGTAAATGGATGGCCAGTGCTCAAAACAAAAGAAACTGGAAAGTTGCTGGAGAGGCCTTCATCCTGCAATGGATTGAAAATGGCTGATGATGATGATGATGATGATGCTTTTCTGGATTATTTGATTGAGGTTAGAGACGAAGACAAATTTGATAATTTTGAAAAAAATGGCAACAGAATTCGTTCCAAATTCTGATTATAGACAATATGAAGACCGAAAGCGGAAAAGGAAAAAAAACGTTTAATGGAACACCAGAGGAATTGGTACCAGCAGGACTAAGTGCAAAAGATACATTTCAAACTCAAGTTTTTTATCATATTGAAGACATACTAATCACAGAAATGACAAAATGATGTGCTGCATACAGTACATTGCATGCTACCTTCAGTTTTCTTATAGATAAGTCCATGTCAAAGGAAGAAATTTGATCCAAAGCCACAGCATCAGTCAACACCTACTGGTCCGACTTAGAAGTACATTTTGTTGATGAATTCCTATTGTTTTCGGCACTATACAAGGACAAAACGTCTGTGGCAGAATTAATAAAGGCACAAATAAAAACTAATTAATATACTGATAGAATAATAAACTGATTACTAGTTTCCCAAACATACACATAGCTTTAAGAATTGATCTATCCATAATTGGATTGAATGCTGAAGGAGAGCACTCATTTTTGAAACTTATGCGGATCAAGAACTGTGTACACTCAACTATGAGCCAAGATCGCTTATCATCGTCGGCACTTCTATATATTGAGAATGATATTACTTGCCATATGGACTTCGAGTACGTTATTAAAGAAACTTTTGTGATCTTAAAAAATGTTACAAGCAATCTAGATATTGACGATACTGTAGATTTTGTTTCTTTGTAATTTCAAGTATAAAGTTGACGTTTTATAGTTGCATTATTTTTAAGTCTGAAAACCTTTTCCTCCGTATTTTTTTTACTTTTTTCCCCTTTCCTTCCTAGGCCCTAGGCACAGTGCCTAATGGGAAATTCGGCCCTGGGTAAAAGTAAAAACCCATTACTAAAACAGTCACCAGAGTTGTTGTTGTTATTTGGTTTTTAGGAGCATTAGCAACTAAGGCCATATTGCTCCGGGGATATGCGGTGGTCATTCCCTGACCTTTCCGCATCCTCCGTATTTGGTGGTCACGGGGTTTGAACCCCGGTCTAATCAAGAAGCGTGTGCTACGCACTGCTGCTACTGCCCACCTGGCTACGAAGGCGCCAGTTACCAGAGGATGCACCTAGGGTTCAGTACTGGGTCACTATTTTTGGAACCTAGCTCTGGATGAATTCCTGGGAATGGATAATGGCCACACAGACAAAGTGGACTTTGCAGATAACCTTGTCTTGCTTATAAAGGAAAATGCAAAAGCCAGAATAGAACAACAGCCAAACCATGCTTTAAATATCCCACAGAACTGGGCTAAAACTCACAGATTGGTAATATCCAATACTAAAACCAAGTCAGTAATGCTAAAAGGAAACCTAACCTTTTAGGATTACTGACCTTTTTAGGATGACACAGATCGAAATTTCAGATAAAACAATAGCCCTAGTAACAGAATTTAAATATTAGGTGTCATATTTGATAACAAACTGACATTCTGCCAACATTTCACCTACACCGCCAAAAAAGTAAGAAACGATGCTGGCATGATTGAAAGAATCATGCTGCACTGACTGGGGACTGAAAAGGAGGGTACTTGCACTTATTTATATGGCAATCTTCATCTCAGGAAAATGTGAGAGAAAATGTAGTAGTAGAGTAGTTAATCTGCCTCTAAATATATGTTAAAAAAAAAAAAAAAAAAAATAGAATTTGCTTATGTGTAAGTATAACAGGTGTGCAGGTGGACTGCGTATATGTAGAGTATGTGTTGTTCTGACAGCTCTCCCCCACCCCCAATTAGACTGCAGGGGAACAACCTATTGGGAAGCCCCCAGCCTTGCTGACACTGTGCCCTCTTCCCCTAAGGCACTGTGTGAGATCTGCATGCATTAGCTTCAGCTAAAGTGCCCATTGTGGGATTCAAAATGGAGAAATACTGTAGATTAGCATAGACATATGATGCAATAAAGCAAGCTAGCATAGATAAAAAAAAACCCTTCCCATTTCACCCATCTATTCACTCCAAATGCTTGTCTAGTTCTGCCTTGAACTTATTTCAGTTGTCAACCTCCACTATGACAGATGGCAGTTTGTTCCAACTATCAACCACCTGCTGGCTAAAGGCATATTTCCACATATCTATTCTTCAATTGTCTTTGCTCAATTTGAATTTCTGTCCCTTCAGGTGAGTAAGAATCCCAACAGCATTGAGCTTGCTCAAACCATTCAAGGATATATATACACCTCAAGCAGATCACCTCACAGGTGCCTAGTCTCCAGTGTGCAGAACTTAAGCCTTTTTTAGTATTTAGAATTTGCTGTTGGTAACATCATTAGTTGGTCCCATTGTATAGAATTTAAAAACTGTCTGAGACCACGGTAGTCACCTTTACAAAAGCACAAACCCTTCCCTTTACCCCTGATCATAGTTACATCTCTGAGTAAATCCCATGTCAGCACACTGTGATCACTGCCACCTAGTTGTTCTTTTATCTGCAGATTCTTAATGCATGAAGAATCACTGCTGATAACAGATCAAGAGTATTACTCCCTCTAGTTGTCTCTTGAACATGCTGCTGTAGAAAACACCCATCCAATAAATCGACAAAAGCCTTGCTTTTTTGTGATTGACCAACTCAAGTTCCAGTCAACATCTCAGAACTTAAAATTCCCCATTATAACACGTTCTGATTTACTGGCACACTCTTTCTGTGTACAGTCGTTTGCTATACTCACCAGAATTATTAGGCTATAACACATGCCTACTCTCAATTTTGCTTTCCCAGTGCTTATGTTACACCAAACTGACTCAACATTGCACTGTCCACACATGTCAACTAGATGCACTTCCTTAGATTTCGTGTTTCTTAACCATAACCCCTCCTCCCTTCATATCCTTTCTCTACCCATTGAACTCCACAAACTCCAATTTTGCATTCCTTATAGCTGTGTGACACTATGTCTCTGATATCCCAAGAAATTTGCCTTTGATGTTTTGACTGTACCACCTGAAATTCATAATTTATAGTGCGATCTCCATATGAATAAATGGCCAGAGGAGCAACGTACCAATACTCCACTACACAAACTAAACTAAAACTCTCATTATTTCTGACTTTTCAGTTTTTACAGTGACACCAGAATATACAACACAGTTGGGGGAACCCAGTGTTGCTTAACAGTAAACACTATTAAGCGACATCCCAACGTCTGCATTTAATGTCTTGACCAGCACTTTGAATTCATCAAATTTATTTACTATACTCCTAGACTGATGTACATGTAATAGAGTGTACCTGCTTTACGATATTAATGATTTCCAGAAACACCATTGTATCTTGAAAATACTGTAATGTGAACCCAATAACACACTGTCTTTTGGTAATTCGCTCCAAGACCTTAGAAGTTGAAATTATAACTAAGCTATTTAACTCTCTAAAAGGAAATTGATAAACATATTGATTAAAAGAATTGGTTAAAACTAATATATTGATTAAAGCACAATACATAAAAAAATCACTTCAACTAAAGGATGCAAAAAAAAAAAAAAAAGAGAACACACAGCCAAAATGTTTTCTCAGCCAATAGGAAGGATCACGTGGTCTGGTTGGAGACAATCGTAAGCCAAGCCCTTCATAAAGTGAAATAAGTTAGGCGCCTCTTAACATGGTCACTGGTTTACTGAATCTGCCCTTCTCTAGAATCAAATTTATTTACTATACCTGGCACCTTGTGCATCAACTTTCATTGTTATCTCATATTTGGTTATAAGAATCAATTTTGAACGCCTTTGTGATATTTTTCTAAAGCACATTTCTGGAGGTCATTACCATAAAACAATAAAAACAAGTTGCAGTTTCTGTTTATTGGGCTTTTCTGTTAGTGCAATCTATTATAAACATGTAGCAAACTTGATCTTATGGCATTTGCAATAATACCTAAAGCTGGAATTCTGTGGGTTAATATGGTGAAATGTGTTTCCCCTTCCTCTTCGAACATATAAAAAATAAATAAATTTTCAGAATCTTCTCTTCAATTCCTACTCTTTAAGCTTCGTAAACTTTTTACTTCATATCTCACTTGCACATATCGTGTTAGTTGCTATTTGTGCATGACCAAGGAAAAGAAGAAAATTAATATACAAGAGGAAAAGAGTGGGGGAAAGAACTGAACCTTGGGGACACAAGAATTTGTGGAGAAGTTAGAAGACAGCGAGCCATCTACCATCACCCTGAGTGAGCGGTCAGAGAGAAAACTGGATAACCAATTACAAAAAACAGTTGACAAACCATAAGCTGGAAGCTTGTTAAGAAGACTTTGTTATTAATTGCTTATCTTTTTTTACTGTCTTAAATTTTACAATAAAAAAAATGTCAGTGAAAAGAAATATCAAGTAGTTAGCGCATACATATTACAATAGTAATTAATCTATGTGTGTAAGCGTAAATTTATTTTTATTTTTCTAACCTGTGGGAAATATTCTTCCAAGTTTCATGTATCATTTTATTTCATTAATTGGCAAGGTAATAAAGCGCAAGTTTGTACAGTAATACCCCGACTTACGCGGTTCTTGATTTTTTCGTTTGGCAACACTGCCGCCCACTATCTTCAAGGTCGTTTTTCATATGTTATCGATATACGGTGCGATGGCAGAGAGTGAGAGCGAAAGATGAACAAAATTAAACTTTACTCCGCATGAGCTGCACACATATACAAGAATTTGTATTCCAACTGTCATATTTATATGTGTGCATTCGAATTTGTGCTCAACGTCTGTCGGAAATTACATTCTTTTCACGAGAGCAATGGATCGCGTCGGTCGAGCCGTATACAGTCAGTCCTCATATAACACGTGTTTACACTATGCGGTGCGACGGCGGAGAGTGAGAGCGAAAGATGAACGAAATTAAACTTTACTGCGCATGAGCTGCACACATATACAAGAATTTGTATTCCAACTGTCATATTTATATGTGTGCATTCGAATTCGTGATCAACGTTTGTCGAAAATTACATTGTTTTCATGAGAGAAATGGATCGCGTCGGTCGAGCCGTATACAGTCATACAGCCGTATCCTCGTATAACACGTGTTTACACTACACGAATTCGAATGCACACATATAAATGATATCTTATAATATAACACGAACCGAATTGGCTTATGCACGATTCGCCTTTGTGTTTACAAGAAATGGCAGTCGAACGCAGAATCACCCCAACCGAACGCAACACGATAGGAATGAAGAGGAGATTCTGAAAATGTATTTGTTTTAGGGGAAACACATTTCACCATAATAACGTAAATCCCAACACAATTCCAGCTATCGGTATGCAATTAGATCGAGTTTACTACCAGTTTATAACAGATTCCACTAGCAGAAACGCAAGTGGATTTTTATTGTTTTATGGTAGTAACCCCTAGAAATTGAGGTGTTAATAGTGTATCTGCCTTTATGGTGTTGTTTATTCAGTTGCTACATGCGCGCAGCTTTGTTTATGCGTATCAAGCGTGGCTCCTCATTTTGTAATTGTGCTTTATTCCCTAAAAATGAGTAAAATACTTAAAAGGTGTGAAAAGGAAGGGTACTGGTGAAGACACTGCAGATTCAGAAAGAAAAAGGAAAGCAATTATCGATAAACAGAGGCGGACTGGGTCAAAAATTTATAGTGGCCTCATACTATGGTTTATGGCCAAAATCACACAGGCCCACCGGGGTTTCCCCGGTAAGGCTTATGGTCAGTCGGCCTTTGTCGATAAAGAAAAAATATTAAATTGTGAAGCGCTTTGAGCGAAATGAAAGACCATGTGATATTGCACGAGCTACAGGCCTAAATGAGGCAACGGCGAAAAGCACATGACAATTGCAAACTTGACAGGTCTCAGCTCAATTGAAAAGGGCTTAAAAATTTTAGAAAACATAGACTGCAACGAAGAACGCGTTAATAGCTACAAAGCAAGGAATAAAAAAATTATTAGCTTGCTACGAAGAAATTCTGCGTGAAAAAAAGAAGTCTGTGTCAGACGAATTTGTTAGATTTTATGAAGCCATCGACATCGAAAACTTTTTTACGTAAGTCATTTATTTTTTTAATACATATTTTGTATTAATATGTATAAAGAACTGCAATTTTATTAATATTTTTCTTCTGAACTAGTGTTTTTGTTAGTCGTTTGTCCCAATTAAACAAAATTTATATGTATTTATATGCAAAGTTGTACCCCGACTCACGCGAATTCGACTTAAGCGATTTTCGTCGGACCCACCTATCGCGTAACTTCGGGGTATTACTGTACTTTATATCTTTACTTATATAGCCTGTGAATAACATTCTCCTATTTTTGCTTATCAGAATCGCTGTTTAATAGAATTAAAATTCAATTCACAAACGTGAGCACAATCACCAGAGCTTACCACATATTGTATAGTGAACCAATCGTAAAGCGGGGAACAGTTGTATGCATACATGTGTTCTTACTATTAGTTTCCCTTAACACAGCCATGTATTTACTTGTGTTTCATGATGACTCACAGCAGTTCTTAAAAACCGAACCTTGATTTCAAGGCTGCTGCTCATACCAATAGAAGCATTGCAAGAATCACTTCTGCCTTCAGCTATTGTTAATAGCTTAGTCTATCTATCTTCCCCCTCCCCAAGCTAGCAGTTTCCGAAACACCTACCACTGCCTCTATAGCATCGGCAAATATTCTTGCACCCTTTTCCATTTATGCTTATCCCATCTCTGTAGAAGTGGTCTCTCCTGTTAATAAGCACAGAACTCACTGTGAAAAATTCTACCACACAAGCCACACAAGTCCTCTCCAGGACCAAATTGATTGTCAAGGCTCTTGTCATATACTCCCTCTTATCGTGTCTGTCCAGAATTGCAGACACTTTAAAATTTATCCCTAACTAGTGACATTTTTTTCAACATTGCCCTGTGCTTGTTAAGTCAGTCTGCAGATCTCCTACTCTTCATGTCATCAGTGCCAACGTGTACAACAATATCACCTTTTGTGTCCTTAAAAGCGTATCAGCTCTACAATGTCATTTATGCAGCTTTTGCCCCTGGCAGACACACCCTGGTTCTATTCTACCTATCCTTTTTGCACAATATATTCCTCGTTTTCCTGATAATAGAGACACAGACAACAACTAGCTTCTGTGGGACCAGTGCATTCTGATTAGATGAAAGTTATGGACAGAATATCAATTCTTAGAAGAAAGCATAGTAAAGTAAAATGGAACACCATAGCAAACTTCTTCAGGGGACCACAACTATGATGATATATTGTGGTCATGAAGTTTTGTACATTTTTGCCAGGTCAAAATAGAAAATTAAAGAAAACAAAACAGTATTATTTTAAACTATGCATACGCAAAATATATATATATATACTGTTTCTAGTCCTTGCCTTATCCAAATAATAGGTGATTATTTATTTTAATATTATTTAATTCTAATATTAAATAATAAATTTAATTATTTACTCTTAATCTGTTTCAAAAATATTGAATGTAATAGGTATTTTTGAAAGATATTAAAACCTACTAGTTTAAAGGTCTTTAGCCCATCTGCTCATGAGTCAAATGGGATTTTAATCCTATAACCAGTAAATTTATAGTGAATAGTAATTTTATGTTTCCTTTTATTCACTGAAGGCACACCTGCAAAAATTCAGCAGCACATCCTCTCAGCATTCATAAAGAGTGATTGTTGGGAACCTTTTGCAAATATAAATTTTTCTCATCTTTCAGTACTTACATTTAAAGCATATGTGATGTTTAAACATGAAGTAATTAAAAGGGAGGTTCTCCTGTATCTTTTAAAATCAATTTATATCTGATTCAAACTAAAGATAAAAAAATAAATAAAACTCAGTTTTACTACCTTTGCATTCTTCCCACAACTTCCATGCAAACATGAAGAACCACACCAAACACATCCATATGTATTCTCTACACAACTGGGGCAAGATGTCAAACTGCCACATAATGATGTAACATTTGCTAAAAAAGCATAACAAAAAAATAGTGGTTAAAGAAAAGTACTAATTTCTATAAAAATTGCAATAAATAAAATCTAAATACAGTTTCAGTTTTCTGGACTTTAAAATATCTTAAAATTAAGTTAAGGTTATATTGTTATAATGACATTGAATATAATGACATAACACTTTCTGTTACTTTAGGCTCGAAAGGCTTTCTAATAAACATTCATCTGTAATTTTGAAATCACTAATTTCATATGTCTCAGTCATCAGTAAAGACTGATGAACGACCCTTCATACTCTTCTAATTGAAAGTACCTATTCAATTCATCAGCAAGGCTCTCTATGACTTTCCCCTACCCAGTACACAAGGGTCTGATCTCATTTGTTTTTTTCTTTGTATTTAAATTCATGAAAAATTCTTCGTTCCCATTCTTTGCTCTCTTAGCCAGTGCTTTCCCATATATGATCATGACCTCCCTAACTTTACATATGGTACTATTACATATTTTTCCATCATATTTGGACTGAAATTTTTGAATTTGATATTAAAATTGGACTAAGTGTTACTGATTAGATTTTACAATCTCTACATTTATTTTTCCTTATTAACTGCATTTTTCCCTAATGGAAAAGTTGTTCTCCGTCCTCGGTTCAGTATAAAAACATTACTCAGTGTATTTCTGAAATATATAAGTTTTCTTTGAAGGGAAAAAAAAAGAAGAAAATGATTGTAAGTGATGTTCACTCTTTGGTACATGCATTTGACTGTATAAGGTCTCCTCGTGCTCAAAACAGGGTTTTTTTTTTTTTTTTTCGCAATAAAATTCGTTTATGTTTGTTTCAGTACACATTTTTATACTAAACCAACAATGGGGAACAATTTTCCCATTAAGGAAAAACTAAGTGGACAAAATTAAAATTTAGAAATAAAAATCTAACTGTTAATACTCCAATTTTAGCTTTAAATACAAAATTTCAGCATCAATAACACAAAAAAAGTTCCCATTATGGCAAATATTCTAGACCTAAAAATAAGTGAGATAGACAATGGCACCTTTACTTTACCTTACATTTTAACTGGCACCCTACATCACATTTCCCTAAATACAGTCAAATTTTATTACAGTAGTTTCTGAAGAGCTTTTCATATAGTTTTCATACAGAAATTGTGCACAAGGTGATCTGCCACCATGTATGCAATTGTTTGGCTTTTGCTTGAAGTGGCACGGTACTGGATGCTGTGTTTGTTTATAGTTTAAAAGTACTTGTTTTTTTTTTCTCCCACTAGTGTAATAATCATCTGTAGGCTTACCCAAGTTGTTTTGAAAGATTTATCTTTTTCACATAGTAAAGACAAGAACACAGAAGTCCATATTCTCTTAAGATGGACACTATTCTGTGGGAAGCAACATATATAAATTCAATTTTGTGAGCTGTGAAGCACACCAAATTTGAAATAAATTTTGAAACAAACCCAAAAACAGGTGTAAATAATAGTATCAAATACACATAAGTTGAAATGTGTACATGTGCATTTCATTCACTCTTACCGGCCCTTTTAAGTGGAAAATGTAAGAGACTAAGATACTGATATTTCTATTTTAGGTTCAAAACATTTTTTGGACAAATTTTCATAATTTTTCATATTTTCTATAAAATTCTGGACATAAATTGCATAATTTTCAAAAAATATTAATGGTTATTATTTTTTTGAAGGTAAAAGGAGCAACAAGAGCATGTTTAAAAACTTTTAATTTTTTATCAATACTTAACAATTAAAGAATCAGTATTTCAGTGAATTTTTGACATATGGTAATGAGATTAGCGCAGAAATGCATATACAGCAGGGCCCCGTTATAACGCGGTTCGCTTCATGCTGATTCACTATAACGCTGTTCCTATAACACGTATCTGACTATAATGCTGTCACAGATCACTATAACGCTCTTTTACAGATTACATTTTTGACATATTTAACGAAATCGTTTCATTTGATGGAGTCGATAGCTTGAAAATGAATAGCAAAACAGCATTAAAACGTTTCCCACGCCGACTTGAGAAATTTTCTCGCACGCTAATTTAATTGCAGTACAGTGACTTGTAGTTCCGAGATCAACATTTTAAAAAATGATCAAATATATTGCTTGTAATATTTGCGTTATATGCATTTATCCGAAGTCTAGTCATCACTCAGTACAGTATTAGACATCGTGCATAACGGACAGTTTACTCGATCATTGTATCGTAATTAATGCAACCAACACAGTTAAATTTTCGAAGAGCAAATAATGACCGATAGGAATGAAAAAGCAACAACGTCTGAGCGCAGTATGAAGACTATAAATGTAAGAAAAAGACTGAATTTGAAAATTAAATTAGACGTTTTGAAGCGAATCGATTCTGGTCAACGACAAGCGGATGTGTGCCATAATTTAGGACTTGCAACTTTAACTGTAAGAACAATTATAAAAAAAAATAAAGAATTAATTTTAGCAGCGGCAAAGATAGCTGTTCCACTGCAAGCAACTAGGATTAGGCCGGCTATTAGGATTGAAATGGAAAGACTTTAATTTTATTGAAGATTCCAATGCAGAATTCAATTAAGTTAAATATTAAAAAAAAAAAAAGAGAGAGAGAGAGAGAGAGAGAGAGAGAGAGAGAGAGAGAGAGAGAGAGAGAGAGAGAGAGAGAGAGAGAGAAAGAGATTAGCCAATATGATTATCTGAAGAAAACTCGCCTAAAAAAAAAAAAAAAAAATGTGGAACCATTTAAAACTGGTAAGGGATGGTAGAATAGATTTAAAATCCAGGGAGAAGCCTAGTGCAGATCAAGGAGCCGAAACTTTCAAAAAACAACTTGTTAAAATTATTGAAGAGGGGTATTGTGTGTTATACTTCTCAACAAGTTTTTAACATAGATGAAGCAGGACTTTTGTGGAAACGAATGCCTAAAAGAAGTTTCATATTGAAAGAAGAAAAAACATGCCAAGTTTCAAAGCAGCGAAGGATCAGTTGACTTTATTGTTGGGTGGTAACGCTGTGGGCCATTTAAAATTAATACCCCTTTTAGTTTATTTGGAAGAGGGCCAAAGTTCAACTCAAAATACACACATTTTTCGTGATTAAATTCATCCATTAAATTAAATCAATTAAATTCATTACTTTAATTGGAATTTTAAGTTTACTTTTTTAAGTTTACTTTTGATACGCAAGTAGTTACCACATAATTATACGTATGTAATGCAGAATATTTTATATGTGCAAATATTTGAATATTAAATATTTTGACCGACATTTGTGCATCTTTTCATTACTGTTTATTATTGATTAGGAAATATCCTATGGCACCGATCGCAGCTCATAAATACATATGTTAACTTATGGGAAAGCGGCGCTCGCTTAGCGCGGATTCACTTGCCGCTCTGTTTTTCCGGAACGAATGATCAGCGTTAAGCAGGGGTCACCTGTAATATAATGTGGGGGTTTTTCTGAAAGAATGTTAAAAATATTTTCAAATATGTCCACTAGGTGGTGCTTGATCTTTAACACCACATTGAACATTTATTACAGTAAATGTTCAATGTGGCGGCCTTCGTTGTCGAGCGCTGCCTGAAGACGAGTAATGATGTTATGGACAGCATGAAAAGCATTTCTGGAGGTATCATTGATACCTGCTGTCGCATAGTCTTTTAGCATTGTCAATGACGTTGGGTGATCTTTGTAAACCCATGACTTCAGGTAGCCCCATAACCAAAAATCGCAGAGCGTCAGGTCTGGAGACCTTGGTGGCCATTCAATGCTGAAAGTGATGGCTTATTGATCGATTGATTCTCTCCAAATGCTGAGAGTAACAGTTGTTTCACAGGAGAAGCAATATGGGGTGGTGCTCCATCCTGCATGAATGTCACAACATCCAAAGCTTGCCTTTCCCCCAGGCTAGGGATAATGTAGTTTCGTAACAGGTCAGCATAACGCTGACCTGTGACAGTGAAAGTTTCAAAAACAGAGCCACTGATTTCCTGAAAGAAAAATGGCCCTATAACAAAAGAAGAGGTGAATCCACTTTACACATGTTACTTTTGACTGATGCAATGGAGTTCCTGCTTAAGCTCGAGGGTTTTCCGTCGCCCAAATTCTGCAATTGCGTGTGTTTACAATGCCATTGACAGTGAAATTGGCCTTCATCTGTCCACAAAACATTTGACAGCCAGTTGTCACGTTGTTCAATTCGCTGAAAGAACCATAACGCAAATACTTCCCGCTTTGCAAAATAAGGACGTTTAAGTTCTTGAAGGTGTTGAATTTTGTACAGATATCTATGGAGGACTACTCTTAGTGCTCTCCACACACTCCCATATGGGAAGCCAGTGCAACGTGAAACTTCACGAGAGCTTGCTTCTCCATGTGATGATGATGCCATTAGATTATCCATGTCTTCCGCAACTGCAGCCACAGTTGTGGCACATGTTGGTGGTCTTCCACTTCGTTGACGATCTTGTAACGAACTAGTTGTTTCAAATTTCTTAATCATCATCTTTAGTCCTGCAACAGTCCTTGGTCCTTTACCACGTCACATACCCTTCAGCTGACGGAAATATCGCAAAGCTGCAGTTGCAGATTCAGCATTAAGGTAATAACATTTCACCAACAGTGCTTTATCTGGTAATGATAACATGACTGATTAGCTTTTCTTCTTCTTTCCCAAACCTTCACTAAACTGCTTAGCTGTTGTTCTTGCAGCGCCTTTATATCATACACTTGCACAATGTCATTCATGGTACAGCGCCACCTGGTGGACATGATTTTGACATTCTTTCGGGGAAAACCCCATGTAATTCTATGCATTTCTGTGCTAATCTTGTTACCATACATCAAAAATTCATTAAAATACCATTTCTTTAATTGTTTACTGACTTTTGGATCACCCTGTACAATACAGGGTATACAATAAGTAGAGCACTCCATTAAGAAAAGACAAAATATTGGCAATGTTCAAGCAGAATTCAAAAAATCAAAAATGTTATTCAGAAATTATGAAGGAAGTTGGCCAACCATCAGATGACCCACCACAGTTTTCATACACTTTGGGGTGTCACTAGCATATTAAAAAGATTCATTCCACCATTTTTTTTTTTTATTCTACCAAAAGCAAGAAAACAAAACAGTAAATTTGGATCCCCATTTATTAAAAAACTGCTCTGGTTCAAGAAAGTGTCCTTGAATCAAGAGCTTCCTTACTGTATAGATGCCCGAAATTTTCAAAGCCTGTAAAAAAAAGATCTACAAGTAATGATAAGAGTAGAAGACAGAGATGTCATCATTATATAGCTGTCAATTTCTGACTACTGTAAACCTGGAGATTAAGTATTTGCAAGAAGGAGGAAAACAGAAGGTTTTTGGCCAAATCAGGCAAAAAAGTTATTTTTTTCCCCCACTAAAATCAGGAATTCTCCCCCAAAAAAATGGGTGGTTTTTAAATTTTTTTTTTTTTTTTTTTTGATTTGGTAGTTGTTGGCGCATCGGCTTCTGTGGCCATATTGCACCTCCCAAGGTTTTTGCAGTACTTTGATCCAAGCCCGAGGCGGGAATGCGCAACCTTTGGGTTGCCGGGCAGGTACTTTACCCAGTCGGCTCGGTTTTTTTTTTTTTTTTTTTTAAAGTTCACAATGCTAGGTACAACATTTGTCAATGTTAAACATGTGGATAACAGTAATTTCAAATTAATATTTCAACAGCACAGAACCACACTGAAAATAGTAGAGAAAAAAACCTGGAGGTAATTATCCAGTCATATACAAAGTTCTTTGAGCAGTGCAGATGGGTTGCTAAGACAACTCATGGGATTTTATAAATGTCAAAAATATACAGGTTGCCAGCAGGTATAAAGAGGTGATGTTTGTGCAGTGTGTGTTGTTTAGTTCTTTCTGGCCACTTTTTCACCAGGAAGGCCATCATCACCTGGAAAGCCTGCCCAGTGTCCATCTACACAACGAGGAGATGGGGTACAACTAAGCTTGAATCGTTGTGGGCCCTAACAATTCCGCTGAATGCCCAAAGCAACTTTTGGATCATTAAAAAATAATAATAATAAATAAATAATAATAAAATAAATTAATTAGAAAAATGATAAAAAATAAAATAAAATAAGTCCTGTATCTACTGATGGAATGCAAGACCATGGATACCAGCTATTTCATACCCAGAGAGCCTACACATAGGCAGGACCTCAAAAAATAAAAGTAAAGTAAAATAAAATAGAGGTCAGCAAAAAAAAAATAAAAAATAAAAAATAAAAAAAAAAACCCCAATTCATTGGTGGAGTGTGTGACCAGTGGATGGCAGTCCTGTGCCCAACCTGGACACCAGCAAAATCTTTCCTCAAGCAAAAGGCCAGAAAGGAGAAGGGGGGGGGGGTTAGGGACAGGGAAAGGGGAAAAGGAGAATAGATCGGTGGACAATGTCCATTTCAGCATCATCATTATCTGCAAACTATGGTTGTCTAGATGCAAACAGTTTTTTTTTTTTTTTTTTTTTCAATAAAGGAAAACCTTGGTAACAAAGACACAAAGAAGTAGAAAGTCTCCTTGGAGCTTAGCAGAGTTTCTTCCTGACCAGGAGCAAGCAAAGGCAAGAGGTGTGTCACATGCAGCTGTAAATCCACATATGGTGGACAGCGTGACCCAACCTATACGAACAAGTGTAAGTTGGCTTTAAAGAGAGTAATAGCAAAGCTTAATTGACTGTACTCACCTCAAATAATCCGTTTAGTTGTATGGTGTTTAGGGAAAGTTATGGAAATTCATTTAAGTTGAATAGAAATGGAATTATTTAAAAATAAATAGAGTAGAGATTATTAAAAACCTGTAATTAAAATTTGCCCAAAGGAAGAAGTGCACCACCTCATCCCCTGGTTGTCCTATATAAATTGTTGAAATTATGAAGAACTAATAAATAGAGCCAATAGTCATAACGGATGACTTTCATAATAACTTCTTCAATTTATATAGGACAACCAGGTAATGAGGTGCTGCACTTCTTCCTTTGGGAAAAAATTTAATTACAGGTTTTTAATAATCTCTACTCTTATTTATTTTTAAATAATTCCATTTCTATGCAACTTAATTGAATTTCCACAACTTTGCCTTAAACACACCATACAACTAAGCAAATTATTTGAGTTGAGTACCATCAACTAAGCTTTGCTATTATTCTCATTAAAGTCAAATTTCAAAATAACGGTACATTAAGAAGCTCTATCAATAAACTAAGTGAAAAAGTGTAAGGTCAACATTTTCAAGTCAGTGCAAAACCCAGTAAACAGCTCAAAACAAACTTCTACTATGGCAGTGCAGTTCAGGCAGAGTCTGTTGATATACAAAGCAAGACAACTCATTAAACCAAGAATTAAATAATAATTAATGTTCAATTATAATGCAAGAGCTGAAAAACGGCTTTTACATTTATGAAAATTTTAACCCCCCCCACTCAGCAAACAGCCCAGAAGCCTCAGGAACACTTACACAGTACAGATTAAAATCAAAAAGTAAACTTGGCATGACTTGATTACTTTTTGACTCTAATCTGTGCCATGTAAGTGACAATGGAAAAATATGTTCCCAATTTTCAGTATCTCCACAAATGCACAGAGGTGAGGATGTAAGTGGAATTCAGCCAGTTTGACGTTTAGTGACCTGTGCCCCGAAATGAGAAATAGCATAGAAGTTTCTAGTAAACCAGCAAGAATTATTTTCCCCAGATGCAAAAAAGGACATTTGGAATGAATTTATGTTACCCATCCCTTATGGGAATTATTCCAGTTATCCTGCCACCACTGAATCCAAAACTCCCAGCAATGTGACTTTTGAACCTTGGAATCAGTGGCACTGTTAACTGTAACACCCCAAAATTTCAATAGAAATCCCATGTCTTTATATAAAAACTAATACCACAGAAAATAAGCAGTAAATCAATGGGCAAACAACGTCAAGGATCGGCAGGGCAAGGGTTGATGCAGTTCTGCAGATCGTACACATCACCATAAGCATAGACGGCTGGAAGGAAGACAGCTTATTCTGCACAGACTTTACAGGCATGCCAGCACCATACATGAAAATGGGGGCAGAGATCGCTGATTCAAACCCCAAGATTGTTTGGAAATGCAGATCAGCATGGATGTATAATTTTGGTTTTTTTTATGAAGATAAGCCAAATGTTTAATAAAATTTAGTTTGAAGTCAATGATTATACCAAGAAATTTATGAAAGGCCACCAAAGACAATAACTTATTTGAAAGTTTAACCATCAGAGGCTGGAAAGGATCAAGCAATCACTTAAGCATCATCACTGTAGTCTTGGTTGATGAAACAGACAATTTATTGATGATACACAACTGAAATAAATCGGCCATAACAGCATTTGCATTAGATTAAACTGAGCAACGAGAATATCATTTTACAAGCAGCGTGAGATCATTAACATATGCCAGAGCAGTTGCATGAGCAGTTCCAAGGAGCTATTCATCCAGGGCAAAGTTTCAGATGAGTGGACCTAACAGTGAACCTTACGGACAACCACAGCTGACAGGCCTATTGATGGAGTTGGAGCCTGAGAGAATAGTAACAGCTAGTAGCATTTAGTTTTTATTTTTTATTTATTTATTTTTTTTAATGAAAACCCCAAACATGAGGTATTAGAACCTATAGAACTTAGTACCGTGCTTGGGTTGGAGGTTGAGAAGAAGAAAAGATATTTGTTGAGATTAGAATTTTAACTTCTGTAGACTGTAATTTTCAGGAAATACGTATGAAGGAAGGTTGTTACAGAAAATGGCAGTTAAATAAATAAACGAGGAAGATGAAAAATTGGTTCTGTGAGTTTGAAGTTGGACAGTAAACGCATGTTGGCAGCACGTGTTCGGACTGTTTTGAAAGAGAGAGCGGGAATTATAGAAGCCAATTCAGAAGAACAGTGCCCATGGAGGTATCTGTAGAACAGGCATGCAGCAGAAACAGTACATCTATGAGACAGCGAGTGGAGAGATTCTGTTAGAAAGGAGTCATTAATTAACCTAACTGCCCTCTTCTGAATGGAATCTAGAAGCCTAAGTGAGGTTTTGGGGGCACCGCCCAGATGTGGGAACAATATTCCAAGGTAGGGCAGATTTGCGATTTGCACAGAGTAAGCGGATGTTTGGAAGAAAAGTAACTCCGAGAGCGAAAGAGAAAACCAAGTGTTTTAGATGCAGATGAAACAATATTTGTAATGTGCTTGTGCCAAGAGAGATTAGAAGTCAGGGTAATCCCCAAAAGAGATATATCATTTTGCCTAGAATTCAGAGTGTCACCAAAGATAAGCATAGGAGCAGAAAAATCCTTTTTGCGAGATAGTAGTAGTAGTAGCATGTGATGCAAGAAAGCAAATGTATGAGCTTATGCAGCATCAGCCAAAAAAAAAAAAAAAAAAAAAAAAAAAAATCACACCATTCCCTCCAAATGCCAGTCCAGTTCCTGCTTAAATTTATTCAACCTATCAACTTCCACAACGACAGATGGAAGTTTGTTCCAGCAATTAACCACCCGCTGGCTAAAGGCAAATTTTCACACATCTATTCTACATCTGTCTTTTCTTAATTTGAATATGTGCCCCCTTAGGTTTGCAATCTGAACAAGTGGAAGGATCCGATCAGAATTCAGCGTGCTCAACCCATTCAAGGCTTTATACACCTCAATCAGATCACCGCGCAGGTGCCTAGTCTCCAGCCATTCCAATTTGCAGAACTTAAGCCTCTCTTGGTAAGAGGATCCCTTCATTCCCCTCACCAATCTTGTTGCCCTTCTCTGTACATGCTCAAGTAAATCTATATCCTTCCTAAAATGAGGCCTCCAGACCTGTACGCAGTACTCAAGGTGTGGCCTGACCATTGCCTTATACAGAGGGACAATCAACTCCTTCTCCCTGCTAGCAAAATTCCTATATATCATAGACAAAACCCCATGACCTGCCCTGGCAGCCTGTCTGTTGACTGCAAAATTACTCCCACGTCTTTTTCATTTTCTACCGCCTTAAGTGTAGCACCACACAGTTGGTACGTTTCTCTGGGGTTAATTCTATCAATATGCAGTACTTTGCATTTGTCAAGGTTAAACTTCAGTTGCCACTTCTTAGCCCATCTGCCCAAATTATCTAGATCCTGTTGCAGTAGCACACTGCCATTACTAACCCTGCCAACCTTTGTATCATCTGCAAACTTCGACATTAAGCCTGATATACCTTCATCAATATCACTGATAAATATACAAAACAACAGTGGACCTAACACCGAACCCTGTGGGACTCCACTAATAACATTAGTCCACGAAGAGCAGCACCCATTGATTACCACCCTCTGTCTTCTCCCACTTAACCATCCTTTTATCCATTGTAGAAACTTACCCTTAATACCATTCTGCTCCAATTTGTAGAATAGTCTTCCATGCGCAACAGTGTCAAAAGCTTTCCAGAAATCCAAATATATGATAACAAAATTATTTTTTGCATCCAGTTCCTTTGTAACCACATCATAATATCCTATCAAATTTTTCATACAGGACTTTCCCTTAACAAACCCACGCTGTGTATGAATTATTGCTGCAGTCTTGTCTAGATGATCCTGCAATGCATCTTTAAACGGTGACTCCATTATTTTACCCGGAACAGAAGTTAAACTAACTGGTCTGTAATTACTCGTGTCACCCTTTGTAAATTGGGGATACATTTGCACATCTCCAGTCTGTGGGAACCTCCCCTGATTCCAAGGATGCTCTCATAATTATGACTAAGGGTTTGCTTAGTTGCTTTGCCGCCTCCTTTAATATAACTGGATAGATCCCATCCACCCCAGGTGCTTTTCTTATGTTTAACTTCAACAATTTCTCCTCCACTTTGCTCTCAGTTATTACAAAATAATTAAGTATCCTGGTACAATTTGATAACCTTCTGCCATTTTCAAACCTTAATAATTCCTCATGTGTGAATGTAGTTGCAAAATACTCATTCAGTTTGTTTGCTATCTGAGCAGGATCATCAACAGTCGAACCATCAATGTCAAGTGGACCAATCAGATTCATCCCCTTCCTTTTAAAGTTTATATAAGTAAAGTAATCCTTGCTGTTTTTCTTAGCATCTTTTGCCAATGATTTCTTGTAATCTGCCTTCGCCTGCCTAACCTCCTTTGTGACCTGATTACAGACTAGCTTATATCTGTCATAGGCTTCTGAGTTGCTTGATAATTTATATGCATCCCGTGCATTTTTCTTCTCTATTACGAGTCTCATTAGTTCATTAGATAACCATTTAAGCCTAAACCCTGAACAATATTTCTTAATAGGTATGAAACTTTTAGTAGCATCCACGATTAATTCCTTGAATGCTTCCCACTTAGAACTTACTGTTGGTAACATCATCAGTTGATTCCACTGTACAGAATTTAAAACTGTCTGAGACCACTCTACTCACCTTTACGGAAGCAAAAACCCTTTTTGGTGTAAGATTGTGCCTCTGAGGCAATTGCTTCTTTGTCCAATGCAGCCCTTTTAGCTCTGCTATCCCATTCACAAATAAAGCATGGCATTTTAGTGTACCCACCCTGTTGCCCCAACAACATACATAACACTTTTAAGTCTCCACATAGCTGCCATTTGTGATCTTGATATTTAATTTTCTCCAAAAGCATCCAAAAATTTCATCTAAAATATTTGATGTTATGTAAGCTATTTAAAATTTTATCCCAGAGGATAACAAATAATGCAGTTTCATATTCAACTTTTTTTTTTTTTTTTTTATTAATTTAGTACATTCTAGATGCGCTACTGATCTTTCAAGTTCACTTGATAAATTGATTAATTTCATGTTCACTTGATAAATTGATTAATTTCATGTTCACTTGATAAATCAATAAATTAATTAAGGCTTCTTTTGTTAATTTATAACCATTTCGAAGAGCTGAGCCAGTATCAGCCCTAGCAGACCATCCTGTATCGCTTAAATTTTTCAGTGTTAGCGAATTTCTTCCTAAATATTGATTTAAGACATTCCATCTTCTTGGGATAGCAGAAAAAAAAATTATACAAATTTTGTATAGAGTGGAAAAATTGTGCTGCAGTAGAACAAGATTTAGATGTATCAGTTCCAATTAAATTTAGAGAGTGACTAGTACATGGTACATAAAATGCAGTAGAACTATGTTGCTTCAATCTGGCTTGGGCTCTTTAATACAGTACTTTCCTGCCATATTTGAAGCATTACTCTGCTATTATAAAAAGCAATTCATATCTCCTAATCTTTTTAAACTAGTTTTTTCTATATATTCAGCATTGTGATGTTCTATAGGAAGGAAACCTAAAAATTGTTCTTTGATGATATGATTTTGTGACATGTATCTTATAATAAACATTAATTGATCAACGTGGTTAATGTCAGGAGTTGAATCAACAATAATTGAAAAATATTTTGCTTCTCGAATTTCAGAAACCATCACAATTTCAACATTTTCTGTCATCAATTCTATAAATTCGTCACAGGTTTTATGTGTATGGTAATTGGTTTTCCCTGGTCCACAGTTAGCATATATCTCCATGTGATTTCTTAAAAAATTATCAAATTTACTCAAATATTTTAGGCAACTAAGGTAATTACACTATGTTCGGCATAAATTTTGTCGTTACTACCCCTAAATCAAGTTTACTCAAAAGCTGAACAGTAGCAATAATTCTTTTCAAAATATCTTGCCAATAATTTTCTTCAGACTGAATTTGTTTCATTAGTTCCGTGTCAATATGACCCAAAATTGAATGTCTCTTAAAATAAATACACATAGCATCTGATGAAAAAGACCGTTCACCACTTGCATTTGTCACAGGCACTATGACAAACGCAAGTTGTGGATGTTCAGAATTGTTTCAACATTCGGAAATGTCGATCTAAGTCCATCGTTATTAATATTGTACATATATTTATCAATATTTGAAACATTTTCTTCTTTGGCATAGTTGCTGCTATTATAATTAATGCCTTTTTAAATATTAATATATCATTGTTTTAATTCCTGCTTCATTTAATTCTTTGTTTATTGACAATTTCAGATTTTTAATTCAAATGAGATTATAGTAACACATATAGTAACTTAAGAGTAATATAACTGATAATGATATCGATTCAATATAAAAAATTAACACTTGAATCAATTCATATTTTAAGAGCGAGAAAACAAAACGCTTTCAATAAAGGGAAACATATGCCACAGTCTCAATAGGTAATGAAACATTACATAGATATGATATTTAAATTTTCTGTTACAACAGAATCAAATTTTATAAAACTACAACACTACTTTCAGACAGCTAGATACACACCTATATTTACTTCAGTGTGTGTGTGTACTCCTATGTAATCACACCTGGCAACAATTAAAACTAAAATATTACAATTTTTGGGTCTCGGCTTATATAGATTCTCAAATCCATTGGTGGTCCAATAAAAATAGTTTCTGCAGAACGAATAAAATTTCCATATAACGAACTGATTTCAAGAGACACGGGTACTCATTGTTCACACCTCTGGCCTTCAAGCAATAGAGCTTCTGCTGTAGAAAGCACATATTAAGAGCAGAAGGATTAATATTTCTCAATTCAGTGGTGTTCGTAACACATTTACAACCGTCTCTCCCACAAACTGTACCGAGAAGTTGCGCTGGTCAACTGCTTTCTTATGTTCATAACCAGTGGAAATGATTAAGGCATATTCCTGAAGCGAAAATTACACCACAGTCAACCAGTTCTACTGTTATACCCTATTAGAGAATTACGAGAGAGTGATTTCCCTTTACTCGGGAAATTAATCTGTTCTTTCGGAGAAATGCGCCATCCACACTTTCAGTAAATTTCACCTGTCTCTGTTTATATGGTAGGTAAAAGTGGGGACCTAGTTTAGATCACAACATTAAAAAAAGAAATCTCTTTAAAAATTTGAGATTACAGAGGCCCTGAGAGGACCCCCCCCCTCTGTCGTGAGGCCTGATGCTAGCACCTATTTATAAGTACGGCCCTACACACAGACTTAGGAGTTGTTTTTCACAGGAAGCTCATATTCAACAATTACCTTGATCTCATCACTTAATGCACAAGGTGAAATGGAATGCAAAGCGGTACCTGTTACATGTTGAATGCCCTTTGCATAACAAAGCAGAACATAAACACCATCATTTACTCCCCCATTTTCTATAAGGTGGAGTTGTGGGGATCTTCTGCCCCCACAACTCTGAAGAGACTGTTTGCACAGGAATTCTGGCTGCTGAGATAAACTGTATACAAGCACAAGGTCCTAGCTAGTCACAGCACCACTGATTTCACAACTGCAATCAGCATATACAGATTGCCAAGAAAAATAAGAGATCAGGTCAGAGCTACTATTAAACTTCTTACTGGATGACTGACATTTCCCAGGTGTAGGACTTCTGCCACTGGGGGATCCTCATCTGTGGCCTAAGGGCTACCCAATCAATGTGTCACTATCAACGTTGACTGCATATCACAGACTTGTTTCCTGAGCCTGGTCCAACAATTGTGATTTTGTCAGATTCTCCAAAGAGCCAAGGTATCAAAAAAGGATTCTTGATGAACTCAGTGATGACCTCTTATCCTTAATACGTCACCACACTGATGCCATTCTACTGTTTATAACTAGCCACTTCATTGGCGAAGATATTACAGTACCTCAGTGAACGTTACATGATATGTATATTATACCAACCTTTTTATGTAATATAAAATGTAAACAGTTTGTGGAATTTGAAATACGATGTTTTCAAGTATCATCCTGTTGCTCAACTTTATATTATGGCTTTGTTATTGATGTTTTATTATTTGTGTTAACCCCTAGCCATGACTATTTGGGCTGTGACAGCTACTATTGCATTGTTTTCTTCTCCACAGTTTTTGTAGACTGAAACATGAATAAAGGATTTAGTTTAATAATTAACCAGTACTTCAAATTCATCAAATTTATTTACTATGCTCCTGACACTGGTGTACATGCAAGTGTACAGACACCTGTTCTTACTCTTAGTTACCCCAACACAGCCCATGTATTTACTCGTTCAATGATGGTGCACTGTTGTGCACCATCATTGAACGAGTAAATACATGGTGCACAACAGTGCTTGAAATCCCCACCTTGCTTGTTCCAATAGAAGCAGTGCATCAATCACTTTTACTTCTGCCTGTGGTTCCAGTTAATCTATTAGTCTATGTATTTCCAAAGCTAGTAGTTTTCCGACCAACCTAACACTGTCTCGATAGCATCAGAAAACATCCTTGTAGCACTTCTATTTAAATGTACCAGTCTCTCCTGTTAACAAGCAGAGACCACATTGTGAAAAATTCTACCCCATGAACTCCCTCCTATTGTGTCTGGGCAGAATTATAGACACTTTCAATTTTAATCCTTATTCACTACTTTTTTCCAACATTGCCCTGTACTTGTTAAGTCCCAAGATCTACTCTTAATATCATTAGTGCCAACATGTACAACAACATCACCTTTATAACTCTGCTCTACAATGTAATCTATCTTTGTGCCAGCAGACAACACATGGTCCTATTCCACCTATTCTTTTTGCACAATATATTTCCATTTTCCCTGATAACAGAGTCCCCCACAATAACTACCTCCTGTAGATCCAACGTATTCTGCCTTGGGGATTGCTGCTCGGTTGCCTGATGCACAAGTGAAGGCTCTCTCACTGAAATGAGCATATGAGAGCTTGATGCCATGAGTTTTCTTTCAAGGGCATCCACCCTGTTATTCAATCTCTCATAAACACTCATTGCACTAAACATGCACAAAGACATCTCCATTGACAAGTTGACTGGATGTTTCAACAGTTCTATACTATTTTACAAACTTTTTTTGATTTTCCATTCAATTGTTATATATTTTTTCAGTAATTTTAGAAATAACTTTTTTGGAAAGGAAAATGCCTATTTCTAATTCACCTAACAAAGACAACTCAACTATAAATAATCCTAAGATAACAGAGCACTCACTCTTCTTTAATCCAGGGTCATTATCAACATACTCGCAGGGAAAAAAAATGTCTAGCAAACACATTTTTTAAAAATCAGAAAGAATAAGAAATACAGAAGTAGGTTAATTGGGCAGATGAAGACCTTATTGTCTTAGTAAAGGCCAGGCTTCAAAAAAAAAAAAAAAAACCCATGGTCCTTTGTGAATAACTTGGCACTGTTTACAAATATCAACTCGTGTAATATACAGTGTATATCAATATTGATATACTCATGTATATCAATGATATACAGGTATTTTTCTAGCAGGGATAGGGAGGTGATTATTCCCTTGTATAAGGCAATGGCCAGGCCACACCTTGAATACTGTATACAGGTCTGGAGGCCTCATTTCAAGAAGGATGTAGAGCTGCTGGAACGAGTACAGAGAAGGGCAACAAGATTAGTGAATGGAACAAAGGGTTGCTCTTACGAAGAAAAGCTTAAGTTTTGCAAATTACAGAGTCTGGAGACTAGGCACCGGTGAGGTTTTTTTTTTTTTTGGTAGTTGGTGCATCGGCTTCTGTGGCCATAGTGCACCTCCCAAGGTTTTTTTGCAGTACTTTGATCCAAGCCCGAGTCAAGATTCGAACCCACGACCTTTGGCTTGCCAGGCAGGCACTTTACCCACCCGGCTAGCCCGGTCGGCCCCGGCGAGGTGACCTAATAAAGGTGTATAAGGCCTTGAACGGTTTGAGCATGCTCAATGCCGATGGGATTCTTCCTCTTGCTCAGAATAATCACCGGAGACGGTATAAATTCAAATTGAGGAAAGACAGATGTAGGATAGATGTGCGGAAATTTGCCTTTAGCCAGCAGGTAGTTGGTTGGTGGAACAGACTTCCATCAGTTGTTGTTGAAGTTGATAGCCTAAACAAATTTAAGGCTCAGCTGCACAGGTATTTCGAACGAATGGAGGGGTTAAATGGGAGTGGTGGTTTTTTTTTTTTTTTTTTTTTTTTTTGGCTGATGCTTCATAAGCTTGCTTTCTTGCATCATATGCCTCTACTAATGCTATTGCTGCTGTAGAAAACAATCATCCAATCAATCCACAAAAGCCTTGCTAGTGTGCGAAAGACCAACCCACAAGTTCCAGTCAATATCCAGTAAATTAAAATTGCCCATTATAAAACAATCTGATTTACTGGCCTACTCTTTTTCTCTGTACAGCTGTTCATTATACTCATAGTCATTACACATCTATAACAACATTCCTACTCTCATTTTTCATTTCTCAGTGACTATTTCACACCAAACTGACTCAACATTGCACTGTCCACCAATGTCAACTGTATGCACTTCTTTAGATTTCATGTATTTCTTAACTAATAGCATAACCCCACCTCACTTCCTATCCTGTCTATCCTTCCTGTATACATTGTTCTCCCCAAATTCCAATTCTGCATTCCTTATCTCTGTGTGACACCATGTCTCCGATCTCTCAACAACAACATCAGCCTTCAATGTCTTGACCTGCACTTGACCTGCAATTCATCAAAGTTATTTACTATACTCCTAACGTTGGTGTACATGCAAGTATACAATATACCTATTCTTACTCTTAGTTACCTTAACTCAACCCATGTATTTACTTGTTCCATGACTCTCAGCAGCCCTTGAAATCCCCGGCACTTTGTTTTCCAGGCTGCTGCTCATTCCAATAAAAGCAGTGCAAGAATCACTTTCACCACTGCCAACAGCTACTGTTAATCTATTAGTCCGTGAATCCATCCCCAAGCTAGCAGTTTTCCAACCCACCTAACGCTGCCTCGATAAATAAGCATATATATTCTTGCATCCCCTACATGTTTTGTTTCCCCTACATGTTATGTAGGGGAAACAAAACGCCGTCTCAAAGACCGTCTGGGGGAGCACACTAAGGCAATAAGAAGTGCGGACTATGGTAAGTCCGCCGTGGCCGAGCATTTTTGGGAGAAGCAGCACCAGATCTCCCCGGACGAGGCTGTCATCACCGATCGGGCGAATAAGTTCTGGGACCGCAAGTGGCTCGAGAGTTTGCGGATCTGTTCCACAGTGAACATTAATAGAGATAGAGGAATGCAGATCCATCCCCTCTTTGAGGCTACTATCCTCAGAAGGGATGAACGGTTTCACATGACCCACTCTCGAGCCACTTCCGATTCCATAACACAAGAGAACGGAACACGTGGGAATGAAACACGTGATGAGTACCGTGAACCTGCTGGTATTTAAAGACGCACCGCAGAAGAAAGAAAATACCGCTGAAGAAGAAGGCAGGAGCCTTCGAAAGCTATGGTTTTATCGCTTTTAATTTAGTATATTTTAATGTATTTTATTGTTCTTAACCCAGTATATTTTAATGTATATTTTATATGTATATTTCATATATTTTAGTTGTAAAGTTAAATATAATTTATTGTAAATACAGGCAAATGTTATTTATTATACAAATTTGTAAATACATAGTTATCAAGATTCCAGTTTTCTTTTTTCTTTGTGTTTTATTTCTACATAAAACACAAAGAAAAAAGAAAACATTTAAAACTACAATATGAATATACCCAACCTCAGAGGCCTGTTTGAAGAATTCTTGCATCCTTTCTATTTAAGTGTATCCCATCCCTGTAGAAGCAGTCTATCCTGTTAACAAGCACAGACCGGGCTGGAAAAATCCTACCCCATGAGCCTTGCAAAAATGCTCCAGGGCTGAACTGATTGACAAGGCTCTCATCATATACTTCCTCCTACCTTGTCTTGGCAGAATTGCAGACATCTTTAAATAGAACTCTAACTCGCAGCTGTTTTTCAACATTGACCTGTACTTGCTAAGTAATTCCACCATTCTCCTACTCTTAATATCATTGGTGCCAACGTGTACAATATCACCTTTTGTGCCCTTAAAAGATGATATCTGCTCTATGTCATCAACTTTTGCCCCTGGCAGACATACTCTGGTTCTGTTCCACCTATCCTTTTTGCACAATATATTCCCCATTTCCCTGACAATAGAGTCACTGACAACTAGTTCCTGTGGAACCAACGCATTCTGCCTTGGGGATTGCCACTGTGTTGCCTGATATTGAAGTGTAAGCTCTGGTGTTGATGTGGGCAGCTCAGAGCTTGATGAGCCCCCTCAATTTAAGTCCGAGGGCATCGACACTGTTCTTCAAGCTCTCATAAAGGCCCATAACAATGCTGAGTTGGTGCCTCATTTCCTCACACTCCTTATATCGAGCACACACAAAGACATTTCCCTTGGCAATATCATGTCTCGTTCCTATTGCTTCACAAACATCAAACAAGGAGTACATTTCAAAAGGCTGTGATTCAGAAAGCAAGCATCACCCTCAGTTCTCCACTGAACCAAAGCACTCTCACTACCTTGAGCCTTTTTCTTTGCTCCTCTGGTCTGACGCATGATTTCGATTCAATTTGAACACAATTCAAATATAACACTGAACTTCTATCCCAATGCAGTAATAAAACTATATATATATATATATAATATATATATATATATATATATATATATATTTCAGTATTGAGTTTCATTTCCTTCTGAATTACGTAATATTAATTTCGTGTCTCCTATCAAGTTTAAGTTATATGTACTAAGTTAAAATGTTACATTTGTAAAATCGAAGTATTTATAATATATAATAAATTTAACCATCTGTTGCCACCCACATGGTTTGAACTCTCACACCAGCTATCTATGCTAAATCACTGATTCTAAAAGCTCTACTAATATTATTATTGTTGTACGTTACATCAACATGACAAGTTACATTATTAAAACATGTAAGCAGTGTTATAATTTATAGTTTATAATCCTCTGCTAACACTGCTATGAGTTACATAGAAACTTCCAGTATCTGCTATACCGATACGAAAAACAATGGCTGCAGATTCGTATGCTACTGTCGATACAATGTCAGCAGAATCGACTGTGGTTTTCTACGCAGTTACATGGCCGAGTAACGAATAAATGCACCAAATTAATCAGAAAATCACAAAACATACTATACTAATAAATTTAAATCAAAAGTTGTACAATAATTTCAAATTAATAAATAAAAAAAGTCGACTTAGTGGCTTGTGAACACGACCAGTTCCTAATCAATCATACTCAACTGCTCCAAATGTGATCCAATTCAAATAGAAATTGGCTATCATAACTGGTTAAGAAAATGCTGAGGATGTTCAGACAGTTCATTTTTGGCTCTATGAACAGAAAACTCACTCAAAGGGCAAGACTATGACTTCTGCTTGGACCTCCTTTCAAGTCTTAATACAATGTGTAGAAGACAGGACTCTTCCTTCAGGATCACACTATTCTTTTACCATTAAAAATTTCTTATCCATACTAGACAAAAAAACTTGTCTAGAACAGACAAGTTTTTTTGTCAACTCCTACTGAGTTATTTAGCTATAGTTCTTTTAACAATAAAGATTTTAAGTCATAAGATTGAAGACTTACTTTCCCTCTACTGCTTCTAGGTTTGGTACGGACTTAAAAATTATGGATGAAATCCCCTCAATAGGATATGAAATCATCCAAGGAAAGAATTTTTCAGATACATTTACTGTAGACCAAAATTACAGACAAGTTTATTTTTATCTTAGGTTGTAAACTGAAGATATCCGATCGAGTTACCACTCAGGCAAAGACAAACTTATCAAAACAAGTTGTAGAAAAATACATTTTTCATAACTGACTTGTTTGCTGTGAGAATACAAAATATAAAACAGGAAGCCAACTTTCAGAGTTTAAATACAATTACTCCCATATTTTGATAGCGATTTTACCTTGGCATTTAAAAAGCAATATCAAAGCTCAATATGAAAGTCCAAATATCCAAGGATATGGTAAGTCATTTACAAAGAAATAAGAAAAGTCATTTATATATTGATGACCAAGGATTTCTGAAAATAAGGGGAAATATTAATGGTAGGCTTCTGGTATTCTAATATTTCAATGAAACTTAAGTTTAAAATTATAATAAACTGACACTTACTTCCTTTTCTGGTACATGTATGATAAGCAGTAACTTGTGGAGATGCAGAAGAAAAAGGCTGACAAATACCATTTTCAAAATTCCACACACATTTTACACCTGGTGTTGCTCGTTCACAAGCACCACTATTAGGATATTTCTTGCAGGAACCTAAGTAATGTAATTTTGCATTTAAATTATGTATAATAGACCTAACTATAAAAATTAATTTACCTTTTTAAAATAATGAAATAATATTTACGAATACTATATATATATATATATATATATATATATATATATATATCTCCTTACCTGGTGTCAGTTTCTGAATATCACTTAACATCTGTCCATTGAATCCCCCAAATATATATAATGAACTAAAAATTATAAAAAAAAAATAACAATAAATATATATGATGTTCTTCGGGAAATTCTCATATTTCAACTATGTTCATTAACCAAGTTTATACTTAAGGAGGAATTACTGCATCTCCATTAATCAATCAAACATGCTAAATATTCTAATAAATCAGTAAATAATAACTGGTATAACAGAACAATATCAACTGTTAGTATTCTATAAGAAAACACAAATTTTAATGCTTGTCAGTCTCACTGATAAGCATTAAAATAACAAATCCCTTAGTGATTTTAAATGTTCATTATTTTAATAATGCATTTACTAATAAAATAATAAGTGATAGTGATTGCATCAAACCAGTGTCTAACACTTGTCTAATGCAGCATTCTAAATCTGATTTCCTTTTGAACAAAAAATCCATGATCTCTTAACCAATATCTATCCTGGTCATAACAAGCTTAGTTCCCTTCTTCATCTGAGAACAAATTAATCAGAATTCATTTGTTTATTAATTAAAGACAGGCTCTGGCACCCCATCCCTTGTTCCTTTTGTTTAATATAAAAGAAGCTTGTTAGCCTTGAAGAAAGTCATAGTGCATTAAAAGAGATCCAAAGATAAAGTGAATTATGAAAACTACTATCTTTCTGTTAATATTATGCTGTAGCACGTGTGTGTGTAGGGCTTTCCAAACATTTACAAAAGTGATAAAAGTGTTAGCGTTCAATAACTGTAGTTTGTCAACAGAGATGACGGTATCAATATTCAACACATCTTAGAATTAATGTGACAACAATGAATGTTGGCTTCAAGTCCAACTGTCTTCCTGTTACATGTGGGGAGGGTGCCATTAATTAACTAGGCACTTACAAAGAATCCTGAATCCTTAATCACAGATTGAGTAAACTAAATGCTCTTGACATCCTTATTCTCTCTTGAATGATACACACAAGGGGGGGCATACATTTAAATACTGTATACAAGTTTTTATGACCAAAATCTATGCAAAAAGTGGAGGGTTGCACTATACATGCAAAATACTTTTTTGAGAGTTTACAATTCATGCATTTTCACGGGGCAATTTTGTTGGATGTAAGCTATACACATGCACGCATGCTCATAGTAGGCTAACCCTAACAGCAAGGTTCTTTATCGTCATTTATGTTGCTACATGAAAAGTAAAATTGTTTCATATATACAGCATTAAATTCACAAATACTTAACGTAAATGAAGATTATCAGTTCCAACTTCTGACCCATCAGTATCATTTAGTGTTTACACAGTTCATGTGTTGCTTTTCAAATAATTCTGTCTGAAAGGCTTTTGTTTTTTATAATTTTATATTCTTCATCTGTGCTCCTTTATTCTGTTTCTGTAAACCCATATTTTCTATCAAAATCTATTCAAAAAGGAACAAATATACTGCTAAGTTCAATCTTAAAGTGACTGAGTATGTAGAAAAGATAAACAACTGTGCAACAGCAATACAATTTAATACCACGGAGAATAATACTAGGAATTGTAGGAACCTGTCAACAACTGGAGCTTATTTTTTTTTTTTTTTTTATTTATTTATTTTTTGGTAGTTGTTGGCGCATCGGCTTCTGTGGCCATAGTGCACCTCCCAAGGTTTTTGCAGTACTTTGATCCAAGCCCGAGGCAGGATTCAATCCCGCGACCTTTGGGTTGCCAGGCAGGCACTTTACCCACCTGGCTAGCCCGGTCAGCACTGGAGCTTAGACAAATGGCTAAGGACAAATGTCCAAATAGAGGAAAGATGTAATCTTGGAAGAGGAAGTAAATAAATGGAAGAGGAAGTAAATAAATTTGTTACTGAAGCTGAGCAGAATGGAAACAATGTTCCTCGTAGATCAATTTGGATCTTTGCTCTGAAACATGCAAAAGAAATGAACGTGACAGATTTCAATGCCAGTGCTGGTTAGTGTAGCAGATTGATGAAAAGATATAATCTTGTTCACAGCACTTCCCCAGAGAACTGGATTATAAAATAATTTCATTTCAGAAATTTATAATCAAACACTGAAAGAAGAATAACTATCGATTGACATGTATTGAAAATATGGATGAAACTCCAATGAATTTTGACATGACAGGCAGCAAAATAATGAAAAAAATGGAGGAGAAATCGGTGATACTGAGAATGACTGTAACGAAAAAAAAAAAAAGAGAGATTTAGCTTTGTATTAAGATGTATGGCTAATGGCACGAAGCTGAGGCAAATGGCAATTTTAAAAAGACAGACATTACCAAAACAGAAATTCACTAGAGTATATGTGCATGTTCATGAGAAAGACTGGATGGACAAACAAGGTTTGAAAATATGGCTGAAACAAGAATGGTCTCCTTACCAGGAGCACTGAGGAAAGATAAAAGTCAACTAGTCTGGGATGTGTTTAAATGCCATCTCATGAACAGTGTTGTTATAGATATAGCACTGATTCTTAGAAGTCTACCAGCATTACTCAACCATTTATGTCTGCCTAAACAAACCATTTAAAGATGCTATCAGAAATCTGGATGATTGAAGGTGAAAAGACATTAGCAGTGGCAAATGATACGAGAAAGAGAGCTTATACTTCATCAACCAAAAGATATCTCCCATTTCGTCTATTCATTCCATGCAATAGTTTGTTGAGTTCTTCCTTGAATTTATTTAAGCTATCAACTTCCACAACAACAACAGATTAAAGTTTGTTACAGAAATCAACCACCTGCTGGCTAAAAGCAAAATTCCACACATCTATTTAGCAACTATCCTCACTCAATTTGAATTTGTAACCCCTCATATGTGAAGTTTGAGAAAGAGGAAAAATCTCAACAGCATTCAGCTTGCTCAATTTATTCAAAGTCTTAAACAACTCAATCAGATTACCTCCCAGGTGACTAGTCTTCAAACACTGCAATTTGCAGAACTGAAGCCTTTCTTGGTAAGAGCAACCCCTTTATTCTCCTCAGCAATCTCACTGCTCTTCTCTGTACTCATTTCAGCACCTCTAAATCTTGCTAAAATGGGACCTCCAAACCTGCATGAAGTACTCAAGATGTGGCCTGACCATTGCCTTCTTCTGATGGTTGATGGAATACACTGAAGTAGGCAAACATTTGTTTATTGCCCGTCCAACACACAGTAAGCTTAACATGCGATTCAAATCTTTTTCAACTTTCACATAAAAAAAAAGATCACATTAACTGGAAATTTGCATCATGTAAAGTGAAAAGTGGTATAATTTTTTTCAAATAGCAGTAACTGAAAAACGCGTTAAATGAACTCGCGTTATGCAAGGCCTGGCTGTATATGATATAAAAATTATTATTTATTGCATCAAGTTCTTTGAAACCACATCACAGTATCCTGACAAACTGGTCAGACAAGATTTCCCCTTAACAAACCCATGCTGTGTCTAAAGTATAATTGCAGCCTTGTCTAGGTGATCCTGCTTTACATATTTTACCAGTGACTCCATTATTTACACTGGAACAGAGGTTAAACTAACAAGTCTGTAATTACTTCTGTCAACCTTTGATCCCTTTTGTGAACTGATACATTCGCACATATCCAGTTCACATGGAACTTCACTGAATTCAAGGACAATGAGATTGTCATGGCTAAGGGTTTGCTTACTTACTTCGCTGCATCCCTTAATATAATTGTTAGATCACATCCATCCCAGATGACTTTCTTATATTTCGACAATTTCTATTCTACTTTTCTCTCAATTATTACAAAATCATTTAGCGCTCTGTGAGAGTTTGATTAACTTCTCTCTTCCTCAAAGATTCTCATGTGTGAATGAGAAATGCAAAATACACATTTACTTTGTCAGAAACCTGAGAAGGATCATCAGCAGTCAAGCCATCTATATATGTTGTGGACCAATTTGATTAATCTCCTTCCTTCTAGTGTTTACATAAGTAGAGAGAGAGAGACAGAGAGAAACCTTTATTGCAACAATATTTTTGATTGTAATTGGTTAAAAGGTTAAATAGTGTTGCACTTTCCCTTCGCGGCCAAAAGTTTACAGACAGAGGTATTAAATAACATTAAAGAACAAAACAAGATGACATTAAATGATATAGAGTGCCGTTAATTTATGTAAGACATTAAGGTGACAAGAACTGGCACTAAACAAATTACATTACATTACAAAAATTACTAAATCTTACCATGATATTTAGAACATTAAACTTAAATAAACCAAATGACAACTGATACATATACGATTTACAGTAGTGACTATTATCATCACAGTTCATGGGAGAGAGCAGCAAGAGCAGTGTCAGGCTCATTTCCTGTTATGTTCATTAGTTAATTCCCAGGGATCTCCAAGTGGTGATGAAGGGTATGCTGTCTTTGGATGTGAAGAAAGAAGGCTTTTCCATGTGCACACTGTCTGGACCAAAGTAGAGTTTTCCTTACTGGGAGCAACCGGGGCAGTTTCACTTCTGTCTAGATGGTTGCGATTGGTTGTAATGCTTTGTCAAAGGATGATGGCACCATGTCTCCCGGGGTCACCAATCCCTGTTTTAGTTAGCAGTTTGGCGATTTTCAGATGCAGCTGACAGTTTGTGATCAGCTGCATCTAAGAAGTGTGTCTAAGAAGTTTTTACTGTTAGTCTTTGCCAAAGATTTCTTGTAATCTACTTTTGCATACATAACCTCCTTTGTGACTTGATTACAGTATAGTTCATTTCTACCAAATTTTTGTGTTGCTGATAATGTATGTGCATCCCATACATTTTTATTCTCTGCCATGAGTCTCATCAGTTCATCTGACATCAATTTAGGCTTATAGCTTGTCAGTTATAAGTTTGTTATCAACTTCAGCAGGATCACACCACTGATAACAAATGGACCAATTTAATTAATCCCGTTCCTTCTAGTGTTTACGTTAGTAAAGAAGTCTTTACTGTTTTTCTTTCCATCCTGTGCCAAAGAGATCTTGTAACCTGCCTTCGCTTGCTTGACCTCGTTTGTGGCTTGATTACTGACTAGTTTATATCTACCATATTCTTCTGTGTTGTTCGATAATTCATGTGCATCCCATGCACTTTTCTTCTCTACCAAGAGTTTCATCTGACATCATTGAAGAAATACACTTCAAGGCATAGGCCTTGAAGAGTATTTCTTAGTTGATATAAAAAAGCCTAGTAGCTTCTCTGATTAATTTCTTGAATGCTTCCCATTTAGAATTTTTTGGTGGTAACATCATCAGTTGATACACTGTAGAATTTAAAAACTGTGTGAGACTAATGCAGTGATCTTTAAAAAAAGCCAAAACCCTTCCCTTTACCCTTGATAATAGTTACATCTTTATGGAAATACCAAATTAATACAATGTGATCACTACCACCTAGTGGTTCTTAATGCATGAATAATCACTGTTGATAAACAGATCAAGAATATTACTCCCTCTTGTTGTCTCTCTAAAATGTTGCTGTAGAAAACAGTTATCCATTAATCCGCAAACGTCTTGTTACTCTGCAAGTGATCCACAAGTTCCAGTCTATATCTGACAGTTAAAATCCCCCATTATAAAACATTCTGATTTATTGGCCCACTCTATTTCTCTGTACAGCTGTTTGTAGTACTCATTGGAGTCATTAGGCTTATAACACACTCCTACACTCATTTTTATATGCTTCTTAACTAAGAGTATAATCACTCTGCCCTCCTATCTCATCTGTCCTTTCTGTATAAATTGTACTCCAATATTCAAATTCTGCATCCCTTATACCTGAGTGACACCACATCTCTGAAAACAATGTCTGCATTTGACGTCTTGACCACCACTTCAAATCCATCAAACTTATTTACTTTACTCCTAGCATTGCACCTGTTCTAGCTCCTAGAAATGCAAATATAGATGCACCTGTTCTTACCCTTAGTTACCCAAACATAGCCCTCGTATTTACTTTTTTCATGATGACTCCCAGCTGTCCTTTAAATCCCCAGCACTTTGCTTGCTGCTTGTTCCAATACCAGCAGTGCAAGAATCCCTTTCACATTTGCCTCCTGCTATTGGTAATCTATTAGTCTGTGTATCCACAGAAACCAGCAGTTTTCCAGACTCACCTAACACTGCCTGTTTAGCATCAGCAAATATTCTTGCACCCTTTCTATTTTAAGTGTATCCTTTTCCTATAAAAGCAGTCTTACCTGTTAACAAGCACGGACCATGCTGAGAAAAATTCTACACCATGAGTTTTGCACAATCTCTCCAGGACTGAACTGAACTGATTAATAAAGCCCTAATCATATAACTTCCTCCTATTGCATCTGGGCAGAATTGCAGACAATTTCAAATTTAACCCTAACTCGTGAATTTTTTCAACACTGCCCTGTACTTGTTAAGTAAATCTACAGATCTCCTACTCTTAATGTCATTGGTTTCAACGTGTACAACAATATGACCTTTGATGCCTTAAAGCATGACCTAGCCAAGGAGGATGTCTTTATGTGTTCTAAGTGCAGAGAGTATGAAGATATTAGACCAACTCAGCATGTTCTGATGGGAATCTATGAGAGTTTGAAGAATAGGGTAGATGCCCTCGAAAGAATTAAAACAGGGGGACATCAAGCTCTGAGTTGCTCAACTTAACACTAAAGCTCACTCCTGTATATCAGGAAACACAGTGGCAATTTTCAAGGCAGAATGTGCTGGCCCCACAGGAGCCAGTTATTGTCGGTGACTCAATTGTCAAAGAATATATTATACAAAAAGGATAGGTGGAATAGGACCAGAGTAAGTCTGCCAGGTGGAAAAGTTGATGATGTAGGGCAGATGTCATCTTTTAAAGGCACAAAAAGAGATATTGTGATATTGTTGTACGTGTTGGCATTAATGACATTAAAACTAGATCTGCAGATTTATTTAACAAATACAAGTCAGTGTTTGGAAAAAAAAAAAAAACGCGTGAATTAGTGTTAAATTTGTAAGTGTCTGAAATTCTGCCCAGACACAATAGGAGGGAATATATGATGAGAGCTTTCTCAACGAATTCAGCCCAGGAGAGATTCTGCAAGGCTCGTGGGGTTTAAATTTTTCTCAGTGTGGTCTATGCTTGTTAATGGAGAGACTTTTTACAGGATGGGATACACTTAAATAGAAAGGGTGCAAGATTATTTGCTGATGTTATCAAGGCAGTGTTAGGTGGGATGGAAAAAAAGCAAGGACTGCTAAGAGTCATCATGGACCACATAAAATACATTGCTTTGTTAGGGCCACTAAGAGTAAGAACAGGTGAATGTATATTTGCATGTACAATAATGTTAGGAATAGATAGTAAATAAATATCATGAATCTGAAGTGCCGCTCAGGACATCAAAGATAGATATTGTTGGAATACAGAATAGGAATTTGGGAAGGACAATATGTACAGTAAGGATGGGAAGGGAGGAGGGGTTATGCTGTTAGTTAAGAAATGCATAAAATCTAAGGCAGTGCTTCAAGTTGACAAAGGTGGACAATGCAATGTTGAGTCAGTTTGGTGTGATATAAGCACTGGGAAAGAAAAAATGAGGAGTGTGTTATAGGCCTAATGGCTCTGATGAGTACAACGAACAGTTGTGGAGAGAAATAGACTGGGCCAGTAAATTAGAATGTCTTGTAACGGGAGTTTTAAGTTTAATTCTAACATCAGAAAAGAAACACTTATGGTGGAGGCAGTGTTCTTGTATAGGATGGAATAACAATGGCCGCACCTGTCCTCAAGTTTTTGATAGGGGCACCGTAACTGTGCAGAGGTACTGAGAACAGATCCTCAAACCCTGTGTGCAATTATGGGTGCAGTTGGCCCATATTTTCTTTTCATGCATGACAACACCACTGCACATAGAACTCAAATGGCAGAGGAATATCTTGAAAATGAAGACATCCAATGACTGCCGTGGCCAGCACAATCACCAAACTTAAATCCGTTCAAGCATATGTGGGGTGCCCTTGATTTCACATTGCATGCTAACAACTGACTGCTCAGTCACTTAATGAGCTAAGGTCTGTGATGGTGGAAGAATGGGATTTGTTGCCACAGAATCTTATAGACACCCTTGTATCAAGCATGGTTCACTGCTGTCAGGCCTGTTTAGCCATTGGAGGGGATAACACACGGTACTGATGTCATATGACCATATTTTCAAACATGTGTTGACTTCTGTTATGTGACCTTTTTGGTAATTCTTATAAAACCCCTATAAGTATCCCTTATACCTGTCTGAAGTTTCTAACTGTCTCCTCATTTCATTGTTATTCTGTGGTACACGGCCACACCAAATTTAGTCCCTTTTCATTGCAAGCTGCATGAGCTACATCATGTTTTCTACATGTCTGTTAATTTTGTCAAGCAGTATATATTTAGAGTTCAGTAAAGCTTTTGACACTATTCCACATTAAGACTTGTACAAATTGGAGCAGTCCGGCATTAATGAAAAGTTACTACTATGGATAAGGAGATGGTCGAATGGCAAAAGATGCAAGGTGGTTATAAACGGTACTGCTCTTCTTGGACTAATGGCATTAGTGGAGTCTCTCAAGTTTCAGTGATGGGGCCCATTACTGTTTAAATATTAATTAATAGTGTCGATGAAAACATATCAAGCTTTTTGTCTAAGTTCGGAGATGCAAAGTTGGCAGAGTGGTGTATGACAAGAATAAAGACATACTACTGCAACAAGACCTAGAAAAATTAGGTAGATAGGCTAGCAGAAAAAAATTAGGTAGAAACAGAATCACATTGATAAAAGTGAAACTCTGTGGCATATGGGCAACGGTATCCAAGAATAAAATACCGTTTAGGTGGTACTTCACTCCACAGCAAGGATGAATGAGCCCTAGAGGTAGTTGTAAAGTTTGACATGGAGTTCTTTGAGCAGTGTAGACAGGCTGCTAGGCTAACTCATGATAGGTGGAGGTGGGGGGAGATCTGTCAATGATATACAGGACATTTGCTAGCAGGAATAAGGAGGGGGATCATCCCATGGTTAAGTCACATCTTGCGTACTGCATACAGGTCTGTAAGCGCCATTTTAACCACATATTATTCCACATCTATTGGAATAGGTAAACAGAGGAGAAAATACAAATTAGTCAAGATCACAAAAGAGTATGCTTGTCACAAAATACTTCAGTTAGCACAAAGTGCAGTGCCTGGAAACTAGGCAAGGGGACTTGGACCTGATTGTAGTTAAGGCTTTAAATGGATTAAATAAGCTAAATGTTGATAGCATCCTTACTCTTTCTCAGACAACACACACACACGGGAGACAAACTTAAAGTGATAAAGTATAGCTGCAGGATAAGTGTGAAATTTGTTTTAAGCCAGAAAGTAACTGTTTGTTGGAACAAACTTCCATCTGGTGTTGTGGAAGTGGATAGTATGAATAAATTTAAGGAAATATTAACCAGATTAGTAGAGATGATGGACAAATGAGGTGGGTAGGGCTTTTTTAATTTTTTTCTTTTTTGCTAATGACATATAAGCTTGCTTCCTTGCATAATTTGCTCACTGTTAATACTAAGTTCATTGGATAATTTTTCCTCTTGATTTTCTAAACAAAATCAAGTTGCACAATTACTTACATATATACATAAACAGAAGGATCATAACACAAATTGATAAACTGTAGGTTACCCACAACTTAGAAATAAAACTTTGGGGGGGGGGGGAAATGGCTGTGGTCCTGAGATGATCAAGAATGTCAGTAAGCACATTGTGAGATTAAGCCAGCAACAAAAATGCATGCCATATAATTAACTGCTGTGCTGTTAATTATATGGCATGCATAAATCAGATGCACTAAAACAGTTACAACGAGCCTGGAAAAATTGTGCCACTTGAGATCTTAGTTAAGCATAAAAAAAAGTGACAGAGCAAAACCAGTATGAAATGATTCACAACACTCATAATTCACAAAATCTCCTATTATGAACTGGAAGAAACAGAGCTCCAAGAAACAACAGCTTTTATGATCATAATTACTCACCCATTATAAGCAGTAGCACTATGTCCAAATCTAGCAATATTTTCATTATCTGCAGAAGGAAAATTTACCAGATGCCATGTGTTGCAAGCTAAAATTAAAAAAAAAAAAAAAAATATACATAAAAATTATTCAAGGAAATGAAACAAAAAAAAATATTTATTTTAATTATCAGTATTCAAGCTGAACTTGGAAAAAAAATGAAAATGTGTAGCATTCCAAATATTAATTCTTCACAAACTTTACAGATATATCCTTTTCAGAATAATTAACAGCAACTGAACAACTACTAAGGCAAACATTTGCAGGAAATATACAGAGCAGATGTACCATACAATATAAAGTAGATGCGTAGAGAAGTAGGGACTTTGTACGTTTTAGTACAAGAATGGGCAAGATTAAAGATTTAATTGACTTTGAATGTGGACCTCCTTGATATCAGTGGAGCAACATTTGGATGCTACAGGTTATCTAGATATATCTTTCAATTAGGTGCATCCCTTTACAGCAGAAGTGACTATCTGAAAACAGGTTCTTCCAACAGTATAAAGCACCATCTTACAAGGAGCATTATCCTGTTGTAAGGTATTGGCTCAATGAACAATGAGTGAATTCAACCTATTGCTGTGGTCTTCCCAATCAACAGATCTTGATCCAGGCAACCACCTGTGAGATGAAGTGGAATGGGCAATGCACTGATATCCACAACCATCCAATGAATACCACGTGGGAACCATTTCAATTAACATTCCTACGGCATATTTCCAACACCTTGTTGAGTCCATCTATTATGAACCCAGGAAACAGGCTGTTCTGAAGGCTAACAGTTATCTACTCACCATTAGGTAGGTATAACTAACAAAGTGACCTTGCAGTGTATAGTGCAATTTGGATGTTGCCACATTTTCCTAGAACACCAAATAAAAAATGAGTGCATAAAATGAAAAGTATATACAATTTCTTACAAAGTCATTAAATTAATATATTTCTGTGAACTTCTAGGGTGCATTTTTATAGACTTCTCTAATTCCTCTTATGTCACATTCAGTTACTTTCTTAACAAGAAATGCAACAATGTAATGATAGTTCTCACTCTAATTTTTTAAATCAGTGTACAGAACAAATATCATCTTTGTTATTGTGTAGTTAGCTGCCATACAAAAATAATTAATGATAATAATCATTAATTATAATAATTACGTGTGATCTAATACAGGAACTACTCGACTTACGGAAATTCAACTTTACATAAGTTTTTGCTGGCCGGTGCAAACTTAAAAAAATCGTGGAAACATATTATGCATCCCATAGGAATAAATGGAGGTATCGTGAAAATATCGTAATGTGAACTCAATAACATTTTTTTTTTTTTTTTTTTTTTTTGAAATTCGTTCCAAGTCCTTGGAACATGAAAATTTCGCTATATTACTAAGTTTTTTATCTCCCTAAAAGGTCATAATTAAAATGTAAATTGCACTACATTTCATCATTATCATGTTTTTTTGTTCTAAGGATCAGTTTTGAATGCCTTTGTGATATTTTTCTAAAGCACGTTTCTGGAGGTCAAGACCATAAAACAATAAAAACAATTTGCACTTTCCAGTTTATTGGGCTTTTCTGTTAGCGCAATCTATTATAAACAGGTAGTAAACTCGATCTTATTGCATTTGCGATAACTGCAATTGTGTGAGTTTTTACGTTATTAGGGTGAAATGCGTTCCCCTTCACTGAAATCTTCAATCGTATAAAAAACAAATTTTCAGAACCTTCTCTTCATTCCTATTTATTTATTACAATTGAAGGGAAAGGGACCAACGGAATGTGCAAGTGCTGGCAGTGCCAGGAAACGAAAGAAAATTGATTTGGAAATGAAGATGAAAATGATTAGGAAGTACGAAGCAGGGCAAAGTTTGTCATCTATTGCAAGGGAATAAGGTCTCGTTGCTTCAACAGTGAATACTATTTTAAAGGACAGTGCATGTATAAAAGAACATGTCAAAGGATCAATGCACTTAAGATCAACCGTGATCACAAAACAGCATTCAGGTGCTATATCGAAGATGGAACAGCTGTTAATAATATGGATGGAAAATCAGATTCAGAAGCATGCCCCTAAGTCTAATGACCATTCAAGCAAAGGCAACAAACATTTATAAAGATATTAAGGATAAGTATGGCAAACCCCAACCCAATTTCATGGCAAGCAATGGGTGGTTTAATAGGTTCAAGCATCATGCTGGTTTCCACAATGTTAAAGTATGCGGTGAAGTCGCCAGTGCTGATTCTGCAGCTGCAGAGAAATTTTGTGATGTGTTGGAAAAAATTATTGATGAAGGCAGCTATTCAACTGATCAAATTTTTAACATTTACGGGACTGCTCTGTATTGGAAAAAAATGCCGGATTGAACATACATTGCCAAAGAAGAAAATACAATGCCAGGTTTCAAGGTGTCAAAAGACAGCCACACTCTTGCTTGGGGTTAATGCAGAGGGAGATTACAGATTAAAACCACTGCATATGTACCATTCTGGAAATCCTCGTGCATTTAAGGACATCAATAAAGCCGCCCTACCCGTGCATTTCCAATCGAACCAGACAGCATGGATAACAATATCTCTTTGAGGATTGGTTTAAATGCTGCTTCATTCCCAAGGTCGAAAAATATTGTAAAGACAAAGACATTCCTTTCAAGATTTTGCTTCTATTAGATAATGCTCCTGGACATCCTACGCATCTAGATGATTTCATTTTGATCATGAGAGTCATATTTCAACAGCCAAACACGGCTTCACTCATCCAACCTATGGATCAGGGTGTTATTTCAAATATAAAAGCAAACTATTTACGCACGTTTCCTCAGGCATTATCTGCAGTAGATGATGAGAAAAATTTTATGTTAAGAGATTTTTGGAAACCTTACAATATTTACCATGCTATCTTAAACATTAATAAGGCCTTGGCAGAAATTATTAAAAGTTGTTTAAATGGCACATGGAAGAAAATATGCCCATGGCACATAAAAGGCTTTGAAGGATTTGAAAAAGATGAATCATATGACGAGATTACAGATAAGATTGTAAAGGTTGCAGAGCTACTTCAGTTGGAGGTTAATGCCGAAGACGTGGAGGAGTTAACAGAGGAAGAAGAGAAGGAATTATCTAAAGAAGAACTCATTGACTTGTGGGCAGCGATAGTGAAAGAAAAAAATGCTGACGAAGCTCAAGATGAACCAAATGAGGAGTCGAGACGCTTCATCACCAGATAGGCAATGGTGAGGTTTGAGAAGATGGATCCAGACAGCGAACGTTTCTTAAAAGTTAACAGAGGGGTAAATGATATGCTTGCTTGCTACAAAGAAATCTACGATGAAAAGAAAAAAGCCACTGTCCAGTCATCCATTAATATGTTCTTTCATAAGATTGAGTGGCTGACCCCTTCTAAATCTCCACAGCCCTCAACCTCTGCAGCGGTGTACTTATCAGCTGAAGATGTCGATTCTGGGCACGAGATAAAAAAATTGAATAAATACTATAAATAATTGTATTCACACGTTCGTCGAACATTTATTTTTTGATTCAATCAATTCAGTGAGCACAGTTGCGAGTGCTGCACAAGCATGGGGAAATTCCGACTTACATAAAATCCAACTTGCGTAGTGTTCTGCAGAATGCAACCCTTATGTAAGTCGGGGAGTTCCTGTATGTGATTTGAAAAATAAACATTTTAATAACAGATAATAATAACTCTCAGATTCTCTCAGATTAAATAGATTTTACAAATACAGAATTAGCTTTATGAAAACCATTCTTAACTGTATTAACAAATTTTATAAAAACAGACTGAACATTCAGAAAGTATTCCTTATATGCTTCCCTTTTAATTTTTTAATGAGTAAGACAAGGTAAGACATCGTATCCATGAGGGGTAGGAGGTGGCATTTTTCCTGAAAAAGAATTTCGTTGAATTGTATGTGTTTCTTACAAGTTTTGTATTCCAGTATACAAATTGTATACATTTTGCATTCCACCAGTGTTTAAGGTTTCTGTATTTGAAAGAAGTTTGTGGTATTGCTTCGGAAGCTGCTGCTAATATTTGCCTAGTAATGTGCTCAGTGACATCATCAATGAACCCTAGTCACATCAATTGGCTATCAAAGTAGATGGAGGCAGAATATTTTTCCCAATCTTCTTTGGAGAATTTCCATATTAATGGAAATTCTCCATATTACCTGATGATCAGGGCAGGGTGTCTGCATTGTTTCAATTCCGCATATAATTGGGAAACAATCACTATTGTGCAGATCATTTAAAACTGTCCAATCTATAATAGCAAATAATTGAGGAGAACAAATGGATAAGTCAATTGCTGACGTAGATCCTGTAGGGAGGTGGGTGTAAGTGTTATGACCAGTGTTCAGCATTGTTAGGTTCAGCTGTTCTAATAGTATCCTTTCTATTGAGTGTCCTCTATTGTCCATATGGGCAAATCCCCACAGTGAATGGTGTGCACTGAAATCACCAAGAAGACAAAAAGGCGACGGTATTTGTTTTATAAGGTCTTCTAGTTCTTTCAATGTGTAGATATTGTTAGGTGTAAGTTACAACGAGACTAAAGTTATTGTTTGTCCCACAAGTACTGCAACAAACAGCTTTTAAGTGGGTCTGAAGTGGAATGTTTCTACCTGGTATTTTACAGTCTACTAGAATTACATCGCCTCCGCATGCAGAGCTTGAAGAATTTCTATCTTTCCTGTAGGCTGTATAATTTTTAATTGAATAAGTTAACTGTGGATTTAAGTTAGTCTCTTGCAAACAAATGGCTACAGGGTTATATCATAAGATCAAATCATAGATATCATCAGTTACTGTGTAAACCTTTGCAATTCCACTGTACAATGTGCTGCATTATTTGGTTTTGCAGAGGGAAGATTAGTCTGTCTGTTTCTTTTGAAAGAGAGCGGTTCGCTTTTGATGGTCATAATTGATCTCATCTTTTCTAGGAAAAAAAGGGTGTCTGGAATCTGTATTGTCTTCTACATCATTGGTTCCAATAGGTGAGCATCCGGTCTCCACATCAGCCTCTGCATGAAGATCAAGGACTGTTTCGTATTGTGCATTCAAATCTTCATTGTCCGTGTTGCGTGAATTTGATTGTGGTAATTCAGTGGTGTATTTCCTTTGTATTTTATCACTTGATATAATTTTAGATGGAACTGAGATCAGGGGTATTGTTCATTTCATCAACTAAAACGAGTTTGTTGGTAGGCTGATTTGTCAATAGTACAGATTGTACCCAATCTGCAATGAATGTGTTAGGTGGGACTGACACAATTTTAGTTAGCATAAACATAACTGTGTTTTGGCATGGTTACCTTAACTTGTCTTCTTGTTATGATACTTTATTTTCGATTTTGTACCTTTTTTTCCATTTTCGACAGGTCACATGATTTTGAATAAACTGGATGATCCCTCTTGCAATTTGCAAATTCTGAAGATTTTGCTGTACACTGTTTGAAGATGATTTTTTGACCGAAAATTAGGACATTATTTTGCCTCAGCATGTTGTTTGAGAAAGACCAAATTTTTGGCATTTGAAACATCTTAAGGGATTTGGAATGTATGAACATACTCAGCAATGCAGATAGCCTGCCTTAACTGATATTGGTCAAATTTGGTGTAGTGAAAGTCAATATGATATTTAGTGTTGGGACTAGTTTATCGTCCTTTCGGACCATAATTTGCCTTGCTTTTATTACTTTTTGTTCTTGTAATTCTGTTACTATCTCCTCTTCGGTGACATTCAATAAATTCTGCTCACTTATCACTCCTTTTGAGGAGTTCAATGTATTATGTGACGTGACTTTGATTGGGATTTCGCTTATAGAGGACAGTTTCAATAATGTTCAGAATGCCTTGCTTGTGTGGTTTTAATTAATAGATCTCCTGACTGGAGTCATTTTACCATTTTTGGTGTACCTGACGTATTTTCAAGAAATCTTTGAATAACCCTCAGCATAAAAGGTAGAGTATAAGTAAAGACCGATGGGAAGTACCTATTCAATTCATCAGCAACATCAGCTGAGTTACCTAAGACTTTCTTCACACCCAGCGTACAAAAATCCAATTTGTTTTCTTCTTCTTTGTATTCACATACAAAAAACTGCCTATCTCCATTCTTTGCTCTCTTAGCCAGTGCTTTCTCATACTCACCCTTGGCCTCCTTAACCTGATCTTGCTACTATTATATATCACCTTCACCTTGTAGCTGTTTAGCTTTGCTACTTTACACTGCTCTCTAACTTTCTCGTGCTGTCTTTTTCTGCTCTCTACTAGACTGTCTAGTTCACTATTTATCCATTCTGGCACCCTCCTCATGCTATACTTTCTTAATGGGATATATGCATTTATTCATGGCTTCTGTGATTATCGCTCTGAAGGTATTCCATGATTCTACTGTATTTGCTCTCTTTCTGCAATCTGCCCAATTAATAGATGCCATGTAGCACCTTCAACTGACTAGGGAAACAAGCCCAAATAATTTGAAGTTATTTGGGCTTGTTTCCCTAGTCCCTTTATCTTCCCACTTGTTTGAAATGTTGCTACCCTCAGAACATCTTATTACTTTGACCCATGTCATCAGATAAACACTGATCTATATTACTTCTCTCCTCTCCTCCACCCCAAATAGCAGTTTCCCTGAACCCTTAAGGCGGTGCAAGGATTTTTGCCAGTATCTTCAATGATACTGGCAAAAACCCCTTAGAGTACATTTGTTTAAATGAATACCATCTCAACAAAATAGATTCCTTTTACCTACAAGTGTGTGCCATGCTGATAAAAATTGCATCCCCCCCACTCAGGCTGCTGCATAGAAGCAGTGCAATACATTAATATTATAAGAAATTATGAAACTACATCTTCAGAAACGACATCAACCAGCTGTGAGGACAATTTATAGTCATTCTTAATATACTTTATTATTCAGGAGACTTTATGTATTGAAGATAAAGCTGCTTTTTAAAAATTCAAATTTATTAGGTAAGAGAATAAACATGATTACACAAAAAAAGAAAAAAAAAACAACTGCTTACCAATATCATAAGCTAAAAAGTCTGCTGTAAAACACTGGTCTACATTGTTGTAAGATGTTCCATTGTGAGTATTTCCACCAAATACCAACATCAATCCATTTAATATAACACTGCTGTGGAGGTAACGATGTGACTGACTAGGGGTCAAAAGAACCCTAAATTTCAGGAAATTTAAAAAAAATTAAAGAGTGAAATGAAAATGGTGTTTGTCTTAAAACTAACTGGATTCTAAGAATAAATAAACCTACAAAAATTAAAAAAGCTTGCTAAACTTCTTATATTATTCACAAGGAACTTCCAAATTTTTGAATTCACTAAAAATTTAAAGATGGAAGAATATTTTAGCCAATTACTGATATGTCAGTAAATGTTCAAATACTTAATGTAATTACGGCAACAAGTGAGAAAATCTATTAGCAAAACATCTGCAGTTCAGTGGTATACTCAGGAAATTCCAACAGTGAGTAGAGAAAGAAGTGATCCACAGCCAATGATCCAAGTTTTCCATCAACACAGATTTTAAAATTAATTCAACAAATAGCCCATATGGTTACCATTTTTTATGTTGTTACATCAGAAATCAGTTCATATTCTATATCTCATAGACAATATCAGTTCTTTTTCATCCTTTTTAGGATTTTTTACAATAATACAGTAATTATTTACCCTAATACAGTATTGTGTGATATCTAACACACCACTCCATAAATTTTATGCAATGTAGATTAGCACATCTCATAGCCAATTCAAAAGCATATATTTGCAGAACTCTTAAAAATTCTGAATTTAGTAACAAAGCTATAGTTTTACTTGTTTTTTTTAAGAAAAACTATTAAAACAATGAGTAGGAGGTGGGGAAGAGAGAGAGAAAAAATAAGATTCCATTGCAAATAGGGAATCGGCAGGTTGTGTGTGTATTTCACCAATATTTAAAATATTAAGTTTTTCCATTAGAACCCTGACAGATTAAAGATATCTTGCATTAAGATAGATTAAACATATTCAGACTTTTACAGGTTAGTTCAGTAAAATTTGACAATTAGCGCACAAAATAAATTTCACCATTAAATTAAAATAACTTAAACACTTTTAGACATATAAAATTTAAATATCACCAATACATATATATTTAACAATTTGAGATATATATTTTCCACCCTTTACCTAAATGTATGGAAAAGGATATCATAAGTCACACTAGATATCTCATAATAGATAGATACCTCAATAGAAAAATCAATAAACATGATAATGAAATCTCTCACATCACAGAAAATTACTAAAATTAAAAACATTGAAAAAAGCATGTTTTCTGGATGGCTTGATTTGATTTTGGTTTTCATGGAAAAAAGGCAACTAAGGCCACGATGTGCCAAGTCCAATTTGCTGGATGTCAAAAATGAATTGTTATAATAAAAGAGTTGAAATACCACAGAAAATTACTAAAATTAAAAAATAGTGAAGGAAAGTCTGGATGCCAAAATGACTTATGCTATCATATTTAACATTAATAAAAAATGAATGAATACGACAAAATGCTATCTCAATTTAAACATAAAATAAGAAGATAAGCAAATTAGAAAATACTGAAGCTTTAATAATGAAAAATATTTTTTAATAAAATATAAAAAGAAAAACAATTAAATTCTGTGGGATGGCTTTTTAAATCTATTCTTCTTCTTCATGTAAGTCTAAAGGACCCTCATTTTCTACTTCTTCAGTGGGTGTCACACGCACAGGAGGAATAAATGGCAAGAGTTCCACATTCTTTTTCTTCAACTTCATGACTGGTTCTTTTGTTGGGTATAATTTCTCATTTGGCAACCACTGACAACTTTAGTTGGTTTTAAAAACAAAAGCTAAATAAATTTTGTTCAAGCTTACTTCCTTTGCCACTTCCTTTAATATGCAGGTAGTCTCGACTTTACGAGTTAATTCGTTCCTAGGGTGTGCTTGTAAAGCGGGAATTTATTTCCCATGGACATAATGTTAAAAATAGGGGTTACATTATCAACAATGAAATTAGTTAGCTAATTAGTTTATGTTTAAACAATGATTGATTTATCGAAAGAAATGAAAACGGAGCCTGTAAAATCATGCAAATTATAATAACAGAGAAATTATTTACGACTTACAAATGTTAAAGAATGTTTATTCTTCACCACCACATTGACTAAATGCACACTCGTTGATTACTCATTATTGGCTCGGCACTCGTTGGTTTATTATACAAAGTCTTCTTCAGAAATGCTCCAAGAGGCGTTTATTTCCAAGATAATCTTCTCTTTTCTTTATAAATTTCAAGAGCATGCATAAGCATTTTTTAACGGAACGCACAAATTGCAACTAACATGATTTGTATGGAGTAACAAGTTTATGAAGCTTAAAAAAAGTAATGAAGAGAAGATTCTGAAATTTTATTTGTTTTTTATATGATTGAAGATTTCAGTAATTGAAGATTTCAGAAGATTTAAAGGGATTGAAGATTTCAAAAGATTTAAGGGGAAACACATTTCACCATAATAACGTAAAAAAACCCACACAATTCCAGCTATCGGTATTTTCGCAAATGCAATCACATAGAGTTTACTAATCGTTTATAATTGCTTGCACTAACTCCTACTCATTGTTTTAATAGTTTTTCTTAAAAAACTAGTAAAACTATAGCCCAATAAACAGGAAAGTGTAAATTGTTTTTATTATTTTATGGTAGTGACCTCAGAAATGTGCTTTTAGAAAAATATCACAAAGGCGTTCAAAATTGATTCTTATAACGGGAACATATGATAACGATGAAAGGGTAGTGCATTTTAATGATTTGAATTGGAAACTAATACAATTTACAAACCACCCTCACGACCTTTTATGTGGTCTTAAGGTCACAAGCGTGACCTTAAAAATGACATTTTAGAGAGATAAATAGCTTAGTTATACAGTGAAAATTTCGACTTCAGAGATCTTGAAACAAATTACCAAAAAACAATGTGTTATTAGGTTCACATTACGATATTTTAACGATACGATGGTGTCTCTGGAACTGATTAATATCGTCAAGTGGGGTAGCTATACCACGTGCGTAGGTATACTGTATTGCAAGTGGTTTGGAATGCAGTATTTATGAATGTTTAACATTCATTTTTTGCAATTAATGTTCATATTTTCCATTTTGTTGATACCTGGGAAAAAAACTCGTAAACCCGGGAACTCGTAAAGCGAGAACTGCCTGTAATTTAAAAAAGGATGATTTTTTTTCATATTGACACACTACATCTTTAACACGTTTCAATGCTTCTTGAATGCAAATTTGCAGTTTCAGATTTTAATCCACTTGGAGAGGAACCGCAATACTTTTAGAACATTTTCTTTTAATTAAATAGAAGAAAATCTCGATATTTTCCAAGGAGATTAATTCAGTCAAAGCAAGAAGAAAGTGCAAAAACGTTTCTGCTCTTTCTAATCCAGATTGACTTAATCCCATGGTTTTCAATCCCAGATCGAACCATCGTTGAAAAAGCCAGCAGCAAAAGTGTTAACCAGTAAAAGGAATTTTTTCAGATTTGTCGTCCCCCCTTCCAATGCTGCTTTTTGCTAAAGATTTCTGTGTGGAGATGGGGAAACACCCTTCAGAGTGTATTCTATAAGTAAAATTTTTCTTGTAACCAGCTGATGCATTAGCAGAGGCATATAATGTAAGAAAGCAAGCGTGTACAGCATCAGCCAAAAAAAAAAAAAAAAAACCTTCCTATTTCAACCATCCATTCACTCCAAATGTCTGTCCACTTTTTTCCTTGAATTTCTTTAAAGTATCAACTTCCACAATAACAGATGGAAGTTTGTTCCAGTAATCAACTGCCCGCTGGCTAAAGGCAAATTTCTGCACATCTATTCAACAACTGTCTTTCCTCAATTTCAGTTTCTGCCCCCTCAGGTTTGTAATCTGAGCAAAGAGGAAGAATTCCATGAGCACTAAGCCTGCTCAATCCATTCAAGGCCTTATACACCTCAATCACATCACCTCACAGGTGCCCAGTCTCCAGAGGCAACAATTTAGTCTTTTTCTTAAGTCTTTTTCAGTAAAAGCACCCTTTCCCCCCCCCCCACCAATCTTGTTGCCCTTCACTACTCGTTCTAGCAACTCAACATCCTTCATAAAATGAGACTTCCAGACCTGTAACGCAGTACTCGAGGTGTGGCCTCACGAATTTCTTATACAAGGGGCAAAATACTTGTATATCATTGACAAGACCCCCATGACCTACTCTGGCAGCCTGTCTACACTGCTAAGAAAACTTCATATCTGACTGCACAATTACCCACAGGTCTCTTTCATTCTCCACTACCATGAATGTAATACCACCCAGTTGATAACATTTCTCTGGGGTTACTGCTACCCACATACAGTACTTTGGATTTGTCAAGGTTAAAACTTCAGTTGCCACTTCTCAGTATATATCTTCATCAATATCATTGATAAATACTAAAAACAATAATGGGCCTAACACTGAACCCCGGGGGAACTCCAGTAATATTACATTTGTCCACAAAGAGCACTGTCCATTGATAACCAGTCTTCTCCCATTCAACCATCCTTTTATCCATTGTTGCAACTTGCCTTAATGCCGTACTGCTCCAATTTGTACAGTAGTTTTCTAAGCACAACAGTGTCAAAAGTTTTCCTAAAATCCAAATATATGATATCAGAATTATTTTTGGCATACAGTTCTTTTGGCACCGCATCATAGTATCCAATCAAATTTTTCAGACAAGACTTTCCCTTAATAAACCCATGCTGTGTCTGAATTATTACTGCAGCTTTGTCTAGATGATCCTGCGATGCATATTTAACCAGTGGAGCGCCTCCGTTGCCAGGTGGGAAGGAGCAGCAGTGCGTAGCACACGCTTCTTGATTAGACCGGGGTTCGAGCCCATCACCACCAAATACGGAGGATGCGGAAAGGTCAGGGAATGACCTTTCCGCATATCCCGGAGCAATATGGCCTTAGTTGCTAATGCTCCTAAAAACCAAAAAAATAACAATTTAACCAGTGACCCCCTTTTTCTTTCTTTTTTTCCCCAGAACAGAAGTCAAACTAGCAGGTCTGTAATTACCTTTGTCTCCCTTTGATCCTCCTTTCTGGATTGGGGTCACATTTGCGCATCTCCAGTCCATGGGTACCTCCCCTGAGTCCAAGGATGCTTTCATAATTATGGCTAAGAGTTTGCTTACCTCCTTTAGTATAACTGGATAGATCTCATCCACTCCAGGTGCCTTTTTCATGTTTATCTTCAACAATTTCTCCTCCACTTTGCTCTCAGTTATTAAAAAATCATTTAACTCCCTGTTAGAATTTGAAAAACACCTGTCCTTCTCCTCCTTGAATAACTCCTCGTGTGAATGTAGATGCAAAATAGTCAGTTTGGCAGCTATCTGAGGATGATCATCTACAGTCAACACATTGATATCAAGTGGATTGACTAATATGATTCATCTCCTTCCTTTTAGAGTTTATATAAGTAAAGAAGTCTTCGTTGTTTTTCTTTGCATCCTTTACTAAAGATTGCTCATAATCTTCCTTTGCTTACCTAACCTCCTTTGTAATTTGATCTGACTAGATTATATCTACAATAGGCTTCTGTATTGCCTGATAATTTATATGTATCCCATGCATTTTTATTCTCTGCCCCGCAGAGCTGCAAACCGAACCAAATCAAACTGCAAACCAAACCAATGAACCTCCACTCCACCTTAAGAGAAAGATGCTACTCCTCAATTATGCGGTTAAAATAAATAATCTTCCAACTCATCCTGTCTGGTCATACCACTATGATCCTCAATAGGTAAACTTTTTTAGAAATATGCCTCTTCAAAACAAACCTACAGGAAATCTACGAGAACTGATTCAGCAGCGGAATATGCATGTCACATCAAGACAGAGAAATTTTTCAACCTCCATGGAAAGTGTGTATATCTTCATTAGCATTAGCAGAGGCATATGATGCAAGAAAGCAAGCTTATTCAGCATCAGCCAAAAAAAATTAAAAAAAAAAAAAAAACACAACCACTACTCCCATTTCACCCCTCCGTTCGTTCGAAATACCTGTCCAGCTGAGCCTTAAATTTGTTTAGGCTATCAACTTCAACAACAAGTGATGGAAGTTGATTCCACAAACCAACTGCCCGCTGGCTAAAGGCAAATTTCCGCACATCTATCCGACATCCGTCCTTCCTCAATTTGAATTTATGCCCTCTCAGGCGATTATTCTGAGCAAGAGGAAGAATCCCATCGGCATTGAGCATGCTCAAGCCATTCAAAGCCTTATACACCTCTATCAGATCACCTCGCCGATGACTAGTCTCCAGACTCCGTAATTTGCAAAACATAAGCCTTTCTTCGTAAGAGCAACCCTTTGTTCCATTCACTAATCTTGTTGCCCTTCTCTGTACTCGTTCCAGCAGCTCTACATCCTTCTTGAAATGAGGCCTCCAGATCTGTATACAGTACTCAAAGTGTGGCCTGACCAATGCCTTATACAAGGGAATAATCACATCCCTATCCATGCTAGAAAAATTCCTGTATATCATTGACAAGACACCATGAGCTACTCTTGCAGCTCATCTGCACTGCTCAGAGAACTTCATATCTGCCTGCACAATTACCCCCAGGTCCTTTTCATTCTCTACCACTGTCAGCGTAGTACCACAGAGTTGATACGTTGATCTGGGGTATGTGATGACTACTACAGAAGTAGTCATGTGATGACTACTTCTGATGTTGGGGAAAACACTCCCTGAACAATCAAACCATTCAGCAACTATATGCAGCTCACTCCTTGGCAAATGCAAAAACCCTACAAATTTATACTGATGGCTCCCAAAGTGACACAGCTGTGGTACTACCAACATCAACAGTCTGTTTCATTACTGCAAGAATGCAGTGTTTTCACTTCAGAACTCTATGCCATTAAGATGGGTTTGACCTTACTTGCTAATGATTTCACTCTTAAGATTATAATCTAAACAGATTGAGTGCAGTGACAGCCCTCCAAGGCAATTTTCGCTCTCCACATCCATTTATAAATTGAATAAGAACTCAAATATCCGAATTTCATAACAATAAGCAGACTGTCACTTTTTGTTGGATTCCAGGGCACACTGGAATACCAGGAAATGAGCGTGCAGGTAAAGCAGCAAAAAATCCCACTGACAATAACCATATCCAGATTCCTTACACAGGCTATAAACCAATCATACACTGAATTTGCAATGAAAAATGGAGAGAAATTTGGCATAATCAGTTAAATAACAAGTTACAAAATATAAAACAGAATCCACAGCTATGGAAATGTAGCTCAAACAGAACACAAAGAGATTGTGCTTACCAAAGCACGTACACGTCATACCCGCCTTACTTATCTATAGTTATTGCAAGGAAATAATCCATCACTGTGCTTGCACTGTGATTCAACACTAACCATACAGTGTATTCTTATAGAGTGCACTCACTATCAGTATGCCAGAACCACATCATTCCGATCCCTATCAAATTTAAATGAGTCTTTTGAATCACCAATGGATAAAGATTTGAAAATTAAAGAATGAAAGGAAGCCCTTGAAAATAGTGACCAAGCACTTGAATATTTTTGTGAGAATGGCCATCTTCATGATCATGCATAAACGTTAAGCGCGAAGTTAAAGACATTACTAAAGGCTAGGACACAATTTTATCTGAAAAAATATGGCAGGGCAAAAAAAAAAAAAAGAAAGAAAGAAAAACCAACTCTGGATTCATTTTTCATTCATATAACTGAAAAATAGCGCAACTTCAATAAACTTTACTTACATTGCTCAACGTATTATAATGAAAAATGTCTAATAAAATAATTCCCATTTTTCAGTTCCTTCAATCCATTGTATCCTATGTACACAATACACATTACAAAAATTTGGTCCCCATTTTAAGTGGATTTGTTTTAAATGGAATTTTCTGGAACAAATTATCCTTGGATAGCGAGGACCCCTGTACATATATATAATCTAATATTAAAAGCAGCAAGAGCAATTTTTAAGAAACTTACCTCACTATTTATTGGTTAAATGAGCTAACAAGTATAGATAAAATAATTTTAAAACTTAGTTTAAAAAAAAAAAAAATCTTCTACATCCTGGAATACATTCTAATCAAAGTCACCTGTTTATTGAACCTACATAAAACTGATTATAAAAATCAACAATTTATTTAATGACAAAATTTAAAAGGAATTACTTCTTCAAAAGGTAAGTATTATGTTCAAAGAAGTAAATAAGAAAAGGAGTTTTCTTATTGCTACATTAAGACGAATTATCTTCAGATAGGTAACTATTTTCTGATTTCACCATTAAGTAAATTAAGTACAGTTTATAATCAATTTTATTACGTCGAAAAAACAGGAATGCATTTGAGAATGAATAAGGTCAGTTCTTTAAACTAAGTTTTAAAATATTTTTTAATCTATACTTTTTATGAACATTTAATCACAGAGTAAGGTGCTTTACTTAAAAAGAAGCTCTTGCTGTTTTTAATATTAGTTTAACATGGTATAAAAGTGCTTAATTCTGTAAATCATTATTTGATGACACCATATTTAATTTAGATTTCACCAAACTGGAATTTGTTTAATTTTGTTTAGGTATTTGGGCATTTAAACTTCATAACATTTTTAATACAATAAAAATGGCAGCAGAATAAGACTAATTTTTTAAGCAACTTCAAAGACCAAGTAAAGGACAAATTCACAAACTCTATCAAATAAAAAAATGCCAGTTAACTGCACTCTACATAAATTTTAAAGGCAAAATATGATCGAGTTTATTAAAACAAACTGGAAAGAAAATTTTCCAGAAAACAGTCAATAATCCAGCCATTTAGAAGCCAATTTTGATATTCTAAAATCCTTGTGATGTTGTTTTCAAGTCTAGAGGAAGAGGGGAAAAAAATAAGGTGATTGTAAGAACAGATTATATAATGCTGCACTATTTAATTTTTAAAGAAATTGTGTGAATTATGAGAAAAAAATAAGATGTAAAGATAAGCTGTGACAAGTGATGAAGATACACTGTGCTATTTTTAATCAATTATCCAATAATTATGAAATTGCTACTGTCAAATCTAGAAAAATAAATTTAATGGTTTAGTTAAAACAAACAGTTTACAATTTTATGAAATTAAAGAAAATTTCAATAATTAATTATAATTAAATAAAAGTAACTAACATAAAATTAGCAATCTGACCTTTAATATCTGTTGTTCTTCTCTGTTTACATTTTAATTGTAAATAATGGGATATAGCTGGTTACAGAAGTTCTGTTTTCCATTTCTCTGACAATTCAAATAAATTACATGGCAATTAATGTAACTAGACCTTTAAATCAAGAAGTGAGCACCTAACAGGTGTCTCTGTAATCTTGACTTTCTTGAAATCATTTTATTAATTACAATAGAACCCGATCCACACAATTTGTTTCTAAATAAATAAATAAATTAATTAATATATATATATATATAAATTAATATATATATAAATAAATACAGTTATTTGGGCCACTGGTTAATCGGGGCAGCTGTTTATTTGGGGCAAATCTTAAAAAACAGAAACCAATCGAGAAAATAGCCAGGGTTTATTTCGCTTAATTGGGACAGCATGCCGTTTAATCGGGGCAGGAGACCACAGCACTGGAGATTACCCTACGATTGTCTCCGACGGTACCAAGTGGTTCGGTCGAAATTCTGGAGGTCACAACCATAAAACAATAAAAACAATTAGCAGTCACCTGTTTATTGGGCTTTTCTGTTAGTGAAATCTATCATAAACGGACAGTAAACTCGATCTTACTGAATTTGCAATAATACTGACAGCTGCAATTCTGTGGGTTATTATGGTGAAATGTGTTTACACTTCCATGGAATCTTCAATCATATAAAAAAATTAATTTTCAGATCTTCTCTTCATTCGTATTTTTAAAGCTTTGTAACTCGTTACCCCTTTCTCACTTGTACATATTGTGTTACTTGCAATTTGTGTGTGCCGAATTCTTTGTTATTGATTGCTTATCTTTTTACTGTTTTAAATTTTAACCCCTACCCACAAAGGTGCCACACGCTGCCTCAGAGTGGGCCATTTCCCAACTAACTGGAAAACAGCACATCTCAAGCTCATCTTGAAAAACCCAACTAAACCACCTGAACAACCAAACTCTTACCGTCCCCATAGCGCTGCTATCAACACTAAGTAAACTCCTGGAGAGAATACTACATCGAAGAATACTCAGCCACTACAAAGAAGCTAACCTAGAGTCACCCAGACAATATGGGTTCAAACCCGGACTCTCCACGATTGAAGCAATTCGGAACCTCCTAGAAAGCACAGCACAATGTAATGAAAAGTACTTCCTGGTAACTGCGGTCGACTTCGCCGGGGCGTTCGACACCCTCTGGTGGCCGAGCGTCCTAGGCAGACTCCACAAGGCAAAAATCCCCATGAATTTATATAATTGCATTAGATCCTACCTCTCAGATAGAAAAATCAGGGTAACGGCACCGTTCCGGAGCCTGACAAGATCGGTCCGCAGGGGCTGCCCGCAGGGATCTGTCCTGGGGCCACTCCTGTGGAATACTGTTTTTGATGAATTCCTGGCACTCGACTTGGGTGATGTCAATGCACAAGCTTTCGCGGATGATCTCGTCCTAACGGTGGCAGCGAGCTCTAGATCACAGTTAGAAGCCCTTGCGAACCATGCACTGCAAGTACTCCAGGACTGGGCAAACCTGCATACATTGGAGATTTCCCCGACCAAAACGAACTCGATTCTATGAGAGGAACACTCAACATCAGACGGCCGCCCCAGATAAAAGTAAGGGGAAGCACAATCAAACTGGCAAAACAGATGAAATACCTAAGCATTATCCTAGATTCCAACCTGTCCTTTAAACAACACCTCTTATATCTGAAGGAGAAGCTGAGAAAATATGCAGCACTAGTAGTCAGAGTAACACGCAGAGACTGGGGACTAAACAAAAGAACATTATCCCTCTACTATAAAGCGATTTTCGTCCCAGCAATTACTTATGGAGCCCTAATATGGTATGCCAAAGCAAGAACTGCAGTAAATAAAAGAATCCTCGAAACAATACAGCGAAAAATACTCCTCACCATCACCAGGGCGTGTAACACGGTGAGTACCTGTGCGCTGCAGGTCATGGCGGGAACTCTCCCTCTGGACCTGGAGGTGGCGAGATGTGGGTTGATGTACTACCTGGCAAAGGGAACACCGACCATGTTTGACACTTTTACACTGGACCCTACAAACAACCAACGAACGGAAAAACAGAAAATCATGGAACACCTGAAAGAAACCTGGCAGAGGAGATGGCAAGAGACGACCAAGGGTGAAGTCACACGGAAATTTATACCCTACGTAGACAAGACCTATCCAAAAGCCACCAAATGGTTCTACCCAGGACTGAACACCACTTTCCTCCTGACGGGCCATGGGCCCTTTAACGCAAAACTGAATTCACTCGGACTGACCGAGGACCCAACTTGCACCTGTGGCAATATGGAGACGTGGCAACATATCATGCACAAATGTGAATGCTATGAGGAACAAAGATCAGTACTCATCACCAGTATAAAGTTTGTACCAAAATACAATGAGCATCACCTCCTGGATTCGGAAGACGAGTACACCGAGTTCAGCAGCTACGCCCAGGACATCTTTAACAGAAGGAGAACAGAAATCGCTATCCGCAACAATATGGAAACATCTGAATAGAAGAACTCCATTGAAACTAACCAAGGAGGAGACATTCAAGACTACAGCATGAACATACTGCATGACTACAACCGATCAGAAGAAATTACCAACAAAGATAACTCTCCATTCATGACCTGGTGCAAATGGCCAGGACTGATGCTCTCAACGAATATGACTACCTGAATTGACATCAAAGCAGTACTACAAACTGACCAGAGTCATCACTTCCTGATGACTCTGGTCTTCCTGACCTCATAAGACGAACACGAGATAAGTGAGACTGAACCAAGACTGTGACCTACCTGAACTGAACATCCAAAAACCATGACTGTGACCGCAGCTACGCTGTTGCCTCGCCTTTTGGCAATCTGAGTTGGACACCTAGTCTGGCCCACTTTCTCTCCATATCCTGGTGGGGTGAGGGGCCTGGACCATCCCCTCCCCACCGTCCCCCCGTTTACTTCTCCTGGTGCGGCATGGGCATGCCACACTGATATCTGAGGTTGTCTACCCTATTGGCCTCATACTTCTGTCTTTCCCCTCCAGTCTTCAGTCTTTCCCCCAACTCTCTCTATACATCACAGTGTACGCCCCACACGACAAAAACTTAAACTTCCAAATTATAACAGCCAAATCGTGCATCAATTCCGAAACTTAACCTCATTAGCGAACCACCCCTTAAAATCGCGTTATTATTATTATTATTTATTTTATTTATTTTTTATTTATTTATTATATTTTTATTTTTTTTTTTATTTTATTTTTTTTTTTAGGCCCTAGCCACTGAAATCTCAGGAAATTAGGTGGCAGGGCCTGCCAGAGTAAATAATTATGCTGGGTGTACCTGGTCTGCCTCCACGGGGCTGAGTGTGGGCAACGTTGGGCCCCAGCAGGGGTCTAGCGGTTAAATGGCCAGAGGAACAACGATACACAACACAATACTTCCAAATCCCATACACTTTTAAATCTCTGGCCTTAACAGTGATCTGTTATACCCACAAAGAAAACCACGCGGAGATGGGGGAAACCCGTGGTGCCGTTTGACACGAACACACTTTACCCACAAAGGTCAGTGAACAGAAATGTCAACTAGTTAGTATGTACATATTACAGTATGTATTAATTATTCTGATTATCACGTATATTCTTCCGATTTTAACTTATCATTTAATTTTTTAATTGGTAAGGTAATAAAGGGTAAATTTGTGCTTAATATATCTTTGTTCTTATAGCCTGTGGATAATATTCCTCCTATTTTCACTAATTAGAATTGTTGTTTAATAGAATTAAAATTCAATTCACAAACGTGATCACAATGACCGGCACTTACTACACATCGTATAGTGAACGGTACTTTACTATGGTGAGTTCGTCGTAACGTGATTTGATTGTACAGTGAACCAATTGTAAGGGAGAGGGAATACACTGTATTTTTAACTATTTACGTGAAACTTCGGATAATTGGGGCAGCCGCTTAATCGGGCCAAAATGCACTAGTCCTGATGTGTCCCAAATAACCGGAATGGACTGTATATAGTTTATTTGTAAATAGTGTTATTTCTTAACTCAATTAATTTCTTAAATTCATAAAACTGTACAACATTTTTTCAACCTACTGGAATATTTTCTGTTAAGATTTCTATCCAGCTGTTTCAATAAACTATCTTTTTGTCTTCAAAATTTACATGGACTGTGGTGTTGTTTAATCTCTTGTCACAATTAGTCAATTCCTAAGTATGGCTTAGTCTCAAGAAATTGCATTACTAATTTTAAAGAAAAAAATAACCAAAAGCAATAATTCTTAATAAAAAAATTCCACTTGGCAGCTCTCAGAAAGCAGTATGAACAGCATGTTGCCATCTAAAAACAGATACGTTTACTTGAAGAAGTTAACCAGTTTGAGTTATGTAATTAAGAATCTCCTGTTACTCATAAAAAAAAAAAAAATAGCATCAACTATCAGGAAGGAAAATGACTGATTTATGAAACACATTGTTTACAATTTTGATGTATCTTGTAAAGGAATTATACACTGAGTGATCACCTACCTAATACTGTGTTAGGCCACCATTTGCACAGATAACAGTTGCAATTTGCCTAGGCATTGATTCCAGTAGATGTCTGAAGATGTCCATAGGGATCTGCAGCCATGCTGCCTACAAGGCTTTCCACAGTGCCACAATAGATGATGGTTGCATGTCCATACACCTCAATTCTTGTTCCAAAACATCCATGGAAGATCAACTTGAATGAGGTCAGGCAATTTTGGAGGCCAATGGGTGTTACCTTCACTCTGTGTTCCTTGAATCACGTGCACTGCACTGCATGGAAATAACACAGCATATATCATTTTGGAAGATCCCATTTTCATCTGTGAAAAAAAAAAAAAAAAATGCAACATGGCAGGGTGTACACGGTCTCCTAAGAGCTGCTGGTAGGTAAAACACGGGTCTATATGCATCAGGGATTCTAGTTCTTGCCAGCAAAACATGCTTCATATTTAGCAACCACCACCCCTTGCCTGGATAGCCAACACCATGCACAATGTATCCATGTTACTTGGGCCACACGGCTCACACGGGGTCAGTCAGCAGGTTCCACCAGGAATCTGGAATCATCCAATGAGCACACTTGTTTCCAGTCCTCCACATATGGTTGATCACTGTCCAAGTGACACCTGCTGTGGAACCCCACATGTTGGAGTGTGAGACACATCATCATTTGGAATACTGTTCTTGCATTCTTCACATCATATTATAATTTCAACTGTCGAGCCCATACAAGACACTGCCCTTTCACTTAACACAAACATCCACCTTGTGTGATAATTTACAGTTCTGTCAATGGGAGGCAGTTTGACCCATTTGACACCATGTTCATTGCTCACAGCCCACTGTGAGCAATGAACAAGCCATGACGTTTCCGATACGGAAGCACCTGATGTGAACTCCCACAATTATGCCCTTTTAAACTATGTGATATCTTTACCATGTCCCATAACTATTACTTTATCACTGACTTGCACAACCAGATGCAAATTACCATTGCTCCAGCATAGGAAGCTGTTCGGCTTTTTATACTGCTAGCTATGCAGTAAAATGCATTACAGATGGGGTGGTCATAATTCAGTGATCACTGAATATATGTTAATATAATTTAAGAAAATGCATTCCAGAAAATCTCGTCTTTAGTAAGGAAATCTAAATATTGAATTTGTAAAATTCTATATTATCCATCATCCCATCAGTGATGTAAAGTTAAATCAATGTAAACTAACCAGTTATTTCAACAAATAGTGGCCAAAGTATTAAGTCAAATACAGCAACATTTATACATACAAGACACCATAAAACTAACAAAAAAGGTTAATGACTGAAGGAAATATTAATGCAAGAACTTCTATTATTTCTTGTAAAAGAAGAAATGTAGTACTATCTATACAGGAATGAAATTATACTGCAGTCACAGCATGGATTTATTAAGGGATGATCTTGTCTGATTTTTTTTTTTTTTTTTGGTAGTTGTTGGCGCATAGGCTTCTGTGGCCATAATGCACCTCCCAAGGTTTTTGCAGTACTTTGATCCAAGCCCGAGGTGGGAATTGAACCCGCGACCTTTGGGTTGCTAGGCAGGCACTTTACCCACCCGGCTAGCCCGGTCGGCCATCTTGTCTGACCAACATGTTGGATATTATGACGCAGTAACAACGGAACTGGAGGTAAAAAAATAATTTTGACATTATATACTTATTTTTCATAAAAGCTACCAAAATCTAAGAATAAAAACAAAAGAATTCTTTACAACTTTGAATAGTGTGGCATTAGAAGCAAGTTAGTACTGTGGATAAAGGGAAATGCTTGAGATGGAGAAAACAGAATGGTTATCAACAGGCACTGCTGCTCTGGGACTACTGTTATTAGTCTCAGAGTAATTTTAAGTCCCAGAGTAATTATTAGGGGAGTAATAACCAGGATTCAATGCTAGGCCAAGTATAGTTTCCTATATTTATTAATAATATTACTGAAGGAATATCAGGCTTAATGTCTAAGTTTGCAGATGAGCCACTTACAACTGCAACAAGGACTAGAAAAATTAGGCAGATGGGTTGAGAAATGCCAGTTGAAGTTTAAAATTGCAAATTTGAGGTACAGCAAATGGGATTAACATACCGTGTGGTACTACACTCTGCATAGTGGAAAATGAAAAAGACCTGGGGGTAACTGTGCAGTCAGATATTGAAGTTCTTTGAGCAGTGTAGACAGGCACAAGGACAGCTCAAGGGGTTTTGTCAATGATATACAGGATCTTTGCCCTTCTGGCAAAGATCCTGTATATCAGAGGTGATTATCCCTCTGTACAAAAGGACTTGGTTAGGCTGCATCTTAGGAAAGATGCAGATCTGCTATAGAATGGATTCAGGGAAAGGCAACAAGAGATTGGTTAGGATTATGTTTTTATTGGTACATTAGTGTCTAAGGCTATTATGTGCCGAGACATGGTTAGACATGTTTAAAAATAAATATATATATAAATTCTGGTAACCTTTGAAAAAAAAGGTTACCTCGTCACAAGTCAAAAGTGGTAAAAAGAGATACAAGTATTAAAAATATATGTATATATATATTCAAAATTTAATGTTTCTATAAATTAATAAGATGTAAAAATTTAAAAAGAGCCGACACATTATCATTGTCAGATAAAATCTGACTGAGTGTATAAGGCTCAGTCAGATGGTTAAAAGCGGTAAAACAAATGTGGACAGTCAATTAAAATGTGCATAATGGATAAAACTGCATCACAGGACTCACACATACGAGAGTCATCAGCCCTCAGCAAATAGGAATGTGTCAAATGACTGTGTTCTATGTGGGTCCAGGCAAGAACAACTTCCTCTTTACGATTCCTGAGCAGACCAGACTGCCATGGTTCAATTACAAGCTTTACATGCAATTTATTTTTAGTCTGTCTATTCCATGAATCCTGCCACTGGGAGTGAATATTTTGGTGTATTATTTGCCTGTAGTCTGTATAGGGGACTGACAGACAGACAGCAATTATTAGTGGACATTGCTGATTTGGCTGAGGTGTCAGCCAAATCATTTCCCCTAATCCCAATGTGGCTGGGAATCCAGCAGAAGCAGATATCCTATTCTCATTCATGGAGAGAGTGGATCTTCTGCTGAACTTAAGACAGAACTGGGTGAGGACTGTATCTCATCGATAATAATGCCTGTAAGACACTTAAAGAAACAGAATATAAAATGAGCCGTTGGTACTGGCATTTACTAATGTGATCCAAGGCTAAATAAATAGCATGCAGCTCGACAAGATTGGTGAAGGGAACAAAAGGGTGCTCTTACAAAGAAAGGTTTCAGTTCTAAAAACTTTAACATCTGACAACTACTTGCTTGCGAGATCTGATTGAAGTGTTTAAAGGTTTTTAATGGTTGAGATTAAGCCCAATGTTGATTGGTTTTTTTCTTTTTAGGAGCATTAGCAATTGAGGCCATATTGCTCCGGGGATATGCGGTGGTCATTCCCTGACCTTTCCGCATCCTCTGTATTTGGTGGTCATGGGCTCAAACCCCGGTCTAATCAAGAAGTGTGTGTGCTACGCACTGCTGCTCCTGCCCACATGGCTACAGAGGCGGCCCCAATGTTGATGGTATTCTTCCTCTTGCTGAGATTACACACAAGCGGGCATAAATTTAAATTGAGGAAATTTGGTTGTGGAACAGATGTGCAGAAGTCTGCCTTCAGCCAGTTGGTTGATCGTTGGAACAAACTTCCATGTGTTGTTGTGAAAATGGATAGTTTGAATAAATTCATGGAAGAACTAGACAAACTATTACAGTGGTGGGAAGGTCGTTTGTTTGTTTGTTATTTGGCTTTTTAGGAGCATTAGCAACTAAGGCCATATTGCTCCGGGATATGCGGTGGTCATTCCTTGACCTTTCCGCATACTCCGTATTTGGTGGTGACGGGCTCGAACCCCGGTCTAATCAAGAAGCATGGGAAGGTTGTGTGAGGTGTTGATTTTTTCTTTTTTTTTATTTTTTTTTTTTTTTCTGTGCTGTATATGGCTTGCTTTCCTGCATCATTTGCTACTACTAAATGCTAATAGGTTTATAAATTAGATGAAACTCATTTACATCTTAAAATTTAGGCTTTACTCAGTATATTGAATTTGTAAATATTTTTAATACTTGTTGTAATTTTAGTTGAATTTTTAAGGGGGGAAATTTTTAAAAGTAGTTGACTATTGCTTATTTTGTTATTTTTATTATTTAAATCTTTGCCTTACTTTTACTATTATGGTTTCAACTGAAAAAAGTACACATAACGTGTCACAGGATATCATGATTGATACTTCACTTGTAAGTTACTCAAGGGAAATTTATTTCAGAAAAGACTGACACCTACACGGCTAATTTGTGGTGTCGTGATTTCATAGCCTTTTTGCTTATACTCTCTCTCTCTCTCTCTCTAAAATTCAAACTTGGGACTCCACAGAAACCAAAGTATCTGATTCTATACCAAGTGACAATCTCCTGAATTTGTTGTTGTTCAATTGTAAGGGAAACCAGAGAATATTCTGAAATAAAAACAGATGAAACAGAACCACAGTATGTCTTCCAAGTGCAAAAACAGATGAATAACCACAGTTAGCAGTTCAATGTTATTAAGGATGTATGGTGATCCATGCTCATACTAATGACTTAAAACATAAATGAACTAATGACATGGTTAAGAAATATAAGGGAATGATTGGAAAAATTTGGCAAAAAGGAACAAGATGTTCTCGTGTCTGCAATTCTGCATAGACATGATAGGAAAAAATATACAATGAAAGTCTTGCAGATTAACTCTAGGCTTGAGGGCCTGTGCAAGGCATATGGGATAAATTTTTCTCAGAGTGGCTTGCCCTATTTAATAAAAGAAATACATTTTAAAAATATTCATTTGAAACAGAGAAGGTGCAAGTGTTTTTGCTAGTGAGAAAGCCTTAAGGGCAACTGCTAATTCGGGATAAGGGGAGCCACTGAAACAAAGACTGTTTACTGACATAGGTCAAAATCACACTTACACCCTCCCATTGAGTATTTGTGTGTGACCTTGTAAGTACCCTATGCACAGAAATTTAGGTTCACAAATTTGAGATTCTGAATAGGTCAATCAATGATGATATAATAAAACTAACAGAGACATGGTGCCATCCACAGAGAGAGGATGAAGAATTTAATTATGGGGGGCATACCATGTTTATGAGTTTTGAAAGGATGGTTGATTAAAAATTTTAGTACTTTCCAGATTTGTTCCAGTTTGTGAAAAAAAAAAAAAAAAAAATTTTGGAAAGTAACAGAATTTGCTCCATGGCCTATCCATTTTTAAGTTTATTTTAATTGTTTCTCTTTTCTTTCCTATTTTCATTATAGTAGTTTATGTAATTTTCTATTCCTTACTTGTTCTGTATTATGTTTATTTGTAAGGTTTATCATGTTGTTTTTTCTGTTTTTCCTATTATTAGGGTGATATCATAAATATATTACATGGGATTTACATTATATCCACCATTCACACTGATTTCTTCCTCTTCATTCTGCTGTGGAAACCATTTCACTGAGGTAAATACTGAAGAGATATGGTAAAATAGGGCATCCTAGCATTTTACAGCTCCAGCAAATAGAAGTTTTTGCTTTTTTATTGACTTAAATTGGCATATTAATTTATTTTTTAGAGTTGCTTTATATTCCTAGTAACAATACTTTAGTTTAAATTGAATTTAGATAGAGATTTTGTAGGTTATTACTTAGTATCGGTAAGGGTATCAAATCCACGTGTGGACAGGTTTTGCAGCTCCCGCGAACGAAAAGTTTTTAATCATACTTAGCTGTTTTATTGACTTAATCGTTAGATTAAATTATTTTCTATAAGTCGCTTATAGACCTAGTCAAGCACCGGGGTTTATTTTGAATTTAGATAGTGTGATTTAGAAAGTAAATAATACCTCGTGTCCGTAGATTAACCATTCGTAACTTGCCGCCATTGTCACAAAATACAACGTGTGCTAGCGTAAGGTTTAACGGAAAACTAGATAGCGAGTATAGTAGTATTAATTAATCAGTAAAATTTATTAATCTTATTAAATTTCATTGTCAATTGAATTTAATTTTTTTAACTAAATAAATATAGCAACCTAGTTATTACAAACATAACATCATAAATTAATACATATAAATTGACAGGGGATAAGAAAGTAATATAACGTAACTCGGAGATCATATTTGATACTGAAATACATATATATATAGTGTTATAACTGCATTAATGTATCAATTGAGTCAAATGCATATTTAAAGTCAATAAAACATTCGGACAATTTTGAGCTGCTGGGAATGGACAAGTTTTAGAATTTTTTTTTCGTTTTACTGTGCTAATTAGCATACTAAATTATATTACATAAATAGCTGTATAATCCTAGTCACATTTGTTAGTTTATTTTTAAATTTAGCTGGAGATTTTGTAAGTTACTATTTAGTACCTGTAGAACCTTTGCAGTGGTGATTTGACATGAATATTGTATCTCATAACTTTGTACTGTAATGCATGATAGAGGAATTTAGTGTCTTAATTGGAAAGTTTCAATCATGTAAGTTGCCATTAATAGATAACATTTTATTAGCTATTACAAGTAACTTACCTTTACAAGTGTGATGGTATAGCATAAACTCAATATCTTAATATATATTTAATAATGTGAACTTGACAGCGAAATAAATATTATTGCTGCATAACCATTGCATAGTGCTATTATTGCATTTAGTCATATCACTTTAGTGTAGCAATCTCAAACTGAATTTGAATGAAAATCGTGACTCAGATCAGAGCAGCAAAGCAATTGGCTCAAAGTAGTGGGAGTACTGTAGCTTGTTTGATGTTTGCAGATCTATCTGGAACAGAACATGGCACATCCAAGGGAGATATCTTTATGTGTGTGTTTGATGTAGAGAGCGCAAAAACATAAGGGCATCAACTCAGCATTCTGATGGGTGTTTATTAGAGCTTGATGAAGAACAGGGTGGATACCTTTGAAGGAATTAAGTTTAGAGGCCCATCAAGCTCTCAGCTGCCCACATCAATGCCAGAGCTTGCACTTGCACGTCAGCGAACACAGTGGCAAGCCTCAAGGCAGAATGTGCTGGTCCCACTGGAGGCAGCTACTTTCGGCAACTCCATTGTGAGGGAAATGGGAAATATATTGTGCAAAAAAGGATAGGTGGAATAGGACCAGAGTATGTCTGCCAAGTGGCAAAAGTTGATGACGTTGTAGAACAGATATCATCCTTTAAGGGCACAAAGGGTGATTTTATTGTTCATATTGATATTAATGGCATCAAAAGAAGTGATCTGAGGACTTATTTAACAAGCACAGAGCAGTGAGTGATATAGAAGGCCCCCATCACTCCTGAGCGTAATACAGAAGAGAGAGAGAGAGAGAAAAAAAAAAAAAAAAAAAAGCAACAAATTGTTTTTTTTCATTAAAAACGAAAAGATCATACTTCCTTTCTTCAATCTGTTTTGCATCTACTAACACAAAATCAAGAAAACTGATATATCGGAAGCCACACTGGAAAAAAACTGGTGTAAAACTATTAACACTGTAATGCTCATTTAATAAAAGAGAAGTTTGCTTTATTGTAATTGTTTTTAGGAACCAATATCGGTACAGTACGTTTTCTGGATGTATTTTTTTCTCCTAACAAAATTTTCAGGAAATATTTCTATTGATAGCTGAGTTATAAACTTCGAAAACTAGCGTCAAAGGAACTTTGCACAGTCGGAAAATCAAACAGTAGCAGTGGCATAACCAGGATTTTTGTCAGACATTCTGACAAAATTTTGAATATCTGTATTACAAAAACGTTATATTAAACGGGTAAATAATAATTATTTTATAAATGATTATTTTATTAATATATTTAGTATATTTTTTTATTCGTTACATATATATGCCATGGTGTATAAAATATAAGCAATACCTATGCAATTACGAAAATAAACATGTGAAACAAAATGAACCGCAAAAATAATACATAAAAAATGAATTATAGACATAAAAGTTTATATTTTTAAAAACATTGAATAAATACTTCAGTTGTACAATGTATATCGCAGTATTAGTTTTCTAAAAACGTGCCACAAGACTAGATTTCAGTATCAGCAGAGTACAACGTACCTGATGATGTAAACAGGAAAAAATATCCGATATTTTTATAATTATAATACCTAAGTTTATTTAGGTATATTATTAAGATTATTTAAGTATATTAAGATTATTATAATACTTAAGCATTTAATTATAATTTCTATGATTTTTTTGCAAATTTTAATTGGTGATTTTGATATTATTAAATTGTGATTATTGTCATTAATGTGGTTTTTGTGGTATTCTGTTAGTATTTAAATGTTAAAAAATAAATATTTCATTTTGTTTCCTGTTTTGTTTTCTCATACTCTCTTATTATAACATTTATAAATATACAGAGTTGTTTTAAACACGTACATTTGAATTTGCTGTTAATATTAAATATTAATAAAAATATATATTCCCCCACCTTCATGTAGTCTCGAAGTTTATATCTTCCCCCCCACTGTTGTAAACCCTCTGGATTCAACACTTATCAGATAAGGCAGAAAAATGCTGCTATGACAGGCCCTACGAGAAAATATTTAATCCTGGTGACTCGTGGTTGCAGATTACTTTTTACTCTTTATACAGTCTTAATAGTGTCTTTGTTCTGTTGTTCACTTAGGACCAACCCTTCCTAGCATTCAGTGGAGGTTTAGAGATTTTCAGGTGAAAGATTAACAAGAGATAAGAAATTATGGATGGGGGGAAGCCTAATCAATGACTGTTCTGATATGACATCACAGGCTAGTTCAATAAAATGTTCGTTAAATATGAAATGAAAAACCAAATAAATAACAGCAAATTGTTAGTTCTCGAACAAACAAAAGAACAAGAAAAATCGAAATTAATTCATTTTGCTCTAAAACAAAACCAAGTTGACAAACAGAACAGAAACATACAAACTGTTCTTATTAGGACGTGCAAAAAAGTGTCGAAACTTCATTTATAATTTTCTCCAAAATTGGTAGTTGCATACCATGAAAAGCCATCAACAACACAGTATCAGCGATCTGGCCAAATTCATCAACTGGTTGCAGCTTTCGTCTGGGACAAGCATGGTTTAAGAAAATAGAAAATCTAGAACTGGCAAATCAGTATAGAAATAAAGACAGCCAAGGTGTAAAATGGATGTGCTATTTGTTTGGTTTGTCTTCTATATGAAATTAGCAAAAACTGATTCGTCTTTGATTTTAGGGAGATTTCAAACCAAAAGTAAAGCCGCAACGAAATTGGTCGATTATTTAGTTGAAAATTACATAGCAAAAAAATATCACTTTTCTTCCTAGTACATTTGAAAGAAAGATTTAAATAACTGCACATGCAATAGTATATTAAATTTTTTTTCTTAACTATAAAATACTGAAGTTAAAACCTAGGCATGTTTCGTTTGATTACATAATAAAAGGGATATTTTTTTCACATATATATTTTCCTGTTACCATGTTAGATAGTCTTGCTTTCTTGCCCCTTTGTGTTGTTTCCCATGGTACGAATTTTTTAAGAAGAATCATGCCTGCTGCTGCTGCTGCTGTTGATCTCGTGGATTATTTTCATTGCACGTACATTAGTGGCTGTTTCAGACGAGTAACACAATACTTACAAAGGGTTTTTAAAATTTTGTAAAATTTCTGCTCTTTTATTTTCAGCACTTTGCTTTGGAATGTACATGATTCTACTCTTGCTGATAAAGAAACACAATTAACAACCAATGAGAAAGTTGGAATCATCGCTTCATGCTTTCATTTATTTAAATGTCTCTTTTTATCCATATGTAGCTTCGATGTTTTTCTTATTTCGATAAATATATAATTACAATTGTCTTTTTTGTCGATATCAGATATCTGTATAAATCAATTCTTGCAATGCTTCTATTGGAATGAGCAGAAGCCTGGAAAACAAGATGCAGGATATTCCAGAGACTGCTGGGAGTCATTGCGGTACAAGTAAACACATGGGTTGTGTTAGGGTAGCTAAGAATAGGAACAGGTGCATGTATACTTGCGTGTACACCATCCTAGGAGTTTGGTAAATAAATTTGATGAATCTGAGGTATTGCTCAAAGCATCAAAGGCAGATATTGTTGGGATATCAGAGATATGGTGTCACACAGATATAAGGAATGCAGAATTGGAATTTGGGGAGTACAATGTCTACAGAAAGGATAGAAAGGACAGGAAGGGAGGAGGGATTATGCTATTAGTTAAGAAATATAAAATCCAAGGAAGTGAAGCCAGTTGACATCGCTGGACAGTGCAGTGTCCAGTCAGTTTGTGACATAAGCATTGGGAGATAAAAATTGAGAGTAGGAGTGTGCTATAGGCCAGCAAATCAGAGAGTCTTATAATGAAGGATTTTAATTTCCCAGATATTTACTGGAATTTGTGGGTTGGTCACTCACACACTAGCAAGGCTTTTGTGGATTTATTGGATGATTGTTTTCTACATCAGCATGTTTGGAAGGCAACTAGAGGAAGTAATACTCTTGATTTGATTATCAATAGTGATTCTTCAAGCTTTAAGAATCTGCAGATAAAGGAACCACTAGGTGGCAGTGATCACAGTGTACTGAAGTGGGATTCACTCAAAGAGGTAACTACCATCAGGGGTAAAGGGAAGAATTATTGCTTTCGTAAAGGTGACTACGATGGACTGAGACAGTATTTAAATTCTATACAGTGGGACCAACTGATGATGTTACCAAGAGCAAATTCAATATGGCAAGCATTCAAAGAACTTATCTTGGAAGCTACTAGGCTTTATATAGCAACTAAGAAATATTGTTCAAGGTTTAGGCCTAAATGGATGTCAGATGAACTAATGAGACACATGGTAGAGAAAAAAATGCATGGGATACATATAAATTAACACATGACACAGAAACCTATGATAGATATAAGCTGTTCTGTAACCAAGTCACAAAGGCGGTTAGGCAGGCAAAGGCAGATTATGAGAAATCTTTGGCAAAGGATACAAAGAAAAACAGCAAAGAGTTCTTTACTTATGTAAACTCCAGAAGGAAGGGGGTGAATCAGATTGGTCCACTTGATATCGATGGTTCAAATGTTGATGATCCTACTCAGGTAGCTAACAAACTAAATGAATATTTTTCATCGACATTCAGACATGAGGAGTTATTCAGCGAGGGTAATGCCAGAGGTGTATTCAGCTCTGGCAGTAAGCTAGATAATCTTGTAATAACTGACAGTAAAATGGAGGAGAAATTGTTGAAGATAAACACAAGAAAGGCACCTGAGGTGGATGTGATCTATCCAGTTATATTAAAGGAGGCAGCAAAGGAAGTAAGCAAACCCTTAGCCATAATTATGAGAGCTTCTTTGGACTCAGGGGAGGTACTCATAGACTGGAGATGTGCAAATGTAACCCAATTCACAAAGGAGGATCAAAGGCTGACACAAGTAATTATAGACCTGTGAGTTTAACTTCTGTTCCAGGAAAATTAATGGAGGCACTGGTTAAAGCAGAACTGAAGTCTTGTCTAGATTATCCTTGTTAAGGATAATCTAGACAAGACTTCAGTTATAGCTCGGACACGGCATGGTTTTGTTAAGGGGAAGTTTTTCCCTGACCAATTTGATTGGATACTATGATGCAGTCACAAAAGAGCATCCAGCTCTTTTGTGACAGCATCTATAACTGTGAGCTATAACAAGACTTCAGTTATAGTTCGGACACAGCATGGTTTTTGTTAAGGAGAAGTCCTGCCTGACCAATTTGATTGGATACTATGATGCAGTCACAAAAGAACTGGATGCAGGGAATAACTTTGATATTATATACTTGGATCTTAGAAAGGCTTTTGATACTGTTGCACATGGAAGACTACTGCATAAATTGAAGCAGCGTGGCATTGGAGGCAAATTGCTGCTAGGAATAAATGGGTGGTTGAGGGGGAGAAAACAGAGAGTGGTAATCAATGGACAATGCTCATCGTGGACTAATGTTATCAGTGGAGTCCCTCAGGGTTCAGTGTTGGGTCCATTATTGTTTTCTGTATTTATAAATAATATTGATGATGGTATATCAAGCTTAATGTCCAAGTTTGCAGACAATACAAATGTTGGCGGGGTTGTTAAGGACACTACTGACGCTATGCTGCTGCAACAGGATCTGGAAAGGTTGAACAGATGGGCTGAGAGGTGGCAAATGAAGTTTAACATTGACAAATGTAAAGTACTGCATATGGGAAACAGTAACCCCAGAGCAACGTATCAACTCTGCGGTACTACACTGACAGTGGAAGAGAATGAAAAGGACCTGGGGGTAATTGTGCAGGCAGATATGAAGTTCTCTGAGCAGTGCAGACAGGCTGCAAGAGTAGCTCATGGAGTATTGTCAATGATATAATGGAATTTTTCTAGCAGGGATAAGGAGGTGATTATTCCCTTGTATAAGGCAATGGTCAGGCCACACCTTGGGAGAGGATGTAGAGCTGCTGGAACGAGTACAGAGAAGGGCAACAAGATTAGTGAATGGAACAAAGGGTTGCTCTTACAAAGAAAGTCTTAAGTTGCAAATTACAGTGTCTGGAGACTAGGCACCGGCAAGGTGTTCTGATAGAGGTGTATAAAGCCTTGAATGGTTTGAGCATGCTCAATGCTGATGGGATTTTTCCTCTTGCTCAGAATAATCACTTGAGAGGGCATAAATTCAAATTGAGGAAAGACAGATGTAGACAGATAGATTTGCATAAATTTGCCTTTAGCCAGCGGGTAGTTGGTTGGTGGAACAGGCTTGCATTCCTCGTTGTGGAAGTTGATAGCCTAAATAAATTTAAGGCTCGGCTGGACAGGTATTTCGAATGAACATTATGCAGCATAATGGTCAGTCTATTTTTTCTATTTTTGTTTTATTGTGAATGGTTTAAATCTCTGTTTGGTGATATTTCACATAAATTTGGACCTGGTGCCCATCAGAGGGGGCACCGCTAAATTTCTATTTAATTGGCTTTAAATTTCAAGGAATTATTATTCGTATAATTAGATTTTCTAAATTATTTTAGAGTTTACGTTGCAATATATTTTTATTCTTGTTACCTTTCTCTTCCTTCCCTGTTAGATTTAATCTAGGTTTAATTTTGTTTTTTCGTTCGTCTTGCCGTACTGCTGGCATTATTTTATTATTTTAAACCTTATTCTAATTTATATGACTATATTTCTAGCATCATGTAGAGGAATATGCTTTTTGCTGCCTCTGATGTGTGCTGTACCCTCCTTTTTATTTTTATTAAGTAATACTTCTTTTCCAACATTATTTAAATATAATTACACACACACACACACACACACACACACACACACACACACACACACACACACACACACACACACACACACACACACACACACACACACACATTCTATTTCAATCCATTTGCAACATGTGTGCATAAATGTTTCTTGTTTTGGGTGGCCCCTAGACATAAGTCAAACTCCACCTTGAGGTATTCTGTGATTGGAAACAGTACAACTGTCTACTGGCCTATCCCACTTCTTTGCCAGGGATCAAGAGCCACTTGCGCAGTGGAATCCTGACGTCCGTCCTTAGGCACAAGGAGCCGGGCCTGGTTCTACTATCTTGTGCACTCACACACAGAGTGAATCTTCCATCGGAGAGAGTGCAATACCAATGGATGAATATCCATTGGTATTGCACTCTCTCCGATGGAAGCGACTCGGTTCTCATTCATGTTGTGTTTTTCTACATTGCAATAGGTATTAATATAACAAACAAACAAAACATCAGACCAACTGGTCAACTCAAATCACACAATGATAATTATTACTTCGACCATTTGGCCTCGTGGAGGGGACGGGCAATCACAACCCCACTATGAGGAGGTAGGTCAACTACTACCAGCAGGGCATCACCCTCCATCTCAAATAAGCATTTTTTTACAACAATAAAATAACAAGTTTTTATAATTGTTGAATAACTCCACAAGTTTTCTTCAGTAAGAGTGAGCATCCCTCGCTCCAGTCTTGCTCTCAAATCCACATTAAAGGGACAAAAAAAGCAGAATGTGGAGGCCAGTCTCAGGTTCTCCGCTCTCACAGGCCTCCGAGGGGACAACCCCAAACAGAACAACCTAGACCTCAGGCCATGTCCAGCGAGAACAGCACCAGCCGCATACCCATATTGGAGCCAGGATCATCGATCCTGACTCATTATCTGGACCGACAGCATAAAGGCATATAAATGTCTACCTTTTTCAGAATTGGTCCATTGCAATTGCCAAATGGCACCAATTCATCAATGACTCGCCATCGCTCCGCTGGCAAATCGAGCAAAGCAGCAGCCTGCCTCACCGAACACGACTTGACGCCAAAAAATCTGTCAGGCGAGTCCCCACTTATAAGTATACTGCAGGCGCATACTGCGCTACGACCAACTCTGCAAGCATCTTACCGGCCAGGACACACAAGGCATCCGTAGCCACAGTCCTACAAGCCCTGGTGATACCAAGGAGAGCAAACCTATGTGCAGATGATAAGATCCTGCGGACATGAGTGTTCTACAGACCCTCCGCAAGCCCCAGCCGCGTAAGTCAGGATCAGGGTAAAGATAGTGTCATAAAAGGAGGTGGAGGGCACCCCCACCTTTATACCCCAATCTATGTGTGTTACTCGCTGGAGCTTGGCATACAACCGTTTCACTTTATCCCACACATATGTGGCATGCGCCACAAAGGACAATCTTTCCCCTAGGATAACACCCAGGTACATGATTTTCTTCACAACTCTACGCAAGAAGTCACCAGAGCGACAAACAGGAGGCTGCATCCAACTGAGGCATCCCCCCCCAGAAGAACAGCAACAGACTTTTCCTGAGAAACTTGCAGCTTATGCAGATTTGCCCAGTCTAAAAACTGGGAAAAGGAAGCAGCTGTTTGCTCCTCAAGTAATCAGCGGATCTCACCAATATTACAACATCATCTGCATAAGTCACGATGTACATGCTTTCCACATGCTGCATCAATAGGAACTCATCAAGAACCCAATTCCAATGCATCAGCCCCGGGACTGAAACATGTGGACAGCCTCTATGGACTGCTTTCTCACATTCAACGAATGGAGTCCTAATTATCACCTGCCTTCCAAGGAGATAATCCTCAAGAACGTGGTAAGATTCCCTGGACATCAGAGAGAGTGCAATACCGATGGAAGAATATATAGAACTACAGACAGGAGAGGAGGAGGGGAGGGAGTTATCCTCTTAATTAAGAAGCACACAAAATCTAAGGCAGTGCAACTAGTTGACATGGGTCGCCAGTGCAATGAGTCAGTCAGTTTGGTGTGCGACAAAAATCACTGGGAAAACAAAAATGGGATTAGACATTTTGCGGGCCAAATGGCTGTATTGAGTACAGAGAAAAAGTGTGGGCCAGTAAATCAGAATGTCTCACAATGGGGATTTTAACTTTCCAGAGAATAAATATAAGTACTTAATGCTGTGGATACGATTATGTCAATGTCTTCATCAAGGGTCAGCCACCAAAATCAAAGGATATACAGCAAGAAGTAAGGCCTCTGTTTCTGACATGAAGCTTGTGGGTTGGTAATTCCCACACTAGAAAGACTTGGATTTTTTGGATGACTGTTTCTACAGCAGCATGTTTGAGAGGCAACAGGAGACAATAATACTCTTGATCCGATTATCAGCAGTGGTTCTTTGTGCCATAAGAATCTGCAGATATAAGAACAACTAGGTGGCAGTGATCACAATGTATTGATGTGGGATTTATTTAAAGATATATCTACCAGAAAGCATGCATAAGAGGAAGGGTTTTTGCTTTTGTAAAGGAGTCTACAGTGGTCTCAGACAGTTCTATACAGTGAGACCAACTAATTTTTTACCAAGAATGAATTCTAAATAAGCATTCAGGGAAATAATCGTAGAAGCTACTAAGCTTTTTTGCAGGCCAAAAGCTTTTGCATGGGATGCATATAAAATATCAAGTGATACAGAGGTTTATGGTAGATATAAACAAGTCAGCAATCACATCACAAAAGAGGTTAGGTAAGCCAAGGCAGATTACAAGAAGTCTCTGGCAAAGAATGCCAATAAAACCACCAAAGGCTTCTTTACTTATATGAATAGTAGAAGGAAGAGACTGAATCACATTGGGGTACTCTATGTCGATGGTTTTACTGTAGATGATCCTGCCAGGTTGCTGACATGCTCAATGTGTATTTTACATTTACATTCACACACGAGGAATTTTTTAGGGAGAGGGATTCCAGAAGTTTATCAAACTCTAACAGTGAGCTAAATGATTTTGTGATAACTGGGAGAAAAGTGAAAGAGAAATTGAAGTTAAAACATAAAAAAGGCACCTAGGGTGGATGGTATCTATCCAGTTATATTAAGAGAGGCAGTAAAGGAGGCAAGCAAACCCCTTAGTCATAATTCTAGGAGCATCTTTGGATTTAGGTGAGGTTCCTATGGACTGGAGCAAATGTATCCCTCAATTCACAAAGAGGGATCAAAGGGCGACTTGAATAAGTACAGACCTGGTAGTTATTATTTTCATTATTTTCCCTTGAACAGAAGTTCTATAGAAAATAATGAAAATAATAGCTGACTAGTTATAAAATTTGATTGGACTCTATGATGCAGTAACAAAGGAACTGGATGCAAAAAATAATTTTGATATCATATACTTGGACTTTGGAAAAGCTTTTGATACTGTTACACATAATAGACTGCTGTACAAATTAGAGCAGTGTGGCAAAGGGCAAGTTACTGCTAGGGGTAAAGGGATGGTTTAGTAGGAGAAGACAGAGTTGTATATCAATGGGCATTGCTCTTAGTGGATAATGTTATCACTGGAGTCCCACAAGGTTTGGTGTTGGGCATATTGTTTTCTGTATTTATTAATGATATTGTTGAAGACATAGCAGGCTTAATGTCTAAGTTTGCAGATACAAAGGTTGGCAGGGTGGTTAATGACAGTAGAGAAGGCATGCTGCTGCAACAAGATCTAAAAAAATAGGCAGATGGGCTGAGATTTGGCAACTGAGGTTTAACACTGACAAATGTAATGTACTGCATATGGGTAACAGTAACATATGAACTGTGTGGTACTACACTAAAGTAGTGGAAAATGAAAAGGAAAATGAAAATGGGGGTAATTGTGCAGTCTGATGAAGTTCTCTGAGACAGTGCAGACAGGCTCCAAGGCAGCTCATGGGGTTCTGTCAATGATAAACAGGAATTTTGCTAGCAGTGATAAGGAAGTGATTATCCCATTGTATAAAACTATAGTCAGGACACATTTTGAGTACTGCATGCAGGTCTGGAGGCCTCATTTTAGGAAGAGTTCAAAGCTGCTGGAACGGGCACAGAGAAGAGCAACAAGATTGATGAGGGGAAACAAAGGGTTGCTCTTACCAAGAGCTTTGATTCTGAAAATTGCAATGTCTGGAGCTAGGCACCTGTGAGGTGATCTGTTAAAGGTGTTTAAGGCTCTTTGCCTGAAGTTAGCTCTTCAGACATTGTTCTTTAATCCAGGTTCAATTCTCAGATAGCCAGTGATTAAGAAGCACTTTATGCTTTTTGTTGTTTTTTTTTGTTGTTTTTTGGTTTTTAGGAGCATTAGCAACTAAGGCCATATTGCTCCGAGAATATGCGGTGGTCAATCCCTGACCTTTCCGCATCCTTCGTATTTGGTGGTGACGGGCTCGAAACCCGGTGTAATCAAGAAGCGTGTGCTACGCACTGCTGCTCCTTCCCACCTGGCTACAGAGGTGCCTTTATGCTTTTTGTAAAATAGATCAGTAAACACCAAATGAATTTAGTAACTACATAGAAAAGTAAAACTTATTTTAGTGACAAATAAACAATGAAATGAATAATCTTACCAAGTGTGTTCCCAGGGATTATATGCATAAAGAAAGTCAACTAAAGCTGCTTCTTTTCCGTATGAATGATAACCACCATAAACATAAATCCTTTGTGTTCCTCTATCATAAACACTTGTGTGTCCAAATCCACCTTTTACTATAGCTCCACGAGTTTCTATAAGTTCCCAAGTATCAGATGCTTTAAAAAAAAAATTCTTGATATTTAGTAACAATTTGTTATTCAATTTAATCATAAATAGAACTTCTGAAAACTCAAATTTATGAATTTCACAAGTTAGTAATCAATTTTCTAATGATTTTTTGGAAACCATCGGGAAACTTGGAAATTGGAAGTCTTTATACGAGATCTTCAGTTGAAATGCTCCAGATTGCACTCCGGCACTCTTTGAATTAAATTCCCATACACTTCTTCCAGGTTAATAGATTAATTAATGCATGCCATACAATGCAGGAAATAAATTACTAATGTCTCCACAAAATATAACTGTGTTCTTTGCTTGGTTTCCTCCACTTACCACCACAATTCTGTTCAATTATACAATATTGGCTATTCAAAATCTTTAAGTTCTATGGTCTCTAAAATTGACTACAGCTACATATTTAAAATAACTTTATTTTACAGAACTACAATACAGGATAAACTACAGTTACAACAATAGGGCACTAAATATCACCTGGTTGCCATTAATGCTGCTTATGAAAAGCAAGTGTCAACATTAAGATATTAAAAATTACATCTTTACTAAAAAATCAAATATTAGTATTGGCAAAATGATTCAAGGAAACAGTTTATGGAACATCAGCTAAAAAAAAAGTATGAACAAAGCTGTCAAAATTTATACAAAAAAATGTGTAGTAGTTTCACTTGATGTCCCCAATGCATTTTACATGCTTCATATGATGAGTGATTATATTTTGTCTTGCAAAGCAATACATCAATTGGCACAAAATGCAAACTTGCTTCCTTTTTCTGTTAAAAATAATGAGGATCATACATACACATCCACAAATTCTTGAAAATAATATTTGCTTTCATCACCTAATATAGTATTTGAAATAACAGTAATTATTATTATTATTATTATTAGCCATATGGTGCAAGGAAGCCTGAAACTTATGCTGCACCAGCCAAAAAAAAAAAAAATTCCCGAGTTACCCTGTGAGAGAGAGAGAGAGAGAGAGAGAGAGAGAGAGAGTCAGAAATAGAAGGGAATCACCAAGAAAGAGAAGAATGATGATATCCAGCTCAGGACTCTGGGTGTGCCAAGCCCATACTCACCAGATGTGAGCCCCTGGGGTTGTAACATTTTACATTAAATCTTGACTGTTATTAACTAGGCTCAATTCTTTCACAGCCACAGAAAGTACAGACAGTGAATGCCAAAGAAATGAACAAACACACAGCTACCATATTTTGACATTCAAAAAGCTGGACAACTGCTAATTATAATCCGGATATTTCTTTAAGAAAGCATTAGAACTGTTGACCAATATGCTTTCAACATCATCTAATCCAGGATTTTTGCCTGGATAGTCTGTTAGACACCAATTGATTATGACAACTTCAAGACAGTCTTCCAGATTTTGTCTCTTTCAGAAATGTTCAGTCAAAGCTTTGTTCGTGACAATGGCCCTGTTGTCTCTACTTGGCAGTAAAATGCATTTCTAAAGTTCCACCAGAAAGAAAACTGAAACAAGTTTTTTTTTTTTTTTTTTAATATGTCCAGCTGAATATCCTTTCACACTCAACATTTATATGAGGAATTGTTAAAACACCAAGCTGTTTTCCTTGGGGAGTTCATTAATTTGTCTTTATTTTTTAATTATTTAGAAAAAAAAAAAAAAACTTTTGGATCATGATCTGGATTTGGGCATGAGCCAGTGCTACTCAACTACTGACTCCTGTCCAAAAGTTCTCTTTTGTCTTATCTCACTATTTCAAGCCTTTTCGTTAGAGCTGCCACTATTTTACCAATCTAGTTAAACAATTACCCAAATGAGGGTAGGGATGTGTTACAGGCTATTATGCTTATGCCAAGAAAGGTTAGGAGTTAGGATTATCACAAGTGATATACATGATTATGTACAGAAATTACTGAAATACAAAGAGAATCTGGGTTTCAGAAGAATTAAATTAACTGCTTTATTAAATATATCAGCAAATATTAAAAAAAGAATTAAATTAACTGCTTTATTAAATACATCAGCAAATATTAAAAAATATTTGCTGATGCTATCGAGGCAGTGTTAGGTGGGTCGGAAAACTGCTAGCTTGGGGGGAGACAAAGACCAATAGATTGACAGTAGCCACTGGCAGAGGTGAAAGAGATTCTTGCACTGCTTCTATTAGAATGAGCAGAAGCCTGAAAAACAAGATGCATGGTATTTCAGAGACTGCTGGGAGCCATTGCGGTACAAGTAAACACATGGGTTGTGTTAGGGTAGCTAAGAATAGAAACAGGTGCAGGTATACTTGCGTGTACACCAATGCTAGGAGTTTAGTAAATAAATTTGATGAATTTGAGGTATTGCTCAAAACATCAAAGGCAGATATTGTTGGGATATCAGAGCCGTGGTGTCACACAGATATAAGGGATGCAGAAATGCAATTTGGGGAGTACAACGTCTACAGAAAGGATAGACAGGATAGGAAGTGGGGAGGGATTATGCTATTAGTTAAGAAACACATAAAAACCAAGGAAGTGAAGCCAGTCGACATCGCTGGACAGTGCAGTGTTGAGTCAGTTTGATGTGACATAAGCATTGGGAGATCAAAATTGAGAGTAGGAGTGTGCTATAGGCCTAATGACTCTGATGAGTATAATAAGGAACTGTACAGGGAAATAGAGTGGGCCAGTAAATCAGAGAGTCTTATAATGGGAGATTTTAATTTCCCAGATATTGACTGGAATTTGGGGGCTGGTTACTCACACACTAGCAGGGCTTTTGTGGATTTATTGGATGATTGTTTTCTACATCAGCATGTTCGGGAGGCAACTAGAGGGAGTAATACTCTTGATTTGATTATCAGCAGTGATTCTTCATGCATTAAGAATCTGCAGATAAATGAACCACTAGGTGGCAGTGATCACAGTGTGCTGAAGTGGGATTTACTGAAAGAGGTAACTACCATTAGGGGTAAAGGGAAGGGTTATTGCTTCCATAAAGGCGACTACGATGGACTGAGACAGTATTTAAATTCTATACAGTGGGATCAACTGATGATGTTACCAACAGCAAATTCAAAATGGGAAGCATTCAAAGAACTTATCTTGGAAGCTACTAGGCTTTACATACCAACTAAGAAATATTGTTCAAGGTTTAGGCCAAAATGGATGTCAGATGAACTAATGAGGCATATGGCAGAGAAGAAAAATGCATGGGATACTTACAAATTAACACATGACACAGAAGCCTATGATAGATACAAGTTGATATGCAACCAAGTTACAAAGGAGGTTAGGCAGGCGAAGGCAGATTACGAGAAATCCTTGGCAAGGGATGCAAAGAAAAACAGCAAAGAGTTCTTTACTTATGTAAACTCTAGAAGGAAGAGGATGAATCAGATTGGTCCACTTGATATTGATGGGTCAACTGTTGATGATCCTGCTCAGGTAGCTAACAAACTAAATGAATATTTTGCATCGACATTCACACATGAGTTATTCAGCAAGGGGAATGCCAGAGGTGTATTCAACTCTAGCAGTAAGCTACAGAATCTTGAAATAACTGGGAGTAAAGTGGAGGAGAAACTGTTGAAGATAAACACAAGAAAGGCACCCAGGGTGGATGGGATCTATCCAGTTATATTAAAGGAGGCAGCAAAGGAAGTAAGCAAACCCTTAGCCATAATTATGAGAGTTTCCTTGGACTCAGGGGAGGTACCCATAGACTGGAAATGTGCAAATGTGACCCCAATTCACAAAGGAGGATCAAAGGCTGACACAAGTAATTATAGACCTGTGAGCTTAACTTCTGTTCCAGGAAAATTAATGGAGGCACTGGTTAAAGAAGCACTGCAGGATCATTTAGACAAGACTTCAGTTATAGCTCAGACACAGCATGGTTTTGTTAAGGGGAAGTCTTGCCTGACCAACTTGATTGGATACTATGATGCAGTCACAAAAGAACTGGATGCAGGGAATAACTTTGATATTATATACTTGGATCTTAGAAAGGCTTTTGATACTGTTGCACATGGAAGACTGCTACACAAATTGGAGCAGTGTGACATTGGAGGCAAATTGCTGCTATGGATAAAGGGGTGGTTGAGGGGGAGAAGACAGAGAGTGGTTATCAATGGACACTGCTCATCGTGGACTAATGTTATTAGTGGAGTCCCTCAGGGCTCAGTGTTGGGTCCATTATTGTTTTCTGTATTTATAAATGATATTGATGATGGTATATCAAGCTTAATGTCCAAGTTTGCAGATGATACAAAGGTTGGCAGGGTTGTCAAGGACACTACTGACACTATGCTGCTGCAACAGGATCTGGAAAGGTTGAGCAGATGGGCTGAGAGGTGGCAAATGAAGTTTAACATTGACAAATGTAAAGTACTACACATGGGAAAAAGCAACCCCAGAGCAACGTATCAACTCTGTGGTACTACACTGACAGTGGTAGAGAATGAAAGGGACTTGGGGGTGATTGTGCAGGCAGATATGAAGTTCTCTGAGCAGTGCAGACGGGCTGTAAGAGTAGCTCATGGAGTTATTGTCAATGATATACAGGAATTTTTCCAGCAGGGATAAGGAGGTGATTATTCCATTGTATAAGGCAATGGTCAGGCCACACCTAGAGTACTGTATACAGGTCTGGAGGCCTCATTTCAAGAAGGATGTAGAGCTGCTGGAACGAGTACAGAGAAGGGCAACAAGATTAGTGAATGGAACAAAGGGGTGCTCTTACGAAGAAAGGCTTAAGTTTTGCAAATTACAGTGTCTGGAGACTAGGCACCAGCGAGGTGATCTGATAGAGGTGTATAAAGCCTTGAATGGTTTAAGCATGCTCAATGCTGATGGGATTCTTCCTCTAGCTCAGAAAAATCACCTGAGAGGGCATAAATTCAAATTGAGGAAAGACAGATGTAGGATAGACGTGCGGAAATTTGCCTTTAGCCAGCGGGTGGTTGGTTGGTGGAACAGACTGCCATCCCTTGTGGTGGAGGTTGATAGCCTAAATAAGTTTAAGGCTCAGCTGGACAGGTATTTTGAACAAACAGAGGGGTGAAGTGGAAGTGGGTTTTTTTTTTGGCTGATGCTGCATAAGCTTTCTTTCTTGCATCAAATGCCTCTACTAATGCTAATGCTAACTGTTTCCTTCTCTCTCCACTCGAGAATTACTTAATGATTAGCATTTAAGGAACTGGTGGTGGCTATTCAAAATTTGACAAATTGGAAGGTGGATTGTAATCTACTGCCATCATCAAAACTACGGGCAGAATTTCCACTCAATGAAAGGATATCATTAATGCAAAGTGTGATCAAAGTTAGGAGACTGAACTTTATATTGGGGAGATGATAAAGCCCACCATCTATTAAGATTGGTTCTCCTCCAAAGTAGCTCCATGACTACATACACCAATTACATTTTTGCAACTTCTCGTAGCATTCCTGGTTGGAATTGATAGCTGGGTTATTTTCTGAATAAATTTCTCAGTTGTTGCAAATCTGTGAACTTCCAAGAGGATTTTATGCTAGGTATGTGTGTAGGGGGGGAGGGGGACACAGAGCTAAATTTGGTGAGTATAGCAGTTGGAGAACACCAAACTTGGCACTCTGTAAGAAATTCTTGAAAGGAAAACACTGAGCAAGTTGGTGAGTTATAATGCAAGTGCCAGTTCCCCGAAGTACACCTTTCTGGCCAATTTTAACAAACATCATTGTGCAATTGCTATGGAACTGTTTTACAGTATTCCTCATTCACTATTTGATCATGTGGGACAAATTCATAATGAACAATGCAATTAAACAAAAATATAAAAACAAAAAACATGATCTTCACATTTTATCATATTTTGCTTATTTTGGGGACTGGTGAAGAAGGAATCTTCCATCTTCTTTTGTTTCCAGGTCACAGACAGCCAGCCATCTATTCATCCAAGCATAATTCATCACCAGTAATGATGGAAGAAACAAATGGGTTAGTATGTTGATGAAGGTACTGAAAGGCATGAACTCACTGCCATCTGTGATCATCAGTGATGGTGCAAGGCATAAACTTGATTGAAACATATTACACTCCCAAATCCTGTGAAAAATTGATTGATATAGTCCTAAGAAATGCCAAATTCACTAGCAACTTCAAGGCCAGACACCTCGACCACATTCATTAGATCACAAACATGAGTGATTGAATCACTGATTTCTGAAGTTGAATGGTGGCCAGAGCAGGTATTTCTTTGAGGGACAAGTAAGCTTTGCAAATCACTGAAAACCTTCAAATGAAGGCAGAACCTTCCATGAAAGATGTGATTTAACCTACCGTTGCACTTTTTCCCAATTTAAAAAAAAACTGCAATTTAGTTGCTGAGTAAAATCACTCATTTTAAAAGGCAAAAAAACACACACAATAAAATGCATTTTATTCAGTGTATACTAAATCAGTCTTAATACAGATAAATGCATGATTCATGTGTTACTATTTCTAGATGAGTCACTAAACGTTGTCACAAGTTGCAACTCATTACAACATTGCAATTTCAAGATATGAAGTCAGCTCCTGAATTTTCTGATTACAGAACACAGCGAGAAACGACAAGTAGTTGAGGTCAGAAGACAGCCATCTACCATCAAATGGAATGAGCAGTCAGAGAGAAATCTGACAAAAAACAGATGACACACCATTACATGAAGGCTTGTTTAGAAGACCTTTGTACCAAACATGAACAAAAGCGATACAAACGTTGTGAACGAACACTTGAAAAATTACCTTTAATTTTCTATGGAATTTGCCCAAGGATGAACCAAGATATTATCAGTGGCTCAGCAGTGTTAGTATCCACATTGGCAACCATTAACCCAGCAATGGTGGCACCCAAAATGAAGCAAAACTGGCAGTGAGTCACCTGACATGTGCCCAACTTTTTTTTTAATTTGTGGAATTTCTGTTTTTTTAAATTCTGCCTAAACAATATTAATATTTCATTTCAGGACTTTTTGCAATCCATTAAGAAATGGACTGCAATAAGTCTTGAAAAAGAATGAGCCAAAACCAGAATTTCATCACAATCAGAATCAGAATGAAGCAAAGTTATTATTATTGATATATATATATATATTTTTTATTTTTTGCATGAAGTGACATGCAGTGAAGCAGCAATTGGTCAATGCCACTGTTTCCATATCATATTATCCTATGAGTAATGTACTAATTCTTTTCCTGATTTGGTGACCTTGATAAATAACAGAATGGATAGGGTTGTCCATCCAAAGAGGAGAAGACGGCAAATAAAATTAGTGATGATTCATCTGTTCGGTTGTGCAAAACACAAAGTGCTTTTTTGAATAAAGAGCCATTAGCCAGGATTATAGATGCAAAAATAAAGTTATATAAATGCAAAAATAAGGCTCTTTATCTTGATTTACTTTATTGAAGTGAAGATGAGATTTTTATTGCATGGAGCAGGTGTGCAGTGAAGTGGCAACTGGTCAATGGCTTTATGGGTTGAGGTTATGAACTGGCCAGCCAAAGAATTGAGCTCCTGGAAACATAATTTTATTGAAACATTTTTCTATATTTTTACTTAATTAACATATCAAACTGCATTCAAAATAGTTTTAAATAGTTTAAACAGTAAATAAGTGGGGCAACAAAGAGCTTGGTGAGCTCATTTTAATTTCTTCGTGGGCAGCCACCCTGTTCTTCATGCTCTTATAAACACCCATCAAAATACTAAGTTCATGTTTAATTTTCTTGCACTCTTTGCACTAAATAGCACACAAAGATATAATATAATAGAGCTGTCCTAGCAGCCTGTCTGCACTGCTCAGAGAACTTCATATCAGACTGCACAATTACCCCCAGATCCTTTTCAAATTCCACTATCTGAGTGTAGTACCACACAGCTGATATGTTACTCTGGGATTATTGTGACTAATACGCAGTATCTTGCATTTGCCAATGTTAAACTCTGTCATTTCTCAGCCCAAATTGAGGAAAGATAGTTGCAGAACAGATGCACAGGAGCCTCCAGCCAGCATTTAGATTATTATTGGAACAGACTGCCATTTCTTTGTTGTGTAATTGAATAATATGAATAAATTTAGAGCAGAACTCAGCACTGCATTGAAGGGGACTGACAGATAATGAGGAAAGTGTTTTTTTTTGTTTTTTTTGATGTATTAGTATTAATAGTGGCAAATGATGCAAGAAAGCAAGCTCATACAGTATCAACCAAAATAAAAAAAATAATAATAAAAATTTTAAAAAATTCATTTCACCTATCTATCCCCTCCAATAAACATCTCAATCAGATCACCTCACAGGTTCCTAAGTCTCCAGATGCTGCAATTTGCAGAAATAAAGCAAATTAATTTTTATAGATCTCGTTGCAGCAGCATACCTTCATTACTGTCATTTACCACCCTGCCAATCTTAGTGTCATTTGCAAACTTAGTCATTAAGCTGATATACCCTTATCAATATCATTGATAAAAAAAAAAAATATATATATATATATATATATATACACACACACACACACACAGCAGGCCCTCGTTATAATGCAGTTCTCTTTACGCTGATTCACTATAATGCTGTTCTTATATTATAACCCATATCTGACTATAACGCTGTCACAAATCACTATAATGCTCTTTTTACAGATTGCATTTTTGGCATATTTAATGAAATCGTTTCATTTCATGGAGTCGATAGCTTGAAAATGAATAGCAAAACAGCATTAAAACATTTCCCAAGCTAATTTAATGACTTGTTACATAGTTCCGAGACAACATTTTAAAAAATGATCACGTATATTCCTTGTAATATTTGTGTTATATGCATTTATCCGAAGTCTAATCATCACTCAGTACAGTATTATACATCGTGCAAAATGGACAGTTTACTCGAAAATTGTATCATAATTAAAGCAACCAACGCAGTTACATTTTCAAAGAGTTAATAATAGCAGAAAAGAATGAAAAAGCAACAGTCTGGACACAGTACACAGACTATAAATGTAAGAAAAAGACTGAATTTGAAAATTAAATTAGACGTTTGGAAGCGAACCGATTCCGGTCAATGACAAGTGGATGTGTGCCATAATTTAGGACGGGCAAGTTTAACTGTAAGAACAATTATAAAAAATAAAGAATTAATTTTAGGAGCAGAAAGACAGCTGTTCCACTGCTAGCAACTAGGGCTAGGCCAGCAATTAGGATTGAAATGTTGAGACTTTAACTAATTTTATTGAAGATAATAAATAACCAAAGCAGAATTCAGTTAAGTTAAATATTATAAAGAGAGATTAGCCTATATGATGATCTGAAGAAAACTCACCTAAAAAAAAAAAAAAAACGTGAAACCATTTAAAACTAGTAAAGGTTGATTGAATAGATTTAAAATCCAGAGAGAAGCCGCAAGTGCAGATCAAGGAGCCGAAACTTTCAAAACAGAACTTGTTAAAATTATTGAAGAGGGGTATTATGTGTTATACTTATCAACAAGTTTTTAACATAGATGAAGCAGGACTTTATTGGAAACGAATGCCTAAAAGAAGTTTTCTATTGAAAGAAGAAAAAAACATGCCAGGTTTCAAAGCGGCGAAGGATCGGTGGACTTTATTGTTGGGTGGTAATGCTGCGGGGATTTAAAATTAAAACCCTTTTAGTTTACCAGGAAGAGGGCCAAAGTACAACCCAAAATCGACACATTTTTCATGATTAAATTCATCAATTAAATTCATGATTTTAATTGGAATTTTAAGTTTAATTTTGATATGTAAGTAGTACGTAATTTTGATATATACGTATGTAATGCAAAATATTTTATATGTACAAATATTTGAATATTAAATATTTTGACCGACATTTGTGCATCTTTTCACTACCGTTTATTATTGATTAGGAAATATCCTATGGCACCGACCGCAACTCACAAATACATATGTTACCTTATTGGAATTCGACACTTGCTTGGCGCGGATTCACTTAGTGCTCTGTTTTTCCAGAACGAATTATCAGCATTAAGTGGGAGTCACCTGTATATATACACTGATGAGCCAAAACATTATGACCAGCAATTTGTTATACAAATCGAAGCAATTGCGGGTGAAGTATGGTGGGTGCACGGGCCAGGACACGGTATAAAAAACAGCTGATACTGAGCTCCGTTAATCAGCATTACTCTTGTTCTTCAGATGGGAAGGGCAGTAGACTTAAGCGAGTGTGACAAACACAAAATTGTAATGGCCAGACGACTGGGTCAGAGCATATCCGAAACGGCACAGCTGGTGGGATGCTCACAGTCAGCCGTGGTTAGTACCTACTGAAAGTGGTCCAAGGAGGGGGAACGCACGAACTGCTGGCTAGGTGTTGGACGACCACGGCTCATCAATGCTCAAGGTGAGCAAAGGCGCTCCCAGATGGTACGTGATAACTGTGGTGCAACTCGCCAGTAATTGAAATGCTAGTGACATGAGTAATGTGTCCACACGTAGTACATTGAACTCTGCTGAAAATGGGGCTGCGTAGCCGCAGGCCACTACGAGTGCCCATGCTAACGGTTCACAGGCGACAGCGCCTACAATGGGCACGCGAGAATCGCAACTGGCCCTTGGTGATTGGAAGAAGGTCGTCTGGTCTGATGAATCATGTTTCCTGTTGCACATGTGAATGGCCAGGTATGTGAGCTTCATTTACCTGGGAAAGTGATGGCACCTGGATGCACCGTGGGACGAAAACAAGCCGGTGGTGGCGGTGTCATGCTTTGGGCGATGTTTTGCTGGGATACTCTGGGTTCAGTTACATTGTGCCAGGCACTCTGACATCTACCACCTACCAAAACATAATTGCTGAGCAGGTACACCCTTTCGTGGCAATGGTCTTCCCCTCTGGCGGTGACGTCTTTCAGCAGGATATGCGCCATGCCACACCGCCTGAATTGTTCGAGACTGGTTCATGGAACATGAGGGAGACTTCCAGGCATTGCCCTGCCCTCCAAATTCCCCAGACATCAATCCCATCGAGCATCTGTGGTTTGTATGGAACAGCAACTCCGATCTGCAGCGTCTCAACCACAGACCTTACAGGAGTTAAAGAATCTGCTGTTACGTGTTGGTACCAGATACCAAAAGACACATTTAGAAATCTTGCAGAATCCGTGCCTCACCAGGTACAAGCTGTTTTGGCTGCATGTGGAACCAACATCATATCAGGTAGGTGGTCAATGTTTTGGCTCATCGGGGTGTGTGTGTGTGTGTGTGTGTGTGTGTGTGTGTGTGTGTGTGTGTGTGTGTGTGTGTATCAACAATGGGCAAAGCACCAAACCCTGTACTACAATTTGTACAGCAGACATAACAGGTTTAACAGTATCAAAAGTTACCCTGAAATCCAAGCATATGATATCAAAATTATTTTTGCATTCAGGTCCTTTGTCACTGCATCGTAGTATCCAATCAAACTGATCAGACAAGACACCCCTTAACAAATGCATGCTGTGACTGCAGTATAACTGCACTCCTGTCCAGATGAGTCTGCATTACTTCTTTAACCAGTGACTCCATTATTTTCCCTTGAACAAAAGTCAAGATAACAGGCATGTAATTATTCATGTCACACTTTGACCCTCCTTTCTGAACTGGGGATACATCTGCACAACTCCAGCCCATAGGAACCTCACCTGAATCTAAAGATACACTCTTAATTATGGTAAAGCATTTGCTTACCTATTTGGTGCCTCTCTTAATTAACTGGATAGAGCTCATCCACTTGAGCTATATTTTTATGTTTAACTTCAACAATTTCTCTTCTATTTCCTCTTAATTATCACAAAATTGTTTAGCTCCCTGTTAGAGTTTGATAAACTTCTGGAATCCCCCCTTCCTAAATTATTCCTCATGTGTAAATGTAGATGGAAAATAGCTATTCAGTCTGTCAGCAACCTGAGCAGGATCATTCAGTTAATCATTTACATCAAGTGAACCAATGTTATTCAACCCCTTCCTTCTACTTTAATATAACTAAAGAAGTCTTTGCAGCTTTTCTTGGCATTCTTTGCCAGAAAATTCTAGTATTCTTCCTTGGCTTGCCTAACCTCCCTTGTGACTCGAATGCAGACCAGTTTATATGTACCATAAGTTTCTGTATCACCTGATAATTTATATGCATTCCATGCATTTTTCTTCTCTGTTACATGCCATAATTGTTCATCTAACACCAATTTAGCTCTAAGCCTTGAACTGCATTTCTTAGTTGGTATGAATAGCCTAGGAATTTCTATAATTATTTCCCCTGAATGCTTCTCATTTAGAATTCGTTGATAACATTAGTTTTTAAATTCTATACATTGGTCCCACTGTATAGAATTTAAAAACTGTCTGAGACCACTGTAGTCTCCGTTACAAAGGAAAAATCACTTGCATTTACCATTGATGGTAGTTACATCTTTAAGTAAATTTCACATCAATACAGTGTGATGACTGCCACATAGTGGTTCTTTTATCTGCAGATTCTTAATGCATGAAGAATCACTGGTGATAACCAGATCATGAATAATTGTTCTTTCTTGTTGCCTTTCTAACATACTGCTGCAGAAGTCATCCAATAAATCTACAAAAGCCTTGGTCATGTGTGAATAACCATCCCACAAATTCCACTCAACATTTGAAATATTAAAATCCCCATTATAAGACATCCTGATTTACAGGCCCACTATTTCTCTGTGGAACTGTTTGGTATATTCATCACAGTGATTAGGCCTATAGCACACTCTCCAACTCTTATTTTTGTTTTCCCAGTGCTTGTTATGCCACACCAAACTGACTCACCATTGCACTGGTCTGGTCAATCATATCAACTGGATGCACTGCCATAGATGTTATGTAGCTGGCATGTGCAGGAGGCCTGGACTACATCGGACCACCATATTATCACCTTCCAGCTTGTGCACTAACTAAATCAGACTCCACCCCAACGTATGATATTATCAGGTACAATATGAACAAAGGTAACTGGCAGATATACAAAAAAATCCATGCATTTCTCCTTTCACAGACACACCAAGAAGAAAATAAAATTATCCAAATAAACAGGTTAGCATCCAAACAAACAGGTTAAAAAAACTGATGGAAACTATGATAAGAGCAGGTGCTGTGAGATGAATTGAAGGATTAATCAGGCAAGAAAACACTTTCAGGGATCCAGGCAAAGGTTAAGGCCAGAAGGAAAACATACTGGAATTTAAGGAATCAGTATATAAGCTTCATAAACTATATAATATTGGTGTAGATGCACCATAATTTACACAAAAATTTGAACTACCTATGTAGCGTAAAGGCATTGCTTTAATTGTATCTCATATTGTGGGTGCCTTCACAACGAGATAGCTGGTATTGCACTACTTCAAATAAATAACGCTTCTCTAGTAGAGAAGACTATTGTTATTTATTTTCAGTGGATACCACCACCCAGACGATCGTTTCGAAGCTAGTGGGCTTCATCATCAGTGGGTGGGCAGGTACCCGATATTATATAGTTAATTACCTAAACCCATAAGAAATGAAGCCTTGTGCATTTCATCTTTTAATATATTATTATTACCTACACCATTTGGCATCTCTCATTGTGGAAACAGCTTCGCAACTGTGATGGCATGCTGCATTACCAGGGTACCTGCCCACCCACTGACAATGAAGCCCACTAGATTCGAAACGATTGTCAGGGTGGTGGTATCCACTGAAAATAAATAACAGTAGTCTTCTCTACTAGAGAAGCGTTATTTATTTGAAGTAGTGCAATACCAGCTATCTCGTTATGAAGGCACCCACAATATGAGATACAATTAAAACGATGCCTTTACACTACATACGTAGTTCAAATTTATGGGTAAACTATAGTGTATCTATACCGATATTATATAGTTAATTACCTAAACCCATAAGAAATTATGCCTTGTGCATTTCATCTTCTAATAAGCTTTATAAGGAAGAAAAAGGACTGATGGCAAATGCTTGTTGGTATCACTGGTAATGCCGACCCCCTGGGGTGTGGATTGTTACCACCAAGTTGCCAAAAGGCAATGTGGTAATCACCAGAAACACAGACTGGCCAGACTGCAAACACCTGGGAAGAAACAGTCAGCAACGTTCTTGATGAACTGTTTTAGGTAAATGACAATCCAATCACTGAAGACCAGTCAATTATATGCAATGAAAAAAACAACTATCGAAATCTGGAGACAGACCACTTTCACCCTGAAGACACTATTCCATAGCATTAGATAAAACTAAAAAAACTAATGGCCAGGAAATGATCTTATTGAAATATAAATGGTAAAAGAATTGAAATAGAAATGGATAAAAAGCTATCTGCAAACTGCACAATAACTGTTCACAAAAGGGAATCTTCCCTCACCACTTGAAAACAGGCTAACATAAGATTAATACTCAAGAACCAAAAAAAAAACACACACACACCAACAGATCCAATATCATAGAGGCCCATTGCCTTGTTACCAATTTTCGGCAAGGTAATGGAGAGGTTTATTTTATTCAGGTTACAAACCCACTATTTCAGTTATTCCCAAAGTGGGCGATAATGCCCCTGGGGGGGAGGATTATTTAGAGGGTGCAAAAAAGCAATGGAGGAGGAAGGGGCATTTGAGGCTGAATCTTCCCGAGTGTGTTGATCGCTTATTTGCTATGGTTCAGGTTATCACATAGCATGAATGTTGGTGCATAATTGTTAAGTAATTACACAGAGTATCACATGAATGGTGTGCACTGATAAGATTCCATTCTCAAATTATAAGTGAAAATCGCACACCCTTGTCTGAGTTTTTTTTTTTATGAAAACCCCAAACACGAGAGGCATTAGAACCTATAGTACTTAGTACCGTGCTTAGGTTGGAGGTTGAGAAGACGAAAGAAGATATTTGTTGACATTAGACTTGAATTTCTGTAGACTGTAATTTTCAGGAAATACGTACGAAGGAAGGCTGCTCCTTCGTACGTATTTCCTGAATGTAATATATTCTTCGTATGTAAATGGCAGTTGAATGAATAAACGAGGAAGATGAAAAGTTGGTTCTGTGAGTCTGAAGTTGGACAGTAAATGGATGTTGGCAGCATGTGTTCGGACTGTTTTGAAAGAGAGAGCGGGAATTATAGAAGCCAATTCAGAAGAACAGTGCCCTTGCAGGAAATACTGTCCTTAACAATGGTCTCTGCAGCAGTTTTTATTTAAAGTATAAAAGATTCTTTTACTTTCATTTGTACACCAAGAATCAACATATTTAATGAAAAACAACGATGATAAAATAACCAGAAATAAAAAGAAATATTTTACTGCGGCAATTATATAAATAAGGAACCATGCAAACCGTAAATGTATTTCTATCTTAGAAAATAAAATTAATATTTGCACTTTATACATAAGTGAACAGAATGTGCAAGCACATTCACGCTTCTTATGAAACCAATTAAAGCTACTTCTTTCTATCAATGAAACACATTACACCCCATTTTCGACACAAAAATTATTGAATTAAGCAACGATTCAATTCAAAGATGCATATATGAAATGGCTGAAATTGTGTAAGGTATGTTGTGTAGCAGACTAAATACTACAGAATTTGCATTACAGCTAGAAGAGTCAAATTTGCCAGGCAATGAATCTTTGCCTCTAGCATGTGTGTGCTTTATAAAAGATGAAAGTTTAGTTCAAGAGTAGTTGTTTGCAAGTCAGTTAGAAACAGATACTAAAGAGGAGTCAATATTATGTGTTGTTGGGCAGTTCTTTAAAAACTAGAAAATTACGCTTGCTAACATTCTTGCTTTTGTGATGGATGGAACTCTATCAATGACTGGACACTACTACTGTGGTTGTGTTGCATACCTGAAGAAAGTTGTACCAAATGTTTTTAACATTCACTGCCAACATCTGGTTGCAAAAAACCTCAGTGCCTTCACAAGTCATTATACACTTGATTATTGGTGTTAATAAAATCAAAGCCCATGCTCTCAACGATAGACTATTCTGGGAACTTTGTGTTGAGAATGATGACAATTTTCAACGTTTGTTGTTTCATACTAAGCTATCAAAAGGTAACTGCATAAGATGCTTTTATAACCTTTTTGACTCTGTTGTGGAGTTTTTGATAAACTTCAAGGTATCATATGCATGATTCTGCATATTTGTTTGAACTATTTGCAAAGCTTAATGAAATGAATTTACAGTTGGAAGGAAATGATATCAACCTTATTAAGGCTAAATCTATAGTATCCACTTTTATTTCTAAGTTAACTTTATTCAAGTGCAGTGTGGGCCGTCGCAAGCAATGTCAATTTTTCTTCCTCTCTGTCTGAGCTAGAAAAGATTCATGGGATACATGATGATGATCTGCAAGTCTTTTGTGACCATTTGGATACGATGCATACAGATAGGTCTGAAAGATTTAAGGATCTTCTTTTGATAGAAATTACAGATTGGGTGATGAATCCATTTTTATATATTGAGGAAGTTGGGGTATTAGAGGAAGAACTAACTGAGTTACAAAATGATATTAAGCTGAAACCAAAGTTTAAGAAATCTTATCAAGAGTTCTGGTTACAGAGGAAAATTTCTGATCACTATCCTGCACTATGGACAGTGGTTAAGAATCTACTTATTGCATTCCCAACTTCATATTTAGTAGAACGTGGCTTTAGGGTGGTCATCCAACATCTCCAAGGAAAGAAATTGACTCCAGATTATTGAATGTAGTAATTTAAGACTCCTAAGTGACTTTAAACCAGACATTGAGAAACTGATATTATGTGTTCAAGCCCATCCCTCGCATTAAAAATTTACAGAAAAATGAACTTGTTACTAAATGTAGTTAAGTATTTTGTTAAGCGATTGTCAGATTTTGAAAGGCTAGAATCACTAGTCCAGTAATTTCAATATGTTGAATTAAATAAAATAAAACTTTTATTGGATTTGAAATAAATGTACAATTAATCATAACTCATTTGAATTAATTTTTTTATTATCTTCCTCATTGGGTTATGCAGTCTGCCACTCTGTTTGTTTGTTTGTTATTTGGTTTTTAGGAGCATTAGCAACTAAGGCCATATTGCTCCTAGGATATGCGGTGGTCATTTCCTGACCTTTCCGCATCCTCCATATTAGGTGGTCATGGGCTCGAACCCCGGTCTAATTAAGAAGCGTGTGCTACGCACTGCTGCTCCTGCCCACCTGGCTACGGAGGCGCCTCTGCCACTCTGTCTGAAAAATATTTTTATAAGTTACGAGTGTGGGGGGGGGGGACATTGGGAATGCATTTATAGAACCAAGGGGGCAGTGACTCAAAAAAATTTAGAAACCACTACACTATTTCAATGCAAATTTATAATCAGACAAACAAAATGGGTTTAAACAGGGATGCAACGGACTACCTAGTCAAACAGTAAATACAGCAGAGGAAAAATACATACTGGCCATATCCATTGATTTTGCATGAGCTTTTGATGCATTTGATTGTTAGTTTGTTATTTGGTTTTTAGGAGCATTAGCAACTAAGGCCATATTGCTCCGGGACATGTGGTGTCATTCCCAGACCTTTCCGCATCCTCCGTATTTGGTGGTCATGGGCTCGAACCCCGGTCTAATTAAGAAGCGTGTGCTACGCACTGCAGCTCCTGCCCACCTGGCTACGGAGGTGCCTCTGCCACTCTGTCTGAAAAATATTTTTATTTTTATAAGTTACGAGTGGGGGGGGGGGACATTGGGAATGCATTTAGAGAACTAAGGGGACGGTGACTCAAAAAAGTTCAGAAACCACTACACTATTTCAATGCAAATTTATAATCAGACAAAAAAATGGGTTTAAACAGGGATGCAATGGACTATCTAGTCAAACAGTAAATACAGCAGAAGAAAAATACATACTGGCCATATCCATTGACTTTGCATGAGCTTTTGATGCATTTTGATGGCCCAGCATACTTTGCAGATTGCAATATGCTGGAATACCACAAAACTTATAAGAGATAGTTCAAGATTATCTCAAGGGCAAACAAGTCTCAGTCAAAACCAGATATTACTGCATCACCAGGAGTGACAAAAGGATCCCCCCCCCCGCCAGAGTTCATTTCTGGAACCTAGTACTGGATGAATTCTGGGAATGGATGTAGGCCCAAGTGACAGGGTTGCCTTCACTTATGATCTTGTGCTGATTGTAGAGGCCAAAACCTGGACTCTTTCAGAACAGCATGCTAAGTTAAGGTAAGCAAACCCTTATCCATAATTATGAGACCATCTTTGGATATTCAGGCGAGGTTCTAATGGACTGGAGATGTACAGATGTATCCCCAATTCATCCATAGGGTGATCAATAGGTGACATGAGTAATTATGGACCTGTTACCTCAACTTCTGTGGACCCGATTATGGACCTGTTACCTCAATTTCTGTTCGAGGGAAAATAATGGTCTCTGGTTGAAGAAAATAATGCAGCACCATCTGGACAGGAATGCAATTATACTGCAGCCACATCAGGGATTTTTTAAGGGGAAATCTTGTATGACCAATCAGAACTGGATGCAAAAAATAATTTTGATATCATATACTTGGATCTTAGGAAAGCTTTTGATACTGTTGCACATAAAAGACTGATGTACAATTGGAGTAGTATGGCATTAAGGGAAATAAAACTGCTCTCGATAAAGGGATGGTTAGAGACAGCGAGTGGTTATTAGTGGATACTGCTCTTCTTCGACTAATGTTATTAGTGATGTCCCACATGATTCAGTGCTGGACACGTTGTTTTCTATATTTATTAATGATATTTAAGAAGATATATCAGGCTTGATGCCTGTCTGAAGATGATACAAAGGTTGATTAATGACACTAATCAAAGTAAACAACTCCAACAAGATCTAAACAAATTAAAGGTCTATGGGTTGAGAAATGGCAGTTGAAGTTTTAGCATTGACAAATGTAAGGTACTGTATATGGGTAGCAATAATAAAAGATTAAAACACAAACTGTGTAATACTACACTCAGGGTAGTGGAAAATGAAAAAGACCAGGGGGATAACTGTGCAATAAGACATGTAGTTCTCTGAACAATTTAGTTCAGATATGAACAATGTAGATATGTAGTTCTCTGAACAAAAACCCATGAGTTGTCAAGACAGCTCGTGGTTTTGTGCATGATATATCGGAACTTTGCTAGCAAGAATAAGGAGGTAATTATCCCAGTGTATTAGTCAGAGGTTCCCAAAGATTGTGGTGACCCCCCAAAGGGCATACTTGATTTTGGGGGGGGGGGGGGGCACTACAAAGGGCATACTTGATGTTTGGCAGAACATTTGTTCTTTTCCTTGGAGAACTTTTTTTAACAAACTATGAACAAACCATTCCACTAAACTAGGTACAAAGCAGATTTTATTTATTGCTATTTTTCATAGTTTACTCATATTTTCTTTCTTTGCGATTAAATGTATAGGAATATATGTTATTTATAAAACTATTATATTCATAGCTAAATTTTAGGCTATATCTGTCTATTTGCACTTGTTCTGAAACTTGAAGAGCATGTGAAATTAATTTAAAAAGTTTTAAGGAGGCTCAAGGTTAAAAGTTTGGAAACCTCTAGTATAAGGCAATGGTTGGGCCACATCTTAAGTACTGCAAACAGGTCTGGAGGCCTCATTTTAGGATGGGTGTAAATCTGCTGGAATGGGTACAGAGAAGGCCAATGAGATTTGTGAAGGTTTTTTTTTTTTTTTTTTTTTTTTTTAGGAGCATTAGCAACTAGGGCCATATTGCTCCGGGGATATGCGATGGTCATTCCCTGACCTCTCCGCGTCCTCTGTATTTGGTGGTTACGGGCTCGAACCCTGGTCTAATCAAGAAGCATGTGCTATGCACTGCTGCTCCTGCCCATCTGGCTACGGAGACCCCCACCCCTATTGGTGAAGGGAATGAAAGGATGGTCTTCACAAAACAGGCTTCAGTTGTGCACATTGCAGGGTCTGGAGACTAGGGACATGTGAGATGATCTTGTTTAGGTGTTTAAGGCTTTGAATGGATTGAGAAAGTTCAATGCTGATGCCATTCTTCCTCTTACTCGGACGGCACACATTGGGGGAGCATAAATTCAAATTGAGAAAGGATGGATGCAGGACAGATGTGTGCACATTTGCCTTCAGCTAGTGAGTAGTTGATCACTGGAACAAACTTCCATCTGTTGGTGTGGACATGGGCAGTTTGAATAAATTAAAGGAAGAACTAACAAATTATTGGAGGGGATGGGTAATTGATGTAGGAAGGTCCCCCCACATTGGCTGATGCTTTATAAGCTTGCTTTCTTTACATCTCATGCTGCCACTACTACTACTACTACTACTACTACTACTACTAATAATAATAATCCAAAAATTAAGTTTTGCCATTTTTCCCTGATTCTTGACCAAAAATTCTTTGACTTCACTTGTCCAATTTTCAATTTCCTGATTTTCCAGCATGTAGACACCCTACACATTTAAGAAAACCTATTAATAATATAAAGCGTTTAGGGTGTAAGCCTCAAGCTATGGAAAAGTCTAGACTATGTATAAGTATAGTGAGAAAGTATCAATAATACATAGCCAAATCTGAATGAACAGAATATTAGCAAATTGGCATCATTTTAAGTTATATCTCATATTGTGAATACCTTCACAACGAGTTGCCATGATATTGCACTACTTCGAATAAGTAACGCTTCACCTGAGAAGAAGACTAATGTTACTTATTCTCAGATAGATACCACCACCCAGACGGCACTGTTTCAGGGCTATTTGGCCCTTCTTCGGTGGGTGGGTAAGTACCCGAGTGATGCAATGATGGCAAAACAGTTATGCCATTTTGCTAATATTCTGTTCATTCAGATTTGGCTATGTATTATTGATGCTTTCGCACTATACTTATACATAGGAAACCTATTAATAAACTACAATTATTTTTTCAAAATTATTCTTGATTTGCAATTAGCAGACTAGTAATACCCACCCCACCAAAAAAAAAAAAAAAAAAAAACTGTTTTGATGAAATATTGTTAAAATTGTATGCAACCATAAGATTACACATTTTTATTTTAATATGAAATAATATAACTTACCAAAGTCGTACTGCTGAACGGTATTAAGGTATCCATAAATAGGATTATGACCAAAAATAACAATCATAGAACCACCAACAACTGTTGATGTATGTCCCACAGCAGGAAGGGGACTACAAGGCTCAGTGTGACAATCCTGCTCACCTGTTGTTTTTCTTAGGGATGTCCAGGTAGTTTTCTCAGGGATGAATAACCACAGTTCATCTACTACTGTTCCATTGTAAAGAATCCCACCATACATATACAGATTGTCCTTAAAGTAAAAAAATTCTATTATTAAAAACAATAAGCATGTGGGTGGGTGGGTGGGTGTGTCTACACGAAGCCATATTTCATGCACACACACACACACACAATTGTTATTTCTAGTACTATTCAATGAAGGTATTTTATGCAAATTTACCATGAATTTACTGTTTTGAAATTTACCATTTGAGAGTCTGCTGATGAGGCTAGTAGCAGCTAGTCGTGTTAAATTATTGTTTTTATATAACTTTTGATTTAAATGTATTAGTAGTATAGTATTTTTTGTGATTTTCTGATTAATTTGATGCATTTATTCATTACACAGCCTCGTAACTGATTTGGAAAACCACAGTTGATCCTGCCGCCATTGTATCGACAGTAGCATTCGAATCTGCTACCACTGTTTTTCGTATCGGTACAGCAGATATTGGAAGTTTCTAGTAACTTGTAGCAGTATAATCAGTAACAGCATAGGATTATAAACTATAAATTATAGCACTGCTTACATGTTTTAATAACTACACTTGTCATGTAGAAGTCACGTACGACAATAATAATATTAGCAGAACTTTTAAAATTGCCGATTTCGCATATATAGCTAGATGAGAGTTCGAACCATGAGGGGGGGGGCAATAGATAGTTAAATTTATTATCTATTATAAATACTTCGATTTTAAACGTAAAGTTTTAACTTAACACATATAACCACTTAGATTTACAAACGTAAGTTTGTAAATCTAACTTAGTACATATCTTATAACTTATAACTTATAACTTAGTACATATAACTTAAACTTGATAGGAGACACGAAATTAATATAACATAACTCGGAATGAGATAAAACTCGATACTGAAATATACATATATAGTGTTATTACTGTGTTGGGATAGAAGTTAAGGGTAATATTTTTAATCGTATTAAATTTATATTTGAATTGTATTAAAATTGAATTGAATTCATGCCTCAGACCAGAACAGCAAAGCAAAAGGCTCAAGGTAGTGGGAGTGCTGTGGCTTGGGGAGAATGGGAGGGGGGGGGAAGGAATTGTCCTCAGAATCATAGCCTTTTGAAATGTACTGCTTACTTGATGTTTGTGGAGCTATCAGGAATGGGATATGATATTGCCAAAGGGAATGTCTTTGTGTGTGTGCTCGATGTAAGGAGCGTAAGGAAATGAAGTGCCAATTCAGCATTGTTATGGGCTTTTATGAGAACTTGAACAGGGTAAATGCCCTTGAAAGACTTAAATTGAAGGGGCCCATCAAGCTCTCAGATGCCCACATCAACGCTAGAGCTTGCACTTGAACATCAGGCAACATAGCGGCAATCCCCAAGGCAGAATGCACCGGTCCCACGGGAACTAGTTGTTGTCGGTGACTCTATTGTCAGGGAAATGGGGAATATATTGTGTAAAAAGGATAGGTGAACAGGACCAGGGTATGTATGAATGTATTTGTGTAGGGTGGCACCTGGAACATGACCGGCTCCCACTAGCTTTGATTGATTTTGATTTGGTAGTTGTTGGCGCATCGGCATCTGTGGCCATATTGCACCTCCCAAGGTTTTTGTAGTACTTTGATCCAAGCCCGAGGCGGGAATCGAACCCGCGACCTTTGGGTTGCCGGGCAGGTACTTTACCCACTCGGCTAGCCCGGTCGGCTGCTCCCACTAGCCTAGTCAGCAGACTCTCAAATGGTAAATAACATAAGCCTCTGAAAATTACATATAGATAGAGTGGTAATATCCCAACTAAAACCTTCAAAGCAGGTGTTGAAATCGTTTTAAAAATCTTCAAAATGCAAAGTGACATTGTACACTGGATAGACATCAATTTTACTGTCACTAGCAGCATAAGAAATTTTACTGTCACTAGTAGCATAAGAAACTATATGGAGAAACACAAAGTTATAATAAATTCTTAAAGATTTTTTAGAAAGACCCCACTCAGTTCTAGAAACTCTGACAAAAGCACCGGTGAAATTTCCAATCTTAATTCACAGATTGAATAAAGAAGGGAGAAAATTTAACCTGCTACGATAGTTATTCCCAAAAGTTTAATTTCCGTTACTAGCGGTATTTGTGTATTGTTTATTTTAACTCTTGGTGGTCAACGAATGTCCAATTTAGAGCCAAGGACCATAACTTTTGTCTTGGTAGGACTAATTTTTAACTTATTTTCAACTGTCCATCGTTGAAGATCAAATAAAACTTTCTCCACAGAAATTTCGATTGAAGATCTTGAATTGCCACTAACAAGGGCTGTCAAATCATCTGCATATGCGATCTTCACATTGTCAAAGGTTCGGGTAATCCAACCTTGCAAAACAAAGTTCCAGAAAAGTGGTCCCAGAATGGAGCTTTGAGGACACCCTTGAAAGACCTGACGCAAAATTTGTCTGTACTTAGATCTGACGGTGATAAATCTGTTAGAAAAATAGCTCTTAATTAGAAGATAAAGTTGCTGGGAACATTCGAAGGCACTTTCCCACCAAAGGTAATCAAAAGCACCCTCGAAGTCAATAAAGATAGCAAGAGTAAACTTGAAACTGGAGTGTTCAACAGAAAAAATGAAGTCAGCAAGGTGCTCCTCACAGGAGTTTCCAGAGTGAATCCATATTGATTAAGCACAATTAGTTCCTGTTCCGATAAGTTGTTTAATCGCAGGGGCAATTAAATGTTCTAATAGCTTAGAACATAGTTGGTTGGCAAATAAGGCTACAGGCCGATAAGACCTTGGTCCCTGAGGGGGCCTGTCTGGATTCCTAATCAGCTTGATAAGGGCAGTCTTCTACAGATCCAGGAAAGTTCCAGCATCTAAACATTTAGGGACCAGGGTATGTTTGCCAAGGGCAAAAGCTGATGACGCTGTAGAGCAGATATCATCTTTTAAGGGCACAAAATGTGATATTGTTGTTCACGTTGCCACCAATTATATTAAGAGTAGGAGAACGATGGAATTACTTAAAAAAGTACAGGTCAATGTTGCAAAAAAGTCATGAGTTAGGGTTAAATTTGAAAGTGTCGGCAATTCTGCCCAGACACGATAGGACGGAGTCCATGATGAGAGCCTTGTCAATCAATTCGGCCCTGGAGGGAATGTGCAAGGCTCAAGGGGTAGAATTTTTCTCAGCCTGGTCTGTGCTTCTTAACAGTAGAGACTGCTTCTACAGGGATGGGATACACTAAAATAGAAAAGTTGCAAAAATATATTTGCTGATGCTATCAAGGCAGATGGGTTGGAAAACTGCTAGCTTGATGGGATACATGGACTAATAGATTAACAGTAGCTGCTGGCAGAGGTGAAAGTGATTCTTGCACTACTTCTATTGGAATGAGCAGCAGCCTGGAAAACAAGATGCAGGGTATTTCTGAGACTGCTGGGAATCATTGGGGTACAAAGAAACACATGGGTTGTATTAGGGTAGCTAAGAATAGGAACAGGTGCATGTGTACTTGCGTGTGCACCAATGCTAGGAGTTTGGTAAATAAACTTGATGAATTTGAGGTGTTGTTCAAAACTTCAGAGGCAGATACCGTTGGGATAACAGAGATGTGGTGTCACACAGATATAAGGAATGCAGAACTGGAATTTTGGGAGTACAATGTATACAGGAAGGATAGACAGGATAGCAAGGGAGGAGGGGTTATGCTATTGGTTAAGAAACACAAAATCCAAGGAAGTGAAGCCAGTTGAAATCGCTGGACAGTGCAGTGTCGAGTCAGTTCGGTGTGACATAAGCACTGGGAAAGCAAAATTGAGTAGGAGTGTGCTATAGGCCTAATGACTGATGAGTATAATAAACAATATAGAGAAATAGAGTGGGCCAGTAAATCAGAGTGTCTTATAATGGGAATTTTAATTTCCCAGATATTGACTGGAATTTGTGGGTTGGTCACTCACAAACTAGCAAAGCTTTTGTGGATGATTGTTTTCTACAGCAGCAGCATGTTCAGGAGGCAACTAGGAGTAATACTCTTGATCTGATTATCAGTAGTGATTCTTCATGCATTAAGAATCTGCAGATAAAGGAACCACTATGTGGAAGTGATCACAGTGTGCTCAAGTGGGATTTACTCAAAGCAGCAACTACCATCACGGATAAAGGGAAGGGTTTTTGCTTTCGTAAGGGTGACTGTGGTGGTCTGAGACTGCATTTAAATTCTATACGGTTGGACCAACTGATGATGTTACCAACAGCAAATTCAAAATGGGAAGCATTCAAAGAATTATTCTTGGAAGCTACTAGGCTTTTCATACCAACTAAGAAATATTGTTCAAGGTTTAGGCCTAAATGGTTGTCAGATGAACTAATTAAACATGTGGCAGAGAAGAAAAATCCATGGGATACATATAAATTAACAGGTGTCACGGAAGCCTATGATAGATATAAGCTGGTCCATAACCAAGTCACAAAGGCGGTTAGGCAGGCAAAGGCATATTACGAGAAATCTTTGGCAAAGGATGCAAAGAAAAACAGCAAAGAGTTCTTTACTGATGTAAACTCGAGAAGGAAGAGGATGAATCAGATTGATCCACCTGATATCGACGGTTCAACTGTTGATGATCCTGCTCAGGTAGCTAACAAACTGAATGAGTATTTTGCTTCTACATTTACACAAGTTATTCAGGGAGGGCAATGCCAGAAGTTTATCAAACTCTGGCAGGGAGCTTAATGATTTTGTAATAACTGAGAACAAAGTGGAGGAGAAATTGTTGAAGATAAACATAAAAAAGGCACCTAAGGTGGATGAGATCTATCCAGTTATATTAAAGGAGGCAGCAAAGGAAGCAAGCAAACCTTTAGCCACAATTATGAGAGCTTCCTTGGACTCAGGGGAGGTACCCATGGACTGGAGATGTGCAAATGTGACCCTAATTCACAAAGGAGGATCTAAGGGTGACAAGTAATTACAAACATGTTAGTTTAACTTCTGTTCCAAGGAAATTAATGGAGGCACTGGTTAAAGAAGCATTGAAGGATTATCTAGACAACACTTCGGTTATACTTCGGACACACACACACAGCATGGCTTTGTTAAGGGGAAGTCCTGTCTGACCAATTTGATTGGATACTATGTGGTCAGAAAGGACCTGAATGCAATAAATAATTTGATATCATATACTTGGATGTCAGGAAAGCTTTTATACTGTTACACATGGAAGACTACTGTACAAATTGCAGCAGTATGGCATAAAGGGCAAGTTGATACTATGGATAAAGGGATGGTTGAGTGGCAGAAGACAGACAGTGGTAATCAATGGACACTGCTCTTCATGGACTAATGTTATTAGTGGATTCCCCAGGGTTCAGTGTTAGGTCCATTGTGGTATTCTGTATTTATTAATGATACTGATGAAGGTATTTCAGGTTTAATGTCTAAGTTTGCAGACAATACGAAGGTTGACAGGCTTGTTAATGACAGTACACTGCTGCAACATGATCTATAAACATTGAGCAGATGGACTGAGAGGTGGCAACTGAAGTTTAACATTGACAAATGTAAAGGTACTGCATATGGGTAGCAGTAACCCCACAGTAACATATCACTCAGGGTGGTTAATTGACTGATTTTGATTTTACTTGTGCAAAAACAACTACGGTTATACTGTGCCAAGAAAAGCTCAGGGTGGTAGAGAATGAAAAGGACCTGGGAGTAATAGTGCAGTCAGCCTCCCTACTTTCATATGTAAGGCTGCAAGAATATGCAAAACAATATATGTACTTGAATATAAAATATATAAAAGCTTATTTATATTTGTATGTTACATCAGAAATTGTTAGCCAAAGTTAAAAAAATGGGCTTCCACACACAAAATAAGATATACAGAAGGTTTATAAAAATGGACAAAGACATTTACTTGTTGAAGTGCCAATAAATTTAGTGAATTACTTTATGCACAGGGAGAAAAAAAAGGTCTAACAATAAGAAATAATAAATATACTGTTCATTACCTATGTATCTATATATATATATATATATATATATAAAGAATCCAAATATTCCAGAGTTAAATTGTAAAATATATAAAAAATTATTAAGTGTTACAAATATATAAAATTATTAAGTGTTACATATAGAACTAACCGATTAATGCCATCAAACGATAGAACATTACATCGGTCGTTAGGTATGTCCAAATTATATAAGTTATAGTGTAATGTAAGTACCTCCATCGTTTGAAAATCGATGTAACCACTGGCCAACCGTACCTCCAGTATACATGAAAAATTACATGAAAAATATAAAATATTAGGTTAAATAACATAATAAGCCTTACATTGGAACCCATTTTGCAAGAGACTTTGTCGAGGGCTAAACCCCTACAAAATAAAATCCCATGTGATAAAATCCCAGATGATAACAGAAACCGACGGCTCAGTCTAACATGGGATTTTATTTTGTAGGGGTTTAGCCCTCGACAAAGTCTCTTGCAAAATGGGTTCCCATGTAAGGCTTATTATGTTATTTAACCTAATATTTTATATTTTTCATGTAATTTTTCATGTATACTGGAGGTACGGTTGGCCAGTGGTTACATCGATTTTCAAACGATGGAGGTACTTACATTACACTATAACTTATATAATTTGGACATATATAAAAAAACACTTAGATATGCAGCTCAAATTTTCCAAAGACTAATTGTTGCCAACACCTGTTCATGCAGTTTACCTCACATGACCACCATACCGAGCATTCGTTCATTAATTTTTGTACTTACATTTTTCGACTGAAGAAAGCCAACCTATGCCTGAAAGCTATCGATGCATGTTTAACTTATCTGTCTTCAATTTTAATAAACCATTCTAAGATTGAAGAAGTGTAAAAAGGCTGAGTGGTGTGTAATAACTTTGAGAAAACGTAGAAGAAATGATAATGAAACATTATAGAAGAGAGACCTAATAGACAGAAACGAGACTACAATTAGTCTCGTTTCTGTCTACTACAATTAGACTAATCAAATAGAAGTACAGGATGCGAATAATCAACAAGCTGTAATTATTGTGGAAGAGCATGACATAGAAAATGCGTTACAACTGTGAGTATTGCAATGCAAGATATTGGGGACGAGTTAAACACATTGAATAAATATACTAATTGCCGTCATGATGGAACGCTTTCATTTGACCCACTGTGTGAGACACCTACTCTATTACGAAAGCTGCTTACAGGGGATACACATGAAGCAAATAATTACAGAGAACATATACAAGAATACAACTCAGCAATGGCGCATCAACGGGCGCAGAGATTAAATCACAGCCTGGAAATGGCCCATACTGTATATGGCCTGTTACAATATATGACCAGATTTACTATTTAGTCTCACCGCTATATCCAAACAAGGTAAATAAGCTAGGATATGGACAACTTTATATTTTTGATTCTGCTGAGGCAACAACAAAACGGTTTAAAAAACAACCAAACCAAACCAAGTAATGCAATAACTGAACAAGATGCGGCGACAATTTAACCCATTTGCTGAGGCATATAAACAAATGCATCAAATAACATGCGATCGAACAGTGAATGTGCATGTGCCATTTATAGAAGACCCGGACTTAGATAATAGATGATATAATGCACCTACATCCAAAATGGAGGTTAATGCAATATTTGCTGGAGAAGACAGGGAACCACCTGCATATATCCCACAGGTGACTACTGTAGAATTATATCACTGCTAAACAAGAATGGTGAAGACTGAAGGATCTAGATTAAACTATTTACACCATAATCAGAAAAGATGGCGTATGTTACACAGGGTACAACTAGTTAAAATGAAATCTGCAATGCCAGAATGCATAAAGTTTGATTTTCTCTTTACAAAATGAACGTTCTTGTTTTCTAGTAATGTGCATTATTTAATGAAATATAAAGATCATGAAATTTTTGACAGAATTTAAAACATACCAATAACAACGATATTCTTTACTGCTCAGCAGAGATGACTGACAGGTGCAATGGGAGAGGTTACCCATGACAAAAGTCACAAAGCCCATTTTACAGCTTGAGGTTCTAAGTTCAGTGTCCTTTACTAGTGAGTGTAATCAGTAAGACAGTAGGGACCTAAGGATTTTTCTTTGGAGAAGACTAAGGATAAAAGTCACACTGCCGTAAATAAGAGAAAATTATTCAGTCCTTTCTTTTCTTTTTTTTAAATGAATCACTTTGAAAGGGCTTCAGCCTAGCAGTCATGCCTTCATCCAGGTGGTCCTTCTGTAAATTACTATGTATATGTACTGCTAAACACAAGTAGTAAAGAATACAGTTCCAATTTTTAAGTTAGTAAAAAAAAAAAAAAAAAAACTGTTCAAGAGATAGAAAATGCTGGTGGTAGAAATTACGGCATTAGGCTAAACTGTATAAGAGACTAGGGAATTGATGGTGTAAAGCAGGTTAAAAGAGGGGAAGAAAGCAAAACAGTCTGAAATAGAAGAAAAACTTTGTGGAGAGAGAGAGAGAGAGAGAGAGAGAGAGAGAGAGAGAGAGAGAGAGAGAGAGAGAGAGAGAGAGATGGGTAGTTTCAGTACGCAGTGTAAATTTAAATCTGCCAGTTAAGTGCTACATCACTGTCCAAAGAACACAGTATCCAGATTCTGTAGTCTTTAGTCAATGCTATAGCCATTCAAGGCAAACTGGGGACTGGTGGCGAGGATGTCAGGTGCCTCCGTAGCACACGCTTCTTGATTAGACCGGGGTTCGAGCCCATCACCACCAAATACGGAAAGGTCAGGGAATGACCTCCGCATATCCCGGAGCAATATGGCCTTAGTTGCTAATGCTCCTAAAAACCAAATAACAACAACAAGCAAGGATGTCCCCTCCTTTTTAAGAAGCAATTTGCATATCAAAAGGGGTAAATGTGTCTTCCACTGACTTCCAGACACGTGAAGAGAATTACTGTTTTCAAAGGTACGTTATCAATTTGCAGCAGCAGCATTCATACATTCTTTTCCCAAAATGGTAATGCTGATCAAACACCTAGATATTTTAAAATGGCCCTTGATACAACAGTGATATCATTGGTAAAAAGAATGACTGAAGAATGAGTAAGAACTAGTGGTAATGAGAAACAACAGAACAGTGTACTATAATGTTGAATATCATAGCAGAAAATCACTGCTATATGTTGTCCTTAAAAAAAAAAAAAAAAAAAAAGTTGTGTGTGTGTGGGGGGGGGCACAAATACACATTGATTTAAATGTGTATTTGTGCAAGGACAAGAATCAGGATGGATGAACAATACTCTGATCCTAGGTTGGATCAGGTTACACCCAAGTCCCTTTCCTCCACTACTGGTTTTAGTTCAACTCCACCAAGTGTATAAGTTATTTTGGGGGTTACTGTTCCCCAGGTGTAATACATTACACTTTGCTGGATTAAAGCATAGCTGCCATTTTTCTGACCATCCCTAAAATCTATCTAGGTCACTCTGAAAAAGCTCTGCTTGGCAGTGATCATTAACTACTCTACCAATCTTTATATCAAATTTAGTCATCATGCCCTCTATCCCTTCATTGATGTCATTTATGAAAATCAAAAACAACAGTGGTCCTAATACTGATCCTTAAGGAACCACACTTCTTACTTCAACCCAATCTGAGGAATAACCAGTTATCACAACCCTCTGCCTCCTGGCCTGAAGCCATCCAGCTCTCAATCTGAAGATATTCCCTGTGATTCCAACCTGTTCCAGCTTATAAAGTAACCACTCATGTGGACTGAGGCAAATGGTTTGCTGAAATCTAAATAAACAATGTAAAAATTATTCCCTAAATCCAGTTCTTGGGTGATCCTGTCAAAACAGCTAACCAAATTATTTAAACACAATTTTCCCTTTACAAAACCATGCTGAGTATCCTTCAGAGTCCATTTCTATCTAAATGATCCTGAATTCCACCCTTAATCAATGTCTCCATGATTTTCCACTACTGAAGTTAGAGTAACCCACCAGTAATTTCCCACTTCACTCTTAGATACATGCTAATGTATTGGATATACATTGGCACTTTTCCAATCCAACAGAATCACTCCTGAGTCCAGTGATGCTCTCATAATTAGCCTCAATGGTTCAATGCACTCACTTGCTGCCTCCCTTAAGATTATAGGATATATGCCATCAACTCCAGGAGTCTTACTGGCCTGTAAGCTCAAAAGTTTTTTCATTAAATAAACATGAAATTTCAACATCATTAATTAATTTTTTAAAAAAAAATCACTCCCAAAATTTCTCATTGGCACAAAGGGTTTTTATTCTGTAAATACTGATGCACAGTAACTGTTGAGTTCATCTGCAATTTCAGCTGGAGTATCTAATACTATCCCATGTCCATTACATGAGGGTCCGATTTGGTTTGTCCTTCTCATCTTCGCATTTATATATTTGAATTCCCTATCCCCACTCTTTGCTCTCTTTGCCAGCAATTTCTCATAATCTGCCTTTGCCAGCCTAACCTTTTCTGTGGTACTATTACAGATCAGTTTGTAGCTGTTATAGGCTTCAGTACTTTTTATTGCTCTGTAAATTTTCCATGCCGTCTTTTTCTGCTCAAGTAATCTGGCAACTTCCTTATTCATCCAACGTGGAATCTTCTTTGTGGAGTATTTTTTAATGGTTATAAGCATTCAAGGCTTCTGTGATTAATGTTTTAAAGGTATATCATAATTCAATTGTATTCACCCTCTGTGCGATATCTACCTAGTTAATAGAGGCCATTTCCTTAAGGAATTGTAATTGCCTTTTCTGAAATTATAATCCATTCCTTTGCTGTTAACTAGTGCTACCCTCTCTCTCTCTCTTCATCTTACACTGTACAACTTCATGCTACTGGTTCCTGTATTTCAGACCTATTATGTCATCTGGTTCATGGGTTATGATGATGTCTAGAATATTCTTATTCCCAGTACTTTCCCTGACATGTTGATACAAATAATAATCACCTAGTTGACCCATGTGGAGTTTCCTTTCCATTTGCTCCAATGAATTAGGGGCAAATTAAAAGCACCCATAATAAGACATTAATGCTTGACCATTCCATTTGCATGTAGAGGCCACATAATCTTCACAATCATGTGGCCTGTAGATTACTCCCACCCTTATTATACCTTTGCTTCCAACTATCTCACACTATACAGATTCTAAGTAGCATGAGAAATATCTGAATCCAGGAAAGATTTTGTCGCACTCATGCTGCTGCTTTTGATAAGAAGCATGACCTCACCAACACCCCTTCTATCTTCCTATCCTTCCTAAATACATTACACATACTGTACTGAAACTCATCATTGGGTGACACCATGTTTCTGTAAGCCCTATTATGTCAGCATTACTTGTCCTAACCATCAGTTCGAATTCACTCATTTTATTGACGACACTGCTGACATTACTGTATAAACAATTAAGACATCATTCTTGTTTAGTTAACTACCCTGACACACCCCTTAGTTATTTAAGCTCACTTCCCTGGCATTAGCTACCCACTCATTTGAAACATTTCTGCCCTCAGAACATCTTGCTAATATTTCTGTTGTGGTAAAAAACAAGAACTCTTGATTGTGCAAAGCATTACTTTAACCAATATTGTCAGATAAATGTGTAAAACTATATTACCCTTGTCTCCCCCAAACTAGCAGTTTCCCTGAACCTTGAAGGTATCCTCAATAATACTGGCAAAAACTCTTGCACCACCTTTGTTTAAATGTTTCCCATCTCTACAAAACAGATTACCTCTACCTACAAGTTCAGGCCAAGTTGACAAATATTTCCCCCCCAAAAGCCTTGCAGAGTCCTTCAAGTCTTGAATTAATCCACAAGGCTTTCATTATACAAAGGGTACTAGGAAAGTTTTGCAATATGACGCAACAATGAATCACAGGAAGCTGCTTGTTGCTGCATGTTGAGACATGTTCATACGTGCATAGTAGCCGCTGCGCCAAGTCGATGGGCTCAGTTATTCATTAGTAGTGGGAGTGTAAAGTGCTTGCGATGGCATCGTGGTCACGAAATGAGATAAGGACAGTTTTGCGGTATAATTTCGTGCGTGGTTTAACCACAGACCAGTGCTTAGAAGAAATGACTCTTGCACTAGATGATGATTGTCCACATCGTACAACGATATTCAGGTGGTATAGAGAATTCCAAAGGGGAAATTTCACTCTGGAGGATTCGGAGAGGCCGGGAAGGCCACGAACGTCAGTTACGGAGGAAAACGTTACTGCTGTGAGGAAAATGCTTGACGAAAACAGGCGAGTGACCTACCAACAGATAGAGGATACTTTGGGCCTAAATGCACCAGCAATTCGTTCGATTCTGCAAGATCATTTGCACGTGAAGAAACTTTGTTCTCTCTGGGTGCCGCATCAACTGACTGAAGAGCAGATGACACGACGTGTGACTTGGTGCCGGGAGATGTTAAACAAGTTTGATAAGGGACAATCTCGGTATGTGAACAACATCGTGACAGGTGACGAGACTTGGCTGTACTATTATGATCTGCCGACCAAGGCTCAAAACAAAGTTTGGGTCTTTGATGATGACGACACACCCGTAATTGTCAGAAAATCCCGATCTGTAAAGAAGAAAATGATAGCTGTATTTTTCAAATCGAGTGGAATTGTGGAACGTGTCGTTTTGGACACGCAGAAGACAGTCACAGCTAAGTGGTATACTGAACAATGCCTGCCTAAAGTCATTGGATCTATGAAGAACCTGCGGCCAAAGTCAAGAATGGACACCTGGTACCTCCATCACGAAAATGCTCCAGCTCACCGCGCCAAAGCCTGCACCGAATATTTGACCACGACAGGACTGAAACTTCTCGAGCACCCTCCCTACAGTCCAGACCTTGCTCCCTGCGACTTTGCACTGTTCCCGCATGTGAAAGTGAAGCTAAAAGGGAGGCGGTTTTCCAGTGATGAGGACCTTCTACGGGCTTGGGACAACGAGTGTGCTTTACTCCCTAGTGAAACTTGGCAGAACTGGTTTAAAGATTGGTTTCGGAGGATGGAGAGGTGTATCGAATGTAGAGGAAATTACTTTGAAAAAATTAAATAAACAAAGCTGTATTGCAAAACTTTCCTAGTACCCTTTGTATAATCCCTCCTATAGTTCCTGGGTAGAATTGCAGACAGATAGACATGCAACCTAACTCGCAGCATTTCTTCAGCATGGTCCTATATTTGTCAAACAAATCGTCAGATCGTGCATGCTTAATATCACTAGTCCCCAAATGAATAATAATTCTCTTTACCTCCTCCCTTAAAATCTGACGGTCTTGGCGACATCATTAATAGTTGCTTCCAGCAAGTAACCTAGTTTCAGTACACCTATACTTATTACAAAAATTATTTTCCATTTCCCTGACAATAGTCTCCTAATAGAACTAAGTCCTTTTGAACCAGAGTAGTTTGCGCTTGGTTATTCTCTTTTGGGCCCGAATCAGGAGTGCATCACTTGGTAGGTTACTAGTCTTGAGTCCCTGACAAGCTCCCAATTACATTGTTCTCAAGAGCAAGCACCTGTTTTTATCAGTGACTCAAATTGTTCTAGCAATACACCAAATTTTAACTTAAGATCGATACACTCCTTACAGTGCCGACAAAGAAAAGAATTGCCAAGTGAGCTACAATATCCACTATGTCGACCTTGGAATACATGCCACAGGTTCTGCAAAGGATAAAATCATGAATTACCCAAAAATCGCCATTGGCTATTTTTTTTTTTTTTTTTGTTAGTTGTTGGCGCATCAGCTTCTGTGACCATAATGCACCTCCCAAGGTTTTTTGCATTTTACTCTGATCTAAACCCGGGGCGGGATTCGAACCCGCGACCTTTGGGTTGCCAGGCAGGCACTTTACCCACCTGGCTAGCCCGGTCGGCGGCTATTTCCGTGTGAGTCATTGTAATCTCTGACGAAGTGTTCAAGGTGGATCTTGTAACCACATAAATAGGAATAAAAAAAAAAAAAAAACCATCCTCAAAAAAAAAAAAAAAAAACAAAAATGGATGAAGTCATCATCATCAAGGCACAAACAACAATGCTTCAACTGCTAGAGGTGGTCTGTCCAAAAATAGCCATTTCACAGGAATGAAAATTCTATTTTCATTCCTGTGATCACGACATATGGTCGATAAGCGTTGTCAGCTTCAGGAAGGAAAATAGTTTTGAATATTTTCGTTAGATTCTTTTAATTGCGTTAATTTGATTTTTAATTGTTTTAAATTGATTTGAATTGTGTTAAATTGATTATTTAATTATTTATATTTTACTCTAATGTACCGGTAAGTTGTCGATTTTTTCGTTTTTTCCGTTTTAATTTCTGGAGGGTATCATACGGAAGTGTTCTACGTACTATATTGAGATAAACTCCTCTTATTATTTTACTAATTTTATTATATTTAATATTATTTTTTTACTTATTTCATTTTTTTTCAGCTGGTGCAGAAAAACCGTGCATTGTCTGTGCTTATAGTACTAACACTAAAATCAGACAACAAACAAAAAAATAAACCCAAATAAAAAGTTTTACAATTCAACAAAATATGATGTGGTTAATCAAATGACAAAGAAAGTTCTGAAGATCATTAGAAGGTTTCTATATTTTGTTAGATCTAGTTGCTATAAATGAATGAATTCTATTTCACAAAATTACAAACACTAAAATTTCTCAAAGGCTATTCTGCAAATGATTAAAGAGGTTGCAGCAAACTTTCATAGGGATGAAAGTTTGAAAGACAACATACAAATGCTCAATCAACAGGATTTTGCAGGATTTTGGTAGCCAATCAATGATTATCTATCAATGATAGAGAATCTTCCACACATCTATCCTACAACCAACCTTCTCAATTTGAATTTATGCCCCCTCATATGTGTGATAGTCTGAACACAGCCAGGAACAAGTAAAAAAAACACAATTTGTCAAATAAAAAATGCAAAAACAAAACTAGTGGTATTTCTTATAAATGTCAAAAAATAAAAGAAAATAAATAAATAAAACAACTATTTGTCAAAGAAATTGTGATGTAGCTCGTGCTACTACAGTAGATTTTTGAAATAACAGCACCTTTGGGAATTCAAGGTGCCGTTATTTTGATTTTTCCATTATCTAGAAAGGCTTATTTTTAATGTATTTAATGCAGAAATAATGAGGCCAAATAAGAAATAGAGAGGTTAAGAATGCTTATTAACTGCACATTAAAAAAAACAAACATGTTGATGATCCAATGTTATATTCTGCCATTAATACACTTCTGCTTATGCGCCGTTCTATTTATTTTATTATATCAAGTTTAGTCTGCAAGGGTAGCACAGTGGTAGAAACCCAGGTAGAAAAAGCCCTGGTTCAAATCCCATCGATGACGCAGGGAGCTTTTATAGGCTTTTTTCACTCTGTGGCTGAGTTAGTGGGTCTCAGGTGTAGATACAAAGGTTTTCTCCCATAAACTGGGGTTTTTCGTCCAGCAAAAACAAGCAAATCAACCAGAGAACATATGCGATTTACAGATACAATAAACATGGGTATATGAATTAATTTTAAGGGTGACCCTAATGTAATAGTTTGGATTATATCATTTGTCACTAAGCTTTCATGTTGTTCTTTTTTTCTTCTCTGTATGAGGTTTATTAACTTTAGGAGCCATAGTAAGGGGTTTATTATTTAAAATAAATGTAAAACAGCAGTATAATCCGTGATATCAGTACAGAATTCACTTTGAAAATGGCAAACGTAAACAAACACAGTAATTACGTGACTTGCTATTTTCTTTTTTCGGCATTTGTAGACATCCGTGCAGTATGTATGCATCCAATCTCGATGTGCCGGTATTTTGACAGCCTACTGTACTTGTATAAACTGTTGCCTAAATTAATTTTACTTTTTTTTTTAAAAAACTTCATAAAGTTTAATTTTGTATTTTAATTAGAAATATCAAAGTACTGCTTTTTTTAAATAGTTATACTGAGATTAGAGCATTATTTTGCATGGACACATGAGGAGTTATTCAGCGAGGGGAATGCCAGAGGTGTATTCAACTCTGGCAGTAAGCTAGATAATCTTGTAATAACTGAGAGTAAAGTGAAGGAGAAATTGTTGAAGATAAACACAAGAAAGCCACCTGGGGTGGATGGGATCTATCCAGTTATATTAAAGGAGGCAACAAAGGAAGTAAGCAAACCCTTAGCCATAATTATGACAGCTTCTTGGACAATTCACAAAGGAGGATCAAGGGCTGACACAAGTAATTATAGACCTGTGAGTTAAACTTCTGTTCCAGGAAAATTAATGGAGGCACTCGTTAAAGAAGCACTGCAGGATCATCTAGACAAGACTTCAGTTATAGCTCAGACACAGCATGGTTTTGTTAACGGGAAGTTTTTCCCTGACCAATTTGATTGGATACTATGATGCAGTCACAAAAGAGCTGGATGCTCTTTTGTGACAGCATCTATAACTGCGAGCTATAACAAGACTTCAGTTATAGCTCGGACACAGCATGGTTTTGTTAAGGGGAAGTCTTGCTGACCAATTTGATTGGATACTATGATGCAGTCACAAAAGAACCGGATGCAGGGAATAACTTTGATATTATATATTTGGATCTTAGAAAGGCTTTTGATACTGTTGCACATGGAAGACTGCTGCACAAATTGAAGCAGTGTGGCATTGGAGGTAAATTGCTGCTATGGATAAAGGGGTGGTTGAGGGGGAGAAGACAGAGTGGTAATCAATGGACACTGCTCATCGTGGACTAATATTATTAGTGGAGTTCCTCAGGGTTCAGTGTTGGGTTCATTATTGTTTTCTGTATTTATAAATGATATTGATGATGGCATATCAAGCTTAATGTCCAAGTTTGCAGACGATACAAAGGTTGGCAGGGTTGTCAAGGACACTACTGACACTATGCTGCTGCTGCAACAGGATCTGGAAAGGTTGAGCAGATGGGCTGAGAGGTGGCAAATGAAGTTTAACATTGACAAATGTAAAGTACTACATATGGGAAACAGCAGCCCCAGAGCAACATATCAACTCTGTGGTATTACACTGACAATGGTAGTGAATGAAAAGGACCTGGGGGTAATTGTGCAGGCAGATATGAAGTTCTCTGAGCAGTGCAGACAGGCTTCAAGAGTAGATCATAGTGTCTTGTCAATGATATACAGGAATTTTTCTAGCGGGGATAAGGAGGTGATTATTCCCTTGTATAAGGCAATGGTCAGGCCACACCTTGAGTACTGTATACAGGTGTGGAGGCTTCATTTCAAGAATGATGTAGAGCTGCTGGAACGAGTACAGAGAAGGGCAACAAGATTAGTGATGGAACAAAGAGGTACTCTTATGAAGAAAGAGTTAAGTTTTGCAAATTACAGTGTCTGGAGACTAGGCACCAGCGAGGTGACACGTGTATAAAGCCTTGAATGGTCTGAGCATGCTCAATGCTGATGGGATTCTTCCTCTTGCTCAGAATAATCACCTGAGAGGGCATAAATTCAAATTGAGGAAAGGCAGATGTAGGATAGACGTGCGGAAATTTGCCTTTAGCCAGCGGTTGTTGGAACAGACTTCCATCCCTTGTCGTGGAAGTTGATAGCCTAAATAAATTTAAGGCTCAGCTGGTCAGGTATTTAGAACTAACGGAGGGGCAAAGCGTTTTTTTTTTTTTTTTTTTTTTTTTTGGCCGATGCTGCATAAGTTTGCTTTCTTCAAATCATATGCCTCTACTAATGCTAACAGGCAAACATAAGGTTAATACTAAAAAATCAGTAAAAACTCCCAACAGATGCAAAACCATATGGACCCATTGCCTTGTTGCCAGTTCTGGGCAAGATATTGGAAAGCTACTACCTGAATGCTAACTTACAATCGGAGAGACAATATGGATTTAAACAGGGATGCTCCACTGAAGATGCAATGAATTACATAGTCCAAACAGCAACTACAGAGGAAGAAACTTACGCGGTTGCCTTATCAGTATATTTTGCAGGAGTTTTTGATGCCCTATGGTGGTCTAGCATAATTTGCAGACTACAATATGCTGGAATACCACAAAACCTGTACCACATAATAACACAAGATTACTTAGAGACATATGGGTAACAGTCAAAACCAGATACTAGTGCATCAACAGTAAAGTGGTGCATTACAGCCCTAGTTTCTGATGTGCCATTGAAACCCAGACAAACCAGAAGTGACACAAAGATGCTTCCAGGGTTCAGTGTTGGGTCCCTGTTTCTGGAACCTGGTGCTGGATGAATTCCTGGTGATAGGTATAGGCCCGACAGACAGGAGGCTGGCCTTCACTGACAACACTGTCTTGCTCATTAAGACCAATGAGCAAGACAGTGACTAGGACTGTTTTGGAACAGCATGCTAATTTAGCCATTAATACCCTACAGCAATGGGCAAATTTACACAAACTAGCAATTTCCAGCAGTAAAACTAAATCAATTCTGTTAAAGGGTAACTTGAACAGATGTCCACAAATTAAAATAGCAGATAAAATAATATCTCTAGTTAATGAAGTGAAATACCTAGGTATAATATTTGATAATAACTTTTCTACCCACATCTTGTAAACTTAGCTAAAAAAAGTCAGGTACTATGCCAGTAGGATTACTAGAATCAGCCGCACTGACTGGGGACTAAAAAGGAGGATACTTGTATTTAGCTGCAAGGCAATTTTCCTCCCAGCCATTACCTCAGTGCAGGTGTGTGGTACCACAGGGTCACTCTACACAGAAATAAAAAGCTAGCATCCATACAGAAGATAATACTCTCACAAGGGCATGCTGCACAATCAGTACACCTGCTGTTCGGGTCCTGGCAGGGCCACTGCAATTAGACTTAGAAGTAAGAAGAGGTCTCAATTATAGCCTGTAGAAGCATATTCCAATAGGGATCACAATAAACACTGAGGCTGACATAAAACAGGAGAAGAAAAGGATCCTATCTACACTCTACTAACAATGGCAAAGTTGATGGAAGCAGACACCTAAAGGGGAAGTCACTAGGAAGTTCCTGCCCCAGGTCTCTATGCCACATTTTTGCTAAAAGGGCATGACTCCCTAAATGCAAAGTTGTTAAAAAGGGGTCTTGCCTAGGATCCAAAATGTACCTGTGGAGTTGATGAGAATTGGGGGCCCGTATCCTTTATGACTACCCCAATTACCATCCTCAAAGATGTAGACTTATGTCCAAGATTGGACCAATAAACCGTGGAGATGAGCTACTACCTCTGAAGAAATACATTATTACATAGCCTTCTCTGAGTTTGCTCAAAACGTTTTTCAGACCAGGAGAAGTAACCATGCTATGCCAACATTGGCTGTGACAACCCCCCCCTTACTTAGAATCCCTACCTGATTGTGACACTTACCAAAGTGAATAACCCCAAATGAGTGGTCTACTGGAATGCGTTTCCCACCCAGTCAGAATGTGTGTGAGATATTTTTGATGTTAATAGTAGTATGTATGTTTACATGTATTGTATTTATGTCCCTTTTTTTATGTATATCTATGTTATTAATGGCCCTATGTTATTGAATAAATGGATAAAGTTTATGAGGATAAGTGGGTTTAAGATGTGTCAATGTCTACATGTGTGTATGTTCTGCTGTGGCCGAGTTCTGGTAGACTTGGTTATGGGCACAAGTGTAATCATGTAAAGACACTAAGTCTGTATGTCAGTCAACGCTGGTTGGAGCTGTCTGTGATGTCCACATTGCCAGACATGAGTTACAGCTTGTGTCTGTGTGCATGTCTCGTGGAAAATGTTGGCCTAATCCTGGTTGGGGCTCTCTCTCGTGTCCACATTGCCAGATGTGATTGCAAGCTTGTGTCTGTGTGTATCTCTGACAGAAAAGTAAACTCCCCCCCGCCTCCCTTATGTGCCTCTCCATTCTGTGTATGGTGAATGTCTAAGTATGGGAAATGGCTGTAGCTGGGCCCAAGTGGTCTTGGCTATGGACAAAGGCTTGCATGCTTAGTTGTATGAATGAGTGATATACATGACAGTCTATGCTTTGGTTGGAGCTCTTGACAGTGTCCACATTTCAGATGTGATTGAGAGCTACTATCTATATATATATGTGTGAAATGACGAGTAAAGGATATCTGACTGTAAATGGGTATATCTGGATGTGTGAATGGGTAGATATATGTGTGTGAGTGAATGCAAGATGGTCCCAATACGTGAATGTCTCCTGTACTTAGTGAGAAATGCATCCACTTAACCTGCAAAAAAAAAAAAAAAAAAAAGTGTGTGCACCATCCTATTCAGGGTACTGTACTGAGTAAAAATCAGTGTGAGAATAATGATTACATGAGACTATCTTAGGTATTACTGTCTAAATCATACCCTGTATATTAAAAAAATAAATAAATTGTCTAGGTAGTGTTCGTATTTAGGTGGCACCTATGTCCTATCTCTGTTTGGTTGGTTTTTAGGAGCATTAGCAACTAAGGCCATATTGCTCCGGGACATGCGGTGGTCATTCCTTGACCTTTCCGCATCCTCCGCATTTGGCGGTGACGGGCTCGAACCCCGGTCCAATCAAGAAGCGTGTGCTACGCACTGCTGCTCCTTCCCACCTGGCTACCCTATCTCTGTATGATGATGAATGTAGCAAATGAATAAGTCCAAGTTGTGTTATGTGCTTTTTCCAGTCTGCCCCTACATACTTGAAAAAAAAAAAAAAAAAAAAAAAGTATATACTTCTGTAAGTATGATAGGTGTGCAGAGTACATGTAGAGTGTGTAGTTCTACAGGTCTCCCCTAATTAGACTACAGTGGGGGAACCTACTAGGAAACACACCTGCCATGCTTACATTTTGTCTCCCCTCAAAAGAGGGGAGGCAAAATAATGTAAGCATCTTAATCATTTTGGACACGAATACATATTCAAAATGTCTAAGATGTGTGTATCTGCCTCCACTCTTTCGAGGTATGCTATAGGACTTGCTACCACCAGCTGCAGCTGGTCTGGCTGGTGTGGGATTTAAAACAGAGTAGAGCTGTCCATTCACAGTGCAATCTCATCTCCCACTAGAGCATTCTGGCCCTATGGCTTTACTCTCCCTTCATTAGCTATTTCTCTTCTCCTCCCCCAAAAATTTCACCTGGTGGGCTCTACATCACAAACCTTTTTCTGCTCTTGACAGCCACCCCTTCCCGTGAAGAGTAGGCTCCCTCCACAGGGGTGTTGCTCTATCATGTAACTTCCTATTTGTAGGTGGAAAGTCTTCCTATCATCCATCTCCTTCATCTTCACCCCTTTTCTCCAATGCTTACACTATCACCTCCACTCCCTTTCCAATAAAAGTTTCCAGTGGGGGGGGTTCTCCTCACTCTGGAGTCTCCCTGACAAGCTCAGGCAATGTCCAGAGTTTGCCCCATTCAGAGACCTATTTACTCCCTACTAGACCCAGCCTGCCTCCACAAGAAAAGAAAAATGATGGGCAACGTGGGGTCCCACTAGGGCCCTGCAGCTAATGGCCAGGGATCAACAAACAACACCACACTATGCAGACTACACTAAAACTTTCACTATCACTGGCCTTTACAGAGTTTGCACTGCTTCACAGAGTACACTATATGGAGTTGGGAAGTAGACCCCAGTGCTGCTTGACAAGTAACACTATACACTATGTCCTTTCTGTATACATTCAGAGGACTGCCACAAGTGAGAATTGAATAAATGTTAAATGAATGTCAGAAAATATGAATGTCCCATTTGCACAAATGTTCCCTCTGAATACATGTCTTAAAAAAAAAAAAAAAAAACTACAAAGAGTATATTAGAAGGCTAAGATGCGTATTGGTAGAGTGAATGAGGGTTCATGTGTGTAAACCTTGAGGTGGCCAGTGAATACTATGTGGAATTTTAACAAAAAAAAAAGTTATGTCCATTCAGGTGCTGCCCTGTATATGATCTACATGCAAGGAAGAGATGGGCAAATGATGTGTGGATGCTAAATGTACTGTTCAGTGGAGGCAACCTACCATGGAAGTACCTCTGCCACTGCTCGTTGTGCTGACTCACCTTGAGAGCATGGCATGGGATTCTGAAACTGGCTAGTGTAGGTCTATTCGCTTACAGCTGGATAGGAACCACTCTCACATAGGGCACCCTGGCCCTATGACTTTTATTCTTCCATTCTCTCATCCAAATCCTCTGCCCTCCCACCTCACTTTTCACCAGTGATAGCATTTAGGGTAGGCCTACCACCCTAAAAGCTATCATTGTTCTTAAGTCTCCCCTACAGAGGATGGGTTGCCTCTGCAGGGGCAACCCACTATCCCTTTTTCTTCTATTTCCTGGTGGAAGCATCCCTATCATCCACCCCTTTACTTCCTCCCTTTTTCCCCAAAACTCAAAACTGTCACCCCTGTGCCTGTTTCCAATAAAAAAAAAAATTCTTCTTCCCTCATTTTTCTTCTTCTTTTTCTTCAGAAGAAAAAGAAGAAAAGAAACCTAGGCATTGCCAGGGTTTGCCCAACGAGGTAAGGTAAATGAAGGTCTTGTCAGAGTTGACCGCAGTAAATAGAAGGGTTCTTCTGGTGGCAAAGAGATCCCGTGCAAATTTTGAGAATGCCAGATAGTAATTCTGCTCTGTGATGAAGAGGTGTTCCTTTGGCAGGTTTATTCTGTTGTTGACATTTACTTTAACTAGGCATTTTAAATCCTAGTGTTCACAAAATAACATGAAGATTGGACATTGCTTCTACTAGCATTAGCAGAGGCATATGATGCAAGAAACCAAGCTTATACATCATCAAAAAAAAAAAAAAAAAAATCCCATTTCACCCATCCAATCACTCCAAAAGTTTGTCCACTTCTTCCTCAAATTTATTTAAGCTATTAACTTCAACAACAGATGGAAGTTTGTTCCAACAATCAACTACCCACTGGCTAAAGGCAAATTTCCACAATCTAATCGACGACAAGTCTTTCCTCAATTTGAGTTTATGCCCCCTCAGGTTTGTAATCTGACCAAGAGGAAGAATCCCATCAGCATTCAGCCTGCTCAATGCCGATGGGATTCAAGGCCATATACACCATTCAATCCATTCAGGGCCTTAAACACCTGAATCAGATCACCTCGCCGGTGCCTAGTCTCCAGACGCTGCAATCTGCACAATTTAAGCCTTTCTTGGTAATAGGACCTCTTTGCTGCCCTCACCAATCTTGTTGCCCTTCTCTGTACTTGTTCTAGCAACTGTACATCCTTCCTAAAATGAGGCCTCCAGACCTGTACAGAGTACTCAAGGTGTGGCCTAACCACTGTCTTATACAAGGGGATAATCATCTCCTTATTCCTGCTATCAAAATTCCTGTATATCATTGACAAGACCTAATGATCTGCTCTGACAGCCTGTCTGAACTGCTCAGAAAACTTCATATCTGACTGCACAATTACCTCCAGGTCTTTTTCATTCTCCACTACCCTGAGCGTAGTACCAGACAGTTGGTACATTTCTCTGGGGTTACTGCTAATTCCATAAAATTTCAATACAAACAAATAGCATCGGCTAATTTATTTTATAATTTTAAAATTATTATTCAAGTCTGTAGCTTTTATATAAAACTACAGATTTTTACAATAAAGATTTGATGGATGTTCACGATAGAAGACTTTTAGTCTTCCACCCAGTACAGGCTTGATGAGAGGTACAGTATGGAATCCAGAAAAAATCAGTTCTAGTGTGTGTTTAACTTACTTAATGTAAGTTAAACTACCATACATTTTAATGCATAATACTTTTTTGCACAGTACAATTCAATTTAAAAATCAATTCACATGATTTAATTATGTTATTCACATTTAATTAATTCATGAGTTTAATTGTTTTAGTTAGGGAAAACAAGATTCCACTTAATTTTTAATTACAGCTTGAAAAAGTAAAAATCAATTTGAGAATTATCTTAGCTTAAGAGCCACTCCAGTAAGAACATACGTAGTAAAAAGAACAGAGTTATCTAGACATTACCAGAGATAACTGAAAATCACTACGCATTAAAAAATATTGGTGTATGTGACTACTGACTGTTTCCACCATCACAGAAGTGTTCACCTGTTAAAAAATGCTTGTTTCAGTCAAAGCGGTATAAACAGAAAAGTTTGCATTATTCTAATTTGCAACAGCCAGATTGGGTTAATCAAGTTAATCCATAAATATCCAAACCCAGGCTAGAATTCTAGGCTGGGTTTAGATGTTTAAAGAATGAAAAACCGAGACGATTTTACAAGGGAAGGAACTTGCTCAGGACAGGCTAAGTATAGTCTTGGGTGAAAACACTAAAAATTCCCTCTACCCCTTCATAACTAATGAAATTTGAACTCGGACCTCAAATGAGAGACAATGAAATTATTATACAATAATGAAGAATGAGCTATATAATCAAAATGATACAGCCAACCTGTAAACTTATGAAATAATCTGATTTGACAATACTCTATTTACTCCAACATATCAATTAAATATTTATCCTTACCTTATATATTACAACGGAATGACCATATCTATTAAGAGGTTTTTCAGTGGTATGAATTTCCACATATTCCCACTTTTTCTTTAAGAAACTATATCTGTAAAGAAAAATCGATAAACATCTCTATACATAATGCAAACTGAAATATATACATTAAGAATATGTTAGCAGATTGGCAAGCCAAGTAAGTAGCAAATATAAAGAAAACCAGTACCATACCTACAACAATAAGAGGGAGGTGGCAGGGGAATTAATGGCACCTTACTGACGGCAAAGCCAAATAACAAGAAATACCACTATGAAAGAATATTGAAAATCTACAAGAGGATCTTTACTATTTAACTATGAAGCAAAAATAAGTTAAAACAGACTTACAATCAAGCCCCAGCTTATCAGAAAGCCAAAAGGCCATGGAATTGCCACATTTCAAAGGTTAAACAAACCAATGCAAAACTGCAACTGATTGATAAACTAATAAGCGTGCCAATGCAGTGATTTGAATAATGGTGGCCCTTATAAAATGAATTAAGAGAACCTACAAAGCAATGCCAAACTGCTAACAGAGTGCAAAGTTATTAAAAAAAATGAAATAAGAACATGAAAATAAGAAACAAGCCATTATATATAGATATATATGGAATGTATTCTACGGTCCAAAATACGGAGGGAAAAAAATGCTAATTTCTCAATGGTTATTGGCAGTTTCGATTTTAAAAAATCGTCTGATTGGTAAAAAAAAAAATACTTTTGTATAATAAAAAAAATATATTATATAAATATTTTAATAATTATTATTATAAAATAAGAATAAGAAGACACCTAGTAATATGCATATTCATACTATCTATAATGTCTGCAATTTTCTTATTTTTCTTTATTTTTATATACATTCTTTATTTTAAAACTCCATAGTTCTGTAACTGTATAGAATCATTCACTGACACCCCCCCCCCCCTGCGCCAACACATTTTTTTTTTTTGATTTGGTAGTTGTTGGCGCATCGGCTTCTGTGGCCATATTGCACCTCCCAAGGTTTTTGCAGTACTTTGATCCAAGCCCGAGGCGGGAATCGAACCCGCGACCTTTGGGTTGCCGGGCAGGTACTTTACCCACTCGGCTAGCCCGGTCGCGCCAACACATACACTTATTCTGGTATCCAGAATATATTTTAAAACACCCTGTATATGTATATTTGTGTGGGTGCTCCACACGTGCACATTTTTACAGTGCCTGTTGTGGGAAATGGAATAGGAAGATTTAGCTTTCAAAGAACTGCCACAGTATGAGTGCCATAGAATTGAACAAAATACCAGTGTACAACTTAGCAATGATAGTTTTGGAACTACAACCAACAACCAAAAGTCCAAATACCATGACACTACCTCCTCTAAACTTTGTCATCTGTACTGTGGAAGTGTTTTTCTCAGGCATTCTCCACACCAGCACTAGGCCATCTGATCTAAACTTTGCATAATGTAACTCACTGCATTACAGAGTGCTCTTTCTACTGTTCCATGATAAAAGAACATTGAACTAGAAGGTATCATGCAAACAATGTCTGTCTTCCATTTGGGTGTGATGTAAAACTTACAAGCAGCAAGTCTACAAACACTAAAAGCCTCAATGCAATATTTTCTAAGGATGTCACTCAGTTCACTTTTATCACTTTTTTTAGGCAAGCAAAGGCAGATTATGAGAAATCTTTGGCAAAAGATGCAAAGAAAAACAGTGAAGACTTCTTTACGTATATAAACTCTAGAAGGAAGGGGATGAATCAGGTTGGTCCACTTGATATTGATGGTTCGAGTGTTGATGATCCTGCTCAGATAGCTGACAAAGTGAATGAGTATTTTGCATCTACATTCACACATGAGGAATTTTCTAGGGAAGTGGAGGATAGAAGCTTATTAAACTCTAACAGGGAGCTTAATGATTTTGTAATAACTGAGAGCAAAGTGGAGGAAAAATTGTTAAAGTTAAACATAAGAAAGGCATCTGGGGTGGATGGGATCTATCCAGTTATATTAAGGACGCAGCAAAATGAAGTAAGCAAACCCTTAACCATAATTATGACAGCATCCTTGGACTCAGGGGAGGTCCCCATGGACTGGAGGTGTGTGTGTGTTGTTTGGTTTTTAGGAGCATTAGCAACTAAGGCCATATTGCTCCGGGATATGCGGTGGTCATTCCCTGACCTTTCCGCATCCTCCGTATTTGGTGGTGACGGGTTCGAACCCCGGTCTAATCAAGAAGCGTGTGCTATGCACTGCTGCTCCTTCCCACCTGGCTACAGAATCGCCGACTGGAGATGTGATTCCCAAAGTAGGTTCAAAGAGTGACATGAGTAATTACAGACCTATCAGTTTAGCTTCTGTTCCGGGAAAAATAATGGAGTCACTGGTTAAAGAAGCAATGCAGGATTATCTACACAAGAATCTACACAGTAATAAATCAGACAAAGTTTGTTAATGGGAAGTCTTGTCTGACCAATTTGATTACATACTATGATGTGGTCACAAAGGAACTGGATGCAAAAAATAATTTTGATATCATATACTTGGATTTCTGGAAAGCTTTTGATACTGTTGCACATGGAAGACTGCAGTACAAATTTGAGCAATATGGCATTAAGGGCAAGTTGCTACAATGGATGAAAGGGTCTTTGAGTGTGAGACAACAGAGAGTGGTAATCAATGGACTCTGTTCTTCATGGACTAATGTTATTAGTGGAGTCCCCCAGGGTTTGGTGTTGGGCCCATTGTTGTATTGTATATTTATCAATGATATTGGTGAAGGTATATCAGGCTTAATGTCCAAGCTCGCAGATGATACAAAGGTTGGCATGTTTGTTAATGGCAGTATGCTACTGCAACAGGATCTAGAAAAGCTAGGCATATGCACTGAGAAGTGGCAATTGTAGTTTAACATTGACAAATGCAAAGTACTGCATATACGTAAAAGTAACCCCAGAGAAATGTACCATCTGTGCAGTGCTACACTCAGGGTGGTGGAGAATGAAAAAGACCTGTGGGTAATTGAACAGTCAGATATAAAGTTTTCAGAGCAGATCTTGGGGTCTTGTCAATGATATACAGTAATTTTGCTAGTAGGGATAAAGAAGTGATTATCCCGTTATGTAAGTCAATGGTCAGCCTGCGCCTTGAGTACTGCATACAGGTCTGGAGGGCTCATTTTAGGAAGGACGTACAGTTGCTAGAACAAGTACAAGTACAGAGAAGGGCAACAAGATTGGTGAGGGGAAGGGGTCCTATTATCAAAAAAGCTTAAGTTGTGTAAATTGCAGTGTCTGGAGACTAGACACCTGCAAGGTGATCTGATTGAGGTGTTGTATAAGGCCTTGAATGGTTTGAGCAGGCTCAATGCTGACGGGATTCTTCCTCTTGGTCAGATTACAAACCTGAGGGGGCATAAATTCAAATTGAGGAAAGACATTTACAGAATAGATGCATGGAAATTTGCCTTTAGCCAGCGTGTAGTTGATTGCTGGAAGAAACTTCCATCTCCCGTTATGGAAGTTGATAGCTAACTAAATTCAAGGAAAAAATGGACAAACTTTTAGACGAAATGGGGTTTTTTTGGCTGATGCTCTATAAGCTTGCTTTCTTGCATCATATGCCTCTGCTAATGCTATTCCTTATTTAGGTATACCTGACCATTTGTACACATCTACACTGTAATCATTTCTCCATCTTTTCACTATATAAGCTACGGTTGACTTTGTGAGATTCAAAAATGTAGCTGTTACACACAATCGCAAACTGTTCATATGGCATGAGATGATTAAACCTCTTTGAAATTGTATGATCCTTACCATCATTCATTCTGCTTGTTTGTGATAACTCTGCTATGACCTGCATATTTTTAAATCTATAGCTACTTTGCATACATCTAATATGAGCAATTTACTAAATTGAGAGAGGTGTCAGAAAGTAGGAACAAGTCAAACTCTGAATTTTGAACGTAATTCTAAATTTTCTGCACTGTTAGATATGTGAAATTTGAAAAACTTGTATATAGAGGTTACTTATATATTTTATAATAAATATATGGATACAAGATGTGGCAATAAAGTTCCCAGACTGTTGTAATCAAGTTCAACGAGTCCGAAAATAAATTTAAGTGGTATGTTTAGTTCAAACTTCCTACAACAGATAGTGCTGAAGAGATTGTGCAGTAGGTTGACAGAGTACAAGTAAAAAAACCAGTTCCATTAGTAGCATTAGCATTCCATGCCAAAATTTTGCAATGGAACAACAAATTAATATCAAATTTTTCTTTAAAACTAGGAAAATCTGCAACAAAATACGTATGAAATGTTAAAAAATGTTTATGGTTGCAAAACATTAAGTCATACCAGTGTGTTTGAATGGTATAAGCAGGTCAAAGATAGCCAAACAGCTGTTCATGATGACCCAAGGGGTGGATATCTATCAATCTCTCGAAATGAGAGTTGCAAAAGTTTGGGAAGTTGTGGAAAGAGATCGTTATTTGAACATCAGAATGATAGCTGATGAGTTGGATATGAATAAGGAGACAATTCACATTCTGCATAAAGATTTAGGCAAAAGGAAGGTCTGTGCAAAATCTGTGCTGAACAACCTCATGGATGAGCAGAAGCAACGAATAGTGTCATCACACGAAGACTTCATCCAGACTTGTCAAGACAGTCTGGATGAGAGAGAGAGAGAGAGGTAGGAATCACCAAGAAAGAGAAGAATGATGATATCCGGCTCAGGACCCTGGGTGTGCCAAGCCCATACTCACCAGATGTGAGCCCCCGGGGTTATGTAGAACCTAGTAGCTTCCAAGATAAATTCTTTGAATGCTTCCCATTTTGAATTTGCTGTTGGTAACATCATCAGTTGGTCCCACTGTACAGAATTTAAATACTGTCTCAGACCACCGTAGTCACCTTTACGAAAGCAAAAACATTTCCCTAATGGTAGTTACCTCTTTGAGTAAATCCCACTTCAGCACACTGTGATCACTGCCAACTAGTGGTTCCTTTATCTGCAGATTCTTAATGCATGAAGAATCACTACTGATAATCAGATCAAGAGTATCACTCCCTCTAATTGCCTCCCGAACATGCTGATGTTCGGGAGGTAAAACAATCATCCAATAAATCCACAAAAGCCTTGCTAGTGTGTGAAGGACCAACCCACAAATTCCAGTCAATATCTGAGAAATTAAAAGTTATTTTCTATATTCCTTCTATCACTTTATCTCACCCACTTTCTTTCCTCTTTTTTTATATTTTTTTCTCCACTTTATATTCTGGTAGTTGACACGAAGAGACACCAGGATTGTGTGATATGCAACAATATATATGTGAATATATATTTCTATCTTGTGTTTAAAATGTATTATTTCTTATCTTTTATTATTATTATGCTTTTCACTTTAATTTGTAACTATACTACTTCCTCTCAACTTTCCGTTTTGTGTTCCCCCATTTTCCTTTTCTTTTCTCAACAACTTTTATCTATACACACGATACAATTATGGTTCTTGGGTGCTTTCTGTCTATCAATAGCTCTTGTCCATAAGTTACCCTCTATCTTTCTTTCCCTTTCCAAAAAATTTTGTATATGGTATTTACAATTAAAGTGTGATACTTTGGCCACTTGCAGTGACAAACCACAACTGCTTGCTTGATATTTGAAGTCTGTTCAAGTAAATGACATGAACAGACTTCAAAGGTGGTCAAAGAAGTAGCAGCTACACCGATGAGCCAAAACATTACGACCAGCGAGTTGTTATACACATCGAAGCAACTGAAGGTGAACTACAGCATGTGCGTGGGTCAGACACGGTATAAAAAACACCTGATACTAAGCTCCGTTAATCAGTGTTACTCTTGTTCTTTAGATGGGAAAGGCAGTATAAAAAACACCTGATACTGAGCTCTTAATCAGTGTTACTCTTGTTCTTCAGATGGGAAAGGCAGCAGACTTAAGCGAGTTTGACAAAAGTGAAACTGTAATGGCCAGATGACTCGGTCAGAGCATATGCTAAACGGCACAGCTGGTGGGATGCTCACAGTCAGCCGTGGTTAGTACCTACTGAAAGTGGTCTGAGGAGTGAAATCTCACAAACTGCCGGCAAGGTGTTGGACCACCATGGCTCATCGATGCTCAAGGTGAGCAAAAGCTCTCCCGGATGGTACATGGCAACGGAAGAGCACCTGTGGCACAACTCACTGGTAATTGGAATGCTGGTGACAGGAGTAATGTGTCATAACACACAGTACATCGAACTCTGCTGAAATTGGGGCTGCGTAGCAGCAGACCACTCCGAGTGCCCATGCTAACCACAGTTCACCAGCAACAGCGCCTACAATGGGCAGGCGAGCATCGAAACTGGACCTTGAGTGATTGGAAGAAGGTAATCTGTTCTGGTGAATCATGTTTCCTGTTGCACCATGTGGACGGTTGGGTACATGTCCGTCGTTTACCTGAGGAAGTGATGGCACCTGGATGTACCGTGGGACAAAAACAAGCCGGTGGCTGTGGTGTCATGCTTTGAGCGATGTTCTGCTGGGATACCCTGGGTCCCGTCATCCGTGTGCCAGGCACTCTGACATCTACCACCTACCTTAACATCATTGCTGACCAAGTACAACCTTTTGTGGCAACAGTCTTCCCCACTGGCGGTGCTATCTTTCAGCAGGATAATGCACCATACCACACTGCCCAAATTGTTTGAGACTGGTTCGAGGAACATGAGGGAGACATACAGGCATTGCCCTGACCTCCAAATTCCCCAGACATCAATCCCATCGAGCATCTGTGGTTTGTGTTGAAACACAACTCCCATCTGCGGCATCTCAACCACAGACCTTACAGGAGTTAAAGGATTTACTGTTTACATGTTGGTACCAGATACCACAAGACACATTTAGAAATCTTGTAACATACATACCTCGCTGGGTACAAGCTGTTTTAGCTGCAAATGGCAGACCAACATCATATTAGGTAGGTGGTCATAATGTTTTGGCTCATCAGTGTATTAATGCTGCTAAATGCAAGGTCTTACACTTGGGGAATAGCAACCCACAAATAAATTATACACTTGGTGGGGTTGAATTAAAAACAGTGGAGGAGGAAAGTTACAATGAGAGTTACAATACGGGAAGATATGAAGTTTTCTGAACAGTGTAAACAGGTAGCCAGAAAAACCCATGGTGTCCTATTGATGATTTATCGAATGTCATCCTGTAGAGATATGGGGGGGGGTCATAATCCCACTGTATAAGGCAACTGTAAGACCACATTTGGAATACTGTGTTCAAGTATAGAAACCTCATCTGAAAAAAGACACTGAGCTTCTTGAAAGGGCAACTCAAATGGTGAGATCTGCACAAGGAAAATTGTATAAGGAAAGAGTCCACTTATGTGGATACAGAGCTTGGCAACCAGGCACCTCAGAGGTGACCTGATTGAGGTTTATAAGGCTCTGAAAGGGATTAGTAAAATCAACGAAGGTGGAATTCTTACTGTTATAAAAAATTCCAGAATTCAAGAACCAGAATTGTAGGAAGTTTTTTCCAGATTGTAGGAAGTTTTCTGGCAGTTTTAATAAATTCAAAGGCCAACTGGATAGCTAGCTGTGTGAGGAGGGAAGCATATAATCTGCATTTTCTTACCTACTTATATATATTTATATCTTGAATTTAAAATGTATTATTTCTAATCTTTTATGATTATTATGCTTTTCACTTTTTTTAATTTGTAACTATACTACCTCCTCTCAACTTTCCATTTTGTCTTCCCCCATTTTCCTTTTCTCAACAACTTATGTCTTTTTTTTGCCAATGCAGCAAAAGCCTCTGGCTTCCTTGCACTATATGGTGAATACTATTACTAACTTCCTGAAAAAGAATTGTCCAATTATGCAGTTTGCTCCATATACCATCGAAACAATAACATGTGGGTATTGGAGATGACCTCTGTCAATAACATAGAGGTGATGATCTCTATACCCAACAATTATCAGTATTCACACTGTTGCATAATGGAATAAACAGCCTCACTGGTCCAAAAGTTCCAAGGCCATGTGTCATATACATTCATGCTAGCCAGAATCTACAGAGTGAAGTCAGTGTACCATTGGGGATTACAAGGAGTTAAATGGTGCATCACATGGTTTGTGTAAGAAACTGTTGTGGGAGGAAGCAAAACACTTTGTGGACTATTGCCCATGGAATGCCTATTTGTCAGCTTTGCATTAGCGGGCAATTATGCAAGAAATGTGCCACCCCCGGTCACAGCAACAGAATTTTGTCATTAACAACTGTCACAGTTAGGTAGCATATTCTGCTGGAAACTTTTGAGAAAGGGAATTAGATTTTTTAAATGGAGGTACTCCCAAAGTGCAGCTATGGAATTGTTGTTGTTTTGGTAAAAAAGCTTTTACCAGCAGAGAACAATTTTTATTTGCATTAGTACTGGCAATATGATGCAAGGAAGCAAGGCACATAATGGCAACAGCCATAAAAAAAAATAAAAATAATGATAAAAATGTTTCACAAGATCTAATTTACATACTGAATGAATATGGTACCAATCAAATTTTTGTGACTTTCATTTCTGCATAGTATGGCATTAGTTCTAAATTTTTTTATGAAATTAGAACCAGGGCATCGAACCGAAACCAAAAATAACCGTTATTTTTGCTGGAGCGAAAACCGAACCCAAACCGAAAACCGTTATTTATTCTGTTCCGATTGTCAGTTCACATACACGTTGGAGAATTCTCATTGCTGAAGAAATCATCTTTTCCCATGACCTGCATTCCCATTTTTTCCCATGACCTGCTTCATCCATGCATAGAATAGCATCAATCAGTCTAACATTGCTCCCTTTAGAAGAAAGATCGCCCTGCATTTAAGTATATTCAGTTGTCAATAGCTGTCAGTTGTTGCAGATTATTCCTTTTGAAATGGTATGTATTATAAGGAAAAGAATAGGCGTAAAACTTTGTGATCTATGCGAGATCTATCTAAAACCTAACTAAAATTAGGGATTCATAGCAACGGTTCCACGGGTATAATATAAACACTAGCAATCAATTTAGGTAATTAATGGCATTAAAAATGTAATACATTTTACTACATTTATCGTAATCGTTCGGATATCTCAACGCATTATTCATTTAGTTGCGATGGAAAACACTATTAAGATTAAAAATACGAGTAACCTGATTATATCGAATTGTAGTAAGGTCGTCTAATGAACTGTATTCGATATGGTCTCACTGTACTTCGTGGAATGATATTTAAGCAAGTATTTTTTCGCATTAATATAATTTGCATCAGATATAGATATGGATATAAGTTAAATTATTTTGACAGACACTGTTTATCATTCCATAAAGTTTTCAGTTTTTTTATAAATTGGATTTTTAAGAGGAAGTGTCAATCTGTAAATCTATTATATAAAGTGTGTGCATGTACGTTCATCTTAAATTCAAACCAGAAGTTTCACTACTTCAAACTTGTCCTTTATCAGACAAATAACCTCGTAACCCATTTATCTTCAAATTAGAGGCGTTATTTAAATAACATTCTTGCATTTTATTGCAGTTCATGAATTTAAAGTTAATGCTTCTTTACTAAGCATTTTACCTTTAAAATCAGTCTATCAGCAATTCAATCCGATTGCAAAAAGCATAGTGGATTAGAAAATACCACGTTTTACTAGTGCTATAACTTAAGAATTTTATATCGCATCATGCTTACTTTAACATTTTTTTACTAAACTGTTGGAATTATTGACTCATTTCTAGTCTTTTAATATTAATTTTATTTATTTATCATTTTAAAATTATAATATAATTTCTATTCCTTACGTTATAGTATGGGACGAGATAGAGTAAATCCATGTAGAGAATTCTTCGTATTCGAAAAGCTGGATAATAAAAGCAAATGCAAAGTGTGCAATGTTATCATGGTTGGAGATCACGCTGCCAATTTAGAGAGGCACTTGAAGCAGCATCAAAGAAGAATTCGATATGGTACAAAAGAAGAGGATGAAGAAGATTGAAGAAATTGATATAAAAGTTCAAAATAAACCTCAGCAGACTATAGAAAAATTCGTTACATCAGAGTATCTTAAAGTAAGATTAGATAAGCAAACGATTGTGTAGAGCTCGTTACTATTAACGGTTGCACATTTGAGGTAATGGAATACTCAGGATTCCGAAAAATTATTAATCCTATTATTGCAGCAATTGGTAAAAATTTTTCAATCACTGCAGAGAATATCAAACTAATTTTGCCGGAGATATCCTCTAAGATTGTCTCACTAATGCGGACTGAAATGGGAAAGAGAATGATTTCAGTGAAAGTAGATATTGCCACTAGATTAAGCCTTGGAATAAATGCTCAATTTGTAAAACGGTAAAAAACACCTTTTAACTTTTAGGTATAAAAGAACTGAAAAAAAGACATACAGGAATGTATATAAAAAATGTAGTTCACCAAGTCTTAGAAAATTATTAGCTTGGAGTTCATCAGATTTATTCAGTCACCACTGATAATGGTGCAAACATGATTAAATTTGTTAATTTGCTAGGCAATGATGATGAATGCGATAATGAAGCTACCAGCGAAAAAGATTACCTTGATGAAATCGCTTTCTCTGAGGAAAACAGCCTTTCCTTTAGAATTGTTGGAATAAAGTGTGCAGCACACGTACTTCAATTGGCAATCTGAGACGTGATTAAGAAGGCTGAATTAGGAAAATTTTTTAGTGATTATCAAGAACTTGTCCGAAAACTACGATTTTCAAATTTAGCCTCCAAATTATCCAAAAGCATTTTAAAGAAACCTGCATTGGATTGTCCAACAAGATGGAAGAGCACATATGTAATGCTGGAGACACTGTTAGTGTGCAAACATTTTTGTAACAAATTATATCAGAATGATTTGAATTATTATTTTTCTTATGATCTGTGGGCTAAAGTTGAATGTATTTTGGAAGCTTTAAAACCTTTGCAGGAAGTTACATTGAAATTACAAACAGAACAGTTAAACTCTAATTGATTTTTATGGTATTTGGGTGGAAACTAAACTTAAATTGAAAAAATATAACAAATCCATATGTTTCCGTTTTAATAGAAAATTTGCATGTAAGAAAAATTAATAACGGAAAATCAGAGCATCATGAACGCAGTCTATCTCGATCCACAATATCAAATATTATTGTATCGTCAACAAAAGGCAAAGGCTGTGTGGCATTTAAAGATCGTTTGGGAAATGGTGGAATATTTAAAATGTGAAAAAACAAGACAAAATATAAGAAAGTCAGGAGAAGAGGTAATTTCAGAAGAAGAAGAATTTGATGACATGGAAAATTTTCTCAAAGAAAAGGAGAAAGATATTAGAGAGCGTTCTAATTCAGCTGATATTGATATTTTGGCATTTGGATTTTAGGACCATTAGCAACTAAGGCCATATTGCTCCGGGATATGTGGTGGTCATTCCCTGACCTTTCCGCATCCTCCATATTTGGTGGTGATGGGCTCGAATCAACCCCGGTCTCGAGCCCCGGTCTAATCAAGAAGCGTGTGCTACGCACTGCTGCTCCTTCCCACCTGGCTATATAGAGGTGCCTGATATTGAAAATATTTTTTTTGTTTTGAAGGTGTGAAAACAGTAGAAAGAAAAAAAAAGGTGTTTTGGAATTTTGGGAAGAAAACCATTGTAAATATCCATAGCTCTATGAAATAGTTATAGTTATTTTAGGGACTCCTGCCACGCAAGTGTGTAGAGAGGGCATTTTCTGGATTGAAGTTTATCTTGCAAGATAACAGGGATAGCCTGAGTGAAACTATGCTGGAAGATATTCTGCTAATTGTTATTTGTTGTTTGTCATTTGGTTTTTAGAAGCATTAGCAACTAAGGCCATATTGCCCCGGGGATATGCGGTGGTCATTCCCTGACCTTACCACATCCTCCGTATTTGGTGGTCATGGGCTCGAACCCCGGTCTAATCAAGAAGCATGTGCTATGCACTGCTGCTCCTGCCCACCTGGCTACGGAGGCGCCATTCTGCTAATTAGAAGCAATTATGGTTGCCTGTAGTAATGACCTGTAACTCATGTTTTAAAAATTAATTTTGTCACTTATTTTAATGTTGATTATTCAGCAGTTTGTGACCAAATATTGGAACTGTTTTATAATGTACATAAAGTTTTGTTGCATAATATAAGTATAAAAGATATCATCATCATCAGCCATTTTCTATCCAATGCAGGATGAAGGCCTCTCCAGCAACTTTCCAGTTCCTTCTGTTTTGAGCACTGGCCATCCATTTACTACCCACAAACTCATGAATTTCATCTGTCCATCTCCGCCTTTGTCTTCCAGGTTTTCTTCTAGCTCCCCTTGGGTACCATTCTGTTATTTTCTTAGTCCATCTGTCATCATGTCTTCGAGCTATGTATCCTGCCCAAGACCATTTTAGTTCTTTAGTTTTGATAAGAATGTCTTTTACTTGAGTTTGCTGCCTAATCCATGTGTTTCTCTTCTTATCTAACAGTCTGATTCCCAATATAATTCATTCCATTCTTCACTGTGTAGTTCTAAGCTTCTCTTCCATTTTTTTGGTGAGTGCCCAAGTTTCACTTCCATAAGTCATGGTGGGGAGTATACATTGGTTCATTATTTGACGTTTCAGACAAACTGGGATATTGCTCTTCAGTATGTGACTATATTTCCTGTATGCTATCCATCCAAAATTTATTCTTCTCTTGATTTCCAGCCATTTATCATTATTACAGCTAATAACTTGTCCCAGATAAGTATATGACTCCACCTTTTCAATTACTGCTCCTTCAATCAATATGTCCCTTTCTGTGGTATACTTGTTCATTACTTTTGTTTTAGCCATATTCATCTTTACTCCAAAATCTTTACTAACTGTGCATAACTGATTAATATTTTCCTCTAATTCTTTGGGATCGTGGCCTATGACCACAATGTCATCTGCAAATCGTAAATGGTTTAGGTACTCTCTGTTCACACTGACTCCTTTCTGCGACCAGTCTAATCTTCTGAAAGCTTCCTTAAGGGCAGCAGTAAATAGCTTCGGAGATATTGTGTCTCCTTGTCAAAATTTCTTGATTTTAAATTTCCTACTGTCTTTGTCTAGTCTAATAAAGGAGGTAGCACTCTCATATATTTTCTTCAAAATCATAATATGTGGGGTATCTATGCCTTGTCTTTCCAGTGCCCGAAACATTGCCTTATGCTGTATGGAGTCAAATGCCTTTTCATAATCCACAGATGCCAGGTATAATGGTGTTTTATATTCATTTGCTTTCTCCATTAGCTGTGATATTATGTGAAGGTGATCCATAGTTGAGAATCCTGTCCTAAAGCCAGCTTGCTCTTTCGGTTCATTCTCATCAAGTATTCTTTCTAATCTGTTAGTAATGACCCTTGTGAACAACTTGTAGATGTGGGATAACAAGCTAATTGGTCTATAATTTCCAATTTCTGATTTATCTCCTTTCTTATGCAGCAAAACTATGATTGCATTATTCCACTGCTTAGGCGTCACACCTTTTCTAATGCACTTTGTGCATTAGAAAAGTTTTTAACAACTCTACAGTAACTTCATCTTCCCCCGGGGCTTTCTGATTCTTCATTTTCTTCAATGCATGTTCTACCTCATCAGGAAGAATATCAGGTATGTCGTATGCATTGCTACTTTGAAATCCATCTTCCCCACTGCTGGCATCATTCCCTTGCTCCTTGTATAATTCTCTATAGTAGTCTTCTGCTATTTGAATTATGCCTTCTCTGCTGTTTATAAGTACAGTGGACTCCCGCTAATCCGAACACGTTTCGGTCAGCGGAGAGGAAATTTTTTAGTTCGCAAAATATACGTTTTTTGTATTTTCCAGTTAAATTTAAATGGCATTAATGGTACAAAAACATTTAGAATTCCACAAAACAATTGTATTTTATTGTCGTACTGTACTAATACAAAATTAATAAATCGGTGTTTGACATGGCCTATTAAAATTACAGATCTATACTTACACACCAAAACAGGAACAAACGTCATTTTTCAGAAGTAACAAACTCTGTTAGTTTCTTTTGACGTAACGATGAAAATCGGCTAGATGATGCTATGTTTCGCCACCGCTTCATAAACATGTAGTCTGCCGGTGTAGCGCTGGGATGTTGTTCTAAGTAGCGTAAAGCGAGGTCAAGGGCCGCTGTCGCGTCTGTGTGCGACAAGTTGTTCCGCAGAAACACCGGGCTCGTCATCACTCCCGTCATCATTCTGCTTGGAGTCTTCTTGGGTGACAGCTGCCACGATGTCCTCATCCGACATGTTTTCATGACCTATTCCATCCGCTGCAATCCACTCGTTAACATCAGATTCTATTGCTTTCTCGCACCCGGGAATTTCCTGTACGAGCTGAATTAATTGTTCTATGTCATTGTTTTCGTCAGAGCTATCGACAAAGCTGAGAGAGGGCCATAATTTCTTCCATGATCTTCGCTCAGTTACACCCTCCCACGACTCAGCAACCCAATATACAACATCTTTTAAGTTCACTTGTTTCATTTTCTCATGTAAAGAAAGTGAATTGGTGTTATCTTCTATCAAGGACCTAAGATATTTCTTTCTACATGCAAGCTTGATAGACTGTAACACCCCTGGTCCATGGGCTGTAATAATGGTGTTACATTGGGCGGTAAAAAAGCTGCCTTTATATCCCCTGATGTCAACTCGGAAACGTCTGGGTGGGACGGCGCATTGTCTATGAGGAGAATGGCACGAGGTGGCAAATCATTTTCATTGCTGAAACGTTTCACTGCTGGGACAAATTGATTATGAAACCACTCAATGAAAAGCTGTCTGTTCATCCAAGCTTTTTTTTTTTTGACTTTTATAATGAACTGGAAGATTGTTAATGTTCATATTTTTAAAAGCTCTCGGCTTCGCTGATTTACCGATCATCATCAAAGGTAGCTTGTGATTTCCTGAAACATTACTACAAGCTATCAACGTCACTCGCTCCTTATTCATTTTAAAACCTGGGGCACGTATTTCTTGTTGAGATGCTAGACTTTTTGTGGGCAAAGCCTTAAAATTTAAACTTGTCTCATCAGTGTTATATATCTGCTGAGGTGAATAATGTGATACCAAATCAGCGAACTCACCCAAATATTTCTCTGCTGCAGCATGATCAGCTGATAATTGCTCCCCGGTGATCGTTAGCTGGCGAATCCCATGGCACTTCTTCCAGCGATCGTAATAATCATAATAAAATACTTACATATTTTATTACGATTATTTATTGTGTTTGGTAATGTTTTGGTTTTGGTTGGTGTGTTTAATCTTGGGTGGCCGGTACCTATCCCTATTTTTCCCATAGGACCTGTTGTTTATATTGCACGAGGGTTTCTAGGAAAACAACTACCGTTCTATACGAGGACTGACAGCACTATGAAAAAGAGTAAAATATATAATTTTCATCAAGAGTGGGAACTAGAATACTTTTTTTGTAATGGTGAAAGAAAAATGTTACTGTTTGATTTGCAATGCTTCCATGGCTATAGCCAAAAAAGGAAATTTAGAATGGCACTTCAACGCACTCCAAGATAAATACCAATCGGATTTTCCGCTGAATAGTGACCTTAGAAAAAATAAATTAGAACTTAAATCCAGATTATTTGCGCAACAAAATTTCTTCATGACACCTAATTTACAATCTAAAGCAGTAACTGTAGCATCATTTAAAGTGAGTCATCTTCTTGCAAAAAAATGCAAATCATTTTCTGATGGTGAATTCATCAAAGATGCATTTTTTAGAAATAGATTCTCGTTTTGATAATTTTAAGAACAAAAATGAAATTAAAAGTGCCCTTCATGATCTGCAATTATCTCGAAATACTGTGATGCGAATCATCAAAAAAAAATGAGTAAAAATGTGAGCAACAATTGCGTGCTGATATTGCTAATTGTGTGTCCTTTTCTTTACAACTGGATGAATCTATATATGTCAGTGATACAGCTCGGTTGCTCATTTTTATTCGTATGGTTTTCGATGATTCTGCCATTAGAGAAGAAATGCTGGGTATGGTTTCGTTAAAAGAAAGAACTACAGGTCTTGATATCTTTAACTCGTTCAAACATTTTATTTAAAAAATTAAATTACCACTATTTAAGCTCATATCAGTAACAACAGATGGAGCTAAAGCAACGACGTGGCATCTTAACGGATTCATCGCAGTGTGCCAAAAGGATGATGAATTCCCAAATTTTGAGTTATCATCCACCAACAAGTGTTAGCCAGCAAAAGATTAAATATTAAAAGTGTTATGGACATCGCTTTCAAAACTGTGAATTCCATAAAGGACAATCTCTTCAAAGGAGACTTTTCAAAATGCAACTCGATGAAAATGAACCAGATTTTGAATTTAATAGTGAGAAATGTGTTTCTGAAATTTAGAATGTTGTGGACGATTTTGAAACCAGATTCAGTGATTTTAAAACAACTGAAGACATTGTTCAATATATTTCTTATCCATTTAATGTCGACTTAGATAGGAAACAAATTGCTGAAAAAAAAAAAAAAAAAAAAAAAAAAAAAAATCGCTGCGATTTTTCACATGGAGAAAATATTACTTGAAAATGAAATTATTACATTGCGAAACGATATCTTCCTAAAAGGCAGATAAATCATCAGAAAAAGACTTTTGGAAATATGTTTGCCGAGAAAAGTACCCAAATGAAAAAAAATGCAGTGAACCTTTAAATTTCTGTTTTGGTTCCACATATCTATGTGAATTGGCCTTTTCGTATTTGAAACAAAGATGAAGAATTGTTGTGCTCTTACAAACTTGCATACAGAAGATTCTTTAGGGTTGGCCTTATCACCGTATTAGCATTAGTATAGGCATATGATGCAAGAAAGCAAGCTTATTCAGCATCAGCCAAAAAAAAAAAAAAAAAACACACCACTCCTATTTCACCCCTCCGTTCGCTTGAAATACCTGTCCAGTTGAGCCTTAAATTTGTTTAGGCTATCAACTTCAACAACAAGTGATGGAAGTCTGTTCCACCAACCAACCACCCGCTGGCCAAAGGCAAATTTCCGCACATCTATCCGACATCCGTCCTTCCTCAATTTGAATTTATGCCCTCTGAGCTGATTATTCTGAGCAAGAGGAAGAATCCCATCGGCATTGAGCATGCTCAAACCATTCAAGGCTTTATACACCTCTATCAGATCACCTCGCCCGTGCCTAGTCTCCAGACTCTGTAATTTGCAAAACTTAAGCCTTTCTTCGTAAGAGCAACCCTTTGTTCCATTCACTAATCTTGTTGCCCTTCTCTGTACCCGTTCCAGCAGCTCTACATCCTTCTTGAAATGAGGCCTCCACACCTGTATACAGTACTCAAGATGTGGCCTAACCATTGCCTTATACAAGGGAATAATCACCTCCTTATCCCTGCTAGAAAAATTCCTGTATATCATTGACAAGACACCATGAGCTACTCTTGCAGCTCGTCTGCACTGCTCAGAGAACTTCATATCTGCCTGCACAATTACCCCCAGGTCCTTTTCATTCTCCACCACTGTCAGTGTAGTACCGCAGAGTTGATACGTTGCTCTGGGGTTACTGTTTCCCATATGCAGTACTTTACATTTGTCAATGTTAAACTTCATTTGACACCTCTCAGCCCATCTGTTCAACCTTTCCAGATCCTGTTGCAGCAGCATAGCGTCAGTGGTGTCCTTAACAACCCTGCGAACCTTTGTATCATCTGCAAACTTGGACATTAAACTTGATATCCCGTCATCAATATCATTCATAAACACAGAAAACAACAACGGACCCAACACTGAACCCTGAGGAACTCCACTAATAACATTACTCTACGTTGAGCAGTGTCCATTGATTATCACTCTCTGTCTTCTGCCACTCAACCATCCCCTTATCCATAGCAGCAATTTGCCTCCAATGCCACACTGCTCCAATTTGTGCAGCAGTCTTCCATGTGCAACAGTATCAAAAGCCTTTCTAAGATCCAAATATATAATATCAAAGTTATTGCCTGCATCCAGTTCTTTTATGACTACATCATAGTATCCAATCAAATTGGTCAGGCAAGACCTGCCCTTAACAAAACCATGCTGCGTCTGAGCTATAACTGAATTCTTGTCTAGATGATCCTGCAAGTGCTTCTTTAACCAGTGCCTCCATTAATTTACCTGGAACAGAAGTTAAACTAACAGGTCTATAATTACTTGTGTCAGCCTTTGATCCTCCTTTGTGAATTGGGGTTACATTTGCACATCTCCAGTCTATGGGTACCTCCTCTGAGTCCAAAGAAGCTCTCATAATTATGGCTAGGGGTTTGCTTACCTCCTTTGCTGCCTCCTTTAATATAACTGGATAGATCCCATCCACCCCAGGTGCCTTTTTTATGTTTATCCTCAACAATCTCTCCTCCACTTTCCCTGTTTCCCTGTATATCCCTGTTGAAAGCTTGGCAGATGACATGAAAACACAAACTTCACATAAATTAAAATTTTAAATACATATGAATTTAAAATAAGAATTCTGAATTGTATTAAATTTTAAAATTTATAACCAACATTTTTCAATATGTGTTGATTAACTTTTTTAACCTTGTGCAATGAATTTTTTTAGATTGTAGATTGCGGCACATTTTGAAGGAAAAAAGTAAATCGCATCACAAATTAAGTTGGCCACCCCTATTCTAGACCTTATCATCACCTGTGAAGAGAGAGAGAGAGAGAGAGAGAGAGAGAGAGAGAGGTAGCACTAGTTAAAAGCAAAGAAATGGGTTATAATTTCAGAAAAATGAAATTACAATCCCTTAAGGTTCTACACGACCTCTATTAACTGGGTTGATATCACACAGAAGTGAATACAATTGAATTAGGGTATACCTTTAAAACATTAATCACAGAAGTCTTGAATGCTTACATACCATTAAAAAATACTCCATGAGGAAGATCCCAATTTGGATGAATAAGGAAGTCGTCATTTTACTTGAGCAGAAAAAGACGGCATGGAAAAGTTACAGAGCAATAAAAAGTACAGCTAAAACTGATCTGTGATAGTGCCACAGAAAAGGTTAGGCTGGCATAGGCAGCCTAAAACTTTTTGTGAACTTTTAAATAAGCCTTGATAAAACAAATATGGAAAAAATTATTACCTTGAATGATGAAGAAAATATGAACCACCCGTCTCTCGTTAAAGTAGTTCAAGCAAGTACAGACGAGAACGGTGAGGGTTATGGAGTTTTTGATTCCCCAAATAGTGTAGGAGGTAATATAATTACTGTTTGTAGTAGAGAGGACCATAGGATTTCTTTTATAGATGATTTAAACTTGGGAGGATCATTAAATGCCTTTGAGGTGTATGTGTCATTGGCTAAGATAAGAAAGGCTTTGGGAGAAATAATGTCTAAAGAGTCAAGTAAAATAACAAAACCAGCGTCCAATAGAATTTTTGGTCTCTGGGCTGACTTGGAGGCGGCGACAACAGCTTTGGTCGTGGACAATGAGAGCCTCAAGGTACTAGGATAGGGATCTGGAGGAGAGTGCGTGTCAGATAAATCAAATTTTAGATTGCCAGATTGAACTTCATAAGAAGTCTTATGCAGAGATAGTGCAGCAGGATCTCAAGTTAATTGATCCTGTGGACATCAGGAATAAATCAAGATCCAAAGAGGGGACTGACAGTGCTAGTAGGGATCAGTTCCTAGAGGTGTGCCTAATCCTCAGAATCTGGTTATTCTCAGGCCCACTAAGGATTCTTCCTTGAGTTCGAGTCAGGACAAAGCAGAAAGTGACTGACGTCATTAGGCGTGACCACAAGGAGATGAAAGTAAAAGGTATATCACGTTTGAAAATAACTTTTGAGGTTATTTGCAAACAGGAACTCTTCCATTGTTTGCAGGTAGAAGGTGGGGCCCATTAAGTTATGGGTTTTCCAGCCTCGGCAAGAATTATGCATTCCCATGAAAAACTTCCAAAAAGTGCAATAGTTGTTTTAAATAATGATCTGGTGGTTACCAACATTACAGGTCTGTGTACGGTCACTGTGACCTGTTTAATGATCTCCACACCTTTCATAAGTTTTTATATTGCATCTGTTTACTGTCCGCCAACTGAGGACATACAATTGAGTCTCTAATCGGATTCATGTACTTTTGAACTGTCCATTGTACTCTCAACCTACAGTGGATTTAATGTCTGGACTTCACAAAAAAAGACAAATGATTAATGTGGAAACAGAATATTTACGTGAATTGTTATTATGTTCATTTTTGTCAATTGTTATTGTGTTGATTTATGTTAATCAATGGTGATTTAGGTCAATTGCTATTGACAAGATGTCAGCAGGTTTGGAAGTTCTAGTGGAAAGACTAGATAGTGCTGTTAATTGAATGTGGAGGTGGGCTTTCTATGAAGAGTATTTCTGTAGTTAAACAGTCTATTGTATGTAAACTAATCATATATTGTTTTCCGGATTCTCAGGAATTCTGAGACTGAGCACATTTAAAACAAGTGTTGTATATATCTGTTTATATAATAAATACTGCTTCTTGATGGACTGAGGATAATTTGTGGAATTTTCTCCACTAGTGATTCGCTTTTCATTTTGTTCAATTATTCGCTCGCTCCAAGTTCAGGAAGCGACACAGGCACCCACTGGTATTGCACTACCTCCGGTGTGCAAAGAACATTGGATTCTTTCTTTAATTAAATTAGATTAATTTATCAAACGATTAAATGGTTTATATGTCTCCTTTTATATTAAAATTAATTCTTTTTACTGTGATACTTGCTGTTAATTGCTTTTCTCATAGTTTACCTTACAAATAAAATAAAATCTTTAAAAGGTGTCATTTCTATTACTGCATTGTTTGACAAGGTTTTTGTTTTTATTATTTTTTTTATTATTTTATTAATTTAAATTAATAATTTATTTATTTATTTTTGATATAATTATTTATTATTATTCTTAAATAAATAGTATGTGCCAAAAACAAAAAAAAAAGGTGAAATGTTGACACTTGAGTTACTACAAACCTCATTATTACAAAACATGACAATTTACAATTTAATCCCTTGAACTTTGTATTAATGAGATTTGACTGTAAAAGCCAATTTCACAGGAAACAGTGTTCGTTGAAAAATGAAGTTCTATTCCCCCTTCGTTTGAATACATATGAATCTGTGGAATATATGCTTTCAATCCAGCTGCCACATGTGACAGGTTCACAAACCAAACATTTCTTCCTTATTTCCACTACACGTAGTCATGTACCATTGCAAATTCCATTTTTTATATCTAAGTTTCTTAAAATCATAACAATTGTATTTACCTTTAATAGTAATTTATGCGGAGGTAAACCTGAAGGCTCAAGAGAATAAAGTGTTTCGGGTGTTACAGAGTTGTATTCTTCAGCATTACAACTATCTGGCATACTTTGGTCTGAAGGATACTATTTTCAATTCTCCTGGAATAATTTTGGATAAAATTTTTTCATTCAGCGGTTTAACAGTATTATTTGTTGCAGCTAAAATTGCACATTGAAACTTTTCTTCCAAAGGAGTTTCGATACTTCCAAAAATGTCATGAATTAAATTTTCTGAACTGCGAATATTTTCAGGAATCTCTATTTGATCATTTATCTTTTACCACTTTATCATCACAAACATCTAAAACGACTTTCAAAATTCAATTTCCGTTACATGTACTGAATGCAAACTTAATGTATAATTTTCTCATGTTATTCAGAAAATGTTTGAAAGCCTCACTTTTTCCATCTTGAAACAATTTTTTCAAACTATTGGGAAAGTTGTCAAAAACAGCTTTGTAAATTAACAAATGTTTATTATCACAACACTTTCTAAATTTGGTTTCTTTTACAAAAAATAATACACATTGATTACAAACATCTGAAAGTGACCCCCAAATAATGTTCTGCTGGTTCAATGTTCTTATTTCTTGCAGCTAAAAGGAACTTTTTCTCGTTAAATGGCATTAAAGTATTTTGTGGTGCTTCTGTTATTCTTGCTTTCCAATTACTTGCTCTCAATTGAGCACTTTCTCTTCTTTTAGGAGTATTTTCATGAAAAATATTTTGGCATGGTTCTACATTTTCAATAGGTTGTAATATAATTTGACCATTCATATTATCAGTTGGTGTAAAAAGAGATGGGACAACAACATCATTTACCTTAATAATTTAGGGGCAGAAGGCTCGTTGCTAGGACTTTTTTTTGCTTTTTTTTTATCTTTTATGATTAGATTGTGATTTTTTGGAAATCTTATTTTCAAATTTATCAATAATTGCTTTGTTTTCATCATTATCGTTAAATGCAGCATCTAAGGCTTCACATTCTTTTTTTCTGGATTCCTTCATTCTAACGATTTTTTCCTTTTTTATCAACGATTGGAGTTTCAGTAGAGCTATCAACAATTTGTGATAATTTTTTTTGCTCTTTTCATATATCTTTCCTTCCTTAATTGTGAAGCCTTTAACTTATTATTTTCATATTTTTAATAATTGCTTTTTCTTCAATATCAAGATTTTTAAGTTCTGCTTCATACTCTTCAAGGTCTTTTCATCTCAGCCTTTCTGATATGATCTTTCTCTTTTCTATTACTGCCATTATTAACAACATTGCTAATGCCTTGAGACATGAGAATTCTAAAATTAAAAATTAAAAGCACTATTATAAAATAATTTTTTACATATAGAAAAATTTCAAGATTGTAAAAAATTAAGAGTTCGTAAAAGTTAATGTATCGATCCTTCTTATTGCACTGTCTATATATATATAAATGCGTCTTTGAGACAAACCTGTCGATCACTTTGTTGTAGTATGAAGCAATAGCAGTTAGCATGATACATGCCTTGCAGACAGCAAAAAGTGTGCACGTGAAAAAGCAGTATTTTCCAAAATATTCTTTTATATATAGATTATATTCATTTTTTTAAAATTTTTCTTATTTTATATATTTTTTTATTTTATATATTTTTTCTTATTATTTTATTTACTTTTATTATTATTATTATTATTTTTTGGCTGGTGCAGCATAAGCCATAGGTTTCCTTGAACCATGTGGCCATTGCTAATACTCGAAAGTCAGCAATATTGAAAGAAGTATTTGTCATGGTAAAAGGTATACATAGTTTGTCTGTGACTATTGTATTTGGGGCAATCAATGAGTAAAGTTTGGACAGGAAGCTGGGTGTAACAGTTTGTGTACTGTGGTGGATCAGTGCCTGCAAGCAGATAAAGATGTGTTAGGTTTGTGTGATTTATTTGTCGTCCGGCTAATACAACATATTCATGTCTGTTCTTGCATATACTGGATTTCCATGGTTTGAGATATTTTTTTATATGGAGTAGCTTGTTACCAACTTGACTTTGCCAGATGTGTTTCCTTGTTAAAGACATCACTTCTTGATAATTAACTTGTAATCTGAGATTGATATACTAAAGGACTGGTCTATAGCAATTTTGGCAGCTAAGTCAGCACATTCATTTCCAGCAATTTAAATGTGAACAGGAATCTAACAAAAAACAACAACTTGTTTGTTCTTATTTAACTTGATCATGGTATTCCAAATCTTTATGAGTAAGGGATTATCATTATTTATATTCTGCTGTATAGCTTGGATAGCACTATTGAGTCTGTATAAATGTGAAATTTAAGGTTATGTGGATAACACAGAGTTCTGCAGTATAGCTGCTACATTCAACAGGGAGTTTCTTGGTTATGGTAATGTTGGGAAATAATTCTGCTGCACCAACGAGAATCAGTTTTAGATCCATCCATATAGATTGGCATGTATCATGCATGCTAGATTCTCAATGCAGCACAAATTTGCAGTATGTTCTGTTGGGATAATAAGGTGTTTTCCCCACACTGTGAATAAAAGGTTGCACAGTGGTATATATGTCCAGGGTGGGACTGTACAAAAGGTAGTAGGCTGTATCTTACTAAGGTCAAGTTGCCAGTCGGCCTGCAGTGAATGAAAATGTATCCTGGTTGAGAGGTTTATAGAACGATAAACTCTGTAAAGGTTTCCCATTTAAGGGAGAAAATTCTATTCCAAATGGGGTTGTTTGGTTGCCCTTTTGAGTTTTGCTGCAGCATAAGGTCTGTGTAAATGCAAGGAGGTTTCATGTGCTTCAGCATATAAGCTCTGAACTGGCAATGCATAGTATGCCCCTAGCACAAGACAAAGAACTGTAGTGTACAGGATCAAGACAACATAAAGCACTTGCTCCAGCAGAGCTGTAGATTATGGCGCTCTGCTGTTGTGCCAGACAGTACTCTTAAGATGTTTAGCTTTTTAAGAAAAGTAATCTGGGGAGTTTTTATATGCTCAAAGAAGGCAAGTTTTTGGTCAAAAACCACACCAAGAAAGCGGACACTAGGAACCACTGGAGTGATCTGATTTTCTAGGTTAAGTTCTGTGCTGGAGGTAGGCGAAGAAGTGTATCGCAACAGTCTTTTGTGATCCTTTGATGGCACCTTGTAACTGTTTTTCCATTGTTTGCATATTAAACAAATGGCAGTAGATAGTGAAGTCATTGGTATACAGAGTTACGGACACTGTTTGTATTAAGTCCTCTGTTATTGATTTCATTATTATGTTAAATAGGGAGGCACTTAGGACTGAATCTTGTGGGATCCATTCTTCCAGAATAAAATTTGAAGATAACCGGTTATGGACTCTTAACTTGAAACGAGTGGTGATGTAGGAGATCTCTGATAAACTCTGGCAGGTGTCCACCTAGTCCCAGATCATATAGGTTTTGCATTATACCATATCTCCAAGCTATGTCAAAGGCTTTTTCAATGTCAAAGAGAACCTGACAAGAGTGTTATTTTTGTACAAAGGCATCACAGATATTTTATTCTGCCCTGATCAAGAGTGGATCTGTCTTCAAGAAAACTTCAAGAGTGGATCGACCTTCATGAAAACTGGATTGCACTGGGTTAAGAAGGTTATTTTGAACCAGAAACCAGGTTAGGTGGACATCGATCATATTTTCCATGACCTTGCTCATACAGCTGGTAAGTGCAATAGGTTGGTAATGTAGCAGATTTGTAGGATCTTTTCCTGGTTTTGGAAATGACGAAACATAGACACGATGCCATTTGTCCAGGAAGGCATTTTCTTTGAATATTCTGTTGTAGAGAAGCAAGTGTCTTAAGGGCTGATTCAGTAAGTTGAGCTATCATGATATAATGTATTCCATCTGGTCCTGCAGCACTGAGTTTGGTGGTGGCTAGAGAACGGTGCAATTTTGACATTGTGAAGGGGGATTGTATGCAACACTAGATGCTGATTTAAAGTGGATGAAATGTTTCTCAGCTTGTTTTCTGTATATCTGAAAAGGAGGTGGTAAGATGTTGTACCTGAAATTTCCATAAATGATTTGCCCAACATATTAGCAATCTCCTCTGGTTTTGTAACGTCACAACTGTTAACAGTTAGCATGGAAGGTTGATACATGGATGTTTTGAGTACATACAATGTATTTTGGCTCATATTATTCACACTTTTATATTTCTTGTAATTGTGGAGCAAAACACCTCTATGCTTCCCTTTTCTTTTTTCTGGTCTGCCTAAACATGTTTTGCTTGAGCCAGTTTAAAGTGAATGAAATTTGCAGTTGTTGTGAACTTCCTGAAGATGTTTCATGCTCTGTTCTTCTCTATTTTAAGACGTGCTGCAGTCATTATTCCACCATAATTTTAAGCATGCTGATATTTTTTGTGGATTGTTTTGGATCACTTGGTCCACTGCCTGTAATATTTGTGACCAAGTTTATGGATGTTTGGTGGACCTGCTTTTCTTCCAGCACTGTTAGCTGCTTGTATATATATCCCATTTTGCATTGAAAAAAATTCCATTTGGCAGCTTGGTTAGAAAAGTGGAGAATACTTGTATCAATATGGCATATCGCTGGGTAATGCTCACCATCCAGTGGATTGCTATGAATAATCCATCAGAATAAAGGATATATGGTTGCTGAACAAAAAGAGACCTTAATAGCTGAAGTAGATCCTGTAAATAGACCTGAAGTAGATCCTGTAAATAGACCTGAAGTAGATCCTGTAAATAGATGCGTATAAGTGTGCATACCATTATTAAGGGTTATTAGATTGTGCTGGTCAAGTAATTCTTTGATAATTTGTCCACATTTGTCCAGGTTTTGATTTCCCCATAGTGGATGGTGATCATTGAGGTCCCCTAGGATGAAGTAGGGTTGAGGAAGTTGTACCACTAATTCTTCTAGGTCGACATAGCTTATAATTTGATTGGGGGGGGGACGTATTGTGAGACGATAGTTAAATCAAAGTTAACTCATGCTGCAACAGCCTCAAAGTTTTTTTTCAGTGGGATTGATTTTGAGGGTATCTGAGAGTTGATTATGAACTCTACACCTCATGTGCCAGATTGTTCAGGTTGTGCATCACAATTTTCTGTTTGAAGCATTTTATATCATTTCTGCTAATAGATAATTTTCACTGAAATTTTTATTATCAGATCAAATACACCCCCAAGGAAGTTTTTTCAATAATAATATCTTTTTCATAAAAACAATTCATTACGGAGTTAGGACATACCATTTATATTTTGTGTGCAAAATAAAGTGATCACAATTTTTCTTTTGTCACCAATTTTTGGCAGTTTCCACAGAGTGTCAATAGATAATATTCCTCAAAATTTAGTTATCTGATACAAATATATATCCAAGAAGGCATATTACACAACAATATGCTTAAAAAAAAAACAGCCTGTTATGAATAGCATGTTTCCTCCCCACCACCACCACCACCTTTTACATGTAACATAAGACAAGTATAAAATGTGACATAAGACAAGGGATTTAATAACCCTTCAGAGCTTAAAATTTAAAAGGGAAGATGGATATACAAATAAATAAACTACAAACAAATATCCATATATATTTACAGTACAAAAAAATGCATACCTAATTAAATCCTGAAAGACTTTATGATGAAAATTTTCACCTCCCAAGACCCACATATCATTATTCAAAACTACAGCTTGATGTAAAGCTCTGCCCTGGACTTTTAATTTTACATTTTCCTTTTCCCACCAACCGTCATCTATATGATAACTGCAATCAAATCCTTAAGAAAAATAAATTCTTAAATTAAAAATAAAAATACATATGGTAAATTAGTGATCAACAGAATAAACAAATAATAGTAACAATTCATTATTTGTATATTTAGTAAATTAACAAGAATAAAATCAACAATCTCTTCAAAAAAAGTGGCAGCTTTTTGATGCCCAAGTTAAAACCAATAATTTTTATTTTCTATGTTGTTATTATTTGTTTCTTTTTTTAGGAGCATTAGCAACTAAGGCCATATTGCTCCGGTGGTCATTCCCTGACCTTTCCGCATCCTCCGTATTTGGTGGTCACAGGCTTGAACCCCGGCCTAATCAAGAAGCATACGCACTGCTGCTCCTGCCCACCTGGCTACAGAAGTGCCTTCTTTTCTATGTACCATATTGCTACATGCAATTTCCAGCACTCTGCCTAATTATATACATATAATTTAAGCTATGTGTGGCACAGAGAGAGAGAGAGAGAGAGAGAGAGAGAGAGAGAGAGAGAATAAAAAAATAAATAATTATTGGATTAATATTTAAGATTTGGAATGCTTTAAAAAAAATCTTACTAAAAGAACAAAATTCCATCCCTCTAAAGTTAAGCTTAATAATATGGACAGACAGAGAGATAACTTGAAATATAAACATTTATACTACATCTGTGATTAAGAGAATAAACAAATAATAATAATAATGCATTACATACATTTAATAAATTAACAAAAATTTAGTAAATTAATAACAAAAGATGGACATGCTGAAGCCAAAAGTCATATTACGCATTTGTGAACAACGTACAAGTTAGTGCAAACGCATCATATTAGTACGCAGCTAAACTCTGAATTAGCAAAAATATGCAAAGGCGGGCATCGTTTAAGTTACATCTCATATTGTGAATACCGTCACAACAAGTTGCCATGATATTGCACTACTTCGAATAAGTAATGCTTCACCAAATGAGAAGATTGTTGTTACTTATTCTTAGCAGATATCACCACCCAGACAGCACAGTTTCAGGGCTATTTGGCCCTTCTTTGGTGGGTGGGTAGGTACCCTGGTGATGCAATGATGACAAAACAGTTATGAAGTATAACTCCACAATATGAGAGATGCTTGATGGTGTATAATATAAATTAAGACTGAAATACATTAAGGGCTTTAGCCTCAGGCTGCAAGAGATTTAGACAATGTACAAGTTAGTGCAAACTCATATTAGTACGCAGCTAAACTCTGAATTAGCAAAAATATGCAAAGGCAGCATCATTTAAGTTATATTTCATATTGTGAATACTTTCACAATGAGTTGCCGTGATATTGCACTACTTCGAATAAGTAACGTTTCACCAAAGGAGAAGACTGTTGTACTTATTCTCAGTAGATACCACCACCCAGATGGCACCGTTTCAGGGCTATTTGGCCCTTCTTTTGAAATGGTGCTGTCTGGGTGGTGGTACCCACTGAGAATAACTAAGAACAGTCTTCTCTTTTGGTGAAACATTACTTATTCAAAATAGTGCAATATCATGGCAACTCATGAAGGTATTCACAATATGAAATATAACTTAAACAATGCCGCCTTTGCATATTTTTGCTAATTCAGAGTTTAGCTGCGTACTAATATGATGCGTTTGCACTAACTTGTACATTGTCTAAATCTCTCGCAGCCTGAGGCTAATGTCCTTAACATATTTCAGCATCTGTGAACATTCATAAAACAGAGACTTCATACACACAAAAGGAAGGTTATAATTGTCATCACTTAAAGTATACAGAGTCAAGTGCTTCTTATGCATCAAATTTAACAATTATCTCTTCGATATGGGACTATAATCTTAAGTTCATGTTGTTTGTAGATAAAGGCTTAAATGAAAGCCACTAACCTAAAGAAAGAAAGAAAATAAAGCTTATATTTCAAAAGAAACATAAAATTCACATAATGAGTATAATAACAAATACTGTGACAAATTTGTAACAAAACTTGATATTTTAAAGAAAATAAAATTATTATTAATCCATTACCCATACGTATCCCACTTTAGGAACAAAGCAAATTTTACTATTTTGTTATTATTTATTTTATTTATTTTTTGTTTGTGGAATTCCAGTTAATTTTATTTGAAGTCAATTACATACTTGATATTTTTTTGTTGCAGACATTTGAGAGGTTAAAGTGAATTTAAAAGAACAAACAAGCACTACACACAAATTGGTGAACAACTTCAAGAAATCATGCAATATGTTTGAAATGGCAGTTATGCTTATTACTCTTCTCTCGGGGGGGGGGCATAAAAATCAGTCAAAAATTTAAGAAATGCATTCATTGATGAGGAAACAGTGTTGTTGTTGTTGTTTGGTTTTTAGGAGCATTAGCAACTAAGGCCATATTGCTCCGGGATATGCAGTGGTCATTCCCTGACCTTTCCGCATTTGGTAGTGACGGGCTCGAACCCCGGTCTAATCAAGAAACGTGTGCTACGCACTTCTGCTCCTTCCCACCTGGCTACGGAGGCACCTATGGAAACAGTGAAGAAAAACTAGGAAAAATGTGTTGTCAATCTTCACTTTGTATTGCCACGACATCTTGTTATTACACTGCTTTGGTTAAAAATACAACTCATCAAAATCAAGGAATGGTTGAATACGAATTTTATAAATATATGAATATAGGATGAATATAGGTTATATTAACATATAAATCTAGAGTTATTGTTAACATGTGAATATTAATAACCCTAGATTTTTGCAATGGGTTTCGAAGTAATAGTTTATGTAACTCTTATTTTTATTACTGATGTATAACAAGAAGGGCGATCAGAAAAGCTGTTCAAATTACAGAGGAATATGCATCCTGAACCCACTGTTAAAGATTCTTGGAAAATGGATCGGGACCCATTTAGAAGCATAAATCGAGGTGTCAGAAGAGCAAAATCGTTTTTCAGCCGGGAGGTCAGGTATAGACCATATCTCAACAGTACCACAGATCCTAAAAAAATGTTAATCGAAAGGAAAAGAAATCTTTATGATTTTCATTGACCTTGAAAAGGCAAGTGACAGCGTTCCAAGAAAACTCTTATGGGAAGCACTGAAAGAGGCAAATATTGGTGGACAATTGATTAACATTATTAAGACAATTTACAGGAATAATAGAGGCAGAAGTAAAGTGGTACCAGCTTTGTTATCCTGAATTCCTCACTTCAAAAGGCTTATTACAAGGCTGTTACATGTCACCAACACTTTTCAAAATTTATATCAACATCTGCCTAAGATCCTGGTCAAAAAAATGCAATAAAATGGGATTGCTGATCAATAAGAACATCTATATTCACAATTTACTTTTTGCAGATGATCAGGTGATGATAGTACAAGACTTAGAAGATGCAGACTACACATGTCATAAATTGTTTGAGGAATATAAACAATGGGGTCTAAAAATCCATTTTAGCCAACTGAAATATTGTCTTCGGGATCGGGACGCATTCTAAATACTGAAGGTTTTAAAATCAAACAAGTTGATAAATTCAAATATTTGGGATCAATCTTACAAAGTGATGGATCATCCCAAGAGATCAATAAAAGAATTGCAGATGGCAGACAGAAAGGCTATCGGCATGTTAAATTCTGTTCTATGGAGCAGAATATTCTAAATAAAACAAATAAACTTATATTTCACATGATTTTAGAAAGTCTTTTATTGTATGGAACAGAAACTTGGATGTTGAACAGGCGAGGGGAAAACAAATTGCTCTCCACAGAAATGGATTTTTGGAGAGGTCAGCAAGAACTTCTAGAAGAGCCAGAAAACGGAATGAAGACATAAAAAAAATATTATTGATACTATCAAAGAAAAGCATAAGATATGGAATGGACATAAAACAGATGCAAGAAACCAGATATCGAAAGGCTATCATGGAATGGATACTTCCAGGAAGAAGGAGAAGAGGAAGATCTAGGAGGACATGGAGGGATAGAGTATGGGAGTGTATGACAGCCTGAGGTTTAACTGACCAAGACATTCTGAACTGCACTTTATGGCAGGAAAAATTCCTATCAAAAAATATCTCATAGGCTGAGGAAACCCATTGTAAATGGAAACACTCCTCTTGAAGAAGATGTATAGCAATATATAGGTTTGTATGAATTAGAGCTGTTGATTAATCGTGTTAACTAATATGATTAACATGTTCGTTTTAACAATGATTAAAATTTTTAATCATAAGATTAAAATTAATCCGAAGTTCAGTGTATCTGAAATATAGCAGAGAATCATCAAATGCTTTTTCTGAGAAGTGGAAATTGTAAGGAATAGAAGAAGGGTTAATTTCAATCGGATTAATCTTGGTTTTGATATTTTTATAATCAAAGCAATAATGCCCGCTAAATTAAACTTTGTACTGCAGCAAATAAAGATTACCAATGAATGTTCTTTTAAGAGGCACTACTGTTTTGGTCAAGCATTTTAGTCGTTAAGCATATATATAATAAATAATCATTAAATAATTCATCTGAACAATGATATAAAGTACTTCAGTTGTGTGGGGGATGTATCTTTTAGTTGAACTTTTCAATTCACTGAACTGTCAAAATTTAGTTTTCACTACTGTTATTGCCTGTAATAATGCCAAAGCCTTCAGGCATCAAAATGGCCCTGCCACCACAAGTTGTCAGAATCTTATATATCCATGGCGTTGGGTGAGACATTTCCATAAGCACCGTTGTGTATGCTTTTACCGACAGAGGATCAGCAGCTGTAACTCAGAGCACATTGTATAAAGTGATCATTCTTGTTATTGCATTTTTAATTTTTATATATTTTGTACCATCATGAACAAAAAGGCCAGGAACCAATGGGGATTTACTATGCTAATCAGAGGAGGTATCAAGAAATACATTCTCCAATGTCTCTATTTCATACATCTTTAAGCAGCAACCAAATATGGTCCCTACCTCTTTATGCAGCAACTATATATGGTCCTCTGCCCCTAAAACATATTTCAACAAGTTCCTCAGCCCGGAATGCTGGTTCCTGAAATGGCTCAACCAGTGGGGCGCCTCCGTAGCCAGGTGGGAAGGAGCAGCAATTCCGCATCCACCAAATACGGAGGATGCGGAAAGGTCAGGGAATGACCACTGCATATTCCCGGAGCAATATGGCCTTAGTTGCTAATGCTCCAAATAACCAACCAACCAGTGGACTGGAAACCAGTACAATATTTCTAGGTCCCAACTCATCAATCTTGAAATTGCCACATGGAAACAACAGGTTGTGGCAGCTAACCTTCTCACAGTGGCTAGACTAATCACAGGATGCCTCAAACATCCTGATATCACAGACCTGATTAAAACTCCCCAAATTGTGGGAAAAAACAAAGTAGACCCTAGGTTCCCATTCAGAAACAGTTTCAACAACCTCAAAGGCCTGAGATGCATGTTTCCAGAAAACACTATTGATTTGATTAACAATCCGGCCATCAATCTTGATGAATTCTGATAACAGAATGCATACAGATGCCAAAAACTAATGGAAACATATACAAGCTTAATCGTTATGACTTTCAAGAACACCAGCAGAAGGAAAACAACAGGATAAATATAAAATAAACAGTTAATAATCCTGCTCCCTTGGAATCTATTATATCAAAACATACCTGGCAGTGTATGTTGAGATAGACAAGTAGGAAGAAATACCATGGACAACAATCAGTGAACTCCCTCAAGCAAAGAAACCCTTTATATTACTATACATATATTTTATATTATTGTACAGCACATTTGTGATAAAATTAATATCTTTCTTAATTTGGATACTTCAGTATCCCACAAATTGGAATTTCAAGTCTGTGGTATCTTTGTCTGGTGTGTTGTCTATCTTCAGCACTCGGTAATCAATGTAGTTTTTTTGGTCAGATCTAGGTCACCAACGGTGTTGAAAGTTGCCTATCGTGAGGCAGGAATATTGTAGTGTAACCTGTAGCTCAGAAGAATAGTAGGGCTTAAATTGTAATAAATAAATATATTGAAAGGTTTAATTACCTTTTGGACATATATCTGTTGTATTCTTTAATTAGTTAATGTATTAATTTGAGTTTTACAAATAGATTAAATAGGCTTAGCAGCATTCATTAGCATTTTTTTTTAATTTAGTTAGTGACTTTATAAGTTACAATTCTCTACTCTTACCACTATCATATTGGTCTTTTGATTGGAACATCGTAGCGTAATCAATAGATAAAAGAATAGTAGGGTTTTAATTGTAATAAATAAGTATTTTGAAGGTTTTAAACACTGTTTGGGAATATATCTTTTGTATTTAAACACTGTTTGGGCATATATCTTTTGTATTTAAACACTGTTTGGGCATATATCTTTTGTATTTAGCTAACAATATAACTAATTTAGCATTGTGATCATTACTGTATAGCATAACTTGATAACGTATATCTCGAATTTCATGGCTAAAGTATAATGTAAAACTATATAGTGGAATACATATTACTGAATTAGCTTAGTATAGTATTATATAGTCAAGCATAGCATAGTAAATTAATCAATTAAATTTATTAACCTTATTAATTTTTATTGTTAATAAATTAAATCGTATTTAAATGTAAATCATGCCCCAGCTTAATCATCAATTAATTTATTTGCTGAATTAACATTGATAATAAGAATTGTTAGATGGGAGGTTTTAACTAGAGCAGCAAAGCAACATGTGCAAAGTAGCGGGAGTGCTGTGGCTTGGAGGAGAACCAAAGGGGCGATCCTCCAATGCATCGCAGCCTAAAGAAATGTGCAATTTATGAAATGTTTTGCAGATCATTCTGGGATGGGACATGATGTTACCAAGGGATCTTTGTGTGTGCTAGATGTAAGCAACATGAAGTTAGGTGCCAACCGTTGTTATGGGCCTTTAATGAGAGCTTGAAGGACAGGGTAAATGCCCTTGAAGGATTTAAATTTGGGGCCCATCAAGCTCTCAGCTGCCTACATGAATGCAAGAGCTTGCACTTGATCATCACGCAACACAGCGGCAACCTTCAGGGCAGAATGTGCTGGTCCCACAGAATCTAGTTATTGTCGGTGACTCTATTGTCAGGGAGACGAATCTATATTGTGCAAAAAGGATAGGTGGAATAGGACCAGGGGCAAAAGCTGATGACGTTGTAGAGCAATATCTTTTAAGGGCATAAAGAGAGATACTGTTGTACACGTTGGCTTGTTTGTTATTGTTATTTGGTTTTTAGGAGCATTAGCAACTAAGGCCATATTGCTCCGGGGATATGCGGTGGTCATTCCCTGACCTTTCCGCATCCTCCGTATTTGGTGGTGACGGGCTCGAACCCCGGTCTAAATCAAGAAGCGTATGCTACGCACTGCTGCTCCTTCCCACCTGGCTACGGAGGCGCCGCCTGTACACGTTGGCACTAATGACATTAAGAGTCGGAGATCTGCGGACTTACTTAACAAGTACAAATCAATATTGAAAAAAAGTTGCGAGTTAGGGTCAAATTTGAAAGCGTCTGCAATTTTGCCCAGACACGATAGGAGGGAGTATATGATGAGAGCCTTGTCAATCAATTTGGCAGTGGAAAGACTGAGCAAGACTCATGGGGTAGAATTTTTCTCAGTGTGGTCTGTGCTTGATAACAGGAGAGTGTTTCTGCAGGGATGGGACACACTTAAATAGAAATGGTGCAAGGATATTTGCTGATGCTATTGAGGCAGTGTTAGGTAGACCACAAAACTGCTAGCTTGGGGGGGATTCACAGACTAATAGATTAATGGTAGCCACAGGCAGAGGTGAAAGTGAATCTTGCAAATGCAATGTTGAGTCAGTGTTGTGTGACATAAGCACTGGGAAAGGAAAAATTAGAGTAGGTGTGGGTTATAGGCCTAATAAATCTGATGAGTATAATGAGCAATTGTGCAGAGAAATAGAGTGGACCAGTAAATCAAAATTATAATTGGGGATTTTAACTTTCCAGATATTAACTGAAACTTGTGGTTTGATCACTCACACACGAGCAAGACTTTTGTGGATTTATTGTATGACTGTTTTCCACAGCAGCATGTTCGAGAGGCAACTAGAGGAAGTAGTACTCTAGATCTGATTTTCAGCAGTGATTCTTCATGAGTTAAGAATCTGCAGATAAAGGAATGTGGGATTTACTTAAAGATATAACAACCACCAGGGGTAAAGGGAAGGGCTTTTGCTTTCGTAAAGGTGATTACAGTGTCGTTTCAGAGAGTTTTTAAATTCTATACAGTGGGATCAACTGATGATGCTACCAACGGTGAATTCTACATGGGAAGCCTTCAGAGACTTAAACTTGGAGAGTACAAGGCTTTTCATACCTACTAAGAAATACTGTCCAAAGTTTAGACCTGAATGGATGTCAGCAGAATTAATGGGACTCATGGCAGAGAAGAGAAATGCATGGCAATGCATATAAATTATCAGGCGACACAGAAGCCTATGGCAGATAAGTTAGTCTGTAATCAAGTCACAAAGGAGGTTAGGCAGGTGAAGGGAGGTTACGAGAAATCTTTGGCAAAGGATGCAAAGATGTCTTTACTTATGTAAACTCTACAAGGAAAGGGACGAATCAGATTGGTCCACTTGATACTGATGGTTTGACTGTTGATGATCATGCTCAGGTACCTGATAAACTGAATGAGTACTTTGCACCTACATTCACACATGAGGAGAGGAATGCCAGAAGTCCATCAAACTCTAACAGGGAGCTAAGTGATTTTGTAATAACTGAGAGCAAAGTGGAGGAGAAATTGTTGAAGTTAAACATAAGGAAGTCACCTGGGATGGATCGGATCTATCCAGTTATATTAAAGGAGGCAGCAAAGAGAGCAAGCAAATCCTTAGCCATATTTATGAAAGCTTCCATGGATTCAGGGGAGGTCCCATTGACTGGAGGTGTGCAAATGTGTCTCCAATTCACAAAGGGGTATCTAAGGATGACACGAGTAATTACAGAGCACCTAGTTTAACTTCTGTTCCGGGAAAATAATGGGGTCACTGGTTAGAGATACATTACAGGATCATCTAGACAAGACTGCAGTAATAATTCAGATGCAGCATGGGTTTGTTAATGGAAAGTCTTGTCTGAAAAATCTGATTGGATACTATGATGTGGTGACAAAAGAACTAAATGCAAAAATTAATTCTGATATCATATACTTGGATTTCAAGAAAACTTGTGACGCTGTTCTGCATGGAAAACTACTGTACAAATTGGAGCAGTATGGCATTAAGGGCAAGTTGTGACAATGGATAAAAGGATAGTTGAGTGGGAGAGAGTGGTTATCAATGGACACTGCTCTTCGTGGACTAATGTTATTAGTTGAGTCCCCCAGGTTTGTTGTTGGGCCCATTGTTGTTTTCGGTATTTATCAATGATATCGATGAAGGTATATCGGGGTTAATTTCCAAGTTTTCAGATGATACAAAGGTTGGCAGATTTGTTAATGAAAGTAATGATAGTATGATACTGCAACAGGATCTGTAAAAGTTGAGCAGATGGGCTGAGAGGTGGCAAATGAAGTTTAACATTGACATATGTAAAGTACTACATATGGGTAGCAGTAACCCCAGAGTAACATATCAACTAGGTGGTAGTACACTCAAGGTAGTGGAGAACGAAAAGGACCTGGGGGTAATTGTGCAGTCAGATATGAAATTTTCTGAGCAATGCAAAAAGGCTGAAAGAGTAGCTCATGGTGTCTTCTCAATGATATACAGGAATTTTGCTATCATGGATAAGGGGGTGCTTGTCCCCTTGTATAAGGCAATGTTCAGGCCACACCTTGAGTACAGTATACAGGTCTGGAGGCTTCATTTTAGGAAAGATGTCAAGCTGCTGGAATGAGTACAGAAAAGGGCAACATGGTGAGTGGAACAAAGGATTGGTGTTAGCAAGAAAGGCTTAAGTTCTGCAAATTGAAGCTTTTGGAGACTAGGCACCTGCAAGGTGATCTAATTGCGGTGTGATTTTTGTGATTTTAGTTTTATTGGCGCAAAAATGACTAAGATTATACTGCGCCAAGTATCAATTAAAAGATCATCAAATATAAATTCTGGTAACCTTTAAAAAGGTTACCTCGTCAAATTGTTATTTCTATATATAGAGCAGTATAAGTTTAAAAGTAAATGATCCAATTTATATATGTTTGTATATATTAATAGCTTGTAAAAACTTAAAAACTGCTGACACGTGGTCGTTGTCTGATAAAATCTGACTGAGTGTATATGGCTCAGTCGGATGAGTAAAAGCGGTAAAATATACATTGCGAATATCGGTAAAATTAACGTAATCTATTAAAATATGCTTTACAGTTAAAATGGTGTCGCAAGACTCGCACATAGGAGGGTCGTCCGCCCTCAGCAGAAAACAATGTGTCAGATGAGTGTGTCCTATGCGGAGTCGGGCAAGAACAACTTCCTCGCTCCGATTCCTGCGCAGACCGGACTGCCATGTTTCAATTACAGGCTTTATTTGATATAATTTATTTGTTCTCTCTCTATGCCATAGTTCTTGCCATTGGGAATATATATTTTCTCGTATTATTTGCCTGTAGTCTGTATAGGGGACTGACAGGCAACGAATATTAGTGGGAGCTGCTGATTTGGCTGCAGTGTCGGCCAAATCATTTCCCTTTATCCCAATGTGGCTAGGAATCCAGCAGAAGCGAATTTCAAACTTGTATTCATGAAGAGAATGTATCTTCTGCTGAACCCGAGAGAGAACTGGATGAGAGTTGTGTCTCAGAGATAATAAAGCCTGTAATACACTCAAGGAATCAGAATATATTATTGACCTTTGGCACTGAAAAGTTCGAATGTGATCCAAGGCTAACTCTATAGCATGCAGCTCTGCAGTGTATATGCTGGATTCAGGAAGAACCTGCTGAGATATTATAGTGTCCGGGAACACAACAGCAGATCCAACGAACGATTCAGACTTCGAGCCGTCTGTGTAGACGGGCAGGAAGTCGGAGTTCTCAGCTCGATGTGCAGAAAAGAGCTGCTGGTAGACAGATGATGAGGTCTCAGACTTTACCCATTTTTTAAGGGAAAGGTCGCACGATGGAGTATGAGCATGCCATGGTGGAAGAGTTTCTTTTGGTGTTTGTGCAACCTTGTCTACCATGATGTTAAACTCTCTGAGTAGCTCTTGGACATGAATACCAAAAGGTCGGTTGGCAGTCTGACGGGTATTATATAAGTTTTCCCAACGTGGCTCAAAAACGGATGTCCACGTAGGATGGTCTGCCAGGGATTTCAACTTTAGAGCATAGTTTAAAGACAACTGCTTACGTCGAAGCGATAACGGTGGTTCGTTTGCTTCGACGTATAAACTCTGGACAGGAGATTTTCGAAATGCTCCAGTAGCGATACGAATAGCCTGATGGTGGACAGGGTCCAGCCATCGAAGGACACTATCTCTGGCTGAGGAATATACCTGGGACCCGTAGTCTAATTTTGATCGTACAAGTGCACGATAAAGACGTAGTAGGGTGAACCTGTCTGCTCCCCAATGCGTGGAGGAGAGAGAGAGCGAAGAATATTTAGTACCCTTGTGCAATTTGTACGAAGCTGACGAATATGTTCAAGAAAGGTCAACTTTTTATCAAACACAAGTCCCAAGAATTTTGTGTGTGACACCACTGGAATAGCATTTTGTCCGAGCCTTAATTCAGGTTCAGGATGAAGATTACGCTTGCGACAAAAGTGTACGCAAATGGTCTTCTCCGGCGAGAACCTGAAGCCATTAGCAAGTGCCCAGACATTCAGATTATCAATGGCTTTCTGCAGTTGTCTTTCGATAACCCTCATGTTGCACGACTGGCAAAAAATGCTAAAGTCATCAACATAGAGGGCACTGTTTACAGTTGGAGGAAGTTGTCATGTGATGGAATTTATTTTGATGGCAAAAAGCGTGACACTTAATATTGATCCTTGTGGTACTCCCTCCTCTTGGCTAAGGGAGCGAGAGAGTGAGGATCCTACACGAACTTGGAACGATCGATTGGCTAAAAAGTTTTGAATAAAAAAGGGCAGATGCCCTCTTAAGCCTAGGCTATGTAAATCTTTTAAAATGCCAAATCTCCAAGTTGTGTTGTACGCTTTCTCCATGTCAAAGAACACCGACACCAAGTGTTCGCGTTTTAGGAAAGCATCCCGGATGGATGCTTCCAGTCTAATAAGATGGTCCAAAGTGGACCAGTTCCTTCGGAAGCCGCACTGGATTTTGGAGAGAAGGTCGTTTGATTCTAAGTACCATATTAAACGGGAATTAACCATTCTCTCCAGGATTTTGCACAGACAGCTAATCAGAGCAATAGGACGATAATTGGTGGTGACTTTTGGATCCTTTCCTGGCTTAGGGAAGGCAAGAACAATTGCCTTTCGCCAGGAGTCCGGAAACTGCCCTTCAGTAAAGATTCTGTTATACAGAAGGAGTAGACAATCCATTGATTTTGGTGAAAGATGTTTAATCATTTCATAATGGATGCCATCTGGTCCAACGGCACTTGCTTTGGAAAGAGCAAGGGCTCTTTTGAGTTCCTGAATAGTGAAATCCCCGTTGTAGGGATAAATGCTCTTACATTTAAAGTTAAGTGCCTGTTTTTCAATTTTGTATTTCAGGACCAGGAACTCTGGGGAATACGAAGATGTTGCAGAGATGTTAGAGAATGTTTCCCCAAGAGCATTGGCTATTGCAGTTTGATCTGCAATAGCGCATCCATTATAATCTAGGATTGAAGAAGGGTGGGATGTATATTTCCCCTTCATTTTCCGGATTTTATCCCAGACTACCTTAGAGTTGGTAGACTGGTTAATAGATGATGTAAAACGGATCCACGATTCCTTTTGACTCTGACAACGGATGTAGCGTGCTTTGGCTCGTGCACGTTTGAGGGCTATAAGGTTGTTCGTGGTAGGATATCGACGAAATATCCCCCACGCTTTGTTTTGAGCCTTTTTTGCTGCTGTGCATTGTGAATTCCACCAAGGTTTGGGAAATGGTGGAAACCGGGCAGATGTTTTTGGAACAGCATTCGCAGCTGCTTGGACAATATTTTCTGTGATGTACTTAACTGCATCATTGATAGGCTCTTGACTGACCGTGCTAAGATCAAAAATTGCCTGATGTTGAAAGGCAGTCCAGTCATCCTGATCAATCTTTCACCGTGGTAACCTGAAGGGAAGACATGGTCTCCCACTGTGTAACGAGGTTATCACAGGGAAGTGATCACTTCCGTATGGATTCTCCTCCACTTCCCAGGTGAGTGAAGGGAGTAGAGAAGGGGAGCAGATAGAGAGATCAATGGCAGAAAAAGTACGGGTAGGCATGTGGAAGAAGGTGTTTGTTCCAGTATTTAGAAGGGAAAGGTCATTGTCATTGAGCATACGCTCTGTGACTCGTCCCCTTCCGTTGATGTTAGCACTACCCCACAGGGTGTTATGTCCGTTAAAATCCCCGAGAAGTAAGAAAGGGGGAGGCAGCTGCGTTAGAAGATCATCAAGGTCTGCCTGGGTGATGTCAGTCCCAGGTGGCAAATAAATGGAGCACACAGTTATTAAAAATCCCACTGAAAGGCGAATTGCAACAGCCTCTATGCTGGTTGTAATTAGCAAGGGCTGCAGTGAGGTCTGGTTACCCACAAGGATAGCCACTCCCCCATGTACAGAGCCATCCGCAATTCTATCCTTTCGAAAAAGTGTGATGTTGTGCATGGTGGGATCTTCATTTGCCTTTAGATATGTCTCCTGCAAGCAAAAGCAAACTGGCTCGTGCTTTTGCAGGAGGGTCTTGATGTCATCAATATTTCGCCGGAATCCACGACAATTCCATTGTAGGAATTTAGCCATTATTTTGGCTTGGTGGGTCCATCAGGCTGCTTCCGAGGTGCTGAGGGCTTACTTTTATCAGTCTTGGATTTATCTTTTTTGGGGAAGAATGGACGCTGTCCCGTGTCCATTTCCACCTCCGCAAAGAGTTCCAAGACTGAATCTTCGGGTACCTCCTTCTGCTCAACATCCATCTTTTCTTGGGTAATAGTAGGGACTTCCCCTTTCTTATTCTTTTCTTTCATAATTACCTTTGTTACTTGTGGAGCATTAGGAGGTACCGATATAGGAGTGGCAGCTGATTGGTCCTTTTGTGCAGGTTTTTGAGAACTTAAGAGATACCGCGCGATAGGAGTGAAAGACTCTTTTGGAGGAATGGTCGTGTCCGTCTGAGTTCCGACGGAACATCTCCCTGCTACCTTCTGGGCGTAGGTAGGTCTGTTGATGTTCAGGGGTTTCACCGATTTCCTTGCCTCCTGGTATGATATGTTAAGCTCTGCCTTCAGCCGTTGAATCTCTTTTTCTTCTTTCCACCTCTGGCATGCTCGTGAGTAGGCCGGATGTTCGCCTTCACAGTTAATACAGGTGGGTTTTGCGGCTGAACATGCTGTTGTTTCGTGGTCCTTTGCACCACATCGAGTGCATGCAAGGACTCCACGGCAGGCCATTTGAGAATGTCCATACTTCTGGCATTTAAAACACCGTAAAGGGTTCGGAATGTATGGACGCACTGAACAGTTGATATATCCAGCTTTAATCTCATCAGGAGGTTTGGGAGAGTTAAAAGTCAGGATAACACTCCTGGTTTTAACAATTTTCCCATCCCTTCGCGCAGTGATTCTCTTGACGGCAGTAACTCCCTGTGGTTTTAGTTCGGAGCAGATTTCCTCCTCGGTGACGTCGAGAAGGTCCCACTCCGAAATGACACCTCTCGATGAATTTAGTGTTCTGTGTGGTGTCACTGTTATGGGTATTCCTCCGATTGATGTTACTCGGAGTAGATGTTCAGACTGCCTGTCATTTTTTGTTTCAATCAAGAGGTCTCCAGAACGGAGCCTCTTAACTGATTTGGGAGAACCTGCTAACCCGTCTAACCCTTTCTGAATAAAAAAGGGCGACATTTTGCCAATCGGTTTTTCAGTGGTGGAATGCATAATGAGAAATCTTGGGACAGGCCCTGATGATGATGTTTCAGTTCGCTGCCTCTTTGTCGCAATAATATTATCTGCCTCTCCGTCTATGTTTTCAGATAGGGACCGGGTTGGGGCCCCTGAAGAAATAAGTTTGTTTGTTTGTTTATTTGGTTTTTAGGAGCATTAGCAACTAAGGCCATATTGCTCCGGGATATGCGGTGGTCATTCCCTGACCTTTCCGAATCTTCCGTATTTGGTGGTGACAGGCTTGAACCTCGGTCTAATCAAGAAGCGTGTGCTATGCACTGCTGCTCCTTCCCACCTGGCTACGGAGGCGGCAGAAATAAGTTTATCAGGATTCATTGAGGTTTTTATATTGTTCAGTGCCCGGGCTCCCCACCCACCACAGAGCCCAAAGGGACGCCCACTACCCGGCATGCAATAAATGCGCTCGGGAGTGGGATGCCAGGGCTACCCAGACACTATACTCGCACCGCCGCCAGCCTGAATCCTGTCCCTCGGACCATGAGGGTAGGGGCGTGGCATTGACACGGTTGACCCTCGCAGGCGAACCTACTAGCCGATTGATCCTAGCCAGGCCTTCCAGGACCACCCGTCTTGTCGAAGCAGGGGCCAAAGTGGTGTATTGAAGCTGGGATCAACCACCAGGATCCCCCTTTCCGAATTTCCACGGGTCGCAGCGCACGGCAAACACGCCGGATTCCATTGATGTAAGCCCGGAACCTAGGCTGTGGGCGTTGGATCCCAGTGATGCTAGTCTGGAAGTCCAGCAGCGTCACTGGGAGGTCCCCTCACCACGTACAGGTGCCCACGTCGAGGGGTCTAATTGCGGTGTATAAGGCCTTGAATGGATTATGCAAGGTCAATGATAATGGGATTCTTCACTTGCTCAGATTACTCACCTGAGGAGGCATAAATTCAAATTGAGGAAAGACAATTGTAGAATAGATGTTCAGGAATTCACCTTTAGCCAGAGGTGGTTGATAGTTGGAACAAACTTCCATCTGTTCTAGTGGAGGCCAGCAACTTAAATATGTTCAAGGCAGAACTAGACAAACATTTGGAGTGAATGGATGGGTGAAATGGGTAGGGGTTTTATTTTATTTTGCTGATGCATAAGCTTGCTTTCTTGAATCATATGCCTCTACTAATGCTAAATAAAAACTGTAAATACTCTAACTTTGGGTTAAGCATACATGTTACTCCATGTAACCCTGGCGCCTCCGTAGCCAGGTGGGAAGGAGCAGCAGTGCTTAGCACACGCTTCTTGATTAGACCAGAGTTCGAGCCCGTCACCACCAAATACAGAGGATGCGGAAAGGTCAGGGAATGACCACCGCATATCCCGGAGCAATATGGCCTTAGTTGCTAATGCTCCTAAAAACCAAAAAATAACAATAATGTAACCCTGGACACATTTCTTTGCATTAACCTTTGAATGCAAATATCACCCTCATCCCCAGCTTACTGCTGTCCAGAAGGTGGCTCTTGAGCAGAGAAATAAACAGATGATGATGATTATTATTATTACTTTTGTTGTTATTTAATTATTTTTCCCCAAAGGGGAAATCACTCTGTGATGGGTACTGGGTACCAAGTGCACAGGGTTGTTGTTATTACTGCTGTTACTGTTGGTTGAGGAATTCTCTGACTGTCCTTCAGGCATTCAGGACTGTTACTTTCTGGAATTCCTTGTATATGTTCTGTGGGAGACCTATTGCTGATTGGCTCTTGTGTAGGGTCTTGGGCACCATACTAGTGGTTGAGAGGATGATCAAGATGGTCGGTACCTATTGCATGTCACATCTCCTTGATCTTCTGTTTTAGGTCTGTGTACTTCCTAAACTATTACTAGTGGGTTTTCTGGAAGTTTCCAGTGTTGGGTACTGCTATGTCAGTCAGATAGGTAGCCTTTTCCTTCTTGTTAACAAGATTTATGTCCATTCTGTTGTGCATTATTACAGCATGTTCCCAGTACAGCATGTGGGTTTGCACTTGTAATATGGTGCACTTTCTTTGATCAACTAGTATTTCCTCGCTAGCTTCAGGTGACCTGCTCTGCTAGGTGCTTATGTGAACTACTTGTACCGGTAGTTATGGACGTTATCTATTCCTGTGGTTCGCCAGTTGTGGGACTTCTTGATTGACTTTCACATTCAGGACTTCTTTGCAAATCTCCAATTCTCTCATCTCTTATACATCCTTGGTTTTCTTCTGTTCTAGATCTATCCAGGGGAATCAGCTATTATGTCTTACTTCACTGCTCCACATGCTGCTCTAGAACTCCATGAACATCTTCTGCTTCTTATGCCTATTCCCCTGTTGCTATTGGATCAATTGGCCTATCCTGACTCAATTCTTCTATCTTCTGCTGAAGTCTTTTTTTTTCCCAAGCTAGCAGTTCCTTATTTCTTCATTTCTTTTGCTGCTGGTCTCGCATTTCTTTTCCATTAACCCTAGTGGCTACTATGGCAGCACAGTACAAGGCTGTGTGGATGGCCTCCAGTGCTGAACCATCGTTGTTGAGGTAATGTGGTATTATTTACCAATTGAGGTGGTCTGTGACTTGCCACAGGATTCTATTGGGTCAATGCTTCAGTATCGCCTGGGTCATTTCCTCGAATTCCGTTAGGGCCTTCTTCCAATCATCTTCCTTTCTAGATATAATGACCGCGTCTCTTTCCACTTCAGCTGCTCTGGGTTGTATTTATTCTTGCTCTTCCTCCTCTGGTTCCATGTTATCCATTTCTTTGTTCTATGTAGTTGGTCACTCACATCCTGCTCGATTTTACCAAGATTGCAGGAGCTATTAGGTTCTTCATGACAGTGATCCTTCACTGGTCTGCTATTTACTGCTCAGTGATGTGAATATCCGGGGAATCGTTCCTGCCACTTGGTATGTAGTCTCAGTGATCATTTTTATTTTCATCATGAAAGTTGCTTCATTTGACCTACCTTCCCAAAGGCTGAAGTGATGGCCAATGCAGAGAATGGCACCATCTGGTGTCACTACCACAACTACCACCCACCACTGAATGCAAAAGCCAAAGCTAAAACAGGTCCACAACCTCCATAGCTGGTTGAAGTGAGAAGTAGAAATATTGAACATACTGCATCAAGTGTGGCACAGGATAAAGTCACTCACATTCAGGCCTTAGGCATAGGTTCAAAAATTCGGAGACAGTCTCCCACAGACTAAGGAGGAGTGAGTGCACTGTCTCTTGTATGGCTACCACAACTGAAGGGAAAGACAATGAAGCCCAACCATCTGGAAGTGCTTCCAGTGCAACTACACTGATGACCACTAAGGAAGGAAGTCAATGCATAAAGTGGAGCATCAAAATAAATACACTCATCATGTGAGCATACTATGAAGTAATGAAGCTAGAAGACATGACAATGTATGACTGAACAGCAAAAAGCAGATCAGAGATGGACCATCATCAAGAACCTGATAACTATTGCAATCTTTGAAAAATCAAGCAGGATGCGAGCGACCAACTACTAACAGCAATGAAACCAGAACTGGAGGAGGAACAGCAAGTAAAAGAACTACAATCCAGAGCAGCTGAAGTGGAAATAGACAAGATTGCGATACCCAGAATAAAAGAGTGGAAGGAAGTGCTAGCAGAATTCGAGGGAATGGATCGACAAAGACATACCATACCACAGCAGGAACCTGACAGAATCCTGTGGCAAGTCACAGACCACCTGAACAGGTGAATAATACCAGATTATCTCAACAACAACAAAGTAACACTAGACGCCACCTGCAGCTGTAGCAGCCACCGAGATGAATGAAAGGGAAACCAGAGCACAACATAACACAAAATGGAAAGACAAGGAACCACCAGGCTGGAAAAGGAGGCTACAACAGAAGATGAAAACTCCTGACACTCAGGAAGAGACAGTCATTACAAGGAGAGTGTCCAGCGGAAAACACACAACAGGATATTTGATGAAAACCAGAGAGCCTTCTAAAGGAGAATCCAACAAGAGGAGAAGAAAGGGAATGCAGCAGCAAATTTAGCCATAACAGCTATGCTCTGTGGGTAGACAAGAAGGAAAAAAACCAAGGTCATATACGAGATGACAGAATAGGAGATTTGGGAGGAAGAAGTACAACAGTTGATCAGGAAGTCCCACAACTGGCAAACCTTGGAATAGATAACATCCACAACTACTGATTCAAGAGTTCAGCTATAGAGACAAGCACATAACAGAGCAGTTTACCTAGATAATAAGGCACCCTGACACAATCCAAGAGTTTCTGACTCAAGGAATCACTTACCTGAAGGCTAAGGACAAAGACACCACAACCCCAGCAAAGTACAGACCAATCACCTGTCTCTCAACAATATACAAGATCCTGACCAGCTGCATAACTAAGATTTCAGACCACTTGGAGAGCCAGAACACCATAACCGAGTAGCAAAAGGGATGTAAGCAGAAGAGCAAAGGATGCAAGGCATAATTGACCATTAATGCTGCAATTATGGAGCAAGCCTACAAGAAGCACCACAATCTTTACAGGGTCTACTCTACCACAAGGCTTTATACACTCCATGCCCCATAACTTGCTGATAGAAACACTGAAGATTTACAAAGTCTACAGGACTACTTGTTGGAAGCAGCCATGGCAAAATGGAGGACCATCATCAAGGCTGAGAACATCATGACCAGGGCGATACCCATCAGAAGAGGAAACTTCAAGTAAGATGCCCAGAGCTCAATACTGTTCTGTCTAGCACTCAACCCACTGTACATCCTGCTCAATTACACAAGTACGGATATACCCTAAAGGAAGTGAGGAAGAGCCTGTATATGGAAGACATCAAACTCTATGCCACAACTGAGAATCAACTCCAACAGCTACTCTGGATCACCAAAGAATTCAGCAAATGATATCAGGATGCAATTTGGCTTAGACAAATGTTAGACCAATGGATTACATCAAGGACATTTAACTGGACAAAGCTACCAGCTGATGTTTAGGTGGTATCTCAGTGGATACCACCACCCAGACAGCACCGTTTCAAAGCTTGTTGGCTTCTCTTCGGTGTGTGGGCAGGTACCCTGGTGTTGCAATAGTGACAACCCAGTTAAGAAGTATAACTTCACAATATGAGAGATGCCTGATGGTGTGTAGTGATATAGACTTTGAGGTAGTACAATACCAAGGCAACTCGTGAAGAGATTTAAGCCATGACAGAGAGAGAGAGAGAGAGAGAGAGAGAGAGAGAGAGAGAGAGAGAGACATACAAATATCTAGAGATGATGCAAGCTCACCATTAGAACACAAGGGGATCAAGGCCAGCCTGACTGAGAAAATATCATCAGAGGCTGAGAAGCCTACTAAAACAAAGCTGAATGGTGAGAACATGGTCACAGCCATAAACACTTAGTCCCAGTACTAAAGTACTACTTTGGGATCGTAGACTAGACCAACACCAAGCTGGAAGAGATTATGAGATCAACCCTGATAATGACCAAGAGCCACCAACATCACCTGAAGTCGGCCACTGAGACACTGACCATAGCCTGTAAAGGACTGATTAACCTCACTGTACAAGAGAAGAAGAGATTTAAGAACCTGCAAGATTACTTCCAGGAAAACACAGCACCAATCTATCAAGCCATAAGACTTCAAATATGTGGGTCGCACAGCTTGGAAACTAAGCACCTTAGAGGAGACTTGATTGAGGTGTTTAAGGCTCTAAGAGGCATAAGCAAAAGGAAGAGGACAAAATTTTCACAGTTATAAAGGATTCTAGAACAAGGGTCCATAATTTCAAGTTACAGGGGGTGATGTTTAGACTGAATTGCAAGAAGTTTTATTTTAGCTAGCAAGTTATAAATTACTGGAATAAGTTACCTACATGGGTGGTAGAGGCTGACAATTTGGGGAAATTTAAAGGGAGGAGGGAAACACATAGGTAGCCAATTTCCTTTTCTATAATTAATTATTATTTTGTTTTTATTCTTATTTTATTTTATTTTTTTGTTATTTTATTTTTTATTTTCTTGGCTGGTTCCTTCCTTGCACCATGTGGCCATTGCTAATACTAATAAGAAAGACAGACAAACAGCTCACAAGGCTAAATCTCAACAAGGAGACCCCACACTCCCAGAGACAGAAGAAGCAAATACAGAAAGAGAGACAAAGACACTCCACCACAGACACAAGGACCTCCATCAAGACTACATAGATAAGATTGCTTCCAGCTCACAAAAGGAAATATCTTCCCCAAGAGTGAAGGATTCATGCTAGCCATGCAGGATCAGGTAATCAACACCAGGAACTACAGGAAATACATCAACAAGGGCCCTGGATAACAGACAAAACATGTCAGCAAAGTCACCTAGCCCTAGAAACAATCCAGCATACTGCCGTAACATGTAGGGTGATCACTTAGACAGAGTACACTAACAAACACGACCAGGTAGCCAGGATAATACAACAGAAGCTAGCACAAAAATACCAGCTGATCAAAGAAAGTTTACTGTACTATAAGTACAAGCCTCAGGCCATACTAGAGACCTCTACTCACCAAACATACTGGGATCATGCCATAATAACAGACAAGAGGATCCCACACAGCAGATCAGGCATAACCCTCATTGACAAAAGGGAAATGGCTACCTACCTGATCGAAATAGCAGCGTCCAATGGCAGCAACCTCCAGAAAACAAACAGAAAATATCAAGAAGTACTCAAACCTAAGACAGGAAACCAAAGAAATATGGCATACAGAACAAGTATGGACCAGCCCTAACACCGGCATCGTGCCAAAAAGCCTCTATAAGAACCTAGCAGCAATAGGCCTCCCAGAGAACACTCACATGGAACTCCAGAAAGCCGCAATCACAAACATCTGTAGGATAGTAGAATTCCTTGGCCAACAGTAACAATAGTAACTGGACACAACTAACCACTCCATGAACTTGATACCATTATCTGTTACAGGGCAGAAAAAAACCCCATAAAGGTGAAAAAAGTTGTTTTTATATATAATAATAATAAAACAAAAAAGGTTTGTTAAATGGTTCAATTTACATTTATTGACAAGAAAATTGTGGTTTTTGAATACCGTATTAAACATTAAGTATCATCAACACGATATAGACTATAAAGTATTTAAGGGCAAAGGCCTCATGCTACGAGGTAGAATGACTAACATGTAGGTTAGTTCAAATGCATCATTTTAACATAGCTATCTACCAAAGTAGTTAAATTAATTAATTAAATTGGCATCATTTTGGTTATATCACATATTGTGAATGCCTTCACAACGAGTTGTCATGATATTGTACTAACTCGAATAAATAACACTTCACCAGTGGAGAAGACTATTGGAGAAGGATATGCTGGAAGTTAATATTCCAACTAAGCATCAGTTCTTGCAATCTAATACCCACAGGGCAGTTTTCATTAGGTTTATTACAGTATAGCATTATATACTGAGGGTCAAACAGGTATTCCCTGCTAGGATGAGATGGAATACTTTTGATTTTTGCAGCATAGCTGCATAGTAAAGATTTTCGTCTGAGGTGCAATTGCAGTTCATTTGCCTCAATGCACAGGCTGTGGATTAGACGTTCTGAAGGCTCCCATGGTTATCCTTAGGGCACTATGTTGAATAGCATTCAGACATAACAAGGAACTGTTTCTTGCAGAGTCATAGATAGGTGATCCATAATCTAAGTGGGACTGGATTAAAGGTTTATAAAGATAGGGAGTATCTATCAGCACCCCAGGAGTTAGGGGAGACAGCTCTTAAGATGTTTATTTTCTTTAGACAGGCTGTTCTAAGGTGATTGGAAAAATTAAGTTTACTGTCTAGATATAAACCTAATAAACAAAAATTATTGGTAAAAGGAATCAGGTTGTATTTTAAATATATTTCAGGATCTGGATGTAATTTTTGTATTTTACAGAAATGAATTGCAGTTGATTTATTTTCTGCTAAGGAATAGCCATTCCACTGCACCCACGATTCTATTCTGGCTATAGACAGTTGAAGTTGCCTTTCAGTGGTATTCATAGTTTGTGACTGTTAAGAGATAATGAGGTCATCATGTATGATTCAACTGTTTTTGGCATGTCTCATGTCATATTTGTAATTCTTATTGTGAATAGTGTTGTACTCAGGATGGAACCCTGCGGTACACCCTCCTCTTGTTCAAATGATTTGGATACACTGTTCCTCTATCTGACCTGAAATGTTCTGTGGTATAAGAAGTTCTGTATAAATTGGGGTAACTGCCCCCTTAGACCAAAAGAACAAAGGTCCTGGAGGATACCATATCGCCAAGTGGTATCAAAGGCTTTCTCAATATCAAGATTGACCACAACCAGATGTCTCCTTATGAAAGCATTGCAGATGTTTGCTTCTGCTTTAATCATCACATCTAAGGTTGAGTGGTTTTTCCAAAATCCATACTGTTTTCGGTTTAACAGATTGTTTGTTTCCAGAAGCCACATTAGCCACCATTAGACCATTTTTTCTATGACTTTGCCTAAACAGCTAGTTAGTGATATCGGCCTGTAATTATGTGGTATGGTATGATCCTTACCTGGCTTCGGAAAAGCCAGTACAATTGAGTGATGCCATGAGCGCAGATAAGTATTTTCTAAAAACGGTTGTAGAATTTCAACAGGGAACTTATTGCTTTGTTATTTAACTTTTTTTAACATTATATAGCATACTCCATCCGGACTGACAGCAGTACTTAATGTTTTATTGAGAGACTCCAAAAGTTCCTTTAGAATGAATGGCTGATTGTACGGATGAGATACCTTAGCATAAAAGTTTATTTTATGTTGTTCTGCAGATGCCTTAATTTTTTGGAAGGTTTGGCCGTATGTGGCCACTGCTGATATACTGACGAATGACTCAGCTAATGCATTTGCTATTTCTGTTGGAGCGGACAATTCCTGCCTTTTCCAGTTTAGGACTGAGGCTGGAAACTGCACGAAGTTACCATTAAGTGCTTGGATTTTCTTCCAGATGAATATGTTGTCCATGTCCTTGTTTACAGTGGAACCAAAACTTATTCAGGCGTCTTTCTTTGCTTTTCTTATTTGGCCTTGAGTCTTTTAAAGTTAATGAGATTAGCAGTTGTAGGGAATTTGTGAAAAAAATTCCAAGCTGGATTTTTTGTCTATTTAGCATGTGTGCATTCCTGACTCCACCAGTAACTGCTGTGTTTGTGTTTCTCAGGCAAAGATTTAGGTATTGCAGAATTTGCAGCTTGTAATATCTGATTCATTATGATTGGTGACACTATCTATGGGCTGGGACTGGACTATCTCATCATCAAACTGGATTGAGATGCATATTCATGCCAGTTTGCCTTACAGAATTCCCAAGTGGATCGCTGCAATGGAGACAAGTTTACTTGTGTTTGAATATTGCAAAGAATCGGTAGATGTTCACTGTTTAATGGGTTATCAAGAACTGACCACTCTATATTGGCATATATGGAGGGAGAACGTATTGAAAGGTCTATTGCAGTCATGGATCCAGTATAAAAATGGACATAGGTGGGTTCACCAGTATTTAACAGAGTAAGGTTATGAGCATCAAGCAGCGATTCTATTATTTTACCCCTTTTGTCAATTTCTGGAGATCCCCATAGCGAATGATGAGCATTAAAGTCACCCAGTAAGCAAAACAAAGATGGCAGCTGATCTACTAGGTTTTCTAAGTCATCTGAAGATGAAAGCAAAATCAGGAGGGAGATATATAGAAGCTATGTGACAGTGCGCATTGTAATACCAATTACAATGCACACTGCCACTACTTCAAAAGGAGTCTGAAGAGAAACATATTTGGATGGAATGTTATTTCTGACAATAATGGTCTGACAACAACTGATGGAAGGACACACTTGTGAATTTAAGAGTTTCCTGTTAAGTCTATGCCAGCTGGTTCATACTGATCGATTAGATCCTACAAATCATCATTTGTGTTCCGACAAACTCTGCAATTCCACTGAAGGATTTTTTTCCATTATTTGGTTTTGTGTGTTGTTTTCAGTTCTGACAGTTTTTTAGTTGTAGCTTGCTTGTATTGATCTATTTTTGTTTTGTCCTTCTTAGGAAAGACAGAGCAGGTTACATCCATCTCATCGGCTGCATGTAATTCTAAAATGCCCTCTTCTGAATCATGATGTTCGTCGATGTCCATTCCGATGGTGGTGATGATTGCAGTTTCATGGTTTCTGTCACCTTTGGTTTTATTGTTGGGGAAACATCCGTTGGTATGGTAATTGGGATATTACTGGACTGTTCACTTGTTTTTTGTGTAGGACACTGTTTTTTGAAATAGAGAGCAATGAATGTGCCCACTTGTTTTTTGTGCAGGACACTGTTTTAAAATAGACAGCAATGAACATGCCCAATTCGCAATTGATATATTCGGAGGAACTGATACTTCAGTCTGGATCCCTACAGACTGTAAAGGTTGGGCTGCTGTAGCATACGCTCACTTTGTCTCTGTTTTGATTATCTGTAATCTCGCCTGAGTATGTCACTTTGTTCTCTACTTTATATTTCTAAATTTTTTTCCCTTGCTTCCATAATTCACATGTTTTTGAGAAGGCTGGGTGGTTACCCTTACAATTTGGGCAATGTGGAATGGTAGTGGCACAATCAGATTGGTTATGATCTTTTGACCTGCAGTTAGGACAGTCTGGGAGTGTCCATATTTTTGGCATTTGTAGCACCTGATGGGATTCGGAATGTATGGTCGGACACGGCAATGAAAGTAGCCTGCTATCACAAATATTGGTAAGTTAGGAATGCTAAAGTAAGAATTATGCTCCTTGTTGGAACCAGAGTACCATCTTTTCAGGTCATGATTCTCCTTGCTTGGATGACTTTTTGATTGTTTAATTCTTGAACCATTTCCTCCTCTGATACAAATAATAAGTCCCATTCTGTTATTACTCCCTTAGAGGAGTTTAAAGTGGCACGGGTAGTAACTTTTATTGGGTGTCCTCCAAAGGTTGTGAGCTTTAACAGCTTCTCAGAATGTTGAGGTTGAGTAGTCTCTATTAGAAGATCACTTGACTGAAGTCGCATTATTGATTTAGGTGAACCAGCAGTAGAATCGATGCATTTCTGCACCAGAAAGGGTGATAAATGGTGAAAATCTGATAGAGAGTGCAAGATAAGAAAGGCTGGTATCTCCTCTTTAGGTGATGTTTTCGACCTCTTGGGTTGAGAATAGTCATTTTCAGTGTCATTTTCTAGTCTTGAGCTCAATGGCTCTAAAGGTGGAAATGAACTGTTTTCCATCTTTGCTCCTTTCAGCCCTGGGAGAGTGGATTTCTCCCCGCCACGAGGAGGCAGAAGCAGTGCTGCTAGAATGACCAAACAGTATAAAAATTAGTATTAGTCTAAAGGAAAAAGAAAGAAAGGTTGTTTTCCTTTCTTAAACTTGCTTATAATTCGTAAGACTAAGTTTGTCGTTGATTAACGAGAACGTAAAAAAACTTTTCAAATTGAAAAAAGAATTGTGGCTTTGAGTAAACGCTCTATGAATCACTCGGAAATCGCTTAATCACTTTAATGCTAGGCACCGGGCTGCAGTCTTCGCTCAGTGCTATAAAGATTGAATTAAAACTTAAATCAAATTATTTGTCGCGATAACTGGCTAAATGGAGAAAATGAATAATATTCTTAATTATTTCAGGACTAAAGTTCCTAATAAACATTTCATTTCTAGTTTTATTTTACTATTTTATTTTAAATAAAGACTTTTATTTTGGTAATAATTCATACAGTATACTACTTTTTTGTTAGTAGTTTTAATGCTTAGTTTTTATTGTATATCAGGATTATCTGTGACTTGAAATTTAAAATTAAAAGATTAATTCAAGATTAATTTTTTTTTAATCAAGTTTCATACAGATTAAAATTTTTAATCATTCAACAGCCCTAGTATAAATAAAGTCAAACATGCAAAGCAAAAAAAAAGAGTAGAATAAAAATATCGTTAAATCTGGTTGGTTGGTTGGTTATTTGGTTTTTAGGAGCATTAGCAACTAAGGCTATATTGCTCCGGGAATATGCGGTGGTCATTCCCTGACCTTTCTGCACCCTCCGTATTTGGTGGTGATGGACTCGAACCCCGGTCTAATCAAGAAGCGTGTGCTACGCACTGTTGCTCCTTCCCACCTGGCTACGGAGGCGCCTCGTTAAATCTGGCAATAATGAAACTCTGCACATGCAATGTTTTTGAAACCTAATACTTTCCTGCTTCACTTTATTGAGCTACCAAATTGCACAGATCATGTACTATAGAGAAAGATGCTCTGAGGTAGCAAAGCAGCATTGCCACTATGATTGATATCAAGCATATCACTCACTATGGGAAAGTTTCAAGGTATCAGATTTTGAGCCTTAATTTAAAAAACAATATACCAGTGGAAATTGTAATTTATACAGTCGGTCCTCGTATAACACGTGTTTACATTACATGAATTCGATCATACGCGATTTATAAATAGGGGAACAGTATCTTATATAACATGAACCGAATTCGCTTATGCACGATTCGCCTTTGTGTTTACAAGAAATGGCAGTCAAACGCAGAATCACCCAACAGAACGCAACACGATAGGAATGAAGAAGATTCTGAAAATGTATTTATGTGTTTTATATCAGTGAAACACATTTCACCATAATAACGTAAAAACCAACACAATTCCAGCTATCGGTATAATCGCAAATGCAATTAGATCGAGTTTACTACCAGTTTATAACAGATTCCACTAGCAGAAACAAAACTGGAAATTGTTTTTATTGTTTTATGGTAGTAACCCCCAGAAATGTGCTTTAGTAAAATGTGGGGTGTTAATAGTGTATCTCGGCCTTTACGGTGTTGTTTATTCAGTTGCTACCCGCGCGCAGCCTTGTTTATGTGTATCAAGCGTGCCTCCTCATTTTGTAATTGTGCTTTATTCCCTAAAAATTAGTAAAATACTTAAAAGGTGTGAAAAGGAAGCGTCCTGGTGAAGACACTGCAGATTCAGAGAAAAAAAAAAAAAAGCAATATCGATAAACAAAGGCGGACTGGTTCAAAAATTCTTACCCGGGAAAATTTATAGTGGCCTCATACTACGGTTTATGGCCAAAATCACACCGGCCTCCGGCCCACCGGGATTTTCCGTGTAATGCTTATGGTCAGTCCGCCTCTGTCGATAGAGAAAATAATATGAAATTGTGAAACGCTTTGAGCGAAATAAAAGACCGTGTGATATTGCACGTGCTACAGACCTAAATGAGGCAACGCCGAGAATTACAAAGAATGCGGAGAAAATAAAAACAACTTTCATAGCGGGAACAACTCAAGTGTAATTAAAATCCATTAGATTAAGACACAAGAATTGGAAGGGATGAAACAGCTGTCATTTGTTTGGATAGAAAATCAAACAAAAAACAAGTTTGCTTACGATAGAAGCAAAAGCATTAGCAATATTTTATTACGTAATAGTCGTAATAAAATACGTAAGCATTTTATTATGACTTACGTATTATTATTTATACTTACTATTTTATTTAAAATAATAATTTTTTTACGAATAAAATACGTATTTTATTCGTAAAAAATACTTTTTTAGTATTAAAAAATACTAAAAATACTTTGTTATAATATAATAAAAAATATTTATTTTTTATTATTTATTATATTATAATAAAAAATATATTGTATTTTTTATTACGTATTTTAATCGTTATAAAATACGTAAGTATTTTATAACGATTAAAATTACCCGATTATTTATTGTGTTTGGTAATGTTTTGGTTCCAAATGTGTGTTCAATCTTGGGTGGTCGGCACCTAACCCCACTTTTCCCATAGGGCCTGTTGTTTATATTGCACGATTCTGCATTGCACGTGAGTTTCTAGGAACACAACTATCGTGCTATACGAGGACAAACTGTATATACTACCATGAAACTCCCAAAGCAAGATCATTCTTCACTGTCATTCAAATTTGTGTTACATGACACTGGTAGAAATGAAATAAACCACTCTTATATCACATGGATAATGCAAAATTAGCTTCTTAATTAAGTGCTTTGACCTAATTTCTGAACATTACAAAGAAAAAGCTGAAGGATCCTATCATCAGACTATACAAGACTAAAATAAGAGAAACACAAGCAACTTTAAGTTTACATTCTAAACAATTCCAAATCAAATTTGTATCCCTAACAAATTTTAAATTAGATTTAGATTTACAAATTAAATTTACCTTTTTAACATTTTTATGTTGCAATTTTAGTTCAGAAAATGAATGAACTTTTCAAAATTAATTATACATAAAATTAATAAATTACGATATACAATTACCATTACAATTTTAAAAATAAATATACAAAAACAACATACCTGTTAACAGCCCTGCACTCTGATTTGTCTGAATAGGTGCCATTCAGGTTCTATACCTATGAACCTGAACGGCACTTCAAATAGAATGGCCTTCAAAGCCACATACTTGTTAACAAGTATGCTGCTTTTGTATATTTATTTATAAAACTGCAATAGTAATAAATAAAATTGTAATTTATTAAATTTACATATAATTTATTTGAACTTTGTCATTCATTTCCTGAAATAAAATTTTAATATTGTAAAAATGCTAAAAAGATAATTTGAAAATTTGCAAATGTAATTTTAAAAATGGTTTTAGGAATGTAAAATTAATTTGCAAATCTAAATCTAACTTGAAAAATTTTTAAGGATGAAAATTTGATTTCAAATAGTTTAGAATGTAAACTTAAAAGTTTCCTATGTTCTCTTTATTTTAGTTCTGTATGGTGTGATGATAGGATCCAGCATGGATCCTGAAATCTCCCTTGAAATAAGTTTAGAAATTAGGTCAAAGAAGTTAATTAATAAGCTAATTTTGCATTATTCATGTAGTATAAGAGTGGTTCATTTCAAAAATTAATCCACAGATAATCACCACATAGAGCAATTTCCAAATTATATTATGTTTTATAAATATTTTGCTATGGAAGACGGTATATGTTTCTGTAAAGATGTTATTGTACTCGATACTACTCACTTCTAAACAAAGTGGGCTTTGGTCACAATCCTAACGAATGTTGTATATTTACTGATACCTTGAAATTAAGTTTAAAAGTAGTTTTGCTGCACAGTAGAAATGTATTCCCATCAGTTTCTCTATTTCATGCTGTTGGCTTGAAAGAAACATATTAAAGTATGTCAAAGCTTCTGAATGCAGTAAAGTACCATGGCTTGCATGAATGACTGCAGTCATCTTAAGATAATTGGATTGCTCAAATAAAATGCTCTAGAAACTTTCTTCTGCTGCCAAAACAGCAAATGTGAGCTTTGCAATTATAATGTGTTGCTCCTAAGGCAACCAATATGCTATAATGTTCATGTGTACAAATCAGATAAACAAACAATGAAGCTGCTGAAGTGATTTCTAGAATTATATTCTTAAGCCATAAGTAAAAAAAAAATTGCTAACTATATGTATACAGTATGAATGAAGAGTAGTTGTAGCCTATTTATAAGCAATCAACAAGGTGTTTGTGTGTGTGTGCACATGTTACTTATAAATAGGCGCACGTGCGCACACACAGCATGCATGATGAGAGTTTAGTAGCACATATGCTGCATTGCTATAATGTGCCTGCCTTGCAGTTTGTTTATTCTAAATAATGCAATCAAATTACAGCATAAATTATATTTCTATCAGGAAATACACCTGATGAAAACCATAATAAATTTTCCCATGGTCATATATAATTTACAATTGCCAAAACGACAGCACTCAATGAAGTAGCAGATTTTCTGAGTAATTTCTTGATTACTAGGTTTCTTTAATGTAAAATTTTCAGAGTGAGAATATTTTTGAGAATTAGATTTTTTTAATGCCATATTTATGAAATTTTATTGCAATTAAATGAACAAGAAATATTTTAACACATTTCGCCCATTTTTATTCTACCAGTACCTGTGTATCCAGGATTGCATAAACATGTGTGATGTTCCTCATCACACTGGCCATTTTCACTACATTTCAACGGACAAATAGGAGTATCACAGGCTTCTCCAGTCCAACGAGCCCAACAAGTACAAATACCATCAACACAGGGTCCTCTTCCTGAACAGTTCCGGGGACAGCTGTTGAAACTATAAAATACAAACATAGTGGAGTCCATTTCTTCACAAAAAATAGTAATGATCATTATAAGATAAATTACAATAATTTAAAAAACAGTAAATAGATTTATTACTTTGAGTAAATCTTATTCTAAAACATCAGCTTAGAATATAAGCAAAATTTTGTCAATATAATTCTCCAATGTACAGTCCAAGTGCTATATGTGCTCACTAGCTATTCTGAATGACTTGTGTCACCTCTAGGATTTCCTGAAAATGTTTAGGATCTTCCTACAGGCATAAACTTTCTTCTAAGTGAGAAAAGGAAAAAAATCTTAAGTTCTGCTTATATTGGCATAACCATATAGATTAGAGAAATTAACAGGTAATCACACGGGCTCCAACCATAGTCAATTCAAGCCTGTTTCTCCTCCAACCCTCTCTCCTGCATTGATGCTCAGCTGCATCAAGTAGCAATTTTATGTGTGCGTGCGTGCGTGCATGCACGCACATTGTGCTAATTAAATTGGTGTTTCTTATGGAACATGTCAATCAATTTTAACAAAAGGAGGAATACAACACATTTCAGCAAATTCTGTGCCTTGCATCCTCACTGATGATCACAGAAAAGTTCTTACATGTCTGGATCTTCTTCAATGCATGGCTGGCTGACCCACACCTTGTTTCTTCCATCATTACTGGTGAAGAATCAGAGGTGTATGGCTACAACCTCGGGGAAAAAAAGGTCCAGTCCCCTTAACGGAAGATTCCATTTTCTCCGAGGCCCAGAAAAATCAAGACAATCTTGATCAAATGTGAAGTTCATGCTCATTTTTTTTTTTTAACCTCATGGGACATTGTTAATTATGAATTTGTCCTGCATGGTTGTCCTACATGATCTAACAGTGAACTGGAAATATTGCAAAACAGTTCTACAGTGATTATGCTGCTGTTCAGAAAAAAACAGCCAGAAATACGGGATTTGGGGAATTTGCATTATAACAGCATCTCTACTCACTTGCCATTTCCCATTTACAAATTTCTTGCAAAGCATGACATCACTATAATCTCCCATCCACCATTACTCACCAGACCTAGCTCATGTGATTTCCCTCCCACAAAGCTAAAGCCATCAAAAGGTCACAGATTTGACCAAGGAAATAATTCGGAATACAACACAGAAACTATCAGCAATTCAAGAAGTACATCAAGAATGAATCTAGAAGTTTCAGAAGCACCAGAATTGGTGTCACAAGGAGACTACCTCAAAGGAGATCTATTCAAATAGCTGGTAAGCTTATTTATTTTCCCAAGTATCAGTTTAGTCTTTGAACTTCTTGATCAAACCTCATAAATAATAAAAATCAATTAATATAAATAAACAAGCAACTTTAAAGTAACACAATTTTTTTTTCTAATTTTAGTGTTTTAAATAAATTAAACTGCAAAATGTCATGCACAACAATTAATTATTTTATTTATTATTTTTTAAAACCTGAAGGGCCTATAGTTCAACTATTGTTACTTATGATCTTAAAGTGTACCTCTAAGTGATCACTAAAACCAAGTGACTGAATGAAAAGTTTCAATCAGATAATTCCTACAGTACTTAACTTCTTAGCAATAATATCCTTCTCTCTCTCTACCTTCATCTCCAAGATACCATATTCTATAACACCAGAATTTCCACACATTTCTCAAATTGAATTTATACACCCTTGTGTGTAGTCTAAGAAAGAGGAAGAATTCCATAAGCACTGAGTTTACTCAATCCATTCAAAGCCTTAAACACCTCAATCAGATCAAGAAGGCGAAGAGTCCAAAGATGCAGCAATTTGCAGAACTGAAGCCCTTCCTGACAGAGCACTATTTTTTTTCCCTCACTAAATCTGGATGAAGCTTCCATATCAATATATAAAATGTAGCCTAACAATTGCCTTATACAAAGAGTATAATTAAAAACAGCAAGAGCTTAAAATGTCGAAAGTTAAGATGAAAAAATATGCACTTTAGTCAAAGCTTAAATAAAACCGGCACTAACCCCATGATCCATTATATAAAACCCCATTATATAAAAAAAGGGTATGAGAAGGTCTCAGATTAAAAATTAAAATCATAAGTTGAAAATTTTGGGTTAAAAATTAATATTAAGCTCAGAGGAGAAAGCGGTGCACCACGTCATCCTCTAGTTCAGGGGTGGGCAATAGCCGGCCCACGACGATGTTGAATCCAGCCCCCTCGGTAAATGCATAAATATAGAAAATCCATACCTGACTACACTCGCCATAAACGTTCGGCTTAATTCGGTTCAATCGGGAATCGCGGCCAGTACAACAGTAACCAAGTGATTCTACGCAGCGTCAAAGAGTTATTTCCTAATTATTATTGTAGCATCGATCGAACGAAGTTCTTTTGGGTTTGACTTATTATTGAAAAAAATAATATTGGTGCGAGATATTTTATGTTTTATGCCTTTTCTAATTATTACAATTTTTAATTTAATATAATTTATAGCCCATAAAATGAGCCAATTAAAAAAAAAAGAAAAATTGATGCCGAATCCCGCATTTTCAATGATAATTGGACATTCAGATATTTTTTTTAAAAATACATTAATAATTTGGTAATTCAAGTAATATATAACATTTTTTAGGTTCTGGTTTTTTTTATTAAATCGTTCAATCTATTCCGGCCCGCATCATGATGCAAAAATTTCATTCGGCCCACTGACGAAAAAAGTTGCCCACCCCTGCTCTAGTTGTCAGTTTTAAAAGATAAAACTGTAAAGTTATGTTTAAATGAGAATATTCTCACCTCTTTCTCCTCTGAGCTTAATTTTTAATTTTTAACCCAAGAGTTTTAACTTATGATTTTAGTTTTAAATCTGAGACCTTCTCATATCCCTTTTTTTATATAATTCATGCAATTAAACGGATCATGAGATGAGTGCCAGTTTTATTTAAACTTTGACTGAAGTGCATATTTTTCCATCTTATACAAAGAGATAATCACCTCCTTATCTCTGCTGGAAACATTCCTGTATATCATTGACAAAATCCCCATGACCTTTCCTGGTAGCCTGATTGCACCCTCACAGAACATTAGACCTCTCTGCAGAATTACCCCCGGTTTTTTTTTTCATTCCCCACTACCCTAAGTATGCATTAACACTATTCTGTGTTAATCCACAGTTAGTATATGTTAAACTGGGATTACTGCTATCCACATGCAGTAACTCGCATGCAGTAACTCGCATCAGTAAACATCATTTGCCACTTTTCAGACCATTTACCTAATTTTTCTAGATCTTTTTCCAGAAGCATATTCTGATTACTGTCATTAACCACCCTGCAAACCCCTGTATCATTTGAAAACTTAGACATTAAGTCACCCAATAAAGGTAAAGTGCAGCCATTATCAACCCACTGCAGGATGGAAGCCTCCTCAACATGCTGAGGGAAATGGACCATAATCTGCCACGCTGGTCCAGTGCGGGTTGGCAGATCAACTGTATTCAGCAGTCAGGGGCTTGAACCCCGGTTTACTCAAAGAGCGTGTGCTACTGCACTCCCACTCATGACCACTCTGCTACGGAGGCCGTCTGCCTTCATTAATGGGAGAAAAGTCGCCCAATATGCCTTCATTAATGGGAGAAATAGCATAAAGGCTTAATTCTCATACAATACTTTAAGAGATTCAATCAATTACCTGAAAAAGGCCTTCATTAATATCAATAATAAATATATAAAACAATGAGCCCAGCAATAAACTGAGAAACTCCACTAATAACCTTAGTCCAAGAAGAGCAGAGCCCACTGATAACCACTTCTCCCACTCAAATGATCCCCTTATCCATAGTAGTAACTTGCCCTTAAAGCAACTCTATTCCAATTTGTACAGCAGTCTTATGTGCAGTAGTATCAAAAGAGTTTTTAAAATCTAAGTACAGTCAATCCTCGTATAACACTTGTTTACACTACACGAATTCGAGCATACACGATTTATAAATAGGGGAACAATATCTTATATAACACGAACCAAATTCGCTTATGCACGATTCGCCTTTGTGTTTACAAGAAATGGCAGTCGAACGCAGAATCACCCCAACCGAACGCAACACGATAGGAATGAAGAGAAGATTCTGAAAATGTATTTATATTTTTTATATCAGTGAAGGGGAAACACATTTCACCATAATAACGTAAAAACCAACACAATTCCAGCTATCGGTATAATCGCAAATGCAATTAGATCGAGTTTACTACCAGTTTATAACAGATTCCACTAGCAGAAATGCAACTGGAAATTGTTTTAGGGTAGTAACCCCTAGAAATGTGCTTTAGTAAAATGTGAGGTGTTAATAGTGTATCTCTGCCTTTACGGTGTTGTTTATTCACTTGCTACATGCGCGCAGCTTTGTTTATGTGTCAAGTGTGCCTCCTTGTTTTGTAATTGTGCTTTAATCCCTAAAGATGAGTAACACACTTAAAAGGTGTGAAAAGGAAGTGTCCTGGTGAAGACACTACAGATTCAGAGAGAAAAAGAAAAGCAATATCGATAAACAGAGGCGGACTGGGTCAAAAATTCTTACCCGGGAAAATTTATAGTGGCCTCATACTATGGTTTATGGCCAAAATCACACCGGCCTCCGGCCCACCGGAGTTTCCCCGGTAAGGCTTATGGCCAGTCCGCCTCTGTCGATAGAGAAAAAAATATGAAATTGTGAAACGCTTTGAGCGAAATGAAAGACCCTGTGATATTGCAAGTGCTACAGACCTAAATGAGGCGACGCTGAGAATTATAAAGAATGCAGAGAAAATAAAAACAACTTTCATAGCAGGAACAACTCAAAGTGTACTTAAAATCCATTAGATTAAGACACAAAGAATTGGAAGAGATGGAACAGCTGTCATCTGTTTGGATAGAAAATCAAACAAAAAACAAATTTTCTTATGATAGAAGCAAAAGCATTAGCAATATTTTATTACGTAATAGTCGTAATAAAATACGTAAGTATTTTATTCGTAAAAAATACTTACGTATTTTTATTATTTATTATATTATAATAAAATATAATATAATAATAATAAAAAATGTTATAAAAACTTATTATTTTTATTACGTATTTTAATCGTTATAAAATACGTAAATATTTTATTACGATTATTTATTGTGTTTGGTAATGTTTTGGTTACCAATGTGTGTTCAATTTTGGGTGGTCGGCACTAACCCTATTTTTCCCATAGGGCCTGTTGTTTATATTGCACGATTTTGCATTGCACGAGGATTTCTAGGAACACAACTATCGTGCTATATGAGGACTGACTGTATATGATACCAAAATTATATTTTTGCATCCACTTCCTTTGTTACTATACCATAGCATCAAATCAGATAGGTCAGAACAGATATTACCTAACAAATCAATGCTATGACAGCAGTTAACTGCAGTAAATGATCCTGAATTACTTCTTAAACCAGTGAAGTGAATCCATTAATTTCCCGGAAACAGAAGTCAAGCTAACAGTTCTATAATTACTCTTATCATCATGTGATCCACTTTGCGAACTGGGGACACATTAACACATTTCCAATCCCCAATTATGAGAATATCTTTCCCTGAATCCAAGGATGTTCTCATAATTATAGCTAAAGCTTTGTTACCTCCTTAGCCAACTCCCTTAATATAATCAGATAGATCCCATCCACCCCAGGCACATTTATGTTTATCTTCAATTACTCTTACAATTTACTCTCAGTTATCACAAAATCATTCAGCACCCTGTCCCTGACATCCCCATCCCTTTTTAAAAATTTATAGCAGACTTCAATCAGCATAGACACTATGCAATCATATTCCCTGTGCTTATTTCTGCAACATATATTCCGTGAATAGTTAAGCAAGATGCATATTTGCATCACTGATGTACCACTGAAGACTGATGCTCTCCTAATGCCTAGCTAGAAAACTGATAATTAGGAAGCATCACCCTTATTTTTAGGTGATTAGACAACTGGTTAACACTGACTTTGAAATTTATTTTCATAACTTTTAGTCCCAGAAGTTAGCAACAACTGAGTTTTGGAGGGGGGGGGGGATAAAGAGAATGTAATTGAGTTTGGTTCTTTTTAAGTGGTTGTGCTAGTTATTAAAATACCAATGGCATCTCACATGGAACGATTTCAATTACACTGTTTTATCAAAGGACTGTCACTAAAGACAATCTGCTACATGATGCAAGTGTTGAAATAGGATGTCACTGTATCTTATCTGTTAAATAAATGGCAGCTTATCATTTCAGGAATATCATTTACTTAAAAGTATTGCTATTGAATTTTGATGAATCACTTGTCAAAATTATCATAGTTCTTTGAGACACATTAATTAGTTATAATTAAAATTGATTGTATGTAAGTTTCATGTTAACACTACTGCAACAAAAAGTATGCTGTAATGACTGTCAATTCATCATAATTGTAATAATTAATATAAAAGTATGTTTGGACTGTAATCACTAAATAATCTGAATAGTTTTAAAAATGTAGCTATCTCATGTTTAGAGAATAATCCTTACAAACCTATCAACTGTGATGAATATTTCAACATTTCTATAGTGCTGGTTTAAATCATGTCTCTTGTCACTGCACTGATAAAAGCAAAACAGTAACATAAGAAATGCATGCAAGTGCCTATGTAATTTGTTAAATCACATAAGAACTTGCATGCCTGAATCGGATTACCTTGCAGGTAATCTGATTCAGGATGCTGCAATTTGCAGAACTAAAGCCTCTCTTGGTAAGAGTACCGCTTTGTTCCCTTCACCAATATCGTTTCTGACAAGGAGGCAACTATTACTTACAAACTCCGAAATGCCTTTGTATATGCACAGTGTTGACATACCTTGCAAGATTATAATCTTAATCTACATTTCTTACTCATATTACAGCCTTCATTATTCATTATAATTGCTTTCTGTAAAAATGCAAGAACTGTGTTAGCAGTAGTAGTGTCAAATGATGCAAGAAAGCAAACTCATATAGCATCAGCCAAAAAAAAAAAAGGGAAAAACACTGTACACATTTCTACCATCCATTCGCTCCAAAAATTTGTATAGTTCTTCCTTGAATTTATTCAGACCATCCACTTTCACAGTAGATGGAAGCCTGTTCCAACAATCACCCACCCACTGACTAAAGGTAAACTTCTACACATCTATCCTGCAACCACCCTTCAATGTAAATTTAGGCTTTTGATTTTGAGTTTATTGGCGCAAAAACAACTAAGGTTATACTGCGCCAGGAAACAATTAAAATAACAATAAAGATAAATTCTGGTAACCTTTAAAAAGGTTACCTCGTCAAATTGTTATTTTTATATATATATATATAAATATATATAAGGCAGTATAAGTTTAAAAATAAATGATCCAATTTATATATGTGTATTAATTTATTTATATATATATTAATTAAATTAATTTAATTAATTTATATATATATATATATTAATAGCTTGTAAAAACTTAAAAACTGCTGACACATGGTCGTTGTCTGATAAAATCTGACTGAGTGTATAAGGCTCAGTCGGATGAGTAAAAGCGGTAAAATATATATTGCGAACATGGGTAAAATTAACACAATCTATTAAAATATGCTTTAAAGTTAAAACGGTGTCGCAAGACTCGCATATAGGAGGGTCATCCGCCCTCAGCAGAAAAGAATGTGTCAAATGACTGTGTCCTATGCGAAGTCGAGCAAGAACAACTTCCTCGCTCCGATTCCTGCGCAGACTAGACTGCCATGTTTCTATTACAGGCTTTATTTGGTATAATTTATTTGTTCTCTGTCTGTGCCATAGTTCTTGCCATTGGGAATATATCTTGTTGCATATTATTTGCCTGTAGTCTGTATAGGGGAATGACAGGCAACGATTATGAGTGGGTGTTGCTGATTTGGCTGCAGCGTCAGCCAAATCATTTCCCTTTATCCCAGTGTGGCTAGGAATCCAGCAGAAGCGGATATCAAACTAGTATTCGTGAAGAGAATGTATCTTCTGCTGAACCCGACAAAGAACTGGATGAGAATTGTGTCTCAGAGATAATAAAGCCTGTAATACACTCAAAGAGTCAGAATATATTATTGACCTTTGGAATTGACAAGTTCGAATGTGATCCAAGGCTAGTTCTATAGCATACAGCTCTGCAGTGTATATGCTGGATTCAGGAGGAATCTGCTGAAATATTATAGTGTCTGGAAAGACAGCAGCAGATCCTACGCACCATTCAGACTTCAAGCCGTCTGTGTAAACGGGCAGGAAGTCTGAGTGCTCAGCTTGGTGTGCAGAGTACAGCTGCTGGTAGACAGATGATGAGGTCTCAGACTTTACCCATTTCTTAAGGGAAAAGTCGCACGGTGGGGGATGAGCATGCCAGGGTGGAGGAATTTCTTTTTGTGTTTGTGCAACCTTGTCTACCATGATGTTAAACTCTCTGAGTAGCTCTTGGACACAAATGCCAAAAGGTCGGTTGGCAGTCTTACGGGTATTGTACAAGTTTTCCCAACGTGGCTCAAAAACGGATGTCCACGTAGGATGGTCTGGCAGGGATTTCAACTTTAAAGCATAGTTTAAAGACAACTGCTTACGTCGAAGGGATAATGATGGTTCGTTTGCTTCGACGTATAAGCTCTGGACAGGAGATGTGCGATATGCTCCAGTAGCGATACGGATGGCCTGATGATGGACAGGGTCAAGCCATCGAAGGGCACTGTTTCTGGCTGAGGAGTATACCTGGGCCCCATAGTCTAATTTGGGTCGTACAAGTGCACGGTAAAGCCGTAGTAGGGTGCATCGATCTGCTCCCCAACGCGTGGAGGAGAGAGAGCGGAGAATATTTAGTCCCCTCGTGCATTTTGTACGAAGTTGACGAATATGTTCGAGAAAGGTCAACTTTTTATCAAACACAAGTCCCAAAAATTTTGTGTCTGACACTACTGGAATAACATTTTGTCCGAGCCTTAATTCAGGTTCAGGATGAAGATTACGCTTGCGGCAAAAGTGTACGCAAATGGTCTTCTCCGGCGAGAACCTGAAGCCATTAGCAAGTGCCCAGGAATTAAGGCGATCAATGGCTTTCTGCAGTTGTCTTTCAATAACCCTCATGTTGCATGACTGACAAAATATACTAAAGTCATCAACATAGAGGGCCCAGTTTACAGTTGGAGGAAGTTGTTCTGTGATGGAATTGACTTTGATGGCAAAAAGCGTGACACTTAATACTGATCCTTGTGGTACTCCCTCCTCTTGGCTGAAGGAACGAGAGAGTGAGGATCCCACACGAACTTGGAAAGATCGATTGGCTAAAAAGTTTTTAATAAAAATGGGGAGTTGCCCCTAAGGCCAAGGCTATGCAGATCTTTTAAGATGCCAAGTCTCCAAGTTGTGTCATACGCTTTCTCCATGTCAAAGAACACCGACACCAAGTGTTCGCGTTTTAGGAAAGCATCCCGGATGGATGCTTGCTTCCAATCTAATAAGATGGTCCAAAGTGGACCGGTTCCTTCGGAAGCCGCACTGGATGTTGGAGAGAAGGTCATTTGATTCGAGATACCATATTAAACGAGAATTAACCATTTTCTCCAGGATTTTGCAGAGACAGCTAGTCAGAGCAATAGGACGATAATTGGTGGTGACTTTTGGATCCTTTCCTGGCTTAGCAAAGGCAAGAACGATTGCCTTTCGCCATGAGTCCGGAAACTGCCCTTCAATAAAGATTGTGTTATACAGTAGGAGCAGACAATCCATAGATTTTGGTGAAAGATGTTTAATCATTTCATAATGGATGCCATCTGGTCCAACTGCACTTGCTTTGGAAAGAGTGAGGGCTCTTTTCAGTTCCTGCATAGTGAATGCCCCGTTGTAGGGATAGAGGCCCTTGGACTTAAAATTAAGTGCTTGTTTTTCCAGTTTATGTTTCAGGACCAGGAACTCTGGGGAATACGAGGATGTTGCAGAGATGTTAGAGAATGTTTCCCCAAGAGCATTGGCTATTGCAGTTGGGTCTGCAATAGTGCATCCATTATAATCTAGGATTGAAGAAGGGTGGGATGTATATTTTCCCTTCATTTTCCGGATTTTATCCCAGACTACCTTAGAGTTAGTAGACTGGTTAATAGATGATGTAAAACGGATCCAAGATTCCTTTTGACTCTGACAACGGATGTAGCGTGCTTTGGCTCGTGCACGTTTGAAGGCTATTAGGTTGTTTGTGGTAGGCTATTGGCGAAATATCCCCCACGCTTTGTTTTGAGCCTTTTTTGCTGTTGTGCATTGTAAATTCCACCAAGGTTTGGGAAATGGTGGAAACCGGGCAGATGTTTTTGGGACAGCATTAGCAGCTACTTGGACAATGATTTTTGTGATGTACTTTACTGCGTCATTGATAGGCTCCCAACTGACTGTACTGAGGTCAAAATTTGACTGATGTTGGAAGGCATTCCAGTCACCCTGATCAAACTTCCACCGTGGTAACCTAAAAGGAAGACATGGCCTCCCACTGTGTAACAAGGTTATCACGGGGAAGTGATCACTTCCGTATGGATTCTCCTCCACTTCCCAAGTGAGTGAAGGGAGTAGAGAAGGGGAGCAGATAGAGATCAATGGCAGAAAAAGTACGGGTAGGCATGTGGAAGAAGGTGTTTGTTCCAGTATTTAGAAGGGAAAGGTCATTGAGCATACGCTCTATGACTCGTCCCCTTCTGTTGATGTTAGCACTATCCCACAGGGTGTTATGTCCATTCATATCCCCGAGAAGTAAGTAAGGGGGAGGCAACTGCATTACAAGATCATCAAGGTCTTCCTGGGGGATGTCAGTCCCAGGTGAGCAAACTGTTAATATAAATCCCACCGAAAGGCGAATTGCAACAGCTTCCATGCTAGTTGTAATTAGCAAGGGCTGAACTGGGGTCTGATTGCCGACGAGGATAGCCACTCCTCCATGAGCAGAGCCATCCGCAATTCTGTCCTTTCGAAAAATTGTGATGTTCTGCATGGTGGGATCGTCATTTGCCTTTAGATATGTCTCCTGCAAGCAAAAGCAAACTGGCTCGTGCTTTTGCAGGAGGGCCTTGATGTCATCAATATTTCGCCGGAAACCACGACAATTCCATTGTAGGAATTTAGCCATTATTTTGGCTTGGTGGGTCCATCAGGCGGCTTCCGAGGTGCTGAGGGCTTACTTTTATCAGTCTTGGGTTTATCTTTTTTGGGGAAGAATGGACGCTGTCCCGTGTCTATTTCTTCCTCCGCAAAGAGTTCCAACACTGAATCTTCGGGTACCTCCTTCTGCTCGACATCCATGTTTTCTTGGGTTCTAGGGGGGACTTCCCCTTTCTTATTCTTTTCTTTCATAATTTCCTTTGTTGCTTGTGGAGCATTAGGAGGTACTGATATAGGAGTGGCAGCTGATTGGTTTTTCTGTGAAGGTTTTTGAGAACTTAAAAGATAACGCGCGATGGGAGTGAAAGACTCCTTTGGAGGAATGGTCATGTCCGTCTGAGTTCCGACGGAACATCTCCCTGCTACCTTCTGGGCGTAGGTAGGTTTGTTGATATTCAGGGATTTTACCGATTTCCTTGCCTCCTGGTATGATATATTTAGCTCTGCCTTCAGCCGTTGAATCTCTTTTTCTTCTTTCCACCTCTGGCATGCTCGTGAGTAAGCCGGGTGTTCGCCTTCACAGTTAACCGGGTGTTCGCCTTCACGGTTTTGCGGCTGAACAGGCTGTTGTTTCGTGATCCTTTGCACCGCACTGAGCGCATGCAAGGACTCCACAGCAGGCCATTTGAGAGTGTCCATACTTCTGGCATTTAAAACACCGTAAAGGGTTCGGAACGTATGGACACACTGAACAATTGATGTATCCAGCTTTAATCTCATCAGGAGGTTTAGGAGAGTTAAAAGTCAGGATAACGCTCCTGGTTTTAACAAGTTTTCCATCCCTTCGCGCAGTAATTCTTTTGACGGCAATAACTCCCTGTGGTTTTAATTCGGAGCAGATTTCCTCCTCGGTTACGTCGAGAAGGTCCCACTCCGAAATGACACTTCTCGATGAATTGAGTGTTCTGTGTGGTGTCACTGTTATAGGGATTCCTCCGATTGATGTTGTTCGGAGTAGATGTTCAGATTGCCTGTCATTTTTAGTTTCAATTAAAAGGTCTCCAGAACGAAGCCTCTTAACTGATTTGGGTGAACCTGCTAACCCGTCTAACCCTTTTTGAATAAAAAGGGCGACATTTTACCAATCGGTGTTTCATTGGTAGAATGCATAATTAAGAACCTTGGGACAGGCCCTGATGGTAATTCCGTTCGCTGCCTCTTTTTAGCAATAATGCTATCTAAATCTTTGTCTATGGTTTCAGATAGGGACCGGGTTAGGGCCCCTGAAGAAATAAGTTTATCAGGATTCATTGAGTTTTTTAAATTGTTCAGTGCCCGGGCTCCCCACCCACCACGGAGCCCAAAGGGACGCCCACTACCCGGCATGCAATAAATGCGCTCGGGAGTGGAACACCAGGGCTACCTAGACACCATACCTGCACCGCCGCCAGCCTGAATCCTGTCTCTCGGACCATGAGGGTAGTGGCGTGGCATTGACACGGTTGACCCTCGCAGGCGAACCTACTAGCCGACTGATCCTAGCCAGGCCTTCCAGGACCTCCCGTCTTGTCAAAGCAGGGGCCAAAGTGGTGTATTGAAGCTGGGCCCCTCAACCACCAGGATCCCCCTTTCCGAATTTCCACGGGTCACAGCACACGGCAAACACGCCGGATTCCATTGATGTAAGCCTGGAACCTGGGCTGTGGGCGTTGGTTCCCAGTGACGCTAGTCTGGAAGTCCAGCAGCGTCACTGGGAGGTCCCCTCACCACGTACAGGTGCCCACGTCGAGGGGTAAATTTAGACCCCCTTGGGGGTGTAGTCTCTGCAAGAGGAAGAATGCCATTCACATTCAGCTTACTCAATTCATTCAAGGCCATAAACACCTCAATCAGATATTATCACACACAAAAGAGAAAGAGAGCAGTATTTGACATATACAGTAAACCCCCGCTATTCGCGGGGGTTACGTTCCTGAGAAATTCGCGAATACTGAGTTATGGCTCCCATAGTGATAAAGGGGTTCCGTTCCAAAGTATGAAATATATAAGAAAAACTAGTCTAAAATTTTGTCTATGTATGTATTATATGTACCTTCATAATATGACATGTACATAGACAGTACATAGTGAAATGCAAGCATATGGCATCGAAATGAAAATAACAAACAATTTAATATTAAATGTAATATTTATTAGAAATTTCAAACCAGCGCCTTTGCTAGCAAAAAAAAAAAAAACATCCCGCCAGTGCTATCACCAGTTTCGCTAAAGTGTTGATAGAGGAGTTTTGCCTTTTCGCGAATGATGAGTGAACTTAACGGAATTTTATTTCGAATTCGGTCTTCTATCCACAGATTTAAAGCCTTTTACATTTTTTCTAATTTAACATCACGAGTTACAGAGCAAATTTTTGAAGCAATTAGCGCGTTTTCACGGACACTACGGCGGATTTTTTCTTCCGATTTCTTGATTGATCGTACCGTTGACTCATTGATTTTATAATGTTTTGCCACTGAGGAGACACTTTCACCATTAGAAATTTTGTCTAATAACTCAATTTTATTCGCTAATGTTATCACCTTCTTTGATATTTTCACCTTTCTCTTTTTATTCGTAGCCATATTTTTGTAGGGGTTAGAAAGGACTTGTCCACAATAAAGTCACTTTCTTCCGTTAACACACTCGAAAAAGTCTGTTTTACACTGCAAAACGGTAGATTTATCATTTTTGTAAGCATATCAATTTATAAATTGATAAATTTATTCAGTTTATAAGCATATAAATTAAAAGCAAACGACGAAACCTTCCATGACTAACACATACTGAACAAAGATTAGCGAGAAACATCCACGCTCGCGATTTTTTCACCCCTCTCCCCCCACCCACTGAGCGCTGTTTTGACCGGGAAAGATAATTTTAGCCACGCCCATGTTTTTTATGGCGGAAAATATTCACGGCGCTTTAAAATTCACATTTTTTCAGGTTTCATTTTATATTAAATCGGCTATCGCGAATACGCGAAACCGCGAATACAGATACCGCGAATAGCGGGGGTTTGCTGTACAGTGCAATAGCAAATGAACTCTACACAAAGTTTCTTGTATTGTACCAATAAGACCATGGTATTTGCTATGCACACAAGACAATGAGGAAGTCCTTATACCTTTCAAAAAACTCAAAGAACATTAACTACCTTATTAAAATGTCCATGATTTGGATGACAAAATAAAAAATTCTCTTACCTATATGTAATGTTAAGCCCACTCATATTATATGCAATGTCACTATAGAAATATAAATAGGCATTTCCTGAGTGTGTTACTATTTCTAGTCTCTTCTCTGAGTTTGTTCCATCCTTTACTAGAACACCACTGTAACAAAAATAAAATATTTTTCAATGCTTTAGAACTGACATATGATGAATCATAAGGAGAAACAAAACTGATGATACAATTAAGAATCATTAATAATTACATATAGTTTTAAAAAGTAATCCATACCTTCCAAGTTTTAGAAATCAATTTAATGAATGTCATACACTGCAGCAGATAAATTACACATTTCATAATTAAATGCAATACACTGTATTTTAAAATTCTTTGCTTCATTTATTTCTTTTAATTGTGTTTCATTCTGTTTAATTACACAGTATTGGCAATTCTAAAATGCTTACATTCTGTGACTTGGTCGAATGTGACTACTTATGAGAATCAACTACAAGAGTGCAATAACATTGGTCAACAAATTAAATTCCTAAACACCTTTTACAAACTGAACAAACACATATTAAATTAATCCAATCTTTAAAAACAAAAAACTACAATACACAACACCGGTCATCAGAAAATGGTTCATCCGACGAAGGTCGGATGAACGATTTTCTTTGCCACGTTCCCGAGACATTTCCGCTTCCAGTTCTGACCATGTGCCGATTGAACCACGTGGAGAAATACCACGTGTGGAGGTACCGTGAGCCTGCTACTTAAGGAGATGTTGCAGGAAGTCATATCACTGTTGAAGAAGGGAGCTGACGCTCCCGAAAGCTTCAGGTTTTTAGCGCTTTTAATGTTTTATATTTTAGCAAATTTTATTGTAAATGATCTTTTATTACAGTTTTTAGCATTCCGCAATAGTTTATTGTAAATATTTTTGTGTAAAGATTGTAGTCATATTAAATTTTAAATTTTATTCAATGGTCGGTGTATGAATTTATATATATTTTTAGACATGAGTTTTCCCGACCTCAGAGGCCTCTTTCAGGATAGTTTACCTGAATCTAATGCAACTAACACAAAAAAAAAAAAAAAATTAAAAGTTAAATATTTATTATAACAATAAAATATGTAAATATACCTGTCAAACCATATGCTATATAAATTCCTCATATACTTTATCATCTAATATTGCACTCACTGGCACATGGTTGCTATATTTGGGGTAAACATGAGCACAGCCACCCATATCAGCTTTTAAGAGATTATCAATAAATTTTTTATATCCCATAACTGGGAGTGGGGGGGGAGACATACCTATGTATCACCCCAGGGCTTGCATCTGGTGAGTATGGGCTTGACACACCCAAGGTCCTGAGCTGGATATTATCAATTCTTCTCTTTCTCAGTGATTCCCTTCTACTTCTGACTTTTTTTTCTCTCTTGGGCTAATAAAGAATTTTTTTTTTTTGGCTGGTGCAACATAAGCCTCAAGCTTCCTTACACCATATACTAATAATAATAAATAACAATAATGATTTGAAAAATTATACAACCTGGCTTAAAAATTGGAATAAAACGGAATACGGAAAAGTGGTTTTTCCAGTAATTTTGTTTTGTTGTTTTGTACCCAAACGAACAAAACAAAATTACTGGAAAACTTCCACTATATAAGTTTGTTTGTTATTTGGTTTTTAGGAGCATTAGCAAATAAGGCCATATCGCTCCAGGGATATGCAGTGGTCATTCCCTGACCTTTCCGCATCCTCTGTATTTGGTGGTCACAGGCTCGAACCCCGGTCTAATCAAGAAGCGTGTGCTACGCACTGCTGCTCCTGCCCACCTGGCTACGGAGGCACCAACTATATAAGTATAACAACAGACCACATGGTGTTACTCTGATTCTGAGAAAATAGAATTTGAATATGATAATTATAATGTATACATAAAAAACAGACATGACAGGATAAAGGAAGGAATGATGCTTTTAGTTGAGCAGTCTGATGTCACAAACACTAGCAAAACAATAGTGAGAGTAAGAGTCTATCATAAGAAAAATAACTGTGGTGAGTATGAACAACGATACAGACAAAGAATGTCTTATCACGGATGATTTTAACTTTCCAGATATAAATTTAAGCTCACCCAGTAGCAAAATATTTATTGATTTTCGGGATGACTACATTCCACACTAAAAGGTTAGAGCGGCAACAAGAAAATGCAATACTATAATCTGATTATCGGGAGTGACTATATAAAGAATTTCCAGATAAAAGAACCACTAGGGGACAATGATCAATCTAAGGAAGAATCCCATCAGCATTGCGCTTGCTCAAACCAATCAAGGTCTTATACTCCTCATAGGTGCCTGGTCACCAGATGCTGCAATTTACATAACTGAAGCTTTCTTGGTAAGAGCAACCCTTTGTTCCACTCGCCAATCTTGTTGCTCCTCTCTGTACTCGTTCCAGTTCTATATCTTTCCTAAAAGGAGGCCTCCAGACCTGTATGTGGTACTAAAGGTGTGGCCTGACACTGCCTTATTACAAAGGTAAAATCACCTCCTTATCCCCGCTAGCAAAATTCCTGTTTATCATTGACAAGACCCCATGAGCTACTCTTGCAGCCTATCTGCACTGCTAAGAAAACTTCATATCTCATTGCACAATTATCCCCAGGTCTTTTTCATTCTCTGCTACCCTGAGTGTAGTACCGCACAGTTGGTACGTTACTCTGGGGTTCATCAGACTAACTAGTCTATAATTTCCAATTACTGATTTGGCTCCTTTCTTATGCAGCAAAATTATGATTGCATTATTCCACTCCTTAGGCGGTCACACCTTTCCTAATGTATTTTGTGAAGTTGTTTGTTGTTCTTTGTTATTTGTTTTTTAGGAGCATTAGCAACTAAGGCCATATTGCTCCGGGGATATGCGGTGGTCATTCCCTGACCTTTCCGCATCCTCTGTATTTGGTGGGCACGGGCTCGAACCCCGGTTTAATCAAGAAGCGTGTGCTACGCACTGCTGCTCCTGCCCACCTGGCTACAGAGGCACCTATTTTGTGAAGTCTTGACAGTGTGTATCATGTCTCTTCCTCCAAATTTTAACAACATTACAGTAAATTCATCTTCACCTGGGGCTTTTTGATTCATTTTATTCAATGCATGTTCTATCTAAGTGGTCTCCAGGGTAGGGTGTTAAGATGATCCATGGAGTACGCGAGATAATCAGGCCCTGTTTTTCGAAACGAAATTGAAAATAAAAATTATAAATAAATAATTTTTTTTTTAATACTTCGATATGTAGCTTTGTTTGATCATGCCGTCAGTTTTGCCCATATCCAAAACAAAGCAGCCACGTGCTCGCTTCAGGCTCAGAGTATATCTTCCATCCTTGTTTAGCTCCTTTGAGAACACCAAAGTTGTACCCTTTGCCAATGACCTTAAAATCGTTGTGTCTGGAAAGGAAAATCTAGGAGTGCCACTGAACCCAACACCAATCTAGTCCTGTCCGATCTCTCCTCTTGGGAAGCCTTGAACAAACTCTGCATTAACCCAAGTAAAACCAAAATGATGCTCTTTAAGCACAAGCTAGACCTCGGACGTCCACCAGGTTAAAATCTCTGGAATACGGCTACCCATAGTTACTGAAGCTACCATTCTCAGAGGTTATTGACCACAAACTGAGCTTCCTGCCACCTCACCCATCTCAGATCAAAGGTCAAGAAGCTCTCTGGTTCCATTATTTGTATCTCCAGGAATGACTGGGGCCTTTCCAAGAGGATGCTTCAGCTTTACTATAAAGCAGTCTTCCTGCCAATAATCAGATATGCGGCCGGCGCCTGGTTTCACCGAGTTGACTTGGTCAAGATGACAGACAGATTGAGTTCCATCCAACGTACAATGCTACCAGGCAACCCTTAGAATTTGCAGAACAGTGTCTACAGCAACCATCCAGGTCATAGTTGGAACTCTTCCTCTGGATCGGTATGCCATGTACAGAGGACTAGTATTTAGAATTAAAAATAACATCCTCGCTAAGTTCCTTGACATCGAGCTAGATCTTGGCGCAGACCCAAAAGCTGAGAAATTTCAGATGCTACAATGAGTTAGTGAACATCTGGCAGACCTGCTGGAATAGATCCAAGTTGGGATGGTTAACAGAGGATTCCTTCCTGATGCAATACCACCTTTACATCTTCCAAGTCTGTCCAATCCTGGCTTTCCCTCACCATGGAGACTTCCTTCCTGGTTACAGGCCACATCTCTCGTAATGAAAAACTACACCAACTAGGCCTCTGTGCAACAGACCTCTCCTACTCAAAGCCAAAGAAAACTGGAGGCACCTCCTTTTTGACTGTAACAATCTTGCCTCGAATCTTTGTAAAGAAGATCTGAGGCAAGATTAAGTGAACATCATCCCAATATCTGAAAATCAATTAAACCAGTTATTCCTAACCCCTGAACATAGTGTACCTATGCCAATATTCTCTCTCTCTCTCTCTCTCTCTCTCTCTCTCTCTGTCTGTCTGTCTGTCTGTCTGTCTGTCTGTACAATTTTTTTTATTTATTTATTATTTTTATTTCATAACCTGCACCATGGGTGGTTTTTTTCCCTCTCTTCTCTGTTTTGTTTGTACCTCTGGAATGGGCCTCCAGAGGATCCTGGCCCACCTGATGGCAACACCAGGTGGGTCAGAGTCTCTTTTGAGGCAGTACACGCTTTACTGGGACTGGCCCACCTTCCTGTGGTGTGGACAAGTACACAGAATCATCTCTCCAGGTGATCAATGCTTCTGGGTAGCCAAGCGGCCAGAACAGAACAACATAACACACAAACTTATACCAACACATTTCTGGCTCTTTTACAGTTGATTCTGCTCTTCACGGTGACATGAGGTGGAGTTGAACAGACATTCTAGGTGATCCCTTTACAAAAACACATGTTCACAGATCCTTGTTTAATTTACTGAACAAATGTAGATCAAGCAAACAATCAAACAAATGATTTTATAAATGTAATTTTAGATAAATGATTCCTTCCATGTAAATGATTTATAAATTTTAAAAAATAATAAACTTATATATTTAAATTTTTATTCCATGGTGCACACTAGTCCTTTTAAGTAAAATAAGGGTGCATGACCAAAAAAGTTTGGAGATCACTGTTCTATCTCATCACGATGGATATCAGGTATGTTGCAAATTTGTGACCCATCTTTCCCACTGCTGGCATCATTCTCTTGCCCCTTATGTAATACTTTATAGTAGCCTTCTGCTATTTCAATTATGCCATCTCTGCTATTTATAAGAGACACCATCACTATTCTTCAGATTCAGTATCATTTGTCTTTCTGTATTACAGTTCATGACTACTGATGATTCTGGGGTTACTATTACCCATATGCAGTACTTTACATTTGTCAATGTTACCCTTCAAAAAAAGATGTCATTACATCTTTAAGTAAATCCCACATCAGTACACTGTGATCACTGCCACCTAATGGTTCCTTTATCTGTAGATTCTTAATGCATGAATAATCAGATCCAGAGTATTATTCTCTCTGGTAGCCTATTGAACATACTGTTGTTGAAAACAATCCAATAAATCCACGGCCCCAAGTGCCAAGTGATTCTTTGATCAAGTGACTTTGCTCTGAATTAGCACTCTTTCTTGAAGTAGAAATCGTTTCTTTATTCAAAGCATTTATTAACACACAATTAAATAATCTATAGTAAAGAAAGCAACTTTACTAGATTAAGAAGGAAAGCAACCTTCTCTTTCCATTTTATTTTTTGTTATATCTTAATTACTAACCTCCTAGTGCTTGGTCACAGGATGGTACTGCTCCTACCTCCACATGGCAGGGCCAGTAACCTGGAAGGGAAAAGCTCTCCCTTCCAGGGTGAAATGGAGCGAACTGACTCAATACTCAGGAATCCACTGGGTCAACAGACCCGAATAGAACTGATCCAAGATATGAGAAATCGTTCTTTCTGAGACACCTCTAAGGCAATCAGAAAAGGCGATAGAAATGACTCACTCTGTCTCCACAAAGAGATTAAAAACTGACGTTAAAGTTTTAATTTCTCCAATGTATATTATTACATTCAAATACTGAGAAAGCGGTAGGGCAATTGTCACCCTTTCTCATACAAAAGACTCTTGAGAGTTATGTCGGCCCACCAAAACAAGTTAAGACTAAAATCAGGCGACATTTTGGTAGAAACGGCCAATGCTAAACACTCCGAAAAATTATTACAAATGACAACCTTTGCAGGAATACCAGTAATAGTAGCCCCACACAATACATTAAATACTTCAAAAGGTGTCATTATGGAATGGGACCTTCTAAATGTGCCCGAAGAGGAAATTCAAATGGAACTTCAGGATCAAGGAGTCATCAGTGTTAAAAGAATTACAATTAAAAAAGAAGGGATAATCACCCCCACCAGGAATCTGATACTCACTTTCAACACCTAAATCACCCAGATCAGTAAAAGCTGAATATCTACACTGCAATATAAGACCGTATATTCCGAATGCTCTCCGTTGTTTCAACTGTCAGAAGTTTGGTCACTCACAGACAGCATGTAGAGGAAAATTAACATGTGCAAACTGTGGTTCGCAAGAACATGCCACTTCTACTTGCACAGCTGAAAACCATAAATGTGTAAATTGTAAAGGGGAACATACTGCATATTCAAGGGAGTGTGAAATTTAGAAGAAGGAAAAAATGATACAAAAATACAAAGCAGAAAATGGAGTTTCATATCAGGAAGCTAAAAAGGCAATTACAATAAATATAGCAAACAAACCTCCTTATGCGCAGATTACCACAATCAAAAAGGCTTCGGAAATTAAATTACCCAATTCAAAATGTTGTGGCACACAAACGGATGTTACAATCCCCCCAGGAGAATCCATCTCAGAATGGGTTTGTGAGTTTTACAAACCATCTCCATCACAAAAACAAGAAAAGATTATCAATACTCCTTTATCTTTCCCACCAGATAATTCAGAAAATGTAAGAAGAAAAGCAAACAAAGAAAAGATAGGTAGTACGGGAAAAAAGATTGCAGAACAAATGGACACAGATGCAAGAAACCAAGGAGAGGAACCAGTTCTCGAAATCTTCGCTGAAGAAGAAATGGATACGGGTAAACCATATTTTTCAAAGAAAGACAAAACCAAGGTAGACAAAGTTAAATCAGCCCCAAGGAAGCAATCCGAGGGAACATCTAACCCCAAATGACAGATACGATTATCCAATGGAACTGTCGAGGTTTTCGCTCAAACATTAATGATGTTATCGACCTCATCACCCAGTACCATCCACTAAGTATCTGCCTAAAAGAAACCTATTTAAAACCACAGGACAATAGTATAATCAAAAATTATATCACATATAGAAAGGATCGCATAACGAATGGAACAACGAGAGAAGTTGCAATATTAGTTAACAGACATGTACCTCCCAAACAATACCATTGAACACACCATTAGAAGCAGTTGCAGCCCGTCTAGCAATAGGCTTCAACATTACCATAGCCTCAATATATCTACCCCCTAATCAAGAATTCCGATTTAAGGATTTCGTAGAGCTGATCACTCAACTACCACCTCTATTCTGCATCTTAGGCGACATAAATGGACATCACCCACTATGGGGCGATCCCAAAATAGACCAGAAGGGTAAGCAAATAGAAAAATTAGCTATCGAGAACAACCTAATGATTTTAAATGACGGCACACACACACATATTTCCACCTCCCATCAAAAAGCAGTTCTACAATAGAACTTATCAATCTGTTCCCCAACACTGTTCCCTGTGACTAAATAAAGCATACACGAGACTCCATTGAGCAGCGACCACTACCCCATTATTTTGAAAATCATGAAGAAAATGCCATGCCAAGCCAGTAGGCACCCCAGATGGAAAATATATGATGCAGATTGGGAAACATTCAGGTTACTAGCCAAGTTAGACTGCAACATTATTAAATGAGAATCAATACAAACATCAGTAGCCTATGTTACTGATAGTATGCTTCAAGCTGCGGAAAAGACAATACCTAAAACATCTTCTAACATTAGAATATATCCAAAACACCATGGTGGAACAAAGAGTGCCGGGAAGCTAAAAAAGAAAGAAATAGAGCCTGGAACCTCTTTTGCAAAAATCCAACAACAGACAATCTGATACAATTCAAGAGAGCCAGAGCTAAGGGCAGGAAAGTGCAAAAAATAAGCAAAAAAGCTGCTTGGATGAAATTTGCATCCACTATAACTATTTCCACACCAGCTACACTTATCTGGAAAAAGATCAGAAGGATGACAAACAATTCTCAATTAAACCCCTCTCCATTGCTAAATTGGAAGGGACAGCTGGTTACAAATACCTTAGATATAGTCAATGTGCTTGGTGAAAATTTTTCGAATACATCTGCTAATTGTGCATACCTCACTGCTTTCAAAAAGTACAAGAAAGAGGCCGAAAAAATAAAACTAAACTTTTCTAGCAATCAGTGTGAACAATACAACTTGCCGCTCACAGTAGCAGAACTAAAACAAACTCTGCTACAGGCAAAACACAGTGCAGTCGGCCCTGATGAAATCCATTATGCAATGATACAACAATTAGATGAACAGTCCCAATTAGCCCTGTTAGATCTATACAACAAAATATACCTTGAAAATTCTTTCCCAAACAAATGGCACCACGCAATAATACTAGCTCTCCCAAAACAAAGAAAAGATCTATCAGACCCACAGAACTATCGTCCCATAGCTTTGACTAGCTGCTTAGGCAAGATATTAGAGAAAATGGTCAACAATAGACTAACATGGTATCTAGAAAATAATGATCTTCTCAACTCAGAACAATTTGGCTTTAGAAAAAAAAACCGCTGTACCTTGGATGTACTTATACAACTGGAAAATCAAGTAAGAAATGCTTTTCTCAGGAAACAACATCAAGTCATGGTTAATTTTGATATCCAAAAGGCATATGATACCACGTGGCGATATGGTATACTTAAAAGGTTACATCAACTTGGCCTTAGAGGACATCTACCCCTCTATATATACAATTTCCTTAAGAATCGGACCCTCCAAGTTCGAAGGAACAATACACTTTCCAATATATTTTATCACGAAGGGGACCCTCAAGGACTTAGTGCCACACTTTTCGCAGTCCACTTCAGCACAATAATAGAACAAATCCCAAACAATATCTTTACAACTGTTTATGCTGATCATTTCTTATCAAGTGCAGCATATGAGGACAATAGAACGGCAGTTGCAAGTAGCCATTAACAGAGTCATAAAATGGACAGAAAGAAATGGATATAGAATATCGGTACAAAAGACTGCATGTATACATTTCTGCAGAAAAAGGAATCTCCATCCTGACCCAGAACTCAGGCTGAAAGAACAGATCGTCCCAGTTAAAAATAGTGTCCGTTTCTTAGAATTAGTTTTTGACAAAAAACTGACTTTCCTAGAGCATATCAGTCACATAAGAGTCCACTGTTTGAAGAAAATGAACATCTTGAAGGTCCTATCTGCTATATCCTGGGGAGCAGACAGGATAATCCTACTACGTTTATATCGCCTTCTCATTCGGTCTAAGCTAGACTATGGTGCCCCAGTCTATGACTCGGCAAGACCTAGTGCCCTGAGATGGCTCGACCCGGTACATCACTGCGCACTACGTTTAGCCCTTGGAACTTTCCGCACCTCACCTGTGCAGAGCCTGTACGCCGAAGCACAAGAACCTCCTCTGCAAACCAGAAGACAAAATCAATTACTCTCTTATGCAGCTAAAATAAAATCCTTACCAGACCACCCTCTACAGAAAACTCTTTTTGCTTCTGAATGGGAACAACATTATCAGCAACAACAAAGAATCAATAAACCTGCAAATGTGAGATTAAAAAACCTTCTTCTCAGTAGAGAGCTTAACCTAGATAACATAAATCTGCTGACGAAGCAGTCTACTCCACCATGGATAATCAGACAACCTTTATGTGACTCCTTCCACATTTCGAGCAAACAAATCCTTTCTCATATAAACTATCAACAGCTGCATGCTGCTTATAAGGCACAATTTTCAGATCATTGCTTTCTATATACAGATGGATCCAATACTGATTCCTATGTGGGAGCGGCAGTTTACTTTTCTGACATCACATTGGCCCAAAAACTCCCAAAAGACTGTAGCATTTATACCGCAGAACTGCAAGCCATTATGTTAGCACTAGACGAAATCGACCATTCAAGTTTTCAAAACAGCATAATTTTTACTGACTCCCGTAGTTCCATGATGGCAATACAAAATATCAGTTCTAACAAACATCCTCTACAACAGCAGATTCAATACAAAATATCAAAACTCCTTGAACAACGTCGTAACAGTAGATTTTGCTGGATCCCAAGCCATGTCGGAATACATGGTAACGAGCAAGCAGACAGAGCTGCCAAAGAAGCTAACAACAATATTTCTGCATCAGAATATATCCCTTTCTCAGACTATAAACACGTTATCGATCACAGTGGGATACATCACTGGCAAGTACTTACCACTAACAAATTGCATCAGATTAAAAGATTACTCCAACCATGGAAATCCAGCATTCAGAAAAATAGACGCGATGAAGTGATACTTGCTAGGTTAAGGATTAGGATACACGTATTTCAGTCACTCTTATCTTTTGCGAGGAGAGGATCCCCATCTATGCCCTATCTGTCACACACAAACAGTAGAATATGTACTGATTACTTGTCCAGCTTTTGCAGGTGACAGCCGAAACTCCTTCAAAGAGCTAAACAAACATCAATCCCTCACTCTCAAAACCATACTGGAAAATAGAAAAAATATAGCAGATGTTTTTCAGTTCCTCAAGAAAATAAATTACTATAATCAAATATAAAACTAAATATTATCTCTAAAGCAAGCTATAGTCATTCTCTGTCACTCTTGGAAATTATCAGCAGCAATATACGAATTAGAACAAAACCGTTATATAAAATCTTACAGGCACATTTTATCCGCAGTAGCTCTTGTGCCAAGAATTCTTAAATCAAATCAAATCCAATAAATCCACAAAATTCTTGATAGTGTGCCATTGACCAACCCACAAGTTTCAATCAATATCTAGGAAGTTAAAACCCTCCATTATAAAACATTCTGATTTACTGGCCAACTATTTCTCTGTACAGTTATTCGTTGTACTCATCAGAGTCATTAGGCCTATAACACACTCCTAATCTCATTTTTCCTTTTCCAATGCTTTTGTCTCACGAAACTGACTCCACATTGCACTGTCTACCATTGTCAACTGGATACACTGCCTTAGATTTTATGTTTCTTAAGTAACACCATAAGCCCCTCCTCCCTTCCTATCTTGTCTATTTTTTCTGTACACATTGTACTCCCCAAATTCTAATTTCTGAACTCCTTATAACTGTGTGACACCATGTCTCTAATATCCCAACAATATATGCTTTTGATGTCTTGACCAGCACCTCAAATTCACTATTTACAGTGCGATCTCCTTCCCCACATAGGGCACCCTGGTGCCTATGACTTTTAGCATTAGCATTAACAAAAACACATGATGCAAGAAAGCAAGCTTATACAGGATCAGCCAAAAAAAAAAAAAAAACCCAACAAAAAACCTTCTAATTTCACCCATCCACTCGGCTCCAAACTTTACTAGATATCTGCTCTACAATGTCATCAACTTTTGTCCCCTGGCAGCCATACCCTGGTCCTGTTCCACATATCCTTTTTACACAATATATTTCCCATTTCCCTGACAATAGAGCCACTGACGATAACTAGCTCTAGAGGACCAGAGGGTACCTACCCTACTGTTCGAGATCTCGTAGTGTGTTCTAGGTGCAGGGAGTATGAATTCTTCACACTCCATGTACCTAGAACACAAAGACAGGCTAGATCATGTCCTGTTCCAGAAAGCCTGCTAACATTGCACAAATTGCACATCACATGATGTGCTGTGATGTGTTGCCTTTTCTCCCCTGAGCCACAGCACTCCTACTATTTTGTGCTTGCTGCCTTGTTGCTCTCGTCTGGGAGATGTTTTCCGTTTGTTTGAATACAACTGATTAACAATGAAAATTAATAAGATTTAATAAATGTATCTGATTAATTGATAATATTAAACCAAACTAATAAATTCCTAAATGTAGAGGCGCCTCCGTAGCCAGGTGGGAAGGAGCAACAGTGCATAGCACACACGTCTTGATTAGACCGGGGTTCGAGCCCGTGACCACCAAATATGGAGGATGTGGAAAGGTCAGGGAATGACCACCACATATCCCCAGAGCAATATAGCCTTAGTTGCTAATGTTCCTAAAAACCAAATAACAACAACTAAATGCAGTGATACGCATTACACTATCTAGTTTTATGTTATACCTTACACTATCAAGTTTGAGATATACGTTACGCTGTATCATAATGATCACAATGTTAAATTAGTTATATCCTTAGCTAAACACTAAAAGATATATGCCCAACGAGGTACTTATTTATCACAATTAAAACCCTACTATTCGTGCCAAATTACCGATACAATAGCAGGACGAGTAGGAGTCATAACTTAACTAAAGTTGCCCTATCTACAACTGAATATAACAACTATAATAATGGCGGAAAGATTCGAATGATACAAAGGTTCAACATGTATTGAGTAGTAACCTACAAAATTTCTAGCTATATTAAAAATAAAATAACGAGCATTACTAGGACTATAAAGCTACTTAAACTAAAATTTAATATGCCAATAAAACAGCAAAATTTTTCAAAAATGTATTGGATCCTGGAGCTGAAAATTCTCTGTCTAATACACGGATACTCTCACCCAATCTCGTGTAACCAAGCTACAAGGGGAGTTAAGCAGGGAGATGCAAATTATGAGAAATCATTGGCTCAGAATGCAAAGAAAAACACCAAGGAATTCTTCGCAAAAGTTAGCAGAAGGAGAGGGATGGATCATATTGGTACACTGATATGAATGGTATAACAGTTGACGATCATATACAGACTTCTGATAAACTGAATTATTTTGCACCTGCATTCACACATTAAGTTTTAGAGATTAGCAGAAGTCCATCTAATAGTGATTGGAAATTAAAAAGTATTTTATAATGACAGAGAGTAAAGTGGAAAAGAAATTGCAATTTCTACAAGTGAATATAGTGGGGGGGGGAGAGACTAAAGAAATCTACCCAATTATATTAAAAGAAGTTGCAAAAGACAGTTAAACCTTTAGCCATCATAATGAGAGTGGAAGAACTGCTTGGAGATGTGCAGATGTATCTCCTATTCACAACAATATTTCAAAGGGTGAAGTGGATAATGCAGGCATGTAATTTTAAGCTCTATGCTGGAAAAAAAATCTTCAAAAACGATCTTCAAAGGGTTGAAGATATAAGGCAATGAAACCATGGATTTGTTGAAGGGAGTAATACCTTGCCAATCTGAAGCTGTATAAGCTTTGTGTCCTTGAACCTATTGCTAATACTAAACTGGAAGGGTTAATATGTATAGGAATCTTATTAACAATTATAATATTATTTCCACCAACCTTAATTTCCAAATGCATATATTTTTTATTTTGATAGGGAAGGAGATACTTTTATATTTGGCTCAAATTGTTTTTTGCTATCAAAGCCCATTATCATATTTTTAAAGACAAAGATCAATTCAGTCCCATATATGCATGATGTGAAATGAATATACAATTGCCAATACAGTAGTTGCAAGTCACATTAGCAGAGGCATATGACACAATGATGCAAGGAACCAAGCTGCATTAGCCATATGCAGCTAGAAAAAAAAAAAAAAAACCTTCCCATTTCACCCATCCATTCACTCCAAATGCTTGTCTACTTCTGCCTTGAACATACGCAAATAGTTTACCTCCACTACAACAGATGGAAGTTTGCTCCAATTATCAACCACCCGCTGGCTAAAGGCAAATTTCTGCACATCTATTCTACAATTGTCTTTGCTCAATTTGAATTTATGTCCCCTCAGGTGAGTAATCTGAGCAAGAGGAAGAATCCCATCAGCAATGAGCTTACTCAAACCATTCAAGGTCTTATACAAATCAATTAGATTACCTCGCAGGTGCCTAATCTCCAGATGCTGCAATTTGCAGAACTTAAGCCTTTCTAGGTAACAGCTACCCTTTGCTCCACTCACCAATCTCATTGCCCTTCTCTGTAGTCATTCCAGTATCTCTACATCCTAAAATGAGACCTACAGACCTACAGTACTCAAAGTGTGGCCTGACCACTGCCTTATACAAGAGGACCATCACCTCCTTATTCCTGCTAGAAAATTCCTGCATATTATTGACAAGACACCATGAGCTACTGGTTAAAGAAGCAATGTCAACCTGTCTGCACTGCTCAGAAAACTTCATATCTGACTGCACAATTACTTCCAGTTCCTTTTCATTCTCCACTACCATGAATGTAGTATCACAGTTGGTACGTTACCCTGGGATTACTGCTACTCATATGCAGTACTTTACATTTGTCAATGTTAACCTTCAGTTGCCACCTCTCAGCCCATCTCCCCAACTTTTCCAGATCCTGTTGCAGCAGCATACTGTCGTTACTATCATTAACAGCCCTGCCAACCTTTGTATCATCTGCAAACTTGGACATTAAACTTGTTATATCTTCATCAATATCATTGATAAATACAGAAAACAACAATGGGCCCAGCACTGAACCCTGGGGGAATCCACTAATAACTTGTCCAATTGTCCACAAAGAACAGTGTCTACTGATTACCGCTCCCTCGCTTCTTTCACTCAACCATCCTTTTATCCATTGCAGAAACTTGCCCTTTTAAACTGCCAATTTTAAACTTCTTGACCACACCCAGCCTACCATAAAACAAAAACAAGGCTGCGCGTGTGTAGCAACTGAATAAACAACACCGTAAAGGCAAAGATACACTATTAACACCTCTCATTTTACTAAAGCACATTTCTGGGGGTTACTACCATAAAACAATAAAAACAATTTCCAGTTGCGTTTCTGCTAGTGGAATCTGTTATAAACTGGTAGTAAACTCGATCTAATTGCATTTGCAATAATACCGATAGCTTGAATTGTGTGGGTTTTTACCTTATTATGATGAAATGTGTTTCCCCTTCACTGATATAAAAAAAACAAATACATTTTCAGAATCTTCTCTTCATTCCTATCGTGTTGCGTTCGGTTGGGGTGATTCTGCGTTTGACTGCCATTTCTTGTAAACACAAAGGCGAATTGTGCATAAGCGAATTCAGTTCGTATTATATACGATATTGTTCCCCTATTTATAAATCGTGTATGATCGAATTCATGTAGTGTAAACACATGTTATACGAGGACTGACTGTACAATTAGAGTCTAACTGTAGGTCTGGATCAGGATGTAATGAACATTTACGACAGAAGTGTACAGCAGTTGTTTTTGGTTTAGAAATTCTGTAACCATTGTGTTTGGCCCAAGACACTATTCTATTAATTGTGCCTTGTAGTTGTCTTCCAATAAATCGCATATTTATTGAAAGTTTGTTGGATCTGTGTGGTCTTTTCCTGATTTTGGGAAGGCTAGCACATAAGAATGGCACCAGCTAGTGGGATAATATTCCTCTAAGAAAATTCTATTATAGAGTCTTAAGAGAGCACTTAACGATCTTTCACTTAAATGGGAAATGGGAACAGTGCTCCGTCAGGACCCGGAGCACTGTTCTTCACCTGTGTGAGCACATTGAGCAATTCAGTCATGGTCAATGGCAGGTTGTATGAATGTTGGAGAGCGGTATTGAAATTCAGTTTATACTTTTCTATCCTGTATAGAAAAGGGAAATAATAATAGAAATAAAAGGGAAATAGAAATAAAATATAAATCTATTTTAGAGACTGAAAGGCTGGTTCATATGTGGAAATAGCTGAGTGTTTCAAAAGATGAGCCAAATGCATTAGCAATTTCTACATGATCAGAAATTTCCCTCTCTTTCAGGAATAGAATCGGAGAAATTGCAAGTATTTGCCATTAATTCTTTTGATTTTTATTCCACACTGTAGCAGTATCTGTGGATCTGTTTATGGTGGCAGTATACTGCGCCCACGCTTCTTTTTTACTAATTTGTCTTACATGATGAGCCTTGGCCCTTGCTCTCCTAAACTGTAGGAGTTTGTCTATGGTTGAGTTTTTTCGAAACTGATTCCAGTATTTATTTATTTCTCTTTTAGCTAAGCTACATGCACCAAATTTTTGGATTGAGCTGGATTTAAAATGATGATTTTAAGATAGCAGATTCAGCTGCTACCATTATTTGTTATGTAATATGGCTCACTGCAGAATAAATCTTGTCAGTTGCAATAATTGAGGAATTTAAATGAGCTATTTCTTGATATTTAGTCCAATCGGCCTTGTCAAATTTCCAAACTATTCTAATGTTGCTCTGCGGAGGTGAATGGGTATAGAAATTACAGATAATCAGAAAGTAGTCACTACTACGTGGGTTGTCAGTAACTGTCCAGTCTATGTGAGGAAATATTTTTGGAGAACATACTAACAGATCAATAGCAGAGCTTGAGCCAGTTGGTAAATGCACATATGTGTGATTGCCGGTATTTAAAATAGTTGGGTTGTGTTTATCTAAGAATTTTTCAATTATTTTTCCTCTGCAGTCAAGACGTTGAGAGCCCCATAGCAGGTGATGGCCATTCCAGTCACCCAGAATACAGAAAGGAGTGGGTATGTGTCTTACTAAGTCGTCTAAATCAGCAAGTGTGTAATTGTGGTTTGATGACAGATACGAGACTAATGTTATCGTTATGCCAATGGTGATGCAGGCTGCAATTGCCTCCAATAGTGTTTGTAGGGGAACAGGTGTAGAGTGAATTACAGAGTTTGCGAACAGCGCTACTCCTCCATGAGTTGCTTAGAGCAGTTTCGATCTTTCTATACAGGGTGAAGTGTTTGATTTTTATAGATACTGCATTCATCAGGTTTGTTTCTTGTATGCATGCTGCAGCAGGCTTATATTCACTTAGGAGATCGTGCAGGTCATCTAAATTAGAACAAAGTCCGCAACAATTCCATTGAATCACCGTGTTCATTGTCTGGTGTGTTTTAACTGGTGTGTTTGGTTACTTACAGCAGATATTTTTGTTTACGCCTGTCTAATTTTGCTTTTTCTTTCTTTGGGAAGGTTGGCCTGCCCATGTCAAAGTCATCCTCTGCATGAATCTCAAGAACTGTATCATCTTCATTTATCTTTTCATCAATGTCCATGGTATCAGATATCAGTTTAGTTGTGTTGCTTCTTTCAGGGCTCTTGGTTCGTTCTGTTAGTTGGTCATTGTGTTTCTTATCTGGAGGTATTGTTACAGGTGTATTCGCTTCTCGAGTAGCATATTTGGAGGCAGATTGATCCTTTGATGAGGAAAGAAGTGATTTAGCCCAACCAGATATCAAGATATTTGGAGGGACTGAGCAGCAATCAGTCTGAGTTGCTACTGAGTGTAGCCGTTGTGAGACAAGCATATGTAAATGACTTATTAGGTACTGCAAAATGTTTCTTTACTTCTTTCTGCTCTATCTTATATTTTTGAATATTATTTTCTCATTTCCACTGAAGGCAGAAGGTTTGCCATGATAGTTAGGACAACTTTGCATTTCAGCATTACAGTTTGTGTGTGTATGTTCTTTAGAACCGCAAGCAGCACAGGTGGCTACACCTCTACAGACAGCTTGCGAATGATCAAGTTTTTGGCATAATGCACCAGATTGGATTCGGAATGTATGGTCTTACATGACATCTAAGGTAACCAGCTTTTATGGTGGTAGGTAGATTTGGTGTTTTAAATGCAAGTATCACTGCTCGAGTAAGGACAGGCTCTCCATCTCTTTTCATGATTGTTTTGGTATGCAGCACATTTTGATCTTGTAGTTCATGGACAAGTTCATCCTCTGATATGTTTAACAAATCACATTCTGATATTAGCCCTTTAGAGGAGTTTAAGGTGGCATGTGGGGGTAATCTTCGTGGGAATTCCACCAAAAGTAGATACTTTTAATAGTCTCTCAGCATGTCTATGTTCGGTAATTTCAACTAATAAATCTCTGGATCTTAATCATCGAACCATTTTTGGAGGGCTAGCCACATTTTCAGGACATTTTTGTATCAAAAATAGGGAAAGCTTACTCAATGGTTGGTCTGTGGAGGAGTGCAGTATTATCTGTTCCTCTTTTTTTCTTTTTTTTTTCTCTTAGCATGCCATGTGGCATCATGATCTGGATCATGTTTATCTAGATCTGGATCAAAAGATCCATAAGTGGACTGTTTAGTTTTTTCCAGCCCCGCCCAAGCAAAAAAAGGAAGGTTAGTAGTTAGTGCATTAGTCCTATTTACAAGAAGAAGTCTTTCCTTTCTGTTATGTCGCTAACTTCTTTACTTTAGAAGAGCAAAATTAAATAATTCTGGAAAAATAAAGAATATAATTATCAGCCACTCTTTAAGAAAATTGCTAGGAAATCACTCAGAAATCGCTGTAGTCACACTTGGCACTCAGGGCCAGGTGATATTGCAAAGACAGTTGGTAAGCGTTTACAAATTATTATTATTTACTATATAAAAATTAATCTTAAAACAAAATTATTTGAATTAGTCTAAATTAGATTTATTAAAATTTTTGATTCTATTATTTAATTCTACTAAAAAATTTTTTTAAGTATTCCATAATAATAGCCACCCTTGGTTACTGTCTTTGCAGTCATTGAAGAAGTGGTAAGAAAATAACATGAAATGTGACTCTATTATATACATATTTCCAATTCAGAAATGAACATAATAATACCAACGTAAGTTTTCAGTGCTTTATTAACTTTAAACAATATAGTTTACCTACACATCATGCTGCTTCAAGGAATAACTTAGATGCTCTGGAATTGCACTATTCCAAACAGATAAGCCTTACCAAAAGTTAAAGAAAAGATGACATTGCTATGATATTTTGGCTGCTGTAAAGGGAAAATACTTAAAGGGGTAAGTATTTTGATACTTCTTTTACCGTTTTCTTCATTAATTAACATACTACATTGTGTTTTACAAAGATATTAAATAGGTTTAGTAGCATTCACTAGCTTCTTATTTTGAATTTAACTAGTGATTTTTGGAAGATATGACTCCCAGTGTTGGTGCCAATATTGTTGAACTAGCAGACACTGTAATTGATAAGAAATAGCACAACATATATCTCGAACTGATAGCTTAAGGCATAACATAATAAAAAGCACTGTATTAAGAATCTATTAGCTTAATACAGTATTATCAATTACTCAAAAATATTTATTAATCTTATTAAATTCCATTGTTAATTAAACTGTATTTAAACAGAAATCATGACCCAGACTAGAGCTGCAAAACAAAGATCACAGACTGGTGAAAGTGTCGAGACTCGGGGGAAAAATGAAAGGGGCAATTATCCAATGCATCGGTCTCAAAAAATGTGCGAAATCTGAAATGTTTGCTGAACTTTCTAAAACAGGGCATGATCTAGTCAAGGAGGATGTCTTTGTGTGTGTGTTAGATGCCTAGAATGTCAAGAAATTAGGTGCCAACTCAGGGTTCTGATGGGCATCTATGAGAGCTTGAGGTGTAGGATAAATGCCCTCAAATAAATTAATATCAGGAGCCCATCAGGCTCTCTGCTGTCCAGCTCAATGGCAGAGCTGACTCCTGTGCATCAGGCAACACAGAGGCAATCTCCAAGGCAGAATGTGCTGGTCCCAAAGGAACTAGTTATTGTTGGTGATTCTATAATCAGGAAGATGGGGAATATACTATGCAAGAAGGATAGGTGGAACAGGACCACAGTAAGTTTGCCAGGGGCAAAAGTTGATGATGTTGTAGAGCAGATATCATCTTTTAAGGACACAAAAGGTGGTTGTTGTACATGTTGGAACTAATGACATTAAGAGTAAGAGATTTGCAGATTTACTCAACAAGTACAGGTCAATGTTCAAAAAAGGTCGCAAGTTAGGGCTGAATGTTAAAGTGTCTGCAATTCTGCCCAGACACGATAAGAGGGAGTATATGATAAGAGCCTTTTCGATCAATTCGGCTCTGGAGAGATTGTGCAAGGCTCGAGGAGTAGAATTTTTTTCAGTCTGGTCTGTGCTTGCTGACAGGAGAGACTGCTTCTACAGGGATGGGGTTCACTTAAATAGAAAGGGTACAATACTTGCTGATGCTATCAAGGCAGTGTTAGGTGGGCTGGAAAAATGCTAGCTTGGGGGAGGGGGATACACAGATTAAAAAGGTAACAGTGGCTGCAGCAAGAGGCAAAAGTGATTCTTGCACTGCTTCAACTGAAATGAGCAGCAGCATGGAAAGCAAGGCAATGGAGAGTTCCAGGAATCATATTGGAACAAATAAATACATGGGCTGTGTTAGGGTAACTAAGAGTAGAAACAGGTGCATGTATAGTACAACAAGGCTAGGAGCATAGTTAATAAATTTGATGAGCTTGAATTGCTAGTCAAGACATCAAAGCCAGATATTGTTGGGATATCAGAGACATGGTGTCACAGAGATATATAAGCAGTACAGAATTGGAATTTGGGGAGTACAATGTGTACAGAAAGAAAAGATGACAAAGGATAGACAGGACAGAAAGGGAGGAGGGGTTATGCTGTTAGTTAAGAAACAAAATCTAAGGAAGTGCATCCAATTAATGTTGGTGGACAATGCAATGTTGAGTCTGTTTGGTGTGACACAAGCACTGGGAAAAGAAAAATGACAGTAGGTGTGTGTTATAGGCCTAATGAATTTGATGAGTATAATGAGCAATTGTGTAGAGAAAGAGTAGGCCAATAAATCAGAATGTCTTATAATGGGGGATTTTAACTTTCCAGATATTGACTGGAACTCGTGGTGTGGTCACTTGTACGCTAGCAAGACTTTTGTAGATTTACTGGATGACTGTTTTCTACAGCAACATGTTCAAGAGGCAACCAGCGGGAGTAATACTCTTGATTTGAGTATCAGCAGTGATTATTCATGCATTAAGAATTTGCAGATAAAGGAACCACGGGGTGACAGTGATCACAATGTATTGATGTGGGAATTACTTAAAGTAGTAACTACCATCAAGGCTAAAGGGAAGGACTTTTGCTTTCGTAAAATGATTATAGGGGTCTCAGACAGTTTTTAAATTCTGTACAGTAGGATCAACTGATGATGTTACCAACATTGAATTCTAAATGGGAAGCCTTCAGGGACTTAATCTTGGAGCTACTAGGCTTTTCATTCCAACTAAGAAATACTGTTTAAGGTTCAGGCCTAAATGGATATAAGATGAATTAATGAGGCTCATGGAAGAGAAGAAAAATGTATGGGATACATATAAATTATCACGTGACACAGAAGCCTATGGCAGACATAAGTTGTCTGTAAAGTCACAATGGAGGTTCGGTAGGCGAAGGAAGATTATGAGAAATCTTTGGCAAAGGATGCAAAGGAAAACAGCAGAGTTCTTTACTTACATAAACGCTAGAAGGAAAGGGGATGAATCAGATTGGACCACTTAACATAGATGGGTTGACTATTGATGATCATGCTCAGGTATCTGATAAACTGAATGAGTATTTTGCATTAACATTCATACATGGGGAGTTATTCAATGAGGGGAATGCCAGAAGTTTATCAAATTCTAACAGGGAGCTAAGTAATTTTTTAATAAATGAGAGCAAAGTGGAGGAGAAATTGTTGAAGTTAAACATAAGGAAGGCACATGGGGTGGACAGGACCTATCCAGTTATATTAAAGGAAGCAGCAAAGGGAGTAAGCAAACCCTTAACCATAATTATGAGAGCTTCCTTGGACTCAGGAGAGGTCCCCATGTACTGGAGGTGTGCAAATGTATCACCAATTCACAAAGGGTTTCAAATGGTGAACACAGGTAACTATAGACCTGTTAGTTTAACTTCTGTTCCAGGGAAAATAATGGAGTCACTGTTTAAAGAAGCATTGCAGGATCATCTAGACAAGGATGCAGTAATAGTTAAGACACAGCATGGATTTGTTAAAGGGAGGTCTTGTCCGACCAATTTTATTGGATAATTTGATGTGGTCACAAAGGAACTGAATGTCAAAAATAATTCTGACATTCAGTTCATATACTTGGATTTTAGGAAAGCTTTTGATATTGTTCGACATGGAAGATTGCTGTGCAAATTAGAGAGGTATGACCTTAAGGGCAAGTTGCTACAATGGATAAAGGGATAGTTGAGTGGGAGACGACAGAGAGTGATAATCAGTGGACACTGCTCTTCATGGACAAATGTTATTAGTGGAGTTCCCCAGGATTTGGTGCTGGGCCCACTGTTGTTTTGTGTATTCATCAATGATATTGATGAAGGAATATCAGGATTAATGTCCAAATTTGCAGATTATACTAAGGCTGGCAGGGTTTTTAACGACAGTAAAGACAGTATGCTACTCCAATTGGATCTAGATGTCGGGAAAATGAAGTTTAACATTGACAAATGCAAAGTACTGCATATGGGTAACAATAACCCAAGAGAAACATACTAACAGTGTGGTACTACACTCAGGGAAGTGGAAAAGACTTCGGGTAATTGTGCAGTCAAATATGAAGTTTGCTGAGCAGTGCAGACAGGCTGTCAAGGAGGTCTTGGAGTCTTGTCAATGATATATAGGAATTTCACTAGCAGGGACAAGGAGGTGATTATCCAGTTGTACAAGGCAATGGTCAGGCCACACCTAGAGTACTGTGTACAGGTCTGGAGGCCTCATTTTAGGAAGGATGTAGAGTTGCTAGAACGAGTACAAAGAAGGGCAACAAGATTGGTGAGGGAAACAAAGGGGTGCTCTTACCAAGAAAGGCTAAAGTTCTGAAAATTGCAGAGTAGGCACGTGCGAGGTGATTTGATTAAGGCCTTGAATGGGTTGAGCAAGCTGAATGCTGATAGGATTCTTCCTCTTGCTTTCAAATTGATTTAAAAACAGTTGTAGAATAGATGTGTGAATATTTGCCTTTAGCCAGCGAGTGGCTGATTGGTGGAACAGACTTCCATATTTTGTTGTGGAAGTTGATAGCCTAAATAAATTTAAGGCTGAGCTGGACAGGCATTTGGAACTAATGGAGGGATAAAATGGGAGGGGTTTTTTTTTTTTTTTTTTTTTGGCTGATGCTGCATAAGCTTGCTTTCTTGCATTGTTGGTTGGTTGGTTGGTTGATATGTTGTTTAATGGCACAAGGGCTGCTAAGGCCATAATGTGCCTGATTCTATTCAGTGGTACAATTACCAGTTAAAATCTGTAAAATAATCCCGTCTGCTTTAAGAAATAAAAGAACTCAGCTAGACTTGCATTGTCTCCAATCAGATGTGGTAATATCAAAGGTTCTTGCAGATGTGAAAGCGATTTGAAAATTTGTTTCGATAATTATTATAATGATTGCAATTTATTAGAATATGCCTCACCGTAAGTGTAGTCTGACAAAATGTACAAATAGGCGGATCTTCCCCCTTGAGGAGATAAATATGGGTTAGATACGTATGCCCAATACGCATCCTAGCCAGGATCACCTCCTCTTGCCTATTTGATCGCATGCTTGAGGGCCACAACTTAGGTTCCTGTTTTAATTGAAGCAGTTTATTGCCGTACTGAGCCTGCCAGATTTGCAACCATTGCTCTTCACACGTTTTTTATGACTGATTTGTAGTCTGTGTAGTTAGGAGATCTTACATTGATTGGATGTTTAGCGGCTTGATCTGCGTATTCATTTAGTTTAATGCCTACATGGCCTGGTATCCAACAGAAACTGACTGATTGGTTTTCAGCTTGTAACAATAATCTGTGATCTAATTTGCTTCAAGACTGGGTGGATTGGTTTGGATGGATTTTTCAACAATTTTATTGCACTCAGAGAATCGGAGTAGATCATAATTCACTTCCTGGACAGATTAATCCAGAGCTATTTTAATCGCCCACAGTTCAGCAGAATAGACACTGCATTCCTTTGGAAGGGATACAGAAGTAGAAAAGATAGAAGAAACTGCCGCTGCGCCCACTGTCGTACTTGTTTTCAAGCCATCGGTATATATTTGAAGACACCAAGAATTTTCTGCGACATGTGCAGCATGGAGTTTCCTGATGGTAAGGTCTGCTGCTTGCTTTTTCCCCCATTGTTGGAATGAGAAGTCACAGTCCGGTGTATAATCAGACCACGGAGGGTCGTGATTGCTCATTTCCTGTAAGACATTACCCGTGTCTAGATTCCAACATTGTGTTAACTGTAGCAACCTTATCCCAATAGGCTTGTTTTCGGTAGGTTTGTTTTGATAAAATGTGGTCCATTGGGGCTCAAATAAGTATGGCGAGATAGGATGAAAAGGAAGACTCCATATTTTTGCTGCATAGTTGAGGATCAACATTTTCCTCCGAAAATGGAGTGGAGGTTCACGTGCATCTATATATACTCTGTACAGGGGATGTTCTGAATGCTCCTAAAGCAGTTCTTAGGGCACTGTGATGGATAGTGTCTAGCTGAGTTAGTGCACCTTTCCTGGCAGAGTCATAGATTGGAGCTCCTTAATCCAAGCAAGATCGAATTAATACCCGATATAGCCAAAGCAGAGTGTATCAGTCAGCACCCCATGTCAATGAAGATAGTACTCAGAGGATATTTAATTTTTTCAAGCAAATGGTTCTCAGATATGTGATGTGTTGTAAGAAGTTTAATTTATTGTCCAGGATTAGGCCAAGAAATCTGATACTATTGGAAAGAGGTATGGTGAAATTTTTAAGATGTTGTTCAGGTTCAGGGTGGATCTTACGTTTTTTACAGAAATGAATACAGTCAGATTTTTGTGCTGATAAGCGGTAGCCATTGCGAGACATCCACAGTTCAATTTTGTTAATTGAGATTTGAAGCTGTCTCTCAATAGAACTCAGTTTTTCCTTGGCACGAAATCATGAGGTCATCTGCATAATGATATAATTCTACTGTGCTTGGAATATCATGGATGATATTGTTTATTCTTATTAAAAATAGCGTAGGACTCAAGATAGATCCTTGAGGGACCCCCTCCTCCTGTATATGAATTCTAGAAAGAACATTTAGATGACTAACCTGAAAGGTTCTGTCCTGGAGAAAGCTTTGAATAAACAAAGGAAGCCTGCCTCGTAGACCAAAGGTGTAAAGATCCCGTAGAATACCGAAATGCCATGTTGGATCAAAGGCCTTTTCTAAATCGAAACTTACCATAATGAGGTGGTTATTTCTGACAAAAGCGTTTCTGATGTTTGATTCTGCTTTGGTCATCATATCTAATGCAGGTCTATTTTGCCGAAAGCCATACTGATTTTTTATGTAAGATGTTATGTGACTCAAGAAACCAGGTGAGGCGCTTTAGAACCATTTTCTCCAGTGTTTTCCCCAAACAACTAGTTAAGGAAATTGGACAATAATTTCCTGGATTAGAGAGGTCTTTTCCTGTATTAGGGATGGCTAATACAAGTGAATGTTTCCAAGAGCGAGGATAAACATGTTCCTCAAAAATTCTGTTAAAAAATATTAAAAGAATTTGTAAAGCAGTATCATTCAAGTGTTTTAGCATAATATAAAATATACCATCAGGGCCAGCTGCACTATTGGGTGCTCTGTTAAGAGCATCCGTTAATTTGGATATAGTAAAAGGCTGATTATATGGAAGAGACAGACCGGTGTTGAAATTTAACTTATACCTTTCTGCTACCACTTTAATTTGTTGGAATGAAGTATCATATGAATTTGCTGCTGAAATTTTTGCAAAGACTTTAGCAAAAGCGTTTGCAATGTCTTTGGAGGAAGACAGTTCCTGTCCATTACAGATCAATATTGGAGAGGATGACAATGGATATTTGCCATTCAGATGTTGGATTTTCCTCCAGATTAATCTAGTATCAGTGTTTTTGGTGATAGTGGAAGTGAACTGAATCCAAGAATCTTTTTTGGCTTTCCTTCTTATTTGTCGTGCTTTAGCATTTGGTTTCTTGTAATTTATAAGGTTAATAATAGTGGGATGCTTGCGGAAAATATTCCAAGCTTTGTTCTTTTCTTTTTTTGCTCTATTACATTCATGATTCCACCAGTAGTTTTTGCACCTGCGTGGATGAGTCGATGACTGAGGAATAGCTTTGTCAGCTACTGCTAGTATCCATTTAGTAATATGGTCATTAGCTTCATCTATTGACTGGTTCAGAATGAAGTTTTTATCTAAAACTGTAATTAAGGAAAATTTTTCCCAGTTTGCCTTTGTAAATTTCCATCTTCTGCGAGTTTCCGGATAAGTGGTGGGGGTAGTTTGGAATTTACAAGTAATTGGAAGATGATCACTATTGTGAGGATTATCCAATACCGCCCAATGTATACTTGGGTACAGAGCGCGGGGGGGGGGGGCAGAAAGACAGATCTATGGCTGAAGAATTTCCTGAGGGAAAATGAACATGTGTATGTGCACCAGTGTTCAGCAGAGTTAGATTTTGTTTGTCCAGTAATGTTTCTATTAGCTGCCCTCTTTTATACATATGGAGACTTCCCCATAACGGGTGGTGTCCATTAAAGTCACCCATCAAACAAAAAGGAGGTGGTATCTGGGCAAGGAGCTCATCAAAGTCTCTGAGTATATATGCTTGGTTTGGTGGAAGATAAATAGAAACAAGAGATAAAGATATTCCAATTTCTATTCTTACAGCAACAACTTCTATATTAGTTTTTAAGGGGATTTGTCTGGACGGATTAGTAACGGATACCAAAACCACTACACCTCCATGGGCTGCAGTTGCTGCATTCCTGTCACACCTGTACAAAATATATTTCTTTATTGAGGGGGGTCACTTGTGGAGTTAAAAATGTTTCCTGTAAACAAATGCCTGCTGGATTGAAATCTCAGATTAGGTCATAAAGTTCATCTGTATTAGTGCGTAGTCCTCGACAATTCCATTGTAAAATGCACTTCATTATTTAGTTTTAGTGGTAGGATGATCCGGTTGCCTTTTAGAGGCAGTAGGCTTATTGCGATCTATTTTAATTTTATCTTTTTTAGGAAAGGTAGGCCGTCCAGTGTCCATAACTTCTTCGGCATGAATTTCTAATATAGGTTCTTGCTGAGTTTTGTCATCTGTATCCATTTCTGCAGTATTAATTTGGGTTTTAGTAGAAGATTCAGCTTTTGTCATCCTGGTCTCACTTGATGCCACTAGTGGTGGGGATGGAAATTACAAGTATTACAAGTCTGGTCTCTGTTGTTTTGCTTCAAGGATGGCTGAGGAACTGAAAGCTGAGCTCTAGCCCATTCAGCAAGTGATATGTTCGGTGGAACTGAGTCATTTATTTGTGTAGCAATTGAATGATATTTCTTTGTAACATCTGCACACGTACGTGCAGGAGTATCTTTCAGTATTTGTCGTCTCGCTTCCTGATAAGTCACTTTATTTTCAACTTTAAATTTCTGTATTTTTTCTCCAACTTTCCATAAGTCGCAATTTCTAGAATATGCAGAATGATCTTCCCTGCAGTTAGGGCAAACTGGAGATGTAGCAGTACAGTCTGTTTGAGTGTGATCCTGGGATCCACATTTTGGGCATATTGTGTTTCCTCGACATGTTGCCTGAGAATGTCCGAGCTTCTGACACTTATAACACTGTATTGGATTTGGTATATACGGGTGGATATGGCAATTTAGATAACCAGCTTTTACAGTATTTGGTAAGTTTGGAGTATTGAATGTGAGAATTACACTGCGGATTGGAATGAGATTGCCATCTCTACGAGTCAAAATTCTCTTAGCTTGTATGACCTTTTGGTCTAAGTTCTTGTACAAGCTCCTCTTCTGTTACATTCAATAGATCCCACTCAGAGATAACACTTTTGGAACTATTCAGGGTTGAGTGGGGAGATATTTTAACAGGGATACCACCAAATGTTGTCATCTTTAACAACAATTCTGAATGTTTCGACTGTGTAGTTTCCACAAGCAAATGTAACCTTTTGACCATTTTAGGTGATCCAGCAACATTTTCTAGAAATCTCTGTATAATAAATGGAGAGAGTTTGCTCACTGGTTGACTAGTTAAGGAATGGATAATCAGGAAAGTTGGATACTCAGGTTGATGATTATCTATTTTTAAGCGCTTATGTTGCACACTACCTTCATCAGAGTTATACCAATCTATGGTATTTGAGCTTGAAGGCTCTAAGGCTGGATAATATTCTTTATCCATGTCGGCTCCTTTTCGCCCTGAGGGATTAGCTTTTCCACCCAGGTTACCGGCCCTGCCACGGGGAGGCAGGAGCAGTGCCGCTTGTGGCCAAGTGTAGGAGTTAATACGGTTAGTATATACAATAAAGAAAAAGGTACTTTCCTTTTTCTGGCTCTCTTTCTATACTTTTAAAAAGTAGAGCTAATCAACAGAAAGACTTATGAATGAAATAAAACAAGGAAAAACTCAGTCGCTTTAGAAAATCACTTTAGGAATCGCAGTACTATTTAGCACAGAAAATCGCTTGGGCAAGAATCGCTTGGCACCCGGGGCCTTCTTGCATTGTGTGCCTCTGCTAATGCTAATATCCTGTTTTAGGACTAACCAATTCCCATCAGATAACAGGTGATCTCTAGTGACAACACATTCAGAAAAAAGACAAGTTGTAAAAAATCTGTTCAATCAGTATCCAAATTCTAAATTTGGAAAGTTGAAATATAGCTAAACTATCATACATTATTGAAAAATGCTATTAAAATAATACCTGCACAGCTCAATACAAAGGCAAGTTTGTTCTGCTGTGAAAATTAAGACTATTGCATTATCCACACAGTTTAAATCCTATTCTCAAAAAGAACAAGATAGCCATAAATGTTTAAAGATGTAAATAAGTTCAGTTTTTGTGCTTAATATTCAATGAAATGGACCCCTCTAAAACTGCTCAATCACTAAGTATATCTCTCTAAAATCTGGAAAATTTTATCCAGATGGGTCTGAATTTTACAAAGTTTACTTACTTAGATTTCATAAGTATCAAAAACAAAGTTTTTGATACTTCCACAAAAAAGATTTCTATACAAATTGGAGCTTGGTTTGGTTTGGTTTGTTTGTATTTTATTGGCGCATTAGCATCTCAGGCTATAATGCGCCAAGACCAGGTAACACAAATTGGAGCAGTGTGGCATTAGGGGCAATTTACTGCTATGGATAAAGGGATGGTTGAAGGGCAGAAAATGAGAGTCGTTACAAATGAGCAGTACTCATCTTGGATTTATGTTACTAGTGGAGTCCTACATGATTCAGTGCTAGGACCCCATACCGTTTTCAATATTTATTAACAATACTGATGAAAATATACCAAGCTTACTCTCTAAGTTTGCAGATAATATAAAAGTTGGTAATGTGGTTGATTACAGGAATCAACTACAGGTGCACTACTGCACAAAAACCTAGAAAACATGAGGAGATGGGCTGTGAAATTAACACTAATGTATGTAAATAGTACATATGAGCAGCAATAATCCCAGAATAACATACCAACTGGGTCTACCTAAAGAGATCTGGGAATTATACTGGGTATTTTGTCATTTTCAATAAATGCATCACATGAGAAAAACAATTTCATTCAAAACAGCTTTCCTCTAGACAAACACATAACATTAAAACTTTGTGGGCACATCCTCAAAAGTCATTGTAAACTCTACTCAATCTTTTTGCTACTGTTATGCATCTAGGAATTATGAAAACATTCAGTGAGCTTTCTGATCAAATCTTATTTATATATATCAGCATATAATAATAATACAAGGTAACAGTCAACCCTGTATTATTCCATGTGCTCCATGGCTCGACAACAGCCTCCATGATTGGGTGTATGCGCACACCTCTGTTGCAATTAAAGACACTATGGCAACCGGATATACGAAGTGACTCGAGCCACAACCATTGAAGGTAGTGACACAGGTGGTCAATGACTTCAGTATTACAAGGTGTCCACAAACCTCCTTTACAAAACTAAAACATTGTGTGAACAGGGTACACATTACAAAACTGAAACTACTTACAGATGACAGAGGATATCCTCAAGATTTGCCAACCAAAAAAAACATGCACACTACAGTAGATAGCAGAATTATCACAAAACGGTAATCACGGTGGAAGTTACCAACAAAATCCAATCCTCTTGGTTTTATTATCAATTTACAGCTTTGCTACAAGCTGTAATTTGTATGGTTTCGTCCTCAAAAGGTGATGTGACTTGTTACACACTGTTTATTTTGTTGACCTTGTATGGATCACCCTGGACTTCATGTAAAACTTCCTTGAAACAGTTTCACTGCACCCTCACTGGCTTTTGTTAGGCCACCATCTCAGATGGGATGATTGCACAATCAAACATCATTATAAATTTTCCACATCATTGCAGAACTGTAGGTCAACTTGTTGGCTTTTTTTTTTTTTTTTTTTTGTTTGAAATTTACACATAGCAGTGACAGGCTGCAGCTTGTTGAACCAAGGTATCCACTGTCGCAGGGTTGGTAAATTTTGCCACAATTACAATTTTGCAATTACTTTGTCATCTTTATTGCAGCACACATTTTTAAGTTGGTGAATAAAAACTTGAAGATATCCTCCATCACCTGGAAGTGGTTTCAGGTGTGTATCATGTACTCTATTCACAATCACACAGTAATATTTTAATTTTGAAAAGGCAGTTTGCAGAAATCCTGTATTAACATACAGGGTGTTTCAAAAGTGATGGTCAATAATTTAAAGGTGAACTGTACAGACTACAATATGCAAAAAAAGCCTACTAAACATGGGTCCTTAAGTGAATCATTTTCGAGATATTGGGATCCACCACTGATGTGTTTGTTTAGGTCAGATTATGCTCATTCTCTCCCTTTCCCCTCTCTCAATGCTCTGGGATTAGGCAGGCATACTAGTACTTGTCAAAGGCTAGTCAACATGGAAAGAGGATACAGCAACGAAGAGTATGCAGACATGCACTTCATGCCAACGGCAGTGCACCCGAGGCTGCATGTTTGTACCAAGAAGCATTTCCCCACCGAAGGCAACCCAACAGGTGCACATTCATCAGGGTACATCAACTTCTTAGGGAACATGGGTGCTTCACAGATGGAGTATGAGCAGGTAGGCCTAGAAGTATAACACCTGATGTTGAGGATAGGGTGTTAGAAAGAATATTCAAGTATTATTCAAAGTACTTTATTAAATTTTTGCAGACTCCAGGGTTTCCCCTATCCACCGCGAAAAAAGGTAAAAGTATACATTGTGTACAATTTAAAGCAACTATATACAATGATAATGATACATAAAGGCTATTGACAATGATAATGATACATAAAGGCTATTTACAATAATAACAATGATACAAAATAAATACTGGGCTTCGGAGTCCAGCAGACTGATCAACAGAATCCAAAAACGGAAACAGTCTACAAACAAGCCAAAGTGATCAGTCCCCAACAACCAGCTGAGCACTACAAAGATTTATACTTCAAAAGAATAGTTACAATTTCTGGTTTACAAAACAATAGAAAGGGCCGTAAACCCTTCCATCTAAAATTCAAAAAACCCAGTAAAGTCTTTCCAACCAACTGACAGACTTTTACAATCAATTAACATTAAGTTAGTATTTCACTGAACCTCAGGAGTAAGAATTCTTTTCCTCCGTTTAAACATTTTCTTCACATAGGTGGAGAAGGCAGCATAATACTCACTCAGTTAACTAATCTTAGCAGTTCTGAGCAATGGAATACATTTGTGAGAAGTTGAAAGTCCAGTCTCAAATCATCATACAGAGGACAATGAAAGACGAGGTGTTCAACAATTTCTTGAGCACCACAACTGCAGAGAGGAGTGTTACTTAATCCTAATGAGAACAATTTAGAGTTAAGACTGTCATGACCAGTATATAGTATCGCAACATATAAGCCAGGATTGAACCAGTCCATTTTCTTATCATAATCAGCAACCTCGGGGGAAAAAACCTAAAGGTCTCCCCACCCAAGAGAGAAATAGACCAAGTATTTTGCCATGCTCTACAGCATTCATTTCTCATTCTTTTAATGTCTACATTTTCTTGTAAGTCAGTATTATAAGTAAAACCATTTACAACTGCGGGAACATTTTTTTTTTACAATATAAAAGATAGTGTAACATTACTTCATATCGGATTGGCAAACGATGACTGTAGAGATAGTTCGACAAGCCCTACTTACAGCGAGAAGAAAAAAATCTTTGTGCTTGAGTAAGATATTTTTGAACAAGGGAATTACCAATTCTATATCCCCAGGCCCCAGCTGCATAACACACAACTGGTATAAATATACAAGAGTAGTATAATTTAATAGAAGATTTCTTTACACCAAAATACTTTTGGTAATTTTAATAATTTTATAGGTTATAGCTTTTATTTTCTGAAGTACATATTTTGCATGATAATTAAAATTAAAATGGTCATCCAAATAAATTCCTAAGTATTTATGCTGCCTAGTACTCCTAATCATTTCTCCATTTAGCTTAATAACAGGTGGTCTATTCACATCAAGGAAGCCCTTTAGCAATATTTGTTTTGTTTTATTAGTCGAGAATTGAAGTTTGTGTTTGACACCAGATATACAAGTCCTCGAGAACTTCATTTGCTCTGTGCTCAAGCACCTGGTGGGAATTACCAAAAATCAGAATAACAAGGTCGTCTGCATAAGCGAGCTGAAGGAGGTTGTCTCGATCAACCGAGAGCCACCCATCAAGGACCATGTTCCAGCACACAGGGTCAAGAACAGAGCCCTGAGGGCAGCACCTAGTTACAGATCTTGTAACAGAACAAAATCCTGAAGTGACTGTGATGCTGCGAGAATCAAAATAATTCAAATGGAGGCGGTAAATGGGAGCAGAGACCCCAGCCTCTCTGGACCTCGCCAGGACACTCAGCCATCAAACAGCATCGAATGACCCTTTGAAGTCAACAAAGAGACCCAAGACATATTTAGAAGTGGAACTTTTTTAACAGTATTCAGAACCTGACAAATAGCATCAACAGAAGACCTTCCACGGGTAAAGCCAAATTGAAGTGGGGAACTTAGATTTCTATCTAAATAGTAATTTAGAAAACAAGAAACAATTAATTTTTCTAGGACTTTTCCAAGGATGGGCAGCAGAGCAATGGGCCTGTAAGAGGTTGGATCATTGGAGGATTTGTCAAAGGACTTAAGCAGAAGTTTAAGTCTGGCCTGTTTCCAAGGCAACGGGAATAACCCCGAAGACAGACAAGCATTCATAAGATTTAATATTATTAATGGGCAATTTTTCCAAAATCTTTTAAGAACAGAAATCTCAAGGAGGTCCTTCCAGGACACTTTCCATCCCTTAAGATTGAGATAGCAGATTCCGCCTCAATATCCAAAAATGGAGCTTCAGCACAGGGCCCTTGATATGATAAATGATCTAATCTCATTGTAGTTTGGATGGTGTTTTCACAGGAGGCAGTGTCCTCATGGAGCAACCGTTCCAAAATGGCATTAATTGACAAGCTCCAGTACAGGGTTTCATTACCATTCACAATAATTCTGAGAAAATATCTCCGGGATGAATCTTGTTTGTAACAAATTTGTAGAGTAATCCCCACGGATCTTCATTTATGTTGTGCTGGACAACCCTTGCCCATGCGAGTTTTTTCTCTTGGAAGATGGTATTGAAGTAACTCCTTCTGTTGGATTTATACAACTCACCAAGTCTGTTAATCTCAGCCCTGGGCCTGTTAGCTCTCTTTGATCTCTGAAAATTACGACGAGCATTTTGTAAGTTTCTTCTGAGAATAGTGCGATTTGGGATCCACTACGGAAAGTTAGAAAGAATAAAACAAAATCCAGGAATTTCAACAAGGAGGGTTACTCTGCAAGAACGTGTACTGAGTCATGTAATGGCAGTGTGTGGCAAATTTTACATCGCCAATTACTGTACCCCTACCATATCCAGATGCCTCTGTAGCAGAGTGGTCAGGAGCAGGAGTGCAGTAGCTCACGCTCTTTGAGTAGACCGGGGTTCAAGCCCCTGACTGCTGAATACGGTCGATCTGCCAACCCGCACTGGACCAGCATGGCAGATTATGGTCCATTTCACTCACCATGAATTGTTGAGGAGGCTTCCATCCTGCAGTGGGTTGATAATGGCTGCACTTTACCTTTTACCATATCCAGCATGTATACGGTCTCAGCAATACAGACTACCCTCCCAAAGTGAACTTCTGCCAGTGGATACAACAACAGTGTCTCCTGAACCCCCAATTTTTAAACAGCATTTTGTTCACTGATGAAGCAGGGTTTACTCGTGATGGTATTTTTAATAACTGTCACATTTGGTCCGACAAAATTCCTAATGCAATTCACGAATCACGACATCAGCAACGTTTCTCATTGAATGTCTGGGCAGGACTACTTGGAGACTGTCTAATTGGACCACATTTTCTGCCAAACAGGCTAACAGGAGAGCTGTACCTTCAGTTCCTGCAGAATGTTCTTCCAGACCTCCTTGATGATGATGTTCCACTTCAGCAACACCAGAACATGTGGTTTAGCCGACCGGGCTAGCCGGGTGGGTAAAGTACCTGCCTAACAACCCAAAGGTTGCGGGTTCGAATCCCACCTAGGGCTTGGATCAAAGTACTGCAAAAACCTTGGGAGGTGCATTATGGCTACAGAAGCCGATGCACCAACAACTACCAAAAAAAAAAAAAAAAAACCATGTGGTTTATGCATGATGGTGCACCGGCACATTTTGCTCGAGTTGTGACTCTGTATCTAACCAGAAGGTATGGTCAACGGTGGATAGGTAGAGATGAGCCTGTAATATGGCCTCCCAGATCACTAGACTTAAATCCTATGGATTTTTGTATCTGGGATCATGTAAAAAGCTTGGTGTACACTTCTTACATTAACACAGTTGAGGAATTGCAGCGTCGAGTTGAAGGAGCCTTTCAACAAATCAGAAATGACCCAGGAATATCAGAGGATTCGCAACTCAATGCTGAGAAGATTACAAAGCTGCGTACAGATGCAAGGACATCATTTAAGACCTTTTGTAACATCTGTAAAATCCTGTGGTGTTGAAACCAAAAATTAAAAATGTATTATCTTATGTTTAATAAAACCACCCTTAGCAAAGGATTCACAGCTTTTTGCTAAATTAGTGTTCCTATAGTCAGTGGCGGATCTTAACAGAAAATGTGCGTTATCTCGAAAATGGTTCATTTGTGGCTTGATATTCGCTGGGACTCTTTTGCTTATTTTAGTTTGTACTTTTCACCTTTAAATTATTGACCATCATTTTTGAAACACCCTGTATAATAATACTACACTGCTCGACAAAATTAACAGAACAAAATGTTTTTCACCAATTGTGAACAGTATTGCTGAAGGAAAATATCTGATATAATAAGCATCTTGGCATGTAAATTCCAAGTATCCAATAGAAATCAATCTATCACCTTAGAGAGATGTACATTAAGCAAATTATTCATGCCTATAAAAACACAGGGTTGTGCGACCACATCACTTCATAGCCATTTTTTGGCTTGCTCAGAAGTCATCATCATCATTTAGATGATTCTTTGAGACTGAGGGAAGGGGGCATTGGATGACTTGAAGACATTTTCATTCATTCATTTATTAATTACACACAATATAGTCTCAACATTATGTACATAAAAGTATATACATGATTTATATACAAGATATATTTACATATAATTATATGCTCTGACAAACATTAAACTCTCATGTGTGTGTGCAAGTGTGTTCTTGAGTCTGATTTTACTGTAGCGCTATTCGCACTTGGAATCCCGCACCCACTGGAGGTAGTGCAATACCAGTGAGTGCCAGCAATCCCGCGCCCCGGGTTGGCCATACCAGGGAGCCAGCAGGGAAAAAAAAAAATAATAATAAAAAATATATATATATATATAATAAAACAACAATAATATTCAATAGTCTGGATGGCACAACTATAAACTTCAAAAATCACAGTTCAATTGAATATTTCCTCAGCTGCTGTTTCACATGCACTGGAACCTCCAAAACCAATAACGGTACTATCCAGCAATCTCCAACTGTACGCCATGGATAATAGACGCTTTAGACCACCAGACCCGACGCAATGAATCTGATCCAGCACGGCAGAATCCAGAATGGAGTATTCATGATTGCAGCACAAAAGACAACCAACCAGAGCACCAGACCCAACACCATGAATCAGGTCCAGCACCCCAGCCGCCAGCCAGATGCAGAAACCAATAGTGAAACTCCATGAAGACAATTAAGACACTAGGTTTGCCTCTGAAGAAAGGCTCTGAGAACAGTTCTTCTTGCAAAAACAGCAGCTGAAAACTCCTGAAATAAATTAAAACAGTCACGATTTGCAATAAGCAAATGCACTGTATCAAATGATAAGTCAGGAATATGCGCCATCAAAATCCGCCTTTGGTCTTTATACTCCCGACATAAAAAATTTACATGCATCCAAGTCTCCTGCTCGCCACATGTACAGAAAGGATCTGTCTCCAACCCTCTCTCATATAATTTGGCCCTAAGTGAGCCGTGTCCTGTTAACAAATAAGAAGTGTACATAGAAGGCGTAAACCAAGATGCCACGGTTTTTGCCAATGCATAGTTCACCTGGGGAATATATTTCCTCGTCACAGCTCCAACATCACCACTTTCCCATCTGGTCTGCCATAAATCCATTAATTTGTTCCATATTCGTTGTTTTTCTTCTTTAATATTATTCTCCAAATCAATTGTAATATCCAAAAACGTTACTGATGTACCCTTTTTCAATTTGTACAAAAACCCTCTGTAGACAATAAATAAATCCAATGGCATGGTACCAGCAATTACCTGTAGGGCGTTTGTAGACGCTGTTCTAGGTACTTTCAATAAAGTTAATAACATAGAGCGCTGAAGCGATAAAAGTTTCGATCGAATCCTAGTTTTAGTTACCACAGAAAACCAAACAACAGCCGCATATGCCACTATCTGGAGAAAAATAGTCTTATAATACAATGACAACACTCTCTTATTCAATCCCCACTCCTTACGAGAAATCCTAGCAATGGAGCCTGTAAAGTGTCTTACTTTTACATTTAGGTGTGAAACATGTGGGAAAAAGGAAAGTTTGTCATCTATGATTAATCCCAAATACTTAGTTTTAGCAACATAAGGAATTTGAACACCACCTAAAAGAACTCTTGGAGGCCTGCCGTAATCAGATTGTTTCTTAAAAACCATAAAACAGGTCTTACTTGCAGAGATCTTCAATTTGTTCAAATTGGCCCACTCCATTAAATCATCTAAAACTGACTGTATTTTTCTTTCCAATATAAGTCTGGAGCGCCCAGAAACTCCAATCACAAGGTCACAAGGATGACTTGAAGACAGGCAATTGCAAGCAGAGGTAGCATGTTGGCTTAATGTGTCATGCAGTGTCATCTCGGGAGACAGGAATCATTACAAGAAGAGCTGGCCAAGGTCACCAAAGGGTTACGTCAACTAGAACAGCAAGCTGTCTGGCTCTAACAGCAAGACTGAACCTTACGATATCCTGTCATCAACTGTCTCTTGATGTTGTAGTGGCCCCAGGTGAAAACATTTACAACTGAACTGTGTTAAGATAGCTTAATTCAAGGACTCTATACAAGGAAGTCAGTGGTTTGTATCCCATTAACCCCAAACCACAGCAGAGCTGTCAAAACTGGTGCCATGAACATGTGACTTGGAGCCCTGACAAATGGGGTACAGTTCTGTGCTCTCATGAGTCATGTTTTGGCCTACAAACAGATTCTAGGCATTATTTCATCTAGAGACAACGAGCAATGCGGTACCATCCCTCCAACATCAAAGAAAGGGACACTTATGGTGGAAGCAGTGTTGTCATGTGGGGCAGAATAATGATCAACAGCTGCACCCCTCTTCAGGTTTTTGAAAGGGACACTGTAACTTCACAGTGGTACCAAGAAGAGAACATTAAACCCTATGTATGACTTTTTAGGGGTGCAGTTGGCCCAGATATTCATTTCATGCAGGACAATACCACTGCAAATAGAGCTGAAGTGGTGGAGGAATATCTTGAAACTAAAAATATCCAATGATTGCCGTGACCAGCTTGATCACCAGACTTAAATCCGATCGAACATGTGTGGAGAACCCTTGGGCTTCGCACTGCACACCGACATGGTCACTTGGTGAGCTAAGGTCCGCGCGGGGTGGAAAAATGTAATTTGTTGCCACAGAATCTTATAGAGACTCATATCGAGCATAGTTCACCACTGTCAAGCTTGTTTAGCCACTGGCGGGGATCATATACCATACTGATGTGATGTGACCATATTTTCGAGCATCTTGTATCAGCTTCTGTAATGCAACCTTTTTGGTAATTCTCATACAACCACTGTAAATGTCCCTTACACCTGTCCAAAGTTTCTCGCTGTCTCCTCATTTCATCATTATTCTATGGTACAATGCCATACAAAATATGGCCCGCTTCATTGCAAGCTGCACACAATGCTTTCTACATTTTCTGCTAATTTTGTCAAGCAGTATATAATTGGTTCTCAAAATATGCTAGTATGGAATACTGGTGTTTGGCAAGCTAGACTGTGTTCCTTCACTAAAATCAAATTATGGTGGTCTTCCCTGAATTCACAGAAAAATTAAATTATGGTTAAGATTTTTTCAATTTTAACCTATAATTTTTTCTTAAACCTCGGCACCTGTTGCCCATTAAGGGCAACAAGAATGGTGAGGGGAATGAAGGGATCCTCTTACCAAGAGAGGCTTAAGTTCCGCAAATTGCAGCGGCTGGAGACTAGGCACCTGCAAGGTGATCTGATTGAGATGTATAAGGCCTTGAAAGGGTTGAGCACGCTGAATTCTGATGGGATTCTTCCACTTGCTCAGATTACTTACCTAAGGGGGCATAAATTCAAATTGAGGAAAGACAGTTGTAGAATAGATGTGCAGAAATTTGTCTTTAGCCAGCAGGTGGTTAATTGCTGGAACAAACTTCCATCTGTCATTGTGGAAGTTAATAGCTTAAATAAATTCAAGGAGGGACTGGACAAACATTTAGAGAGAATGGTTGTGTGAATTTTTTTTGGCTGATGTTACATAACCTCATATGCTTGCTTTCTTGCATCACATGCCTCTATTACTATATGTTAATGAATGCTAGCAGATGACAAAATGAATGAACAAGTAGCAAACAAAAACAAACGAACAAGCAGCAGATGACATAATGAATGAATAAGCAGCAAACAAATATTAAAGAACAACTCAGATACAGGCAATGATACTTAGTTTAAAAGCCTTTTTTTTTTTTTTTTTCCCACTGGCATTTTTCGATGCCAATCAGTCTGTGCATATTTCTGCTGAAATACACTACACACATATGCATTCTCCTTAACACTTTCAAAAATTTCTTGAAGTTTTTCCTCCAATAAGAACTGTTGGCTTTCCAGACCTTTCACCATTACAAAATGAACCTTTTGAATGGAAATTCATAATTACAAAGTAACGTATAATCATTACATATTTCTGATTGTAGTATCAGGAAACTTTTCAGTATATTCAGCGACATTATTAAACACTTTCTTTACCAAAAATACCCCTGCCTCAATTAACAAAACCAAAGCCAACCAAACTGAATTATATTTTGAGACATTATGACTCAACAAAAAGGCAGACAAATCCTGGAAAAGGAGGTTTAAGAAGGAAGAGAATTGGCTGAGGGAGAGTTATTACTCACATGTCACAGCCACTCCTATGTTGCAATCAACAACAGATAACTTTCACAGCATACATGCCATTCATAAAGGTGCACAGTGACTTTACATCCGTCCTATATAATATATTAATTTTTTTTTGTTAGTAATATTATTCCAGGTGCTCCATGACTGAACAAGTTTCAAACCACTCCTATATATAAATAATGTTACATAGAAAATGTGCATTTTTTTAACTTACCTATAAGCTGCTACTAAGGGAGCAAACACAGAATCGCCATCAAAAACATAAAGATGATCCCAACTACATTCTGTTTCAAAGTGTGCTACCTCCAACCTAATAGTATTATTTGGTTCACTTTCAATAAGCCATGTACACTGCATGTCAGCACTGTAATTTCCAGCCCCATCTGAAATATAACCTGATGGATCTGTAAGCCTGAGTGACAAATTTTTTCAATTAAAGAAAGCCCAATGTACTACTAAAATTTCTATAAAATCAAAGACCTCAAAAATTTTTAAGACAAAAATTAAAACAATATTTAAGACAAAAAGATAAGACTAAGATAATTTTTTTTATCTTTAATTTTTGTGTCTTAAGGCAAAAATCATTTTAAGACAAAGCAATCAGAAACCATTAAAAGAATCATCATATATAAAAATAAACTAAATAATCAAAGAAATAAATTCATTTCAGGACTGTTTCAATTAGAAGTTTATATCAACTTCAAAGATGATTCCCCACCCCAATATACTGAATCAGACAAACATTGTTGAAACAGAAAATATGGTAACAAATGAAAACTCGTGTAACTTGATAATCAGTACCACAAGTGTTCTGGACGATATCAATTTTGAAAATTAATTATGAAGTTAACAGGTGCGGACACTGAAAAAGTGAAGAAAAGTTCTTCCAATATGTAGTTGGCAGTAATAGGAAGTGAAAATGATAACAAAAATCCCCAAAACTGTCAAAAATTTGCATATTGGAAGTAGTAGTTGTAGCAAGTATAGAAAAGTTACATCAATTTATATCTGTTGTGTCTGATTACTTAATTTATAATATTAGTGATTTTTTATTCAACAATGCAACAAAAATTTTGCACAATCTAAGATCAACAATTTTCTTTTAAAAAAAAAAAAAAAACCTAATACTGAGATGGCATTTACGAATATTCAAAGATTTTCTAAAAAAATAACTAATACTCAGAAGACACTTCGGTATAATTTTTGGGGAGATTTTATTTCAGTAAAGACAATTATCTTTTGTTATATTACTACAGTAGAATCTCCTTAATACAAACTTAGTTTATACAAAACTCGTTATATCAAAGGTTTAGTATCAAACAACGTTAACTATAAAATTGCATTTTCTTTTTGCGATAACTTTAGTTTTACTTTTTTTTTTTTTTTTTTTTTTTTTTTTTGATTTGGTAGTTGTTGGTGCATCGGCTTCTGTGGCCATATTGCACCTCCCAAGGTTTTTGCAGTACTTTGATCCAAGCCTGAGGCGGGAATCGAACCCGCGACCTTTGGGTTGCCGGGCAGGTACTTTACCCACTCGGCTAGCCCGGTCGGAACTGTATCTCTCCAGTACTTTACAAGTTAGCTTAGGCTGTAAGTACATTTCTGGTAAACCAAGAAAATGTCAAATGACTTTTTTTTGGCTAATTACAAAAACATCAACTACAAAATGATTTTGTAGTTAACATTGTTTGACACTAAACAATATATATCATTACCCTGCAAATGGAAAGGCTTTTATTATGTAAACTTATTTATTACAAAATAAGTTTACATAGAATAAGTTTAAGTAATTTATTTAACACATATTACGAAGTCTGTTTTCACTCCACGCATGAGAAATAAATAATGTTATTTTGTATGTTTTAACACAAAGCTCCGCACAGCTGTCATATTATTGCCCCTAACAGTGCCGGTGAGCGTCCGGTTCCAGGCTTCCCAAAATAGCACTGACTTGTTACAATTTACTTTTATGTAAAAAAAATTTGTTTAATGTTTTAACATGAATACACTCTGAAAAATATGAGTCAGCTACAATTGTTAAGATGATAAAGTAAATGTATTGTCCGTCCAGAAATCAGTAACGAAGTTCTACCGAAAACTAAAAATGGGGTGATACAGGCAAAATAGAATAAAATAAAAATAAGATGAGCACAGAAGCTTTCAAAACTATGGGTCTCTTCTCTCAGCTGTAAAACACAAAAATAAAATACAAAAATGTTACAATGGAATGAATAATGTGATGGGTATGGTCATGCCAGACAAACAAAGAGTGTGCACAAGGTTGGTGCACATAATGCTGGGAACATTCACTGGGCAGAACCAGGTAATTGTTGCTGCGAATGTAGGGTGCATGCATGAGGTGTATGACAACGCTTATCACATTGTAAGACAACAGCCTCCATGATTGGGTGCATGTACACACCTCTGTTGCAATTGAGGACACTATGGCAAGCAGTTATATGAAGTGACTTGAACCACAACCGTTGATGGTTGTGACACTGCAAGTACTTTATCCGGTACCCATGTACCGGATAAAGTGCTTCCCAAGCCTCCCCCCCTCCACATAGTGACGTCTCGTCACTATGTGGAGGGGGGAGGCTTGGGAAGTGTGGCAAGCTCGCAAGCCTGCAAATCGCATTTTTCTAGGGCATAAGCAGGATAGCCACAGTTTTTAAGGTCGGTCTTTATTTTCGAAACTTCACTACGTCTGTCTTCGATACAGCTGGAATGGGTCCAGGTAAGGGTGAGCATGGCACGTGGCATAAGCTGACCTGTAGTTAGTAAACTGGCCAGCACATGGGTTTTTGGTAGACAGAAGTTTTTAGACAGCCTGCACATTGCACCAGAACATTCAGAAAAGAGAGGGTATTGTTTGATTCCAATTCGATTGTAAATTGAATGAAGGGTGATAGCGAGTTGAGATGTTGTAACAGCTGGTATTCTGAACCTCAGGGGATAATTGTGAATACACTCTCTACATACCAACTACAGGGAGTGACGGGGACTGGTAGGTTCAAGAATATGCGGTCCTCTATTTCTTCCACTGCAATGTTTGCTATGACAGAACTGAGCTAACCGGTGCACCCATGGCTGTGCCGTGAATTTTCTTAAAGATGAAGGCTCCAAACATGACCATGCTGCAGGACAAGCACAGATCAAGGGCAGCACAAACATCCTCCATTGATAATGCGGCTCTGTTAGGCAAGGTGAAATCACTATTCAAAAGGTGCCTTGCACATGTGATGGCTTGTTGCACCGGAACTGATGATTTTTTTTTTTTTTTTTTTTTTTTTTGGTAGTTGTTGGCGCATCGGCTTCTGTGACCACAGTGCACCTCCCAAGGTTTTTGCAGTACTTTGATCCGAGGCAGGATTTGAACCCACAACATTTGGGTTGCCAGGCAGGGGAACTGATGTAATCAAGGAGACAACATCAAAGGAGGTCATGATCTGGTCCTCGGAAATGTTTTGTTATTTGGTTTTTAGGAGCATTAGTAACTAAGGCCATATTGCTCCAGGGATATGCAGTGGTCATTTCCTTACCTTTCCGCATCCTCCATATTTGATGGTCACGGGCTCGAACCCCGGTCTAATTAAGAAGCGTGTGCTACGCACTGCTGCTCCTGCCCACCTGGCTACAAAGGTGCTCCTTGGAGATGGTGATGTCGTTGACGATGTGCAAGAATTCCTCACTGTTGGAAATGGTGTGGGTGGTATTTCCTACAAGGGGTGTCAACAGTCAGGCGATATATTTAAAAAGCTCGTATGCTAGCGAGTTGCAGCAAGAGAATGGTACTTAGAGGGATGTCTGGCTTGTTCCCCTCTGTGTACGTTAGGAAGCCCATAAAATGGGGGAAGCTGACAGCCAGTCGCATGCAGCTGCCAACTTATGGTTTTCAAGATCTTTTTAGATTTAAACTAGCCATTAAACCTAGATCCAACCGCTCCAAAACTTTGAAAGGACGGTCACAAACTGGTTCGTAAACATCGGGATCGAGTAGAAGGGAGACGGCCTTATTCAGATCAATCCATAACTATGGTGCGACATCCTTTGTCAGTGGGCAGAAAACTATGGTATTATCTCTTCTGAGCGAATGAAGAGCTGCGAGTTGATGACAGCTGAAGTTAGAGCCAACAGGGCGGGCACATTGTAGGATGGATGCTCTTTCTTCATCGTACAACTCTCTGATCATTTCCTTCTAATGGTTCCTATACTTTCAACCATATGACGTCATCTGGTTCATAGATAATGATCAGGTCTAGAATATTCTTTTCCCTAGTACGTTCCTTAATGTACCAATACAAATAACAACCATCTAGTTGATTTAAAAATTTCCCCCTACATGGTGAGCTCCAATCAATTAGGATCAAATTAAAATCACCCATAATAAGACATTCTCACTTATTTGCCCATTCTAGTTGCATAGTGAGTCTTGTCATAATCTTCTGGTCTGTAGATTTATCCCATTCCTCATTATACTTTGCTTCAAACTAACTCACACAACACAGATTGCATACTTCTGAATCTGAAAAAGCTTTTATCATGCTCATACCACTTTTGGTAAAAAGCATGATACCAGCACCACCCCTTCTATCTTCCCTATTCTTCCAAAACACATTGCACATACCACTACAGCATGTACAACATACTTACACAAGCATAAATAACATATATACACCACAATAGAGCTTTATACTACACATTAAAAAAAGTAGAGAAGCAGCAGACTCTTGAAACCTTATACCCACTAAGCATACATTTTGCACAGATCTCAGAAACAGTTATAGAATAGTAATCTTTATTCTGTATAAGATAGTATGAATCAGAGCTGTAATACTCAATTCGTTCTACGTTGATATTAATATTTGTAAAATAATAAGAGAAGTTTACCTCAATATAGTACGTAGAACACTTACGTATCATACTCTCCAGAAATTAAAACGAAAAAATTGAAAACTTACATTAGAGTAAAAAATAAATAATTAAAAACCAATTTAACACAATTCAAAATTAAAAAGAATCTAACAAAAATATTCAAAACGATTTTCCTTCCTGAAGCTGACAACGCTTTTCGACCATATGTCGTGATCACAGGAATGAAAATTACCGAATAGGGTTGAACCTGAAACTTAAAAAGTTTGCGCATGCACGAAGACAAATAATCACTATTTAAGTTTCAGGTTCAACCCTATTCGGTAATTCTCATTCCTTTGATCACGACATATGGTCGAAAAGCGTTGTCAGCTTCAGGAAGGAAAATCGTTTTGAATATTTTCGTTAGATTCTTTTTAATTTTTAATTGTGTTAAATTGATTTGAATTGTGTTAAATTGGTTTTTAATTATTTATTTTTTACTCTAATGTAAGTTTTCGATTTTTTCGTTTTCATTTCTGGAGAGTATCATACGGAAGTGTTCTACATACTATATTGAGGTAAACTCCTCTTATTATTTTACAATTTATTCTGTATAAATAAGATAAGATAAGATCAACTGTCATAATTATTTCCTAAGTTAATAGTTGATATGGGCAGGGGACAGATCCAGGTTTTGTGGGGCCTGAAGCTTATACAATTTTTGGGAGCATTATACTAATGCTCCCAAACAACAAAAAAGAATATAAAATTATGAATACAAAGTTATGTATGAAAATGAATATTTATTTAGAATGAGAAAAGAAATCATAACAAATTACGAATTTAAAAAAGCTGACAAATATCACAAACATCACAATCCAGAAAAATAACATATTTTTATTAATTAACTGACTGACACACTTCAATAATACTTTTTTTCCTACATTTTTTGCTGCATACTCTTTGATCGCCTCTTCATATGACAACGATTTTGTAATATATCATTTTCTATAGAGAGAATTGAAAGATAATTCAGTCTTTCCTCTGGCATGGTTGATCAAAATTTGTATTTTATTATTCATAGTTTAGAAAAATTTCTTTCAGCATCACAACCCGTTATTGGTAACATCATTGAAATGTTAGGTTTGTTGTCAAATTTGTGAAAACCTCTATCAAGTTTCTTTCATATATCAGCTGTAAGCTTTCAGGGCATTTCAAGTTTTCTTGTGCACTTGGCTTCCTGTTGGAGTTTGATAGGCTTCCGGCAATCCCCTCCTTGAGTAGCTCCTCGTGTGGGTGTAGATGCAAAGTACTTATTCAAAGTTTATCAGCTACCTGAGCATGGTTGTCAATAGTCGGGCCATCTATGTTAGGTGGACCAATCTGATTCATCCCTTTCCTTCTGGGGTTTACATAGTGGGGAGCTCTTTGCTGTTTTTCTTTGCATCCTTTGCAAGGGATTTCTCGTAGTCTGCCTCTGCCTGCCTGGCCTCCTTCTTGGCTTGATTGCTGTTATTTGTTTTTTTTTTTTTTTAGGAGCATTAGCAACTAAGGCCATATTGCTCCGGGATATGCGGTGGTCATTCCCTGACCTTTCCGCATCCTCCGTATTTGGTGGTGAAGGGCTCGAACCCCAGTCTAATCAAGAAGCATGTGCTACGCACTGCTGCTCCTACCCACCTGGCTACAGAGGCACCTCGGCTTGATTGCAGACTGGCTTGTGTCTGCCATAGGCTTCTGTGTCGCCTGATGATTTGTGTGCATTTCATGCATTTTTCTTCTCTGCCACAAGGATCAATGACCATGTCTTCATGATCACTATTCAAGAGAGGGTGTTGGATACTTGATAGTCGGCTTAGAGAGGATAACTAGAATGCATGTGGTATTTTTTTAAACCATTCCTTTAAATTTTGGTCGCCTATAGAGGTGGTTGCTACTAGAAGTTTCACTGTATTTTCTTTTTTTTATAAATTTTTGCATTCCTCTTCTAAGTTGGCAAAATATTTCTTGTTTCCTATACCTTTTACTTCTTGATTTTGTTAATTTCTGATCTCTGTATGATACACCAAATTGTCTCATATGCCAAACTATCATCCGTTGAATTGTCGCATATGCCAAACTGTTACCCGTTGAATTGTTGCACGCATCAAACTGTCATCCACTGAACTGTGATACAACAAACTGGCTTGAAGAGAATTGACATGGATCCATTTTGTATGAGGAAACATAAATTGAAATTGAACGGTGGTTGCAGGTGGGAAAATTGTGTAAAAATTTGCTCTGAGGCAGCAAGTAGTTGATTGCTGAAACAAATTCCAGCTGGTGGTGTGGAAGTGGATAGTTTGCATAAATTTAAAGGAAAACTATACAAATTATTAAAGGGGGGGATGGGAGAGGTAACATCAGAGGTAGGTGTTGGGTTTTTTTTTTTTTTTAGCCAATGCTAAGTAAGATGGCATCATTTGCCACTAAAATACTAAAATCCAATAAGGAGATTAATCACCAAGCAACGTTATGCAATGCACTTAATATATTCATTGCATGTGATGCATATATATAAATGGTACCCCAATTGGTGTGCTGTATTACATGCAGTATAAAGGCACATGAAATAAATTACTTGATTCTGTCAGCATGACTGAAGTCTGGCCTATTAGAATCAATGACTAATTTTTTGTTTAGAGCTTGCTACACATTTTTTTTTTTATCTTTGCTTGTATCAAGGTTAATTTTATGTGGACAGAATAAAATTTCAATACAATACTTACAGCCCAACAGTATTTTTTACTTACGGGTATGAATTCCAGATTTTTCGATGTTTGAGATGGCCTATTAATTTTGCCATAATTTTCAGAACAGTGAGGATTTTAGAATATTGTTACTTCTCAACATTCTGAAAATTATGGCACATCTAATAGGCCATCTCAAACATTGGTTGCAGCAAATGTGTTAAACTGCTAACAGGACATTAATTCATCAAAGTCTGTTCATTATGTGGACTAACTGGGGTGGTTTACATAATCACAAAGTACAGAAATGCCTTTGTTTTATTATTTCACCATACTTCTCTTTTAGTATCACAATTTTTTTGTTTTCGCATTAGTACCTTAGGTTCTGCATGAAGCACTTAGAACTGGAACAAAAGTTGTTGATCCCTGCTGTATATACAGTGTGTTTTGCTTGATACTGAAAAACTTTAACACATTCTGTGACACACAGACAAAAAAAAAAAAGCTCTATAAAATATGTTGAAAAACATTTAGTTAATCGAACATCAAATAAGATACAATCATTTGATGTCCTGTTAACTCTTTTCAAGACACAAACAACAGAAACTTTCACGTTCCTTAATGAAACTTAATAAAATTTAAACTTATCATATTAAGTATTAGGCCATATTAGCATTAGCATTAGTAGAGGCATTTAATGCAAGAAAGCAAGCTTATGCAGCATCAGCCAAAAAAAAAAAAAAACCCACTTCCACTTCACCCCTCTGTTCGTTTGAAATACCTGTCCAGCTGAGCCTTCAACTTATTTAGGCTATCAACTTCCACAACAAGGGATGGAAGTCTGTTCCACCAACCAACCACCCGCTGGCTAAAGGCAAATTTCCGCACGTCTATCCTACATCTGTATTTCCTCAATTTGAATTTATGTCCTCTCAGGTGATTATTCTGAGCAAGAGGAAGAATCCCATCAGCATTGAGCATGCTCAAACCATTCAAGGCTTTATACACCTCTATCAGATCACCTCGCTGGTGCCTAGTCTCCAGACACTGTAATTTGTAAAACTTAAGCCTTTCTTCGTAAGAGCACCCCTTTGTTCCATTCACTAATCTTGTTGCCCTTCTCTGTACTCGTTCCAGCAGCTCTACATCCTTCTTGAAATGAGGCCTCCAGACCTGTATACAGTACTCTAGGTGTGGCCTGACCATTGCCTTATACAAGGGAATAATCACCTCCTTATCCCTTCTAGAAAAATTCCTATATATCATTGACAAGACACCATGAGCTACTCTTGCAGCCCATCTGCACTGCTCAGAGAACTTCATATCTGCCTGCACAACCACCCCCAGGTCCTTTTCATTCTCTACCTCTGTCAGTGTAGTACCAGAGAGTTGAGATGTTGCTCTGGGGTTGCTGTTTCCCATATGTAGTACTTTACAATTGTCAATGTTAAACTTCGTTTGCCACCTCTCAGCCCATCTGCTCAACCTTTCCAGATCCTGTTGCAGTAGCATAGTGTCAGTAGTGTCGTTGACAACCCTGCCAACCTTCATATCATCTGCAAAAAATTCTACCCCTTGAGCCTTGCACAATCTTTCCAGGGCCGAATTGATCGACAAGGCTCTCATCATATACTCCCTCCTATCGTGTCTGGGCAGAATTGCAGACACTTTCAAATTCAACCCTAATTCTCGGCTTTTGTTCAACAGTGATCTGTACTTGTTAAGTAATTCTGCCGGTCTCCTACTCTTAATATTATTAGTGCCAACGTGTACAACTATATCACCTTTTGTGCCCTTAAAAGATGATATTCGCTCTACAACGTCATCAACCTTTGCCCCTGGCAGACATACCCTGGTCCTGTTCCACCTACCTTTTTTACAAAGCATGTTCCCCGTTTCCCTGACAATAGAGTCACCAACAACTACTAGTTCCTTCGGGACCAGCGTATTCTGCCTTGGAGGTTGTCTCTGTGTCACGCGATGCCCAAGTGCAAGCTCTGGCGTTGATATGGGCAGCTGAGAGCTTGATGGGCCCCTCAATTTAGTTTCTTCGAGGGCATCCACCCTGTCCTTCAAGCTCTCATATAGGCCCACAAGAAAACCGTGTTGTTGCCTGATATCGATACACTCCTTGCATCACGCACACACAAAGACATCCCCCTTGGCAGTATCATGTCCCGTACCTGATTGCTCTGCAAACTTATTATACTTATATCTGTGTGACACCACGTCTCTGATATCCCAACAATATCCTCCTTTGATGCTTTGATCAATACCTGAAATTCATCAAATTTATTTACCAAACTTATTATACTCATCAGAGTCATTAGGCCTATAGCACACTCCTACTCTCAATTTTGATCTCCCAATGCTTATGTCACACCAAACTGACTCGACACTGCACTGTCCATCGATGTCGACTGGCTCAAATTCAACCCTAATTCTCGGCTTTTTTTCAACAGTGACCTGTACTTGTTAAGTAATTCTGCCAGTCTCCTACTCTTGATATCATTAGTGCCAACGGGTACAACTATATCACCTTTTGTGCCCTTAAAAGATGATATCCGCTCTACAACGTCATCAACCTTTGCCCCTGGCAGACATACTCTGGTCCTGTTCCACCTATCCTTTTTTACAAAGCATGTTCCCCGTTTCCCTGACAATAGAGTCACCAACAACTACTAGTTCCTTTGGGACCAGCACATTCTGCCTTGGGAGTTGCCACTGTGTTTCATGATGACCAAGTGCAAGCTCTGGCGTTGATGTGGGCAGCCGAGAGCTTGATGGGCCCCTCAATTTAGTTCCTTCGAGGGCATCCACCCTGTCCTTCAAGCTCTCATATAGGCCCATAACAACGCTGAGTTGTTGGCAGATTTCGATGTACTCCTTGCATCACGCACACACATCACCCATGGCAATATCATGTCCCGTACCTGAATGCTCCACAAACATCATGCAAGCGGTGCATTTTAAAAGGCTGTGATTCAAAAGGCAACTGCCCCCCCTCAGTTCTCCTCTGAGCCACAGCATTAGCTTGAGCCTTTTGCTTTGCTGCTCTTGTCTGAGTCATGATTTCTATTAATTTCAATTTCAGTTCAAAATTATAACCTTAATTTATATATTAAGTTTAATATAATATTTTATTATATTTTAATTATATATTAAGTTTAAGTTTCGGTTATATTCAATTATACATGAAGATGCACAGTATTTTGCCAAATACTCTAAATTACTAAAACATCTTTTTACAGATGGTCTATTACTAATGAACTCTTCTTTGAGAAAGTGTGAAGGCTTCTTAATCATATAATGTAAGAAGGTAATGTCTTGTGGTAAGCATGCCAAGTACTTGACCAAACTGAATAGTTAATAATTGTAATTACTAAAGCCCATGTTCAAGCACCAAAAGGCCATTAAAAAAAGAAGGAAACAAACAAAACAAGAATCCAAAACAGACTAAAAGCTGGAAAAGGCATTTACAGCTTTATTTTAAGCTAATCATTAATGCATGAAAATACAGGGTTGTTAAAATTAAAGCATCCCTATGTAGAGGGCTCTGGAGCGAGTTCTAAGGTTTGTACTGAAAAGAAATTTGGATAACAGGTACAGTAAAGAATGTGCTCACCATTTATTGGGAGAAAAAGAAATTAGTTACAAAATTTGTCACTGTGTGGCAGTGTGTCAATGTATGGCACGTAACTATCTTAGTTACGATTATGCAAAAAATAACTTATGTTATTTGCATGATTGTAAGTTATTGCCACAGCCCACTACTCAGCTCTACTGTACTGTATAAAAGCAAAACAGTCTCTTCAAAATCACACAGTAGATGTTTGCCTGCACTACAGCAGAAATGCCAACAACGTTGCAGGAAAAGGCACTATTAGTGAAGCCGTACTATCAAAACAACAACAATGCATCTATCACAGAATTCCAGCGTCAGAAGCGCATAAGGCGTGGGCTTATGACTGTTTGTGCTGTCCGCAAAATGACTGCGAAATTTGAAGTGACAGGACAATTTTGGTGTTCAACCAGATAGAGGTCGAAAACAAGTGGACTCCTCTCATGTTGAAGATGTGGCTATGGCTGTCATGGATTTATCAAGTCAATCTCCATTTGGTAGCACAAGAGTGCCAGCTGTTTCTCGTGAAGTGGACATGCCGTATTCCACTGTAAACCTAGTAATGTGTCAGGTGTTGCTGTCGTGGATTTACCAAGTCAATCTCCATGTAGCTCAAGTGTGCCAGGTACTTCACCTGGCACACTTGCATGAAGTGGACATGCTATATTCCACTGTAAGGCTAGTAATACGTCAGGTGTTGCAGTACTATCCTTACAAGATGCACACGCTACAGCAGTTAAAGCATGGTGATGCAGATATTCGTTTCACGTAAGCACTTCAGTTTCTGGCACAAATGACAGTGGATATCACTTGGCCATGGAACATCACTTGGAGTGATGAAGCCCACTTCTGCTTAAATGGACAAGTGAATACGCACAACTGTCGCATTTGGACAACAGAAAACTCTCGAATTATCCAAGAGGTCTGCTACATTCTCCAAAAGTGATATGTGTAGTGTGGATTTACGGCCACATTTTTTTTGAACAGATAACACCGACTGGACCCCCGCACCTGTTCCGTCACTGGATAGCGATATTATGAAATGTTGACAAATTTTGCAATACCAGAGCTGCAACAACATGGGTGCCTTCAGGATACCATATTCATGCAAGATGGTGTGCCACCCCATGTCCACCGTTGTGTCCAAAGATTGCTAAGGCAACGCTTTACAGACGAACGAGTCATCAGCCGTTGTTTCCAGACCTCTTGGCCACTCCAATCACCAGACCTCACCCCATGCGACTTCTGGTTGTGGGGTTTTTTAAAGAACCAGGTGTATCGGGAAGGATGTCAAACTCTGGCAGATCTGAAGGACAGCATTAGACGTTGTGTGCTGGCTATTCCAGTGGACATGTTACGTTCTGCTGTAGAAAATGCTGTTCTTCAAATGGAAACTGTTGTTGACCAAAATGGAGGGCACATCGAACAATTGTAGCGCTGTTCCAGTGATTTGTATTGCCACAGCACCATATATTGACAAATTTTGTAACTAATTATTTTTTTCCAATAAATGGCAAGCGCATTCTTTATTGTACGTGTTGTCCAAATTTCTCTTCAGTACAAGCCTTAGAACTCACTGAGGGACCAACTGATAACGATGACATCGAAAATTTCTCGTCCAGCTCTTGGTTTTTCAACACGCGAATCTTCTTCGTATAATTTTATTTTGAAAACGAAATGCACAAGGCATAATCCTTATGGGTTTTGATAATTAACTATATAGTATCGGTGTAAATACACCATAGTTAACACATAAACTTGAACTACATATGTAGCGTAAATGGCATCGTTTTAATTGTATCTCATATTGTGGTTGCCTTCACAACGAGATAGCTACTATTGCATTACTTCAAATAAATAATGCTTCTCTAGTAGAGAAGACTACTGTTATTTATTTTCAGCGATACCACCACCCAGATGATCGTTTCGAAGCTATTGGGTTTCATCATCATCAGTGGGTGGGCAGGTACCCAGGTAATACAACAAGTCATACAACAGTTGCGAAGTTATATCCACAATATGAGAGATGCCAAAAGGGTGTGGTGGTAATGTATTTTGAAAACGAAATGCACAAAGCATGAGATACAATTAAAACGATGCCATTTACGCTACATACGTAGTTCAAGTTTATGGGCTAACTATGGTGTATTTACACCGATACCATATAGTTAATTATCAAAACCCATAAGGATTATGCCTTGTGCATTTCGTTTTCAAAATACATTACCCCCACACCCTTTTGGCATCTCTCATATTGAGGCTATAACTTCGTAACTATAATGGCTTGTTGTATTACCTGGGTACCTGCCCGCCCAATGATGATGAAGTGCAATAGCTTTGAAATGATCGTCTGGGTGGTGATACTGCTGAAAATAAATAACAGTAGTCTTCTCTACTAGAGAAGCGTTATTTATTTGAAGTAATGGAATTGTAGCTATCTCGTTGTGAAGGCAACCACAATATGAGATATAATTAAAACAATGCCATTTACGCTACATACGTAGTTCAAGTTTATGGGTTAACTATGGTGTATTTACACCGATACTATATAATATAATTTTATAAATGACAACCAGAAAAAAGGTGGTGCACTCCCTCTTCTTAGAGACATGTTTTTAAGTTAATCGATTAATATAATTGAAAACTTTTACTTTCCTTTATGTAAATTTAACCCTAACCATAAGAATCTAGAGATGAGTACTACGATAATAAGCTTTGCTAAGAATCTTAATAGATAATCAACAGTACTTCAAGCTTTCAGCTGTAAAATTGGTTATTAAAATTTGATACTTTAATTTTAATAAACCTGTACTATTACATACACAAAATATCATTACTACACTATTACAGTATTTTTAAGGAAAACAGCAAATAAGTTCTACCATTTATTACATATAATAACAATAATTTTAGCATTAGTAGAGGCAACTGATGCAAGAAAGAAAGCTTATATAGCAACAGCCAAAATAAGAAGAAAAAAAAAACTTCATTTCACCCATCCATTAACTCCAAATATCTGTCTAATTCTGCCTTGAATTTATTTAAGGCTTTCAACTTCTACGACAGATGGAAGTTTGTTCCAACAATCAACCACCTACTGACTAAAGGCAAATTTCTGCACATCTATTCTACAACTATCTATCCTCAATTTGAATTTATGTCCCCTCAGGTGACTAATCTGGGCAAGAGGAAGAACCCCATCAGCACTGAGCTTGTTCAAACCGCTCAAGGCCTTATACACCTCAATTAGATCACTTTGCAGGTGCCTAGTCTCCAGACACTGCATTTTTGCAGCACTTTCTTTGTAAGAGCACCACTGTTTCTTACACCACTCATTGCCCTTCTCTGTACTCTTTCTAGTAGCTCTACATCCTTTCTAAAATGAGGCCTCCAGACCAGTATACAGCACTCAACCTGACCATTGCCATATACAAGGGGATAATCACCTTATCCCTGCTAGAAAAATTGCTGTATATCCTTGACAAGACACCATGGGCCTTGCAGACTGTCTGCATTGTTCAGAAAACTTCATATCTGACTGCATCATTACCCCTGTCTTTTTCATTCTCTACCATTCTGAGTGTAATACCACACAGTTGATATGTTACTCTGGTGTTAATGCTACCCATATGCAGTACTTTACATTTGTCAATGTTAAACTTCGGCTGCCAACTTTCAGCCCATCTGCTGAACTTTTCTAGATGCCGTTGCAGTAGCGTACTGTCATTAACAATCCTGCCAACCTTTGTATTATTTGCAAACTTGGACATTATGCCTGATATACCTTCATCAATATCATTGATAAATACAGAAAACAACAATTGGCACAAACAGACCCCAAGGGTACACCAATAATAACATTACACCACGAACAGCAGTGTCCACTGATTACCACTCTGTCTTTTCCCACTCAACCATTGCTTTATGCATAGCAGCAACTTGTCTTTAATGCCATACTGCTCCAACGTGTACAGCAGTTTTCCATGCGCAACAGTATCAAAAGCTTTCCTGAAATCCAAGTATATGATATCAAAATTTTTTTTTGCATCCAGTTCCTTTGTAAACTCATTGTAATATCCAATCAAATTGGTCAGACAACACTTCCCCTTAACAAACTCATGCTCTGTCTGAACTATAAATGCAGTCTTGAGTAGATGATCCTGTAGTGCTGCTTTAACCAGTGCCTCCATTAATTTTCCCAGAAGAGAAGTTAAATTAACAGATCTGTAATTACTTGTGTCACTCTTTGATCTCCCTTTGTAAATTGGGGTCACATTTACACATTTCCATGTCTACCTCCCATGAGTCCAAGGAAGCTCTCATAATTATGGCTAAGGGTTCCTTTCTCACTTTTTCCTTTGCTGCCTCTTTTAATATAACTGGATAAATCACATCCACCCCAAGTGCCTTTCTGATGTTTAACTTCAACAATTTCTCCACCACTTTGCTCTGAGTTATTACAAAATCATTTAGTTCCCTGCCAGAGTTTGATAAACTTCTGGCATTGCCCTACCTGAATAACTTCTCATGTGTGAGTGTAGATGCAAAATAATAATTCAGCTTGTAAGATACCTGAGCAGGGTCCTCAACAGTCGAACCATCGATATCAAGTGGACCAATCTGAACCATCCCCTTCCTTCTGGAGTTTACATAAGTAAAGAACTCTTTGCTGTTTTTCTTTTAATCCTTTGCCAAAGATTTCTCGTAATCTGCCTTCGCCTGCCTAACTTCCTTTGTGACTTGATTACACACCAGCTTATATCTAACATAGGCTTCTATGTCACATGATGATTTATATGCATCCCATGCATTTTTCTGCTCTACCACATGTCTCATTAGTTCATCTGATATTCATTTAGGCCTAAACTTTGAACAGTATTTCTTACTTGGGACAAAAAGCCTAATAACTTCCAAGATTACTTCCTTGAATACTACCCATTCGCTGTTGGTAAGATCATCAGCTGATCCCAATGTATAGAATTTAAAAACTCTGAGACCACTGTAGTTACCTTTATGAAAGCAAAAACCCTTCCCTTTACCCCTGACAGTAGTTACATCTTTGAGTAAATCTCACATCAGTACACTGTGATCACTACCACCTAGTAGTTCCTTTATCTGCAGATTCTTAATGCATGAAAAACACTACTGATAATCAGATCAAGAGTATTACTCCCTCTGGTGGCCTCTCGAACATACTGCTGTAGAAAACAGTCATCTAATAAATCCAAAAAATCTTTGCTGGTGTGTGTCAGTGACCAACCCAGAAATTCCAGTCAATATCTGGAAAGCGAAAATCAACCATTATAAGACAGATAATCTGATTTACTGGACCGCTCTATTTCATTGTTCAGCTGTTCAATATACTCATCTGAGTCATTAGGGCCATAATATTTTCTTAGAATTATCAAAATATTATATCATTATTAAATAAAAGTTTCCATTAGTAACAGTGTTCTATCTAGTTCAACTGAGATGACTGGAGAATCTGCTGAACTAAATGCTACATTCATGACATTCACATCAGTTTCAACAAAATAAATTCAATAAACTTAGAAATTGTTTATTTTCTCTAAGTTTGTTGGGGAAAAACCCTACACCTAACCTGGATACTTAAATTTCAAGCATAGCTTTACATAAAAAAATAAAAACATTAATGACAACATAAAAAACCTGATGCAGAACAAACAGTAGGTGTGGGAGAAAGACCACGAACAGTGCAATCTCCTACTAATGCACCATATAAACAACAACAACATAGCATCAGAATTTTTCTAAATCAGGATTAAAGATATTTTCTGGTATCAGAATATCAAGTTTTTATTTATTTTCTCCTAATTTAGGCCCCTATATCAAACTGCAAAATTAAAGAAATTTTGTTCACACATTTTTTAAACTTGGTACTGGTCTTAACTATCATTCAAGGTTTCTTTATGGTAATGTATAACTAATACATACTTAATATATATTGTGTATATATTAGTTATATATTAGTAAAATCTCAATGTTTTAATAAAAATTTAATTAGAATGAAAATATTCCCAGGTCGTGGATTAGCATTAGTAGAGGCATACGATGGCAAGAAAGCAAGCTTATGCAGCCTCATCCAAAGAAAAAAAAAACCCTCCCATTTCACTCCTCCATTCGTTCCAAATGCATGCCCAGCTCAGCCTTCAATTTACTTAGGTTATCAACTTCCACAACAAAAGATGGAAGTCTGTTCCACCAATCAACTACCAGCTGGCTAAAGACAAATTTCTGCACATCTATTCTACAACAGACTTTCCTCAATTTGAATCAGTATCTCCCCCCCCACGTTCTTAAACTGAGCAAGAGGAAGAATCCCATCAGCATTCAGCTTGCTCAACCCATTCAAGGCCTTATACACCTCAATCAGATCACTTCGCAGGTGCCTATTCTCAAAGCGCTGCAATTTGCAGAACTTAAGCCTTTCTTGGTAAGAGCACCCCCTTTGTTCCCCTCACCAATCTTGTTGTGTATCTTTATACTCTTTCTAGCAACTCTACATCCATCCAAAAATGAGGCCTCCAGACCTGTACTCATCTGAGTCATTAGGGCCTGACCTAGGTGGGGCCTGACCATTCCCTTATATAACGGGATAATCACCTTCATTCGTTCTGTCCCTGCTACCAAAATGCCTATGTATCATTGACAAGACTCCACAACCTGGCCTGGCAGCCCCTCTGCACTGCTCAGCAAACTTCATATCTGACTGCACAATTGCCCCCAAGTCTTTTCCACTTTCCTGAGTGTAGTACCACACAGTTGGTACATTTCTCTTGGGTTATTGCTACCCATATGCAGTACTTTGCATTTGTCATGGTTAAACTTCAGTTGCCACTTTTCAGCCCATTTGCAAAACTTATCTAGATCCAGTTGGAGTAGCATACTGTCTTTACTCTGGTTAACAACCCTGCCAACCTTTGTATCATCTGCAAACTTGGGACATTAAACCTGATATACCTTCATCAATATCATTGATAAATATACTACACAACAATGGGCCCAACACTGAACCCTGGGGAACTCCACTAATAACATTTGTCCACAAATAACAGTGTCCATTGATTACCACTCTCTGTCGTCTCCCACTCAACCATCCCTTTAGTCATTGTAGCAACTTACCCTGAATGCCATACCTCTCCAATTTGTATAGCAGTCTTCCATGTGCAAGAGTATGAAAAGCTTTCCTGAAATCCAAGTATATGAACTGAATATCAAAATTATTTTTGATATTCAGTTCCTTTGTGACCACATCATAGTATCCAATAAAATTGGTCGAACAAGACCTCCCTTTAACAAACCCATGTTATGTCTTAACTATTACTGTAGTCTTGTCTAGATGATCCTGCAATGCTTCTTTACCCAGTGATTCTATTATTTTCCCTGGAACACAAATTAAACTAAACAGGTCTATAGTTACCCATGTCACCTTTTGAAACCCCTTTGTGAATTGGTGATAGTGTGCAAATCTATCACCTCTCCGGAATCCAAGGAAGCTCTCATAATTATGGCTAAGGGTTTGCTTACTTCCTTTGCTGCCTCCTTTAATATAACTGGATAGATCCCATCCACCCCCAGATCCCTTTTTTATGTTTAACTTTAACTCTAACAAAAGCCGAGAATTAGGGTTGAATTTGAAAGTGTCTGCAATTCTGCCCAGACACGATAGGAGGGAGTATATGATGAGAGCCTTGTCGATCAATTCGGCCGTGGAAAGATTGTGCAAGGCTCAAGGGGTAGAATTTTTTTCAGCCTGGACTGTACTTGTTAACAGGAGACATTGCTTCTACAGGGATGGGATACACTTAAATAGAAAGGGTGCAAGAATATTTGCTGATGCTATCGAGGCAGTGTTAGGTGGGTCGGAAAACTGCTAGCTTGGGGGGAGACAAAGACCAATAGATTGACAGTAGCCACTGGCAGAGGTGAAAGAGATTCTTGCACTGCTTCTATTAGAATGAGCAGAAGCCTGAAAAACAAGATGCATGGTATTTCAGAGACTGCTGGGAGCCATTGCAGTACAAGTAAACACATGGGTTGTGTTAGGGTAGCTAAGAATAGAAACAGGTGCAGGTATACTTGCATGTACACCAATGCTAGGAGTTTAGTAAATAAATTTGATGAATTTGAGGTATTGCTCAAATCATCAAAGGCAGATATTGTTGGGATATCAGAGACATGAAGTCACACAGATATAGGGGATGCAGAAATGGAATTTGGGGAGTACAACGTCTACAGAAAGGATAGATAGGATAGGAAGGGGGGAGGGGTTATGCTATTAGTTAAGAAACACATAAAAACCAAGGAAGTGAAGCCAGTCGACATCGCTGGACAGTGCAGTGTTGAGTCAGTTTGGTGTGACATAAGCATTGGGAGATCAAAATTGAGAGTAGGAGTGTGCTATAGGCCTAAAGACTCTGATGAGTATAATAAGGAACTGTACAGGGAAATAGAGTGGGCCAGTAAATCAGAGAGTCTTACAATGGGAGATTTTAATTTCCCAGATATTGACTGGAATTTGGGGGCTGGTTACTCACACACTAGCAGGGCTTTTGTGGATTTATTGGATGTTTGTTTTCTACATCAGAATGTTCGGGAGGCAACTAGAGGGAGTAATACTCTTGATTTGATTATCAGCAGTGATTCTTCATGCATTAAGAATCTGCAGATAAATGAACCACTAGGTGGCAGTGATCACAGTGTGCTGAAGTGGGATTTACTCAAAGAGGTAACTACAATTAGGCGTAAAGGGAAGGGTTATTGCTTCCGTAAAGGCGACTACGATGGACTGAGACAGTATTTAAATTCTATACAGTGGGACCAACTGATGTTGTTACCAACAGCAAATTGAAAATGGGAAGCATTCAAAGAACTTATCTTGGAAGCTACTAGGCTTTACATACCAACTAAGAAATATTGTTCAAGATTTAGGCCAAAATGGATGTCAGATGAACTAATGAGGCATATGGCAGAGAAGAAAAATGCATGGGATACTTACAAATTAACACATGACACAGAAGCCTATGATAGATACAAGTTGACATGCAACCAAGTTACAAAGGAGGTTAGGCAGGCGAAGGCAGATTACGAGAAATCCTTGGCAAGGGATGCAAAGAAAAACAGCAAAGAGTTCTTTACTTATGTAAACTCTAGAAGGAATGGGATGAATCAGATTGGTCCACTTGATATTGATGGGTCAACTGTTGATGATCCTGCTCAGGTAGCTAACAAACTAAATGAATATTTTGCATTGACATTCACACATGAGGAGTTATTCAGCAAGGGGAATGCCAGAGGTGTATTCAACTCTAGCAGTAAGCTACAGAATCTTGAAATAACTGGGAATAAAGTGGAGGAGAAACTGTTGAAGATAAACACAAGAAAGGCACCAGGGGTGGATGGGATCTATCCAGTTATATTAAAGGAGGCAGCAAAGGAAGTAAGGAAACCCTTAGCCATAATCATGAGAGCTTCCTTGGACTCAGGGGAAGTTCCCATGGACTGGAGATGTGCAAATGTGACCCCAATTCACAAAGGAGGATCAAAGGCTGACACAAGTAATTATAGACCTGTGAGCTTAACTTCTGTTCCAGGAAAATTAATGGAGGCACTGGTTAAAGAAGCACTGCAGGACCATTTAGACAAGACTTCAATTATAGCTCAGACACAGCATGGTTTTGTTAAGGGGAAGTCTTGCCTGACCAACTTGATTGGATACTATGATGTAGTCAGAAAAGAACTGGATGCAGGGAATAACTTTGATATTATATACTTGGATCTTAGAAAGGCTTTTGATACTGTTGCACATGGAAGACTGCTACACAAATTGGAGCAGTGTGACATTGGAGGCAAATTGCTGCTACGGATAAAGGGGTGGTTGAGGGGGAGAAGACAGAGAGTGGTAATCAATGGACACTGCTCATCGTGGACTAATGTTATTAGTGGAGTCCCTCAGGGCTCAGTGTTGGGTCCATTATTGTTTTCTGTATTTATAAATGATATTGATGATGGTATATCAAGCTTAATGTCCAAGTTTGCAGATGATACAAAGGTTGGCAGGGTTGTCAAGGACACTATGCTGCTGCAACAGGATCTGGAAAGGTTGAGCAGATGGGCTGAGAGGTGGCAAATGAAGTTTAACATTGACAAATGTAAAGTACTACACATGGGAAAAAGCAACCCCAGAGCAACGTATCAACTCTGTGGTACTACACTGACAGTGGTAGAGAATGAAAGGGACTTGGGGGTGATTGTGCAGGCAGATATGAAGTTCTCTGAGCAGTGCAGACGGGCTGCAAGAGTAGCTCATGGAGTATTGTCAATGATATACAGGAATTTTTCCAGCAGGGAAAAGGAGGTGATTATTCCATTGTATAAGGCAATGGTCAGGCCACACCTAGAGTACTGTATACAGGTCTGGAGGCCTCATTTCAAGAAGGATGTAGAGCTGCTGGAACGAGTACAGAGAAGGGCAACAAGATTAGTGAATGGAACAAAGGGGTGCTCTTACGAAGAAAGGCTTAAGTTTTGCAAATTACAGTGTCTGGAGACTAGGCACCAGCGAGGTGATCTGATAGAGGTGTATAAAGCCTTGAATGGTTTAAGCATGCTCAATGCTGATGGGATTCTTCCTCTAGCTCAGAAAAATCACCTGAGAGGGCATAAATTCAAATTGAGGAAAGACAGATGTAGGATAGACGTGCGGAAATTTGCCTTTAGCCAGCGGGTGGTTGGTTGGTGGAACAGACTGCCATCCCTTGTGGTGGAGGTTGATAGCCTAAATAAGTTTAAGGCTCAGCTGGACAGGTATTTTGAACGAACAGAGGGGTGAAGTGGAAGTGGGTTTTTTTTTTTTGGCTGATGCTGCATAAGCTTGCTTTCTTGCATCAAATGCCTCTACTAATGCTAATGCTAATACTTCTGGCATTCCCCTCATTGAATAACTCCTCATGTGTGAGTGTAGATGCAAAATACTCATTCAGTTTATCAGATACCTAAGCATGATCATCAATTGTCAACCCATCTGTTAAGTGGTCCAATCTGATTCATCCCTTTCCTTCTAGAGTTTACATAAGTAGAGAACTCTTTGCTGTTTTTCTTTGCATTCTTTGCCAAGGATTTTACTCTGGTTAACAACCCTGCCAACCTTTGTATCACCTGCAAGAAATTTTTTTGGAAAGGCATTTATAAAACTGTAACATGGAGCTAAATGATTTGGTGATAACTGAGAGGAAGGTGGAAGAGAAATTGTTGAAGCTTAACATGAAAAAGGCACTAGGGATGAACAGGATCTATCCAATTATATCAATAGAGGCAGTAAAGGAGATAAGCAAACCCTTTGCCATAATTATGAGAGATTCTTTGGATTCAGGGAATGTACCTACAGACTACAGATGTGCAAATATATCCCCAATTCACAAAAGATTATCAGAAAGTGACATGAGTAATAACAGACCTGTTACTTTAAACTCTGTTGCTGGGGGCAGGGCCGTGATGAGCCATTTTAGAAACCTGAAGAAAAAATGAAAAATTGCGCCCTACTGTTAATGACGGCAATTATTTAATCTTTCTTTGGGTGCCCCTTTCAGTTTTTAACCTGAAGCAAGGGCCTGGTTTGCCTCACCCTCAGCATGGCCCTGCCTGGGGAGAAAAAATGAAGCCTCTGGTGAAAGAAGTAATGAGGAAACATCTAGACAGGAATGCAATTATACTGCATTCAATGCATGGATTTGTTAAGAGGCAATCTTGTCTTACCAATCTGATTGGATATTAGGGTGCAGTAACAAAGGAACTGGATGCAAAAAATATAAAATTTTGATTTCAACTTGGATTTCAGGAAAGCTTTTGATACTGTTGCTCATAAAAGACTGCTATACAAATTGGAGCAGTATGGCATTAAGGGCAAGTCAGGTTTTGGAGAAAGGGATGGCTGAGTGGGAGAAGACAGAGTAGTTATTAATGGACACTGCTCTTCATGGACTAATGTTATTATGGAGTCTCCCATGGGTTAGTGCTGGGGCCCATTGTTTTCTATATTTATTAATGATAATAATGAAGCTATATCAGGCTTAATGTCTACATTTTCAGATGATACAAAAGTTGGCTGGATGGTTAATACCAGTAATCCGGGTAAGCTACTGTAACAAGAGGTAATAAAACTAGGCAGATGGGCTAAAAAATGACAGTTGAAGTTGAACATTAACAAATACAAGGAAATGCACATGCAGTAATTCCAGATATTCCATTCAGGATAGTGTAAAATGAAAAAGATCTGGGGGTAAGTTGTGCATCAGATATGAAGTTCTCTGAGCAATGCGAAAGATTGCCAGGACACATCATGGTGTTTTGCCAATGACATACAGGAACTTTGCTAGCAGGGATAAGGAGGTGATTATCCCATTGTACAAAGTAATGGTTGAGTGACATCCTGAGTAAGGCGTACTGGTCTGGAGGCCTCATTTTAGGTGAGGTGTAGATCTGCTGGAATGAGTGCAAAGAAAAAACAAAATTGGTAAAAGGAACAAAAGGGTGTTCTTACCAAGAAAGGCTTCAGTTCGGCAAATTGCTGTGCTGGAGAGAGAGGCACCTGAATGGAGATCTGATTAGGTGTTTAAGGATTTGACTGGACTGAACTAGTTACTCATGGTATTCTTCCTCAGACTACACACAAGGGGGCATAAATTCAAACTGATGAAGGATGGTTGCAGGAGAAATGTGCACAGGTTTGCTTAATGCAAGCGGGTGGTTGACTATTGGAGCAAACTTTCAACTTTTGTTGTAGTAGTGGGTAGTCTGAATAAATTCAAGGAAGAACTAGACAAATTATTAGAGACGATGGAGTGGTTCTGTGAGTTTTTTTTGCTGATGCTTTATAAGCTTTCTTTCGTGCATCATATGCCACTACTACTGCATATGCTACAGAATGGTTAGTCACTCGCACACTAGCAAGGCTTATGTGGATTTATTGGATGATTGTTTTCTACATCAGCATGTTCGTGAGGCAACAAGAGGGAGCAATACTCTCGATCTGATTATCAGTAGTGATTCTTCATGCATTAAGAATCTGCAGATAAATGAACCACTAGGTGGCAGTGATCACAGTGTGTTGAAGTGGGATTTACTCAAGGAGGTAACTACCATCAGAGGCAAAGGGAAGGGTTTTTGTTTTCGTAAAGGCGACTATGATGGTCTGAGGCAGTATTTAAATTCTATACAGTGGGACCAACTGATGATGTTACCAACAGTAAACTCAAAATGGGAAGCATTCAAGGAACTAATCTTGGAGGCTACCAGGCTTTACATACCAACTAAGAAATATTGTTCAAGGTATAGGCCTAAATGGTTGTCAGATGAACTAATGAGACATGTGGCAGAGAAGAAAAATGCATGGGATACATACAAATTAATGGGTGACATGGAAGCTTATGATAGATATAAGTTGGTCTGTAACCAAGTCACAAAGGAGATTAGGCAGGCAAAGGCAGACTACGAAAAATCCTTGGCAAAGGATGCAAAGAAAAACAGAAAAGAGTTCTTTACCTATTTAAACTCAAGAAGGAAAGGGATGAATCAGATTGGTCCACTGGATATTGATGATTCAACAGTTGAGGATCCTGCTCAGGTGGCTAACAATCTAAACGAGTATTTTGCATCTACATTCACGCATGAGGAGTTATTCAGGAAGGAGAATGATGTAGGTAAAGTAAACATTGGCAGTGAGCTGGATGATTTTGTAATAACTGAGAGGAAAGTGGAGGAGAGATTGTTGAGGATAAACATAGAAAAGGCACCTGGGGTGGATGGGATCTATCCAGTTATATTAAAGGAGGCAGCAAAGGAAGTAAGCAAACCCCTAGCCATAATTATGAGAGCTTCTTTGGACTCAGGGGAGGTACCCACAGTCTGGAGATGTGCAAATGTCACCCCAATTCACAAAGGAGGATCAAAGGCTGACACAAGTAATTATAGACCTGTTAGTTTAACTTCTGTTCCAGGTAAATTAATGGAGGCACTGGTTAAAGAAGCACTGCAGGATCATCTAGATATGAATTCAGTTATAGCTCAGACGCAGCATGGTTTTGTTAAGGGCAGGTCTTGCCTGACCAATTTGATTGGATACTATGACGTAGTCACAAAAGAACTGGATGCAGGGAATAACTTTGATATTATATATTTGGATCTTAGAAAGGCTTTTGATACTGTTGCACATGGAAGACTGCTGCACAAATTGGAGCAGTGTGGCATTGGAGGCAAATTGCTGCTATGGATAAGGGGATGGTTGAGTGGCAGAAGACAGAGAGTGGTAATCAATGGCCACTGCTCAACGTGGAGTAATGTTATTAGTGGAGTTCCTCAGGGTTCAGTGTTGGGTCTGTTGTTGTTTTCAGTGTTTATGAATGATATTGATGATGGGATATCAAGGTTAATGTCCAAGTTTGCAGATGATACAAAGGTTGGCAGGGTTGTTAAGGACACCACTGACGCTATGCTGCTGCAACAGGATCTGGAAAGGTTGAACACATGGGCTGAGAGGTGGCAAATGAAGTTTAACATTGACAGATGTAAAGTACTACATATGGGAAACAGTAACCCCAGAGCAATGTATCAACTCTGCGGTACTACACTGACAGTGGTGGAGAATGAAAAGGACCTGGGGGTAATTGTGCAGGCAGATATGAAGTTCTCTGAGCAGTGCAGACGAGCTGCAAGAGTAGCTCATGGTGTCTTGTCAATGATATACAGGAATTTTTCTAGCAGGGATAAGGAGGTGATTATTCCCTTGTATAAGGCAATGGTTAGGCCACATCTTGAGTACTGTATACGGGTGTGGAGGCCTCATTTCAAGAAGGATGTAGAGCTGCTGGAACGGGTACAGAGAAGGGCAACAAGATTAGTGAATGGAACAAAGGGTTGCTCTTACGAAGAAAGGCTTAAGTTTTGCAAATTACAGAGTCTGGAGACTAGGCACCGGCGAGGTGATCTGATAGAGGTATATAAGGCTTTGAATGGTTTGAGCATGCTCAATGCCAATGGGATTCTTCATCTTGCTCAGAATAATCAGCTCAGAGGGCATAAATTCAAATTGAGGAAGGACGGATGTCGGATAGATGTGCGGAAATTTGCCTTTGGCCAGCGGGCGGTTGGTTGGTGGAACCGACTTCCATCACTTGTTGTTGAAGTTGATAGCCTAAACAAATTTAAGGCTCAACTGGACAGGTATTTCGAGCGAACGGAGGGGTGAAATGGGAGTGGTGTGTTTTTTTTTTTTTTTTTTTTTTTTTGGCTGATGCTGAATAAGCTTGCTTTCTTGCATCATATGCCTCTACTAATGCTAATTTGAATTTGAGGAGTACAATGTGTACAGAAAGGATAGCCAGGATAGGAAGGGAGGAGGTGTTATGCTGTTTACAGGAGAGACTGCTTCTACAGGGATGGGATACACTTAAATAGAAAAGGTGCAAGATTATTTCCTGATGCTCTCGAGGCAGTGTTAGGTGGGTCAGAAAACTGCTAGCTTGGGGGGATATAAGGACTAATAGATTAACAGTATCCAATGGCAGAGATGAAAGTGATTCTTGCACTGCTTCAATTGGAATGAGCAGCAGCCTGGAAAACAAGATTCAGGATATTTCAGAGACTGCTGGGAGTCATTGCGGTACAAGTAAACACGTGGATTGTGTTAGAGTAGCTAAGAATAGGAACAGGTGCAGGTATACTTCCATGTACACCAATGCTAGGAGTTTGTAAATAAATTTGATGAATTTGAGGTATAGCTCAAAACATCAAAGGCAGATATTCTTGGGATATCAGAGACGTGGTGTCACACAGATATAAGGAATGCAGAACTGCAATTTGGAGAGTACAATGTGTACAGAAAGGATAGACAGGATAGGAAGGGAGGAGGGGTTATGCTATTAGTTAAGAAATACATAAAATCCAAGGAAGTGAAGCCAGTCGACATCGCTGGACAGTGCAGTGTCGAGTCAGTTTGGTGTGACATAAGCATTGGGAGATCAAAATTGAGAGTAGGAGTGTGCTATAGGACTAATGACTCTGATGAGTTTAATAAGAAACTGTACAGGGAAATAGAGTGGGCCAGTAAATCAGAGAATCTTATAATGGGGGAATTTAATTTCCCAGATATTGACTGGAATTTGTGGGTTGGTCACTCACACACTAGCAAGGCTTTTCTGGATTTATTGGATGATTGTTTTCTACATCAGCATGTTTGGGAGGCAACTAGAGGGAGTAATACTCTTGACCCTCCATGTCCCACATGGAGGGTCATTCTGGTATAAACATGTTTATGTTTACACCAAAAGAACACTCAAGAAGGCTTTTCTCATGCAGTGCCCCAGGGCCTCTACTCTTAACAAGAAAAGATAACCATATCAACTTTTCTATAGTAAAGTCTTGGAGATCTACTGGTTGATCAAAAAACATAACCTGCATGGTAAAAACAGAATCATCACAGGCTAAACATCCTTTACATTGCATATTAAATACAAAGTTAAGCTTTGTTATTAATATCCAGTTTTCACTTCACTTCTCTAGCAACAAATAACTTCATTTTATTCCTATTTACTTAGCAGTATCCATCTGTTTAATCTACCTTATAACATCCTTCAAGTTCATTCCAATTTATGTGTACTTGATTTCTTAACTGAGTTCTTATTTTATAAATTACATGAGGTGTTGTACTCATCCTTTGAACAAGTTGTGGTTTGAAATTCCATGCATCTGATAGACAATCTTTACAATTTGTGGGATATCTACTTCCATTTCTTATTGTTTATCTTCATCCTTTCATTATGTCTATTCTGATATTATTTATATTTCTTGCAATTTTACATTAATTTTAAGTCAACCTTTATGTACAATCTTTCTTCATTTGGTATGTTCTAATTATTTTAATCTTTTGCTATTTCATTACATTTCAACTTGCTCCAATCATTACTACTCTAGCTTCCAATGCACTCTACTTCAGCCAGTCTTATCCTAGGTCCAGCACTTTCAGTTTTCCTTCCTTCTTCAGTAATCAGCTGTTGCCATGTAACTTCTCTGAATTAGCATATAACTGCCATCTGAACTCCCTGTCTATTTCACTTTTGTTTGTTATCCAATTCAGCACTTCCAAGGTAAGCTTTCCATTGACTTACACTATTCATCTGTTTTATTAATTTATTAACCTCACTGATTTTGGTTACCTGATGCCATTTAATATGTAACTTTTTAATTTTTCCAGTCAAAATTTCTGGACTTCATTTTACTAGTTTTTGCTCTATTCTAGTAGTGCAAATCTCAGTGTTGTAATAACTTAAGTTTTGCTATACTTTTGCTATGTTTAACCCTCCATATGATTTGACACGAGTCAAAACATAGCTGAATTATATTAAGATTTTTTTATTATTATGGATGACTATATAGTAACATTTCAATAAAAATCTTAACCCATCACACATGATTTAAAAGTGTTGTGTTATATTATAGAAATTGTAGTGGTATTTTTATGTAGTAGTTGAAAAATCAAAATTCACACGTGTGTTACCTGCTTTCGATTACAATCATGGAGAGACATTTTGCTCTCACCAAGGATCAAGTACAGAGTCCTCAGTGCTTATACCCAACTTAAAGACAAATATCATTATCTACAGTTCTGTCTAAGTTGCTACTATCTTTTTATATTGTATAGCATCACATGAATGGGCAAATCCACTATACATTTAAAAATCTGAGCCACTGCCAGGACAGCTGCTTCAACATCTACTTAGCTTCTCATCATCTGGGAAGTGATGAGAATCAAAATTCAGTTTCACATAATATGTGAAACTGTGAATTTCCACATATTGTGTGAAAGAGAACATATACATTCTCTAATAGAGAACATACGTTCTCTATTAGAGAATGTATGTTGAACTGTGGATTTACCTATTAAGGTGATGCTATACAATTTAAAGATATTAGCAACTTGGGCAGAACCATGAATAATGGTATTTGTCCTGATGTTGAACATAAGCTCAAGCCATAGTACAAAAACCTAGCATTCAATTTTAAGTGAAAACAGAATGTCTCACCATAACTGAAACTGAATGCTGGTAATGGGTATGAATTTTGATTTTAGTGTTTGTATTTTTTTAAGTAATTCTGTTAACAATATACTATATATTTGTGGTTAACCCATTTGTATTACTAAATGTCTTGCATCAGCAATCCACTGCAAATCATTCAATTCAAGCTCAATGAGGATGCAATAGCCACCTCCAATTGCAATCTGGATACATGCAAAACAATAAAACAAAATTTTTGAAAACCATGGCAACAGCAATTGTGTATTATCTGACACAGTCTTAATTATTCAATGGCTTAAAATTGGAAAAGGCAAAGATCGCATTTTATATTTTGAACTAGGGTTCAAAAATGACATGGGGAGGGGGGGGGGATTTTACTTCCATATACCACTTGGCTGCCAAAATCACTTTGGAAAATGGTTTTGTTACATTCAACTGAGTCATATCATATGATGCAAACATACCAAAACTACTACGCAGTTATTGACAAAAAAATAAATAAATAACATATTATTTATTCATTTATTATTAACCAAAACAATTAAACTTTTTCATACAGGTGGGAAGGAATTAAAATTGCAAAAACTGTGAAAATCAGGAGGCTGCTTTGGACATAATCCCAGGGGCTCACATCTGGGAGTATGGGCTTGGCACACCCAGGGTCCTGAGCTGGATATCATCATTCTTTTCTCTCTCTCTCTCTCTCTCACTCAGGGTAATAGGAAAATTTTTGTTTTGGCCGCTGCAGCATAAGCCTCAGGCGTCCTTGCACCATATGGCTAATAATAATAAGTGATTCGGATGTTGTGAAGGAATCCTGACGAAGCGAGGGAAAAGTGATGCAGTATAACTAATTGCAAGCATTTTATTTTATAGTACGCAAAATATTCGTTAATAAATAATTAATATAAATATTATTAAAATAGATTATAATATTATTACTGAAAAGCAAATTTACTTTTATTTTACTAAACCCCATATGGGGCACCACTCCCCCAAAACTCCAGTGGAATGTATGCACGGCGTACATTACTAAACTTATGAAGTTTACGAAACTTTTTTAATTTAACCATAGCTACATTTTTCAGAAAACTGCACTAAAATTTAATTTTTAAATTGGCATTTTTACGAACGGTTCCGAGCCTCTCTAATGAATTCATTATACCATATCCTCTTTCACAAACAAAAAATGTTTAGAAACAGTCGATTATACTTTCTGCAGTCTAACTTCCTGGGCCCAAAATATCAAGCGCATTTAAAATAGAAGTGCCCATAATTATTTATAATTTTAACTCTTCAAATTGTATTTGACACTTTAGAGCAAGAGTAGATATTTGCCGATATTACCTGACCCGTCCACCACAGCGATGACATCCACTGCCCTGCCAGCCCTGTTCACATAAGCAGCGACCTTCTTTACAGATGCCATGAGCACACTGGATTTCGTTGCATAATACTGATGATGATGAAGCTTGTTTTATACATATTTGAACATTTACAATAGCAATAAACCCAATAATAATACAGGCAAGCCAAGATTTCCGTCTGAATTTTGTTCTGTGCACACACCAAAGCATTAATACTTCCATTATCACCCTGCCATTTCTGAGCTTAACGTTTGTCACATCTTTTCCTAATGATTGCGCCCAACTTCCTGTAACTTACTGACAAAAGAGGACGCCACTATCAGATTGTCGCAAAGAAAAGTTCAACAGTCTTGTGAAGAAGGTTAACGAACTACCTTGTGCTCCCGGTGATTGAAACTAAAACCAGTTCGTTTCCATTGCTCTATAATATCAGTGCAAATATTGCGACTTTCATTACATTAAATAAGTACTAATTAGATACTTAGGGAATTGCATTGAGAAAAGGACATTAGGTAGTTGCTGATAATGAATCAATTAAATGTGAATAACGCTAACTGAACCACATAATTTATTTTACTTTTTTTTTTTAATCACGTGAATTTCATTATGTAAAAAGTACTCAATATAGAAATTAAAGTTCACCATTAATAGCACCACTTAATAATCGGCGAAGTTTCTGAATTCCATACTGAATCCTCAAATTGCCTAATCAGAAAAAATTTGGAACTTGGTGAGTGCCAATATTTTTCCTGATTGATACTGTACAAAGTGTCTTCGCGGTGGTATTGCATCGTCCTCCCCACACCGGTGAAAAGAATCGGGATCGAATCTCGTCGACGACGCGAGGAACTTTAATGGGTTTTTCACTACGTGGCTCAATTAATCGGTTTCAGGCGAAGATAGAAAGTTTTTTAATTCCTCGGAACTGGAGTTTTTCATTCGGAAAAACAGGCAAATCGACCGGAGAACACACACAATTTACAAAATGTATATGGGTATACATAAGATATTACCGGGTGACCCTAATATAAGTGTTTGGCTTAGTTTTGGTACTGTATAGAGTAGAAGACATTCTGGTATGTATTGACTGTACAAATTCAAATTATTATTTTAGGGCCACCCGTAATCTCTTACATATACCCATATATGTATTATGTCTATAAATTGCGTGTGTTCTCTAGTCGATTTGCCTGTTTCCTGGACGAAAAAAAACCCAGTTTCTGGGGGGGGGGGAAACCTTGAAATTTACACTGAAACCGAATAACTCAGACACGAAGTGAAAAAAGCCCATTAAAGTTCCTCGCGTTATTAGCTTTGGCAGAGCCATACGATGCAGGAAAGCAAGTTTATACAGCTTCTGCATAAGCTTGCTTTCGCTGCCTAAAGGCAAATTTCCGCACATCTATTCTACAATTGGCTTTCCTCAATTTGAAACTGTGCCCCCTCAGGTTCTTAATCTGAGAAAGAGGAAGAATCCCATCAGCATTCAGCTTGCTCAACCAAATCAACGCCTTATACACCTCAATCAGATCACCTCGCAGATGCCTAAAATCCAGACGCTGCACTTTGAGAAATTAAGCCTTTCTTGGTAAGAGCATCCCTTTGTTGCACTTCTTTGTACTCGTTCTAATAACTCTATATCCTTCCTAAAATGAGGCCTCCAGACCTGTACAGAGTACTCTAGGTGTGGTTTGACCATTGCTTTATATAACGGCATAATCACCTCCAAATTTCCCATATATTTCCTGCAAATTTCCTACCAAAATTCCTATACATCATTGACAAGAATTCATGACCCTTCCTGCAGGCCGACAGCACTGCGCTGCGAAATTCATATTTGACTGCAAGTATTTTTAACTTTCCACTTCCAGGAGTTTAGTACCAAACAGTTGGTACGTTTCTCTTCAGTTATTGCTACCCATATGCAGTACTTGGCATTTTTCAATGTTAAACTTCAATTGACACTTCTCAGCACATTTGCACAATTTATCTACATCCCATCGAAGTAGCATACTGTCTTTACTGTCGTTAACAACATTGCCAACCTTTGTATCATCTGAAAACTTGGACATTAAACCTGATATACTTTCATCAATATCATTTATAAATATATAAAACAACAATAGGCACAAAACAGAAACCTGGGAAACTCCACTAATAACGTTTGTCCACGAAGGGCAGTGCCCATTGATTACCACTCTCTGTCTTCTCCCACCCAACCATCCCTTTAGTCATTGTAGCAACTTGCCCTTAATGCGATACCTCTCCAATTTGTATAGCAGTCTTCCATGAGCAACAGAATCAAAAGGTTTCCTGAAATCCAAGTATATGATATCAAAATTATTTTTTGCATCCAGTTCCTTTGTGACCACATCATAGTATCCAATCAAATTGGTCAGACAAGACCTCCCTTTAACAAACCCATGCTGTGTCTTGTCTATTACAGCAGTCTTGTCCAGATGAACCGGCAATGCTTCCTTAACCAGGTGATTCCATTATTTTCCCAAGAACACAACAGGTCTAACAGTTACTTGTGTCACTTTTTGTACCCCCTTTGTGAATTGGTGATCCATTTGCACACCTCCGGACAATGAGGACCTCTCCAGAGCCCAAGAAAGTTCCCATAATTATGGATAAGGGTTTGCTGCCTCCTTTAATATAAGTGGATAGATCCTATCCACTCCAGGTGCCTTTTTTATGTTTAACGTCAACAATTTCTGCTCCAAATTGCTCTCAGTTATTACAAAATTACTTAACTACCTGTTAGATAAACTTCTGGCACTGCACTCCACTCATTGAATATCTCCTCAAGTTTAGTACATCAGCTACCTGAGCATGATGATCAATAGTCAACCCATCTATGTTAAGTGGTCCAATCTGATTTATTCGTTTCCTTCTCGATTTTACATAAGTAAAGAACTCTTTTCTGTCTTTCTTTGCATCCTTTGCCAAAGATTTCTCATAATCTGCCTTCGACTCCCTAACTTCCTTTGTGACTTGATTACAGACTAGTTTATATCTGCCGTAGGCTTCTGTGTCACCTGATACATTATATGCATCCCATACATATTTCTTCTCTGCCACAAGCCTCATTAATTCATCCGAAATCCATTTAGGCCTAAACCTTGAATAGTATTTCGTATTTGGAGTGAAAAGCATAGTAGCCTCCAGGATGAGTCCCTGAAGACTTACCATTTAGAATTCAATGTTGGTAACATCATCAGTTCATCCCACTGTACTCAATTTGAAAACTGTTTGAGACGAGGGCAAAAGCCCTCCCCTTTAGCCTTGATTGTAGTTACATCCTTAAGTAATTCCCACATCAGTACATTGTGATCACTGTCACCCAGTGGTTCCTTTATCTGCAAATTCTTGATGCATGAATAATCACTGCTGATAATCAGATCGAGAGTATTACTCCCTCTGGTTGCCTCTCGAACATGTTGATGTAGAAAACAGTCATCCAATAAATCCACAAAAGTGTTGCTAATGTGCGAGTGACCAATCCACAAGTTCCAGTCAATATCTGGAAAGTTAAAATCCCACATTATAAGTCATTCTGATTTACTGGCCCACTCTATTTCTCTGCACAATTGCTCATTATACGCATCAGATTCATTAGGCTATAACACACACCTACTTTCATTTTTCCTTTCCCAGTGCTTATGTCACACAAAACAAATTCAACATTGCATTGTCCACCAACATCAATTGGATGCACTTCCTTATATCTTGTGTTTCTTAACTAACAGCATAACCACGCCTCCTTTCTGTACACATTGTACTCCCCAAATTCCAATTTTGCATTGCTTGTGTCTGTGTGACCACGTCTCTGATATCCCAACAATATCTGCCCTTGATGTCTTCACTAGCCCTTCATTTTCATAAAATTTAGTAACTATACTCCTAGCATTGGTGTACATGCACCTGTTCCTACTTTTAGTTACTCTAACACAGCCCATGTATTTACTTGTTCCTTGTTCCACTATGACTACCAGCAGTCCTGGAAATATCCACTACCTTGCTTTCAGGCTGCAGTTCATTCTAATAGAAGCAGTGCAAGAATCACTTTTGCTTCTGCCTGCGGCCACTGTTAACCTTTTAGTCGGTGTGTCCCTCATGCTAGCAGTTTTCCGACCCACCGTTTTTGCCTCGGCCGCAGGCAGAGGCAAAAGTGATTCTTTCACTGCTTCTATTAGAATGAACTGCAGTCTGGAAAGCAAGGTAGTGGAGATTTCCGGGACTGCTGGTAGTCATAGTGGAACAAGTAAATACATGGGCTGTGTTAGGGTAACTAAGAGTAGGAACCGTTGCATGTATACTTGCATGTACACCAATGCTACGACTTCCTCAATATCATCAGCAAATTTTCTTGCATCCTTTCTATTTAAGTGTACCCATTCCTTGTCAATAACGGGATCCGTTGAATCATCGTCGAATTCTGTCGATGGCTCTCCTGTCATCCTCGAATCCTGTTGATGGCTCTCCTGTCATCGACGGGATTCGAACCTGGGTCTTTTCCACCCTGTGTGAAGAGGACGCTGACGATACCACTGTGCTCCCGCGCAGATTGTATCAACTGTACAGAGTAGAAGCCCTCTAGTATGTGCGAATTGTGCAGAGTAGGCCTTATAACGTGTGCGTCTTTGCATTTAGCACAAATTCAAATTATTATATTAGGGCCACTCGTAATATCTTACATATACCCAAATATGTATTCTAAGTATTATGTATTATGGCTGTAAATTGCATGTATTTTCTGCTCGATTTTCTGGACGAAAAACCCCAATGTCTGTTGAAAAAAAACCTTGCCAACTACGCCTGAGACTGACTAACTCAGCCACGGAGTGAAAAAAGCCCACTAAAGTTCCTCGCGTCATCGACGACATGAGTTTAGCAAAAGTAGACATGTATAGTATCTTCTGTATAGTAAACATGTGTAGTGACTCTAGGAACATTTGTTCATCTCCGCAATGTTACTCTGTGATGATACAAAACTCTGTATAACGGCCAAAAACGTGCAGTGTTATGTTTGCATATATTATGTGTTGTTGTGTGTTGTTTAGTTGTTTCTGGCCTCTTTGCCACCGTGCAGGCAATCTCCTGGAAAGCGTGACCGGTGCCCATCTACACCACGAGGGGTAGCCACAACTAGATATGTCCTTAGCCAGTTGGAGAAAAACTATTACAATCTTTTTCTGCCCTGAAGAGGGCTAAGTTCCGCACCCACCGGAGGTACTGCTATACTTGTGGGTGCCAGCAAATCCCGTACCCACAGCTACCTAATCTTAGGGTACCAGCATAGAGAAAAAATAAATAAATAAAATCATAATTTTTTTAAAAAATTAATAATTTAATTTTAAAAAAATAAATAAGTTAGTTAAAAAAAGAAAGAAAGAAATTAAACTAAAATCAACTAAGATAAAAATTTATAGACAAGAGTAGAAAAAAAATAAATAAATAAGTATTAAAACAAGTAAAATAAAATAAAAAATATATATGTACAGTATATAGATACAAAGTAAAAAATAATAATAATAATAAAATAAATAAAATGAAGGAAAATAAAAAAAATAAAAGAATTAAAAGAATTACTGATATATGTTTAGGGCTTTAGCCTCAGGCTGCGAGAGATTCAGACAATTTGCACTAACTTGTACGTTGTCTGAATCTCTTGCAGCCTGAGGCTAAAGCCCTAAACACATATCAGTCTTAATTTATATCATACACCATCAAGCATCTCTCATATTGGGGAGTTATACTTCATAACTGTTTTGTCATCATTGCATCATTGGGGTACCTACCCACCCACCGAAGAAGAGCCAAATAGCCCTGAAACGGCACCAGGGGGAATGCCTGATGATGTCCGGAGTTTCCAAGAATAGGTAACAACAGCCTTCTCCATTGGGGAAGTGTTTCCTATTCGAGGAGTTTATTGAGTTTTTGAGTGGTGTGAGTTGAAGGAGTTACTGTCCCTTTCATTCTTCTACACCGTTTCTTTTCCTCTTCCACTCCTACTATTACTTTCCCTCCACCTTTTTGCTTTTCTAAGTCTAATAGGGACAAGTGGATAGTCGAGTTATTATCCCACACATATACAAAATAGCCCTGAAACGGTGCCGTCTGGGTGGAGGTATCCCGCTGACAATAAGTAACAACAGTCTTCTCCTTTGGTGAAGCGTTACTTATTCGAAATAGTGCAATATCATGGGAACTTAATATGATAGCATAGCTTAATTTATTATGGTACCCACCTTTTTTATATAATCTGCAATTGATGTTTGAATAAGGTGGATGATAATTTTGATTTAAATTGGGAGTAAATTAGTTGGGGTTTAAAACAGAAGTTAAAATATGCGCAAGGAAGTAGAAGTGCACGTCTTCGTCCTTGGTTGTCAATATTAAAGTTGAAAATAAATGGTTAATACTGGAGGCCAATAGCCATACTAAGTGGCTTTCGTTATTCACGTCTTCAATTGGCAATGTGGGTTGAGAGTGAACGCATGTATTTAAGAAAGCTAAGTTCCCATGATGCACCTGGTTACATGTGGAAATCTCAGGTGCATGAGATTTCAAGCCGGTGTAATGTTATAAGGAAGTTTGCTATTTAATACTGGAGGTCAACCTAACTGCAATGAATGTTACATTGGTAGCACAACTTCGAGATATGGTTTTATTAAAACATCAAACACACGCGCGTACTACCACTACAATAGTTTTAAGATAGGTCAAACCAACACAGAATTAACATCGCAAGTTCAATCTCACAATCACACCCCCTTAGTAGACTCAGCCATTCCCATTATCAAATTAAAATCCAGTTTTAAAATTTTCCAATATGAAGTTCTAGTCACAGAATGGTTCCACCGCCATTCCAAACTCCAGTATTAAATACCAAACTACCTTACAACATTGCACCGGCTTGGAATCTCATCCACCTGAGACTTCCACATGTAACAAGGAGCATCATGTGAACTTAGCTTTCTTAAATACATGTGTTCACTCTCAACCCATCATTGCCAACTGAACACGTGGATAACGAAAGCCACTTGTTATGGCTATTGGCCTCCAGTATTAACCATTTATTTTCAACTTTAATTTTTTTTTTTTTTTTTTTTTTTTTTTTTATGTGAACCCCAAACACGAGAGGTATTAGAACCTATAGTACTTAGTACCGTGTTTGGGTTGGAGGTTGAGAAGACGAAAGAAGATATTTGTTGACATTGGACTTGAACTTCTGTAGATTGTAATTTTCAGGAAATACGCATGAAGGGAGGTTGTTCAAGAAAACGGCAGTTGAGTGAATAAATGAGGAAGATGAAAAGTTAGTTCTGTGGGATTGAAGACGAAAAGTTGAGAAGACGAAAGAAGATATTTGTTGACATTGGACTTGAACTTCTGTAGATTGTAATTTTCAGGAAATACGTATGAAGGGAGGTTGTTCCAGAAAACGTCAGTTGAATGAATAAGTGAGGAAGATGAAAAGTTAGTTCTGTGGGTTTGAAGTTGGACAGTAAATGGATGTTGGCTGGTGGCGGCATGCGTTCGGACTGTTTTGAAAGAGAGAGCGGGAATAATAGAAGCCAATTCAGAAGAACAGTGCCCATGGAAGTATCTGTAGAAGAGGCATGCAGCAGAAACAGTACGTCTATGAGAAAGCGAGTGGAGAGACTCTGTTAGAGATGAATCATAAATTAACCTAACTGCCCTCTTCTGAATGGAATCAAGAAGCCTGAAAGAGGTTTTGGGGGCACCACCCCAGATGTGGAACAATATTCCATGGCAGGGCGGATTTGCGATTTATACAGAGTGAGCAGCTGTTTGGAAGAAAAGTAACGCCGAGAGCGAAAGAGAAAACCAAGTTTTTTAGATGCAGAGGAAGCAATATTTGTAATGTGCTTGTGCCAAGAGAGATTAGAAGTCAGGGTAAACCCCAAAAGAGATATATCATTTTGCCTAGAAATCGGAGTGTCACTAAAGATAAGCATAGGAGCAGAAGAATCCTTTTTGCGAGATATAAGACAAGACTGAGTTTTAGAAGGGTTGAAATCAACTAAGTTGTCTTTGCCCCACTGGAGAATTACCTGAAGGTCGGCATTTATGGAATTGGCAACAGATTTTCGAGAACTTGAAGCTGATTGAGCAGGACAAGGTTTCTCAAAATGGAAAGTTGAATGCAATGTGCTATCATCGGCAAAACTATGGATAGGATTTCCAGTCAATGGAAGAAGGTCATTGATATACAAGAGGAAAAGAGTGGGGGAAAGAACTGAACCTTGGGGGACACCGGCATTAGTGGAGAAGTTAGAAGACAGAGAGCCATCTACCATCACCCTCAGTGAGTGATCAGAGAGAAAATTGGATAACCAATTACTAAAAACAGATGGCAAACCATAAGATGGAAGCTTGTTTAGAAGACCTTTGTGCCAAACACGATCAAAAACCTTTGAGATGTCAAGAGCAACTACTTGTGTTTCACAGAACCTTTCCATTGAATTAGTCCATAAATGGGTAACATAAGCCAGAATATCACCAGTGGATCGACACTGACGGAATCCATACTGGCGATCGTTGATCAGACGGAAGGTTTCTAGGTAGTTTAAGAGTTGGCGGTTAATTGATTTCTCCATTACTTTAGAAAGAGTAGAAGTAATTGCAATGGGACGATAATTGGATGGGAGGGATTTGTCACCCTTTTTAGGAACTGGCTGGATATGAGCAAATTTCCAAGCAGAAGGAAAAACACCTTTGGAATAAGAAAGTGAAAAAAGGCGGCAAAGAATAGGAGTAAGTTCAGGGGCACAGGTTTTGAGAACAAGTGGAGAAATACCATCAGGACCTGGAGCTTTCTTAGCATCCAGATTCATCAAAATCCTTCTGATATCCTTTTGACGGAAGACCACAGGAGGCATTGAATGGAGCGTGTTAGGAATTGTGGGAGGTGTTTTACCAAGATCATTAATACATGAGCTGGGAAAAAAAATGGGATGCTAGCAGGTCAGCTTTATCCTTGGCTGAAGTGACAACAGAACCATCTGGTTTGGACAGAGGTGGGAGCAGAGGTGGGCAAAAGTTGCGGCCAATAGCTTTGGCAAGAGACCAGAATGTTCGGCTACCATTAGGGCAAGAAGCAAGTTTTCTACTCTTAGCCTGTTCAAACTCTAGTTTGGACTCATTAATAACTGCTTTACAATTGTTGCGAGCATTGGTGTAGGCAGAAAATGAAACTGAAGAATTAGAAACAAGCCAATTACGATATGCAACATTCTTCTCTTGGACAGCCTTAGCACATTTATTGGAAAACCAAGGTTTAGATAAAGGACGAGATTTTAAAGTGGAGTGTGGGATAAAGGATTCCATTCCTGCAAGAATAATTTCACTGACACGATCTGAGCAAACGTTGACATCAGAAGTTTTGAAACAGTAATCAGACCAAGGAAAAGAAGAAAAGAAGTCTCGCAGGTCATCCCATTTTGCATTCTTGTAATGCCAAACAATACGAGGTTGGGAATAGCCATGAGATAAAGGTTCCATTGGAGAAGAGACAATCACCAAGTTGTGATCTGAAGTGCCTAAAGGACCTCTCACTTCGACCGTGTACTTAGAAGGGTTGTTTGTGAGAAAAAGATCAAGCGTATTGGCTGTATGATTAGGATTGAACGGTATTCTTGTAGGTAAATGAACAATCTGTGCTAGGTCATTAATAATTGCAAAAGCCTCAGCATCTCGACCTGCTGGGTTGGTGTGACTAGAAAATGGAAGCCAGCTGGAGTTGTGAACGTTAAAATCACCAAGGAAAATTACGTCACTGTTAGGAAAGTTGGACTGGAGAAAGTCAAGTTGCAAAGAGAGGAAGTCAAAGAGCTCCAAGTGATTAGTGGAGTTGGGAGAACGGTAGAGACAACAGATGAATTTGACACAATGAGGTAGAGAGATTTTAAGCCAGAGAAGATCAAAGAGAGGAGATTCCAAATTGCCAAGTCTCTGACAGGGAATATCAGAACGGACATATGCACAAGTATCACCTTTGAGGCGAAAGGAATCATACAGCAAATAATTTGGACATCTGAGATGAGAAATAGTTGAATCAACTGATAACTGAGATTCAGTCAGAAAAAGTACATGGGGTTTGGAAGACTGCAAGTGGAAATGGACATCGTTGAGATTGGAATTGAGACCACGTATATTTGTGAAATGAATTAGGAAGTCCTTGGGAGGTTTAGATCTTTTCGCAGATAAGCTTGCTCTATTAGTTTGATAATTCATGGTGTATTCAATAGTAAGAAAAAGTGAGTGGGACATGCTGTATGAAGTAATGAAATTTTTGGATATGGCGTACATGTGGTAAGAATATACCCAGATCCTTGACATAACGTGGCCTCGACAATGCTCCCCACATACACACTACTCGGACTCCCTCCAGTCACTATCTGGCAGAGTAGAGGTAGCAAGATTATACACTAGCTGATCCGGAATCCTCCTAGAGAGTTACCAATAGGTCCGGTCCGGTGTACTAACTAGCGGCCGGCCTGCGAAAACCGTTTTAGAGCTGTGCCCTCGAAATGTAAGGAATATTGGATCTCGCCACGACGTTCATCATAACCTCAAAAGTCATCAATCATCCTGCATGATGGAAGAGATAGGGAATGGTTGACCGGAACTTAGCTCTAGAGACTAAACATAGGTTCCACCACTTCAAGCCTCCAATATTGACAATCAAGGACGAAGACGTGCACTTCTACTTCCTTGCGCATATTTTAACTTCTGTTTTAAACCCCAACTTACTTACTCACAATTTAAATTAAAATTATCATCCATCTTATTCAAACATCAATTGCAGTTTATTAAAAAAGGTGAGTACCATAATAAATTAAGCTATGCTATCATATGAAGTCAATTATAAATGGTATATTAAGAAATCTACAATTATCAAATATCATGGGAACTCGTTGTGAAGGTATTCACAATATGAGATATTACTTAAATGATGCCGTCTTTGCATATTTGTGGTAATTCAGAGTTTAGCTGCATACTAATATGATGCATTTCCACTAACTCGAACATTGTGTAAAAAAATTTATAAATAAAAGTAAGAAAAATAAATAAATAAATAAGTAATGATTGTAAATAAATTAAAATAAGATTAAAAAAACCACAGTTGCCCAGATTTTCTTCTATTTTCTTTAGCCGATATGGCTAAAGAAAATAGAAGAAAATTTTTTTCCTTTAGCCGATATGGCTAAAGAACATAGAAGATTATTTATAGAAAGATTATTATAGAAGAATATAGAAAATAAAGAAAAAAATTTTTTTCTTTAGCCGATATGGCTGAAGAAAATAGAAGAAAAAAATTACAAAATAATAAATAAATAAAATAAAATATATATAAAAAATAAAAATAAATTTAAAAAATAATAACAATAATAACAACAAAAATATTATATATATTTTTTTATATTTTTTAATTAAATAAATAAATAAAAGTTAAAATTGAATTGTTTAAGATTGGGCAAATCTCGCGCCCACTGGAGGCAGTGCAATATCAGTGGGTGCCAGCCATCCTCGGATTGCCCCGAGGGGTTAAAAGTAAAAAAAAAAAATGGGTCAGTGTGTTCTTCTAGAATTATTCAAGGTGACAATATTTTATCTTTGCAAGACACCATTCACTGTTGAGGCTGACGACATTATTGAAGGTGCTGGAGGCACCATAGGAGGTGAAGTTGAAGCGGCCAACAAAAGTTTTCCTCTAGAAAATAAATCAGAAGCAAATTGTAGGATTCCAAGGTGTGAGGAAGATTCTTTTTTTTTTTTTTTTTTTTTTTTTTGTTGTTGGCGCATCGGCTTCTGTGACCATAATGCACCTCCGAAAGTTTTTGCATTTACTCTGATCCTAGCCGAAGCGGGATTCGAACCCGTAACCTTTGGGTCGCCAGGCAGGCAGTTTACCCACAAGACTAACCCAGTCGGCCACAGGCAGATTCTACCAGTTGTTTTTCGTTGCCAGGTAAGAAGGTGCTTATACAGTCTTGTAGGGGTTTCCGTAGGTCAGCATAAAGAGGGCAGCGATAGAGTACGTGGTTCCAGTCTTCCAGGTGGAGACAAAGGCAAGAATCGGTATTGCTTATTCTGAATTGAAAGAGTTTGTAGTTAAAAGAGCCATGTCCGGTTATGGTAAATGATGTAGAGGTTTGAAGAGAACCATAGGGAATTTTTCTTCTTGGCAGTAAAGGAGATATTTGGTATACATTTATATGTAGTTCTGCCTTTAGGGGTTGTATCCCAGCGATCTTGCCAAATTTTTATTAAAGCAGACCAAATTCGGTTTTTTTTTTCAGCTTTGGTGTCTGCAAGGACATCATTCTGCATTCTATATGAACATTTGATGTTTTTGAAAGTAACAGAAAGCACGATGATACTCCAGCTATGACCTGCAGGGCATCAGTTGAAACAGTCCTGCAGGCACAGAGCATTGTAAAAATCACGGATCTTTGCAAAGAGAGTAGTTTTGTTTTCAGTTTGACGTTATTAATTCTGTCATACCAAACCGGAGCAGCATAGGTTTCAATAAGTATGAATACTGCCTTGTAATATAAGAGAAGAACTCTACATCCAAATAAAAAAATAGCAGTCAGTTCTTGTAATACGAACAATAGCCATAGTAAATTTCTTGATTTTATCTATTAGGCGGTTTACGTGGAGAGTAAAATTGAGTCTATCATCAATGATCACACTAAGATGATTTAAGTGCTTGACATATGGTATTTGCTTGTTAGCTGTTTTCAGGATAGAAGGACGATGGATATTTATTTGACCTTTAAAGATCATGAGCCGGGTTTTCGATTGAGATATTTGAAGTTTGTTGGCCCATTTAATGAGATCCTTTAATACCGGAGAAGCTCTTTCTTGAATTTGGGTTGCGAAAATTTTTGATCATATTTTTCACAATAGTGCAGGTTATGGACAAAAATTGCAGGTTCATCGGTGCATTTGGTCCACAATGCACCATTTTAATTTTGGCAGTCAGTTCCAGGTTCCCCACAGTTTTTCTCTGGGGATCTAGTGGCCATGGGCTGATAGTTTTTCACGTAGCCCGGATTAGCGGGAAAGCATATAAAAGTTCCTCGAGTCCTTAATGAGATTCGAAACAGGATCCTTTTAATCCGGGTGGTGAAAAGAAACGTTGTGTGTGGGGGGACAGCGATTACAACCATTGTGCTTAAATCTTTTCAACAAATGTCTTCTCTGTGGTACTTTTCCCCGTCTCTGGAAGAATGCAGTAGTCAAACTACTAAGAAAACCCCATAAGCCCCCATTAGACCCCAGAGTCTTCCGCCCGATTTCTCTCCTACCGAATGTGAGAATACTCTACGACTTGCCCCAAGAATCTATGATCTTTCCAAGCTCGAGACATTTTTTCACCTCACCAGTATGGATTCGTTAAAAAATATTATGACCCCTTTCAGTATTGCCAAAGAAAGACAAGTTAAATTCATATAATGTTTTGTTATTGAAAATAATAATGATAAATTATTATTATTATTTTTTATTATTTACATTTTCATTTTAAGTTAATATATAGGGTGATTCGCTACAAGTGCGACAAACTTGCAGGAAGTGTAGGGGGCACAAAGACGAATCGGAATCACATAGCATTGCAGGGTCCGAAATGCCTTTGTCATGCGGTAGAGGACATTGAAAGGGAGGTCGCGTGAACAGCGATCCCGCTGGAAGTCAGCATTTGCGAACCGTTTCTGTTGAAGAAACCAAGCAGCAAAAGTCCTCCGGAGTGGATAATCCGCAGGCTCCAATGATTGGACGCGTTGCAGATGAACTCATTTGGTTTGTTGACAGTATCCTCCATACAGTGGATTGGGATCACTCCACTGTATGGAGGATACCCAATCGTTGGCCTATCGCTCGAGTACTCGTACTCAGATTGCCTTCTGCAAGACGTAGGACATTCTCCTCATTGTCTGGCGTCCTCGTCATTCGCTCTCGATTCATGGTACCTCTCGTGAAACAACCAGTCTCACGTAACCTTCTGCGCCCACGTGCGAAAATCGTATGATGAGGAGCACGCCTGTGCAGGAAACGTTCCTGGTACAAGCGCAGGGCGGCGCGCCCGTTACAGTCCGCAGCTCCATATGCGAGGTGCATGTCGGCCAGTTCAACGTTTGAATACTCGTCCATCCTACTGCCTCGGGAACCGGTTCGGAAATGCTGACTTCCAGTGTGATCGCTGTTCACGCGACCTCCCGTTTAACGTCCTCTACCGCATGACGAAGGCATTTCGGACCCTGCAATGCTATTTGATTCCGATTCGTCTTTGTGCCCCCTACACCTCTTGCAAGTTTGTCGCACTGGTAGTGAATCACCCTGTATAGTTTTATTTTATTGTCTGCAGTGTCTGCAGCAAAAGCAAAATAAATGCATTTCTTTTTTTTTATTATATTTAACATATTTACTTCATGTATCATAATATGTCATTTTGTGTTTAAAAAAATAAAATTATATAATATTTTGAATATATTTTTTTTAATTCCCAAAAATAAATTGATATAAGAAAAATGAGACTGTAGGAGGGACAGCGGCGACAATAAAAAATTTGCCCCAGGGCGATTATATAACCTGGCGCGGCCCTGTTCGTCAGACCTTATCATTTCAAAATATTTTTTCAAATTTTTCAAGGCCGTTCATTCTAGAATATTTATTTCATGATTTTTCAATGTCTTACTAACAATTTAGAATATCATATCATAGGATAATCGATATAACAAATTTAAAAGAACGAATCTTTGTAGCATAGTCTGAGCAACATTTTTAGTACTTATGACTCTACTTTGGTGAGATATTATTTGTAACAATGTGCTATAATTTTCACCAAATCGAAATCTTAATGGCATAACTGTTTCTATTCGACTTTCCCAACGCGTATCGTTCACGAATTTTAATGTGAACTTTTGAATATTATCTGTTAATTTTCCCCATCTGTATGAGGAGTCTGCGCGTGTAGCACAGTGGTATCGTCACCGTCCTCCCCACACCGCCTGGAAAAGGCCCGGGTTCGAAACCCATCGATGACACCAGGAACTTTAGTGGGCTTTTTCCATTCGTGGCCGAGTCAGTCGGTCTCAGGCGTAGATAGCAAAGTTTTTTTTCCCCATAAACTGGATTTTTCGTCCAGAAAACATGCAAATCGACCATAGAACACACGCAATTTACAGACACAAATACGAGTTAATGTTTTCAATTACAGGCAAACCTAAAATAATAATTTGAATTTTTTTTTTTTTGATCTGTATGAGGAAAAAGAAAAGAAAGTGTATAACTCAATATCGAACGATTTATTTGGCTTTTCACGTAGTGCAATCTGAATACAAACTCGATCATAAACTGCACTTATTATAATATCGATAACTGGAATTCGGTGAGTTTTTACGTTATTATGGTGAAATGTGTTTTCCCTTCCATTATATCTTCAATCACACTTCAAATTCATCTAATCAAGCAATTCAAATTCATTAAATTTATTTAGTATACTCTTAGCATTGGTATACATGCCAGTATACATGCACCAGTTTCTACTCTTAGTCACCCTAACACGGCCCATGTATTTATTTGTTCCACTATGACTCCCAGCAGTCCTCCTGGAAATCTCCACTATCTTGCTTTCCAGGATACTGCTCATTCCAACTGAAGCAGTGCAAAAATTACTTTCAACTCTGCCTGTGGCTGCTGTTAATCTTTTAGTCTGTGTATCCCCCAAAGCTAGCAGTTTTCCGACCCACCTAACACTGCCTCCATTGCATCAGAAAATATTCTTGCACCCCTACTACTTAAGTGTGTCCCATCCCTGTAGAAGCCTTCTCTCTCCTGTTAATAAGTACAGACCATGTTGAGAAAACTTCTACTCCATAAGCCTTGCACAATCTCTCCAGGGACGAATTGATTGACAATGCTCTCATCATATACTCCCTCCTATCGTGTCTGAGCAGAATTGCAAACACTTTCAAATTTAACCCTAACTCGCGACTTTTTTTGAACGTTGACCTGTACTTGTTAAGTAAGTCGGCAGATGGCCTACTCTTAATGTCATTAGTGCCAATGTGTGAAACAGTATCACCATTTCTGCCCGTCAAATATATCTGCTCTTCAATGTCATCAACCTTTGTCCCTGACCTTTTTTCATAATATACAGGGTGTTTCCAAAGTGATAGTCAATAGTTTAAAGGTGACCTGTACAGACTATAAAAAGATTAAAAAAAAGCCTAGTAAACATATGTACTTAAGTGAATCGTTTTTGAGAATTGCACATTTCTAGTTGCGATCCACCACAAGGTGATCTGTACAGAATTATGATCCACCACTGATTTGATTTTTTATGTTAGGTTTTGACCATTCTCTACCTTTCCCCTTTCTCAATGCTCTGAGATGTAACAGGTATACCAGTACTTGTCAAAGGAGAGTCAACATGGAAAGAGGTTACAGCAACGAAGAGTATGGGGACGTGTATTTCACATATGGTAAAGCCAACGGCAGTGCGCTCGCGGCTGCACGATTGTACCAAGAAACATTTCCCCACCGAAAGCAGCCCAACAGGTGCACATTCATCAGGGTACATCAGCGCCTTAGAGAACATGGGCATTTCCCACGTGAAGTACGAGCAGGTAGGCCCAGAATTATCCTCAACACCTGCTGTTGAGGAAAGGGTGTTAGAAAGAACAAAACAAAGGGAATTTCGACAAGGAGGGTTGCTCTTCAAGAGCATGTACTGAGTCATAGAAGTGTGTGGAAAATTTACATAGCCAATTACTGCACCCCTATCATATCCAGCTTGTACAAGGTCTCAGCAACACAGACAACCCTCCGAGAGTGCTACCATAGCCAGTGGCGGATCTAAATAAATGTGCATTATCTCGAAAACGGTTTATTTGCGGCCCGATGTTCACTGGAAATTTTTGGCTTATTTAATTTGTACTTTTCACCTTTAAATTCGAATTCAAATTGGTATATTAGGGCCATCCATAATTTCTTACATCTACGCATATATTTATTGGCTGTAAATTGCGTGTGTTCTCTGGTCGATATGCCCGTTTGCTGGACGAAAAAAACTCCAATTTCTGCGGAAAAAACCTTGCTACCTACGCCTGAGACCGATGAACTCAGCCACGGAGTGAAAAAAAAGCCCATTAAAGTTCCTCGCGTCGTCAACGGGATTCGAACCCGGGCCTTTTCCACCCGGTGTGGGCGGACGGTCACGATACCACTGTGCTACCCGCGCAGACTCATCTTTAAATTATTGGCCATCATTTTTGAAACACTCTGTATTCCCTGTCTTCCTGACTGTTGAGTCACCGACAATAACTAGCTCCTGTGGAACTTCGCATTCTTCCCTGAAGGTTACCTACTATTTACATAGCAGCTTTTGAAGCGGACTATCTTTCATTGGTCCATTGATACATCTGACTTCTGATCCTCGGGTAACGTCACCAGTCCTCTGTCGCCCAAGAATACAATATGCAAATTTCTTCCCATCTCTTTCAGCGCACCCTACAGAAAAGAGTTGGAAACTCTTCTTTTCTGTTAATTATTTAAATTCTTCACTAGTCGTTTCTGGGAGTAGAATCATTTAAACCCTGAACTTAAATATTTCATCCCGGCACAGTAAGATGGTTGAAAATAATGAAAATGCTGAAAGTTCACAGGATGAGGTTACCACTTCTGAGAGAGACGAATCGGAGACTTCTAATTCTCTGCCTCTTAGAGTACCTGGCAAAACCTCCTCAAAGAGAAAGAAGTCCAAGAGAAGGTCCAGACCTCGCCCGCCCTCTGCACTCCGCTTGCTCTCCTCTTCCTGAACAGACGAATAATATTTGCATATCACCTTTCATAGACCATAATTACTCAGCTTCCACCTTGGACCAAAGAATCTCTACACCAATAGCTGCCTCCATCCTCGAATCGATGGCAAACTCCACCTCAGCTGCAGCCTTACCTGCAGCTCCAAACACTCCTGTGGCTGCTGCTCCTGAGACGCAAGTCTCCTCAGGTCCTCACCAAACTCCATCAGCTCTGCCACTTCAAACTGCCCCAGCAGACTTCTTGGCTACACAACTACTGTCTGCTCTGGACCAAGTGGTCTCATCTGGGATCCTATCATCCAGTATGCTTACCATTCCTGCACCACCTGTTCTGGCTGGCCCCTTTAACGAGGGAGACACCACCTCACTCCATCAGATCATTTCAGTCTTGCACAGGAAGTTGGTGGCACTTCTCCACCAAGACTCCATAAGATTCACCAAAGCCACTGGAAACTATGTCCAGGAGCTTTGGACAAGCCTAGAAACAATCACAACAGCTCTTCTAATTGAGAATGAGAAGCTAAAAGCTGTCAACGAACAAATCAAGACAGGGTCTACAATACTGGAAAAGGCCTTAGACGTCTGTGCCAAGCTTCCCCAGTCTTCACCCGAGCGGGAACTTCGCCTAACCACAGAACCTGAATCATCTACAGTGCCTTCTTATGCCGGTGCTGTATTTAAGAACCATCCAACTTCTAAACTGGGTGCCTCTATCCAAGGGCATCCACCACAGACCAGTCGACAAAACCCCCAGCATATAAGAAACACAGACCCCTGATAAAACAGCAGAATCTGATGATTATCAGACCCATTGACTCGAAATAATCACATACAAGTGAACAAATCAAAACCAAAATAATGACAGAGTTGAAAAATGATCTCAAAACTACGAAAATAAAAGCAATAAGAACAACTAGAAATACAGGCATTTATTATTATTATTATTATTATTTTAGGGTTGCCCGTAATTAAATACATTAACCCGTATTTATGTCTGGAAATTGTGTACGTTCTATGGTTGATTTGCCTGTTTTGCTGGACGAAAAAACCCCAGTTACTGGAGAGAAAAACCTTGCTATCTACGCCTGAGACCAACTAACTCAGCCACGGAGTGAAAAAAGCCCATTAAAGTTCCTCGCGTCATCGACGGGATTCGAACCCAGGCCTTTTCCACCCGGTGTGGGGAGGACGGTGACGATACCACTGTGCTACCGCGCAGACTAGAAATACAGGCATAGTGATCGAATCGGAAACTAAAAAAGAAGCTAACAAAATCATGACCAATGGAAAAATAACGACAATGGGTTTAAAGGCAGAGGCGCCAAAAACGTTGGGGCCCTCTATCATCATTTTTGACCTCAGTGACAACCTGACCCCAAAGCAACTCAGAGGAACTATACTGTAGGAACTTGCAGGAGTACTTCCCAGACTTAGAGGCAGATGCCTTAATGACACCTAAATACTCAAAAAAAGTCAAAGGAGGAGGAGGCAAAAACTGGATTGTTCAACTCAACCCAATCGCCTGGAAGGTGGTAAACAATCAAGCAAAGGTATACCTAAACTGGGGCAGCCACCGCTTTCGCGAACACGTGGCTGTGCCTAAATGCTTCAAGTGTTGCAGGTTCGGCCACACCTCACACCCTTGTATCCAGACAGTGCCAACGTGTGGCCATTGTGCTAAAAGGCCAGGAATTTAACAGCTGTCCTGACAAAACCAAAGATCCTATTTGTGTGAACTGAAAAAGTTTCAAAATGGACTCAGCACATTCCATCAGAGACAGAATATGTCCAACATATATAAAAGCCAAGGGTCAGCACCAACAACGGATCGATTATGGGGAGACACCTTAAAAAATGTAACTTCGAAGAGGTAAAAATAATGCAAATTAACGAACAACTGGCCCGGGCTGTGGTCAGCCAAATCAGGATTCGGGCAGACGAGGACAACAAGGATGTAATCATCCTGCAAGAGCCGTACGCCCATAAGAACCAGGTCAGAGGCTATCCTTTGACCTAAAAAGTCATCCAGGTGGAAGGTGAAACTCCCTGGGCAGCAATAGCTGTAAGAAACCCTGACATCATAGCCACAAAGATAACCCAACTTTGCACATCCTGGGCCATATGTGCTCGCATTATTACAGCGCTTGGAAACTTTTACGTCGTCGCCCTATATTTCCGTCCAGGCGAAGATATTATCAGGGCTATAAGATACCTTCAAAGTGTACTAAGCACTCTTCCACGAGGGAGAATGATCGTCGGGGCAGATGTAAACTGCAGGTCTCCCGCGTGGTACAGCACAATACCAGACCATCGAGGAGCAACAAACGGCCAAAGACTGGAGGACTACCTGGGTAATTCCCTTTTCGGAATCCTCAATCAGCCAAACAACCTCCCCTCTTTCAGCAACACCCTTTGGGAAGCCACCATTGACATTTCTCTTGCTACAAGAAACACAGCCAGCTATATCTCCGACTGGAAGGTCCAAGATGATTGGACGACCTCGGACCACCGAGCCATTACATGCAGGATCACAGAAAACCGTAATAGACAACCCATTTCTAGAGTAATGCAACATAGATATGCAATAGAAAAACAAACTGGGACACGTTCAGGGGGCGCCTCCGTAGCCAGGTGGGAAGGAGCAGCAGTGTGTAGTACACGCTTCTTGATTAGACCGGGGTTCGAGCCCGTCACCACCAAATACGGAGGATGCGGAAAGGTCAGTGAATGACCACCGCATATTCCCGGAGCAATATGGTCTTAGTTGCTAATGCTCCTAAAAACCAAAACAACAACAACAACAACAACACGTTCAGGGCTGCCCTGCTGGAAATGGTGGGACAACCGCAGCAGAAACTCAGGAAAACTCAAAATCCTACCTTCTTCAAAAAGAGATTACCACCCTATTAACACAAGTCTGCAATGCCACAATTAAAAGGAAAAAAACCTTCTCCGGGAGCGGTGCCCTGGTGGAACGAGGAGCTTCGAAGGATGAGAAAGGAGGTACAAGCCAAGCGGAAAGTGTTCCAAAGGGCGAGAAGATCTTGGCCTGATTTGAAGGTCGAAGAACTTAAACAAGTATATCGAACAGCAAGAAACGCATATAATAATACGCGTTTAGAATAAAGAATAAAGAAATCAAAGCAGCAATCCTGGGAGCAACTTGTCTCTTACACGGGAAATTCTGACCCCTGGGGGGTTGTGTAAAAAATCACAACAAACAAACTCCCCAGGGGGGGAAGTAAACACCGCTACGGAAACCCCACAGGGAAACCTAACCACTACCCTGAGGGACTCAGTCTCAAATATCTTAAACAACGTTTTTTATCCAAACATTAATCCAACAACAACTGACCAGCATGAGACCTTCAGAGAAAATGAAACCTATTGGAATGGACAAGTTGAACCGCAGTTCACACAGGAAGAACTCCTAGCCTCAGCAGCTCTTATCAAATGGAAAAAATGTCCGGGGGACCTTACTTGTTCGAGCCTGAGATTGTGGAAAAGGTTGTGGAGCTTTCCCCAGAGCTATTGTTGCCCTTATTCAATCTCTGCCTACACGCTAGCAATTTCCCGGATAACTGGAAGGTTGCAAATATGAAACTGATCATTAAAAATCCGACAAAACCACCACATCTACCAAGTTCATACAGGCCTATAGTCCGTATGCAGCAAGCTCCTAGAACGTCTCCTCCGTGTACGGATCCAAAGCCACTATGAGAAAGCAAACCTAGTATCACCAAACCAATATGGTTTCAGACCGGGGAATTCCATGGTTGATGCTCTACAGGCACTGCTCACTGAGGCCCGCCAAGCAGACAGGAAATACTTCCTGATGATTACAATTGATTTCGCGGGAGCATTCGACACCCTTTGGTTGCCGAGCGTCCTCCGGAGACTCAGGCAAGCAAATGTACCGGACAATTTGTTCAATATCATGAAAAGCTACCTCTCAAATAGGGTGATCACAGTAAATGCACCATATCAGAAACTCACAAGACGGATACATCGTGGCTGCCCCCAGAACTCGGTCCTGGGGCCGACCTTATGGAACATGGTGATGGACGAATTTCTATGCCTTGACCTCGGGGAGGTTCGTTCACAACCCTTTGCTGATGACCTCATCCTGATGGTGGCTGCAAATTCCAGGGGCCCAGCTTGAGACCTTGGCAAACCATGCATTCCAAATCCTCCAGGACTGGGCAAAAACACACTGATTGACCATATCACCATCAAAAACAAACTCTCTGCTTCTTATAGGAACTCTCTGTATTACAAGACCACCACAGATTAAAATTTGAATCAAGACCATAAAGTTGTCAGAGCAACTGAAATATCTTGGCATAATACTAGATAGAAAACTCTCCTTCCAAGCTCATCTCAAATACATCAGAACCAAAGTAAGAAACTATTCTGCCATGGTTGCTAGGGACTGGGGGTCTCAGCAAGCGAACCCTCTCGTTGTATTACGAGGCTATCTTAATCCCTGTGATTACATATGCAGCCGGAATTTGGTTTGGCAAGGCTACGACTGCAGTAAACAGACGAATCTTGGATTCCACTCAATGCACGGTCCTGCTCTCCATCTCTCGTGCCTGCTGCACTGTAAGTACTCACGCCCTCCAGGTCCTGCTTGGGGCCCTCCCCCTCGACCTGGAGATGGTGAGAACTAGAATGTTGTATTATCTTTCTAAGGGCGTGTCTCAGACCTGCTTGGGATCCGAGCTGAATCTTACCAACAACCAAACATTTGAGAAGAGGAGACTTCAAGCACACATGCAGCGAGTGTGGCAGGACCATTGGACAAATTCAACCAAGGAGGAAATCACCAGGATGTTAGCTGAGTCTATCCTAAATCCCCAATATGGTTTTCTCCAGGCCTGTATGCCACATATTTGCTTACTGGCCATGGTTCAATAAAGGCAAAACTAACAACCTTTTTGGCCTAGAAGACGACGACCCAACATGCTCCTATGGAGGAAATGTAGACTGGGATCACCTCATGCACGAGTGCCCCTCTACGATGACCTCCGCTTCCAGCTTATCACAAAGCCGACTTATATACCAAAAGGCAAAGAAAACCACCTACTGGATACTAAGGAAGAGTATCAAGCTCTCACCAACTATGCACAGCAGCTTTTCTTGAGGAGAAGACAACTAATCGCAGCAACGTGATAACCCTCTACTAAATGAACCCAGGGACCCTGATGGTACTGGAACAAAGCAGCTACACTTGACCAGCATTATCATCATTGGTGTGAACTACCATACATTTTCGAAAGATGTCACCCACCAAATATGACTACCAAGTAGCTACCTTTGAATAGAGACGACCCACAAATTAAGACAATCTAAGAAAAACAAAAGGTTCGTATACTTCTGAACATGACTCTCACGGATGTGACCAATAAGACAATCTCCTAGATAAAGACACAACGCCACTTGTGTGCCATTAGATGTCAACTGCTTTTCTTGGCCAACTAGCATTCCGAACCAGGTACCCTAACTTGGTTCACCTTAATCCCCCCCTCCCCTGGTAGGGAGAGGGAGGGGATGGGTTTCTTTTCTCCCCCCCCTCCCTGCAACCCCCTTTTTTCTCCTGGTGGGGCCGGTCCCCACTGCCCTTTCTGAGGTTGCCTTCCCTATCATCCCCACATTTCTATCTATCCCCCCATCCTTAGTCTTCACCCTTACTCTACCTAAATATGCATTTTTTTATTATTATTACTATTTTATTATTATTATTATTATTTATTTTTTAAAATTTTATTTCTTTTATATTTTTTTTATCTTTTTTATTTTTTTTATTTTTTTTATTTATTTATTTTTTTATTTTTATTTTTTATCTTTTTATTTTTTATTTGTTTATTTGTATTATTACTATTATTATTACTATTTTTTTGATTATTATTATTATTTATTTTTTTTATTATTTATTTATTTATGTATTTATTTTTTTTTTTAGGCCCTTGCCACTGAAATCTTAGGAAATTAGTTGATAGGACATGTAGAGTATTTACTTCTAATGGGATCCCTCTATGCCTGACCTTCCTCCTCGGGGCTAAGTGTGGGCAACGGGGGGTTCACTAGGGGCCCAACGGCTAAAAGGTCAGAGGAACAACACAACATGACACTACACAACATAAACATGTACCTTACACTTTTTAAAATCTCTGGCCTTCACAGTGTTCTGTGTTTCACAGAGTACACAACACGGAGATGGGGGAAACCCCTGGGGCCGTTAGACAACGAACACTTTACAATTTTGCCCTGAAGGTTGTCGCTGTGTTGCCTGGTGATCAAGTGGAAACTCTGTCATTGATGTGGGCAGATGAGAACTTGATGCGTTGTCTAGTTTACGTCTTTCGAAGGCATCCTCCCAGCAAGGTTTGAAAACGTTTCACAAGATGTACATTTCTTTAGGCTGTGATGCGTTGGAGAATCTTCTCCTTCGGTTCCCCTCCCCTCCTAGCCACAACACTCCCGCTAGTTTGTGTACGTTGCTTTTTTTTGTCTGAGGAATAATTGCCGTTTAAATACGATTTAATTCATTAAAAATTAATAAGGTCATTAAATTTAATTGATTAATTAAATTTAATGGGATTAAATTTAATGGGTCAAGTGGAGATAGGTACAGGCATGTACCCATCTCCACTTGACGATACAATACTATACTAAGCTAATGGAGAAATATGTTTTCCGCTATATAGATTCACGTTACACCTTAGTTATCAAGTTCGAGACATACATTATCCGGGGGCGAGCCTTCCCGGGTGCGCTGCACCCGGCACCAACATTCAAGGGGTGCCTGAAAACATGAAACTTACATACACATATGAAGAAAATTTTAAAGAAGGCGTGCCAAATTTCAATTGGCAAGCTGACGTCAATTTACTATTGGCAATCTGACGTCAATTTACTATTGGCACCCGAGTGTCACATACCTCAGGAACGCTCGTGACGTTACTAAGTCACGCTATACCGTAACGATCACAATCCTTAGCTAAATACAAAAGACATATGCCTAAAACGTGATTATAACCTTTGTAATATTATTTATTATAATTAAAACCTATCATTCTTCTACGCTACTGATTACTCTACGATACTGAAGCCTAATAATGGGATGGGATTTGGACCGAATGCTTTTCGATACACGCGTTTTTGACTTGATCATTGCCTGAGGGGGGGGTCAAGAAAATTTTTTTTTTCTCGTGTTAATTTGTATTTCTCTCGATAGCTGCCGGTAGCTATAATTTCAGAATTTAATTATTATTATTATTATTATTTTCTTTTGGCGATTGGAGCATGAACTAGGGTTATTAGGCTTTATGAGTGGTGACCTTACCTCACTACTGTGGCGAGGTAAGATCACCCCCATTAGCTTCGGGTTAGATGTAGCTTTTGAATGTATCGGTTGTGACGTCATAGTGAATTTTTGTGAATTATAGCGTTAATTATGTGGCAGGTCTTTGGAAAATGTATGTTATGTTCCCTGTTTATGGCGGCCCCCAGGCATGTACCTATCTCCACCTAATGTCTCTGTGAGGGAATAATCTCTGTACAATGAGCCTGACATAGTATTAACACACATTACAATACTGTAGTATGTTATCCATGTCAGGCCATTTTGCCACCAGGGAGCAGCTGTCCCTGAACCTCCTGGAAAGCCAATTCCCGCAGAACATTCAACGTCATGTAGAGTCGGGCCTGTTCCAATAGTCTGTGCTATAGCACAAAGTCCCGCATCCACCGGCGGGTGTGCCATACCAGTGGATGCCATCAAATCCCATATTCAGGGTGCCCAATCCTGAGTACCAGCAAAAAATAAATAAAATAATTAATTAAATAAAAATATCTAAATAAAAAATGGTAATATCAAAAATAACTAAAATTAAAATAAAACTACAAATTATTAAAAACAACAACTATGGATGAAAAAAATAATAATAATAAATAAAACCCAAACTAAGAGTGAAGGGGAAAAAAAAAAAAAAAAAAAAAACCCAAATTATGGGAACGAAAACGAGAAAAAAAAAAAAAAGACTGAGATATTACTGAGTGGCTTGCAACAATTGTCGTCTTTTTCTAAAGACACTAATGTTGAAAAGTATTAAATCTATCTGAGACAAACAAGTGTAATTCACTAACATTACTTATTAAAACTGTTTAAAACAGCAGAGATCTTTCTCCAGTATACAGATTGCAATCTAATAATACATGTTTCCAATCTTCTTCAATCCGACAAATACAAAAACTATCTGTCGCTATACCCAACTGAAACAGTTTTGCCTTTAAGGATTCATGCCCTGTCAGTATAAAAGAAGCCGTCATAGCTGGGAAAAGCTAATCTAATTTTTTGTTTAATGACAAATAGCGAACAACTGGCAAAAAAGTATTTGGTGACTAGACAAGTCGTACTGTCGTTCCACCTACATTGCCATATATTATATAATTCATTTAAAATTCTTTTTGTCTCAATTTTCATATTAACAGATGTATTAGAAGTTATTCCCATAAATCTAACTTCCCTACCCTTCTTTAAATGATACACCACCCCTCTATATATCACATGCAAATCCAGGGGTAATACCCCAGCTATCACCTGAAGGGCATTCGTTGAAATCCTACATACTTGATTATTTGCTAATAACATCACCCTCTGTATGGAATTTAATTTATTTTTATTCTAATAATATTTGCCCTCCTATACCAAATACCAGTAGCATATGAAACAATTGGCAGGAAAACAGCCTTATAATACAATCTCAGGATTTTTTTCATTTAACCCCCATTCAGTTCTGGTTATCCTAATTATAGCAGCACTAAAAGTTCTTACTTTATTCGCTAAATTTTCTACATGTTCTGTAAAACTTAACTTATAATCTATAGTTATTCCTAAATACTTATTGATTTTAACATACGCTATTTGTTTATTATATATACGTGCAGTAGGTGGACGATCATAATTGAAAGCCCCTTTAAAAACCATCAGCTTAGCTTTTGTTATAGAGATGTTAATGAGAAAATTAGCAACTTTAGCTTCAGCGTTTTAGCTGTCACAACAACAATAAAAGTGTATATTAAGAGACATCATATATGTTTGCTTGCTTAAATGAGTTTAAGTGAAAATTACCAACATTAAAAAGGTTGGCATTTTAGGATATTTTCGATGTTACCTCCAAAATAAAACTATATATTTTAGCATTATCAAGTGTAGTTTTTGACTCTACTTAAACCAGACTGTACCAACTGCATGATCCTGACACACTACAACGACGAGTGACTACAATGATTAGGAAAGCAAGCAACGCCGCAATAAAAAGGAAGTTCCCCATCCCAGGAGCCTGCCATGGTGGTGGTGGCCCGAATTGTAGAGATTACGTAAGGAGATCAACACAAGGAGAAAGGCCTTCCAGCTGGGTCGAAGTTCTTGGCCTGCCTCTGAGGTGGAAGCCCTGACACAACCATACCGGTAGGCAGGCACGAAATACTTACACTGCCAAAATCAGAACTTGCAAAAAAACAGTCTTGGGAGCTGCTTGTTTCCACCACTGGGAACACTCACTCTTGCGGAGTGGTGTGTATAATCACCACAAACAATCTCCCAAGAGGGGAGATTAATACATCTACGAAGACTCCACAAGGAACAATGACTACTTCTTGGGATATAATCCATTCGTAATATCTTGCACGTTACTTTCCAACCACAAGTATCACCAGTTACGCTGGACCAACTTAAAGTTTGAGAAGACAATGAAACGTATTGCACATATCAGATGGAGCCACCCTTTACTGCTGAGGAGCTTCATCCAGCTGCTGCAATGATCAGAATAAAAAAATGTGCAGGGTTGGGCCTGCTGGAGCCTGAAATTCTAAAGAAGGCTGTGGGGTACGCACTAGAGCTAATATAAATGTTTACAACTGCCGCCTTCAAACTGAAAATACCCCAATGACTGGAAAATAGCTAACGTCAAGTTAATCCTAAAGAATCTCACAAAACCGCCAGAACTACTTGACTCCTACAGGCCGAAATCCCTCCTATCAGTCCTGAGTAAGCTACTTGAACGCTTGCTGTACAATATAATTCTACATCACTGCTCAAATGCTAACCTTCCTTCACCGAAGAAATATGGTTTCGAGTTCTGTACTGTATAGCGGTAGATGAATACTGTATATGAGTACTGTATACAGGTCTAGAGGCTTCATTTCAAGAAGGATGTAGAGCTGATAAATTGATTAGTGAATGAAACAAAAGTTTGCTCTTAAGAAGAAAGGCTTTAGTTTTACAAATTACAGTGTCCGCAGACTAGGCACCGGCGAGGTGATCTGATAGAGGTGTATAAAGCCTTGAATGGTTTGAGCAGCTCAATGCTGATGGGATTCCTCCTCTTGCTCAGAATAATCACCTGAGAGGGCATAAATTCAAATTGAGGAAAGACAGATGTAGGATAGGCCAGCGGGTAGTTGGTTGGTGGAACAGACTTCCATCCCTTGCTGTGGAAGTTGATAGCTAAATAAATTTAAGGCTCAGCTGGACAGGTATTTCGAACGAACGGAATGGTGAAGTGCAAGTTTCTTTTTTTTTTTGGCTGATGCTGCATAAGCTTGCTTTCTTGCATCATATTCCTCTACTAATGCTAATGCTAATGCTAAAGTTAGGATGCTCCACAGTTGATGCTCTCCGAAACCTCCTTATGGCTGCTGCAGCATCAAATGAAGAAATACTTTCTTGTTATCTCCGTTGACTTAGCTGGGACGTTTGATTTGCTCTGGTGCCGCGCGTCCTTGATAGTCTCCAGAAAGCAAACTTACCAACAAACCTCTATAGCACCATTGAAACCTATCTCTCCTACAGATCTATATATATCAACACACTATCCAGAAACTCACAAGGCAGATTTACAGGGGCTGTCCCCAGGGTTCTGTCCTGGGACCGCTATTGTGGAATATTGTCATGGATGATTTTCTCCACATTGATCTGGGTGAGGTTGGTTCGCAAGCTTTTGCAAATGACCTTATAATCACTGTCACTGCCAACGCAAGAGTACAGCTTGAGAACATGACGAACCACACTCTCCGTCTTCTTGAAGGCTGGGCAGGATTGCACTATCTCAGGATCTCCCCAACGAAAACAAGCTCTCTCCTGCGGAAGAGTACTCTAAATATCCAACAGCCATCACAAAAAAAATAATAATAAAAAAATAAAAAAAATTGAAGGTAAAACAGTTAAACTAACAGCGCAGCTAAAATATCTTAGAATCATCCTTGATCCAAATAATATCCGAGGGCAAAGATCAGAAATTATGCTGCCCTAGTTGCCACAGTCTCACGACGTGATTGGGACTGAAACGGCGCACTCTGTCATTGTTAGAAGGCCATATTTATTCCAGTTATTACCTATGCTTCTGGAATCTGGTACACAAACGCCTCAACTACAACAAACAGGAAGACACTCGAAACCATTCAGCGTTCAATCCTCTTAACCATCACCTGTGCCTGCTGCACAGTTAGCACCAATGCCCTACAGACTTTGGCTGGTGCTCTTCCACTTGATTTGGAGATCGTCTGCTATGCACTTCTGTACCAACTGTCCAAAGGGATCCCCTATACCTCCCTAGGCTTCATAGTGGATCCAGCGAACAGTCGCAGAGCAGAAAAGAAACGCCTTCTTACCCATCTGCAGCAGGTATGGCAAGAAAGATGAACAAACTCACCTAAAGGAGAAATCACGCGAAAATTTATCCCTGACATTGGCAAAGTGTACCCGAGTTCCCTCCCCCCTTGGTTCTCCTCCCGGCCTGTACCCAACTTTTCTCCTAATCAGACACGGAACTATTAAAGTCAAACTCTCCTTGCTGGGAATTGCAGAGGAGCCGAACTGTTCCTGTGGGGGCTAGAGCTGGCAAAACATGATGTATGACTGTCCATTATACGACCACCTACGATACATCCTCATTACTCGGATAATATGCCTACTAAGAAAACAAGAGTGCCATCTGTTCGACTCTGAACAGGATTACGACGCCTTCACATGCTTCGCGCAAGACCTCTTCACACGACGGAAAATCCAACAAGTGGTCAACAGAGGAAATAATATCAACGACAATCACTTGTAAAAAAGAAAAGTACCTAATTAGACTCTTGTGTACAACTGACTAGACAAATAACACAATCTTGACGAACTTATATACACTGGTGTGCAAAACTTAAGGACCAACACTATTTCTAAAGGTTACAATCACAAAATCAAACGAAATAGCCTGTGGCGATTTATTATTATTATTATTATTATTATTATTATTATTATTATTATTATTATTATTATTGCTGCTCTTACATTATTTCTCCCTGATTGGGGGTTCCACCTCGTGACGGGTTGTTGTTGTTGTTTTGTCTGATGTTACTGTTGGTCGAGGAACTCTCTGACAGTCCTACAGGTGTTCAGGATTGCGACTTTCTGGAGTTCCTTGTAGGTGTTCGCTGGGAGACTTATTGCTGTTAGGCTGTTATGTATGGTCTTTGGCATTTTATCTGTGGTTGACGCGCTGATCGGGGTGGGATAGTCGTTACTTGTTGCATATGCCACATCTCTTTGATCTCCTGTCTTAGGTTCGTGTACTTCCTAATTTTTTCCCATGGGTTTTCTGAAAGTTGCCAGTGTTGTGTACCGCTATGTCAATCAGATAGGTAACCTATTCCTTCTTGTCCACAAGGAATATGTTCGGTCTGTTGTGCGGGATTGTCCTATCTGTTATTATGGCGCGGTACCAGTACAGCTTGTGGGTTGAGGTCTCTAGTACTGCCTGGGGCTCGTACTTGTAGTACGGTACACTTTCTTGGATCAACTGGTATTTCCTTGCTAGCTTCTGATGTATTATCCTGGCTACCTGGTCGTGTCTATGAGTGTACTCAGTCTGAGTGATCACCTTGCATCCCGCGGTGATGTGTTGGATCGGTTCTGAGGCTAGGTGGCATCGTCGACATATGTCATCGAACACCCTGGGCTCTTTGGCAATGTATTTTCTATAGTTCCTGGTGCTGATTACCTGGTCTTGGATGGCGAGAATGAATCCTCCAGTCTCCGGGAAGAGGATCTCGCTCATCAGCCATGCATTGGAAGCAATTTTATCTATGTGACCCTGATGGAGATCATTGTAGTGTCTGCCATGGAGTGTCTTCTCTGAACACCTTTCTAGCTTCGTTTGTACCTCCTGAATGGGAGGATTCCTCGCTTAGGTTGAGGGGGTATACCGCTTGCCTACCTTCCTTATGGCCTGGTGGAGTGCTTCTGTGGGTTTGTGGAAGTAATCCTTCAGGTTAACTATCGCTGTCTTCTGTTGCTCAATGTGGTCTATCAGGCCCCTTTCTTCTTCTTACTGGGCAATTATCAGTCTCTCCACCGCAGCTCTCGAGTGGTGTTGGCGGTTCTTGGTCATCCTTGTCCTTGTCCTTCTCATGATATCCTCCAGCTCGGTGTTAGTCCAATCTATGACCCCAAAGGAGTATGTTAGCACTGGGACTGCATAGGTGTTTATGGCTTTAACCGTGTTCCCTCCATTCAGCTTTGTTTTCAGCAGGCTTCTGAGTCTCTGATGGTATTTTTCGGTCATGCAGGCCATAATTTCCTTGTGCTGTAACTGCTAAGCCTGCATCATCCCCAAGTATTTGTAGGCCTCTCCCTCTGCTATGGCTTCGATCTCGTTACGACTCTGCAGCTGGTAGTTTCAGTTGACTAATTTTCCCTGACGCAATCCGTGGGTCTTGCATTTGTCTAGACCAAATTCTATCCTAATATCCTTGCTGAATTTTTCGGTGATCTGGAACAGTTGCTGGAGGGTCTTCTGGGTTCCCACGTAGAGCGTGATGTCATCCATATACATAGGTGGATGAGGGTATACAGGTTCTTCCTTCCTTCTTTGAGGTTATATCCGTACTTGCTAGCTACTGTTGAGCATGGCAGATAGCGGGTTAAGTGCTAGACAGAACCACAATGAGCTCAGGACATCTCACTGAAAGATTCCTCTCCTGATGGGGATTGGCCTGGTTGTTATGTTTTCGACCTTAATGGTGGTACTCCATTTCGCCAGCGTTTCTCCTAGGAAGTTTGTCACTATCTGATTGACTTTGTAGATTTTCAGCGCCTCTATTAGCGAGCTATGAGGCACGGAGTCGAAGGCCTTGCGGTAATCGATGTAGGTTGTGTACATGTTGCAGCGCTTCTTGTATGATTGCTCCATAACCACAGCATCTATGATTAATTGCTCCTTGCATCCTTTGCTCAGCCGCTTGCATCCTTTCTGCTGTTCGGCCATTATGCACTGGCTCTCCAAGTGGTCTGTTATCTTCCTGGTTATGCAGCTGGTCAGGATCTTGTACATTGTTGGCAGGCAGGTGATTGGCCTATATTTTGCCGGGTTTCTTGTATCTTCGCCTTTAGGCTTCAGATATGTGGTTCCTTGAGTGAGAAACTTCGGGATTCTCTCTGGGTGCCTTATCATTTGGGTGAACTGCTCTGCCAGGTGCTTGTGTGTGCAAGTGAGCTTCTTGTACCAGTAGTGGTGGATGGTTATCTTTTCCTGGAGTTCGCCAGTTGTGAGAATTCTGATCGTCTGTTTTACTTATTCTTACCGAATCTCCCATCCTTTCATTTCTTGTAAGTTCTTGGTTTTCTTGTGTTCTAGTTCTATCCAGGTGGCCCGACAGTTATGTTTTACTTCCCTGCTCCATATGTTTCCCCAGAAATCCTCAATCATCTTCTTCTTGGGTGGTCCATCCCTTGTTTCCTGTCTTCTCCGAGATTCCTGTAGAAACCTCTTTGGTCCTCATCGAAGATTCGGTTGTTTATTTTCCTCTTGGAGCTATCTTTGTATTGGCGTAGTCTCCTGTTGAGTGCAAGGAGGTTCTGATTCAATGCATCCAAGTACTCTCCTATTCTCTGATTTTTTGTCTCATGTTTTCTGTGGATGCTGTCTCTCTTGAGGATGCTCTTCACTTTTCCAATTAGTTTCTTACTCCTATTGCCCCGTTGGTACTGGGTCAATTGGCCTATCTTGAGTCTTAATTCTTCTATCTTCTGCTGAAGTGTTCTTTCCCAAGTTGGTGGTTTCTTCTGTTTTCGGTTGTTCTGCTGCTGGTCTCTCACTTCTCTTCCATTAATCCTCGTGGCTGCTATCACAGCACAATACACCGCTGTGTGGATGGCCTCCAGTGTTGCACCATTGCTGTCGATGTAATGCGGTATTATGTGCCAATTCAGATGGTCTCTGACTCTCCACAAGCTTCTATTCGGCCTCTGCTTCGGTATCACGTGAGTCTTTGTGGGGTCCATTCCTTCGAATTCTGCTAGGACCTTCTTCCACTCGTCTTCTATTCGGGATATCATGACCTCCTCTGTTTCCATTTCAGCTGCTGCGGGTTTTATTTTCCCTGCTCTTCTGCCTCTGGTTCGCTGGTGATATGTTCCTCTTCACTGGTTCATATCCTTTATCCTTTGTAGTTGATCGCTCACGTCCTGCTTCATTTTTTCAAAGATTGCAGGGGCTATTAGGTTCTTCGTGACGATGGACCTTCTCTGGCCCGCTATTTGCTGTTCTCTGACATGAATATCCGGGAATCGTTCCAGCCACTTGGTATTTAGTCTCACCCTGTAAGTTGTCAAAGCGGTGTACAGCTTCGTTATTTTGTAGTATGTTTGAAGGATGTATGTATTCATTTCGATGCTCCACTTCATGCGTTGGCCTTTTCTTATTTCCTGGGTGGTCACTAGTGCAGTTGCGATGGAAGCACTTCCAGTTGGTGGGGCTGGATGGTCTTTCCCTTCTCTTGTGGTAGCCATACAGGGGACAGCGTCACTCGCTCCACTGCCTTCCTCGGGAAACCCGTCTCTGATTTTTCGATCCGAAGCCTCTGCATAAGGCTTGAAAGTGAGTGACTTTATCCTGCGCCACACTCGACGCAGTATGATTAATATTTCTCTGCTGCATAGTGACATAGTGTTTTTTGACAAGTGGCACCGGTGCTTTCGCACAACTCCGCATTTGAATCTCTTGTGAAGTAAGACAGTACTGTCAAGGCCACATAGCATATGTAAGTGTATGTTCATGTTGTTCATCTGGCCGCTTAGCCTAGGGTCTGTGGAACACCACAGACCGCTAGTTACCGTCATTGGCACTGGGAGCCGGACCAGGTAAGTGGGAAGAGAACTCTGGCTGCTGACCCTGTGGTTAGCTTGAGCAGCCCAGGGAGGACAAAAAAAAAAAAATTATTTTTTGAAATAGGAGAAGGGGTGAGAGATTGAGGAGAAGACAGAAGGTAAGCAGAAGAAAGAGGGCGAGGTAGGGTGGACTCCCCCGAAAAAGGGGGGGGGCCTACCTCAGGAAGAAGAGAAAAGATTGTGAAGTCAACAAGTCAGGTTGCCTAATAGTATGACCCTGCATTTGACAAGTCAAATGCCATTCCCATTCCGAGAGGAGTATTTATGTGAGTTCCTACACAAGTAGGAAAATCAGATATTGTCCTACACCTCGAAGAGTAGAGGTGCCAGAAAGTGAGTGGGTCCCACATTGAGTAAGGGCCCAGCGTCAGCAATTAAATCTTCTTCAGGCAAGGGTGACTTGTAGGTAATGAGCAATGTCCCACACTGTGTAGTGGATTTGGATCATCTTCTCTTAGGGGATGAGAGGAGACACATGGATCCACGAAGCTCAAGGATTGCTTGGAGTTCTTGTGTCTATTGTAGAAAAGCCCTTTTAGATTGGTGGGTTTGTATGATAGCTTCCTTTGTGAACGTCGAGAGATTCCTGTTAGGTCAGGATAAAGATCAATATCGTGTTGGTGTTTTCTTTGATTCCATTCAGGATATGTTCTGTGAATTGAGTTTTCTGTTCATTATAAGATGGGGGTGCGCTGAACAGTTTTCTGTAGGTGAATTTGACGTATTTCAAATATAGTCTGGGCAAAAGTAGTGAAGGCTTTGTAGTTGGGTTCGTCAATTATGTAGAGATGTTCCTGCCCACTGGATATATTTCCAGTTCTGGTAATTAGGAGACTTCTGGGTAAATCATAAAGAGGGCAATTATACATGAGGTGAATCCAGTCTTCATTGTCAACGCATGTGCAGAGAGGAGAATCGGTGAGACCCAGGGCATGCAGCTTGGCCCGAAACGATCCATGACCAGTGAGGAAGAACGAAACGTGAAGGCCTGGTGAGTACTACGGAGGAGGTTTTGGTGCAGTTATCATAATTTGTGGAAGAAATCTTTTAGTTGTTTCACCTTTGGCTATTTGCTCCAAAGATTTTTGCCAATGCTGGAAGAGCTTAGAGTAAATCTGTTTCATTTCGTTTTATGGATCATTAGCTAGATCGAGTGTTATATCCAGAATGGTGGTGGGAATTCCTCTCTTTATGCAGTATGCAAGGCCGTGACAAATAACCTCCAGGTCCAGTGGAAGAGTACCTGCTAAGACCTGCAGGGCAGGATTACTGACTGTGCGGCAAGCTCTGGTCACAGTGAGTAGGATATTGCTTTGAATTGTATGCAACTTTACTTTATTACGTGCAACGATGGCACGAGGGAACCATATGCCTGCACCATAGCACACAGCTGGTAAGAAGATGGTTTTGTAAGTAGCATGAGAGTCCTTCTCTTCAAACCCCAGTCTGCTCTGTTAATTCTTACGATCATGGCAGTATAACGACGTATTCTGTTGGAAAGATAATTAAGATGAGGTAAGAATGTTAATCGGCAGTCGAAGGTTACTCCTAGATATTTTAGTTCTGTTTTGAGTTGCAATGTCTGCCTAGAGATTTTAATTTGGGGTGGTCTTCTTATGTCCAAAGATCTTTTGAGGAGGATAGTCTTCGTTTTTTCACCAGAGATGACTAACTTGTGGTTGTTTGTCCAATTTTGGAGGATCGTTAAGGCAGAGGAAGCAATTTGCTCAAGATGAGTTCTAGAATCCGCTTTGGTAAGGAGGATGAGGTCATCTGCATAGGCCATGCAGTCCACAGGACCTGGATCCATAAGAATAAATTCATCTAGTATTAAGTTCCAGAAGTAGGGCCCATGAACTGAGCCCTATGGACAACCTCTAACAACTGGTCGGGAAGTTTTCTGAAAATTTGTTTGAACAGTTACTGAGCGATTGAAGAGGTAGTACTGTAGACAGCAGTAGATGTTGAGTGGGATATTGAGTAGATGTTGAGTGGTGTCCCAGCAAGGCATGCTGGGACACCAGATGAAATCGAAGGCACCAGCAAAGTTAATGGAGATAGCCAGTAGATATTTTTCTGTCGTTCAGTTTGCTGTGTTGAGGAGATTGTTCATAGTGTCTTCAGTGGAGCATCCTGCTTAAAGCCCTAATGCTTTGGAGAGTCTAAGTTGGCTCTCTGGTAGTAGGTAGATAATCTGGATTGAAGCAGCCGCTCCATTACCTTGCCCAAAACCGGGAGAAGAGCAATGGGTCAGTAAGATTTGGGTAGAATAGGATCTTTATCTGGACCTTTTAGGATGAGTCGAGGCACCGCCTGTTTCCAAGAATCATGGAAAATTCCTTTCGCAAGGCATTTGTTGAACAGTGCTAATAGATGGTTCGGAAGATGTATTGCTGCTTTCTTGATGATCTCAGCTTTAATATTATCATGACCAGGGCATTTATTTATTTTTGTTCTGTCAAATGCTTTGTTCATTTCCTCAGAGGTGAAAGGAGGTTCTATTTTATGTTGGAGAAGGCATGGTTGTCTTGTTCAATTTGCTTTTGTTCATCATTGATGGGACTCTCATCAGTCTGAAGTAGGGCATTCAGAATATTATTCATGGATTCAACTCATGTGTGTGTGTGTTGGATTGCCATCGGGAGTCAGGGTTGAATTTAACATCTCTCCCCTGGTTAGCTTGTTCATAACAATGTGATAAACGACCCCACAAGGATCTGCGTTACCAGTAGTTGTCACAAGGTTCTGCCAAGACTCTTCTTCTGCCGAATGAGGCTTCTGTAGTCGTTACGATATCTTCTATATACTTCCTGTAGAGCCTCGACCTCAGCAGGAGGCCAGGAGTGCCTCGCTTCTAGAAGGCTTTTCGGGCAAGTGTGGACTTGGCGCCTTAGGTTTTCTAGTTCCCTGCACCACCACCACCACGGGACTGCTTTTAGGTGCTTCTGACATTTTTTCATAGTTCTCTCACATGCTTGTTGTATTGTGGTTGTTAAGAGGGAGAGGTGCTCCTGTGGATCAAGATGGTTTAGTTGGGATATATCCATTTGTAGCTTTGATTTTATATTGTCCTTGAAGGCATTCCAATCAGCTGTTTTGTTGGAGTATCTGATGATATCGTGGTATATGGGAGGAGTACTATCAAGTTGTCTAGATAGATGGAAGGAGATGGCCCTGTGGTCTGATGTGGTCCAGGCCTCATGAAATATCCATGATGAGAACTTTTGTGCTATGGACCGTGTGGCGAGGGTAACGTCAATGTTGCTTTCCCACAGGGTATTGCTGAAGGTAGAAAGGTGATGTGGTTGGTTAAGGACCTCAAATGGAGAAGACGAAAGGAAATCTTCTAATCGCTGTCCATTCTAGGAAACTGCATGGCCATCTACCCGGCTATGCCACAAGCCAGATCTACAATTGGCATCCATCGTTACTAGGATTTTGATGGAAGGTAAGAGAGTTATGACTGACTAGAGATATTCAATATATGGTACGATATCAGTTCGTGGTCGGCAGTACAACGAGACTACGTGCAGAGAGCCTTGTAGGCAGAGAATGTGTGCACAAACACCAAAGGGGGTGCATAAGGAGTCTATCTTTGTGACTGTAATTGTAGTGTTCCTAATAATGATGGCTGCCCATGGAGTATCTATGGTTGTCACAATGATCCTATATGCTCGAGGGTAGACTTGTACCCGTCCCTTGTGGATGTAGGGCTCTTGAGCACAGAGAATATCAATTTCTTCTTCATCCATTTCCATTCTAATTTGTTCGACCACATTTCTGGCTCTTTGGGCATTCACTTGGAGAATCTTGAGGACGTTGGTGGGATAGCAATTATGGTGTACCGCCATAGTCGGTTTTGTTCTGGATGGTTCTCAATACACTTGAATAGATTGGAAATTTGACATCCCTGACCAAGTGATTGGGATCCAATTTTGCTGCTTTGCAATTGGCGCAGTTAGGGGCTTGATTTTATTTGGACAATTGTTGTAGGTGTGTCCGCGTTTGGCACAGTGTCCACAGGTGAAGTCTTGTCGGGCACAGACATGGAATGTGTGTCCGAATCGGAGGCATTTAAAGCACTTGATGGTAGGTATGTGCTCCTTGAACCGGCAAGAGCTCCAGCCAATAAATATTCGTTGTTGTCGGGATAATATTTTCCATATCTTCGGTGAGAGTTCGACTACTCAGTTGCAACAAGTACCCGATCTCGATTTGGTGGTGTACTTGACTTGAAGTTCACTTTGAATTTCATGTCTAGTGATATGATCAGCAAAATTCCTGTCATATATTTCCTCAAGGAGGTCATCTTTGGAAATTCCTTTTTCGACATCGAAGATTACAATAGATGAGCCTTTTGGTTTGAATATCTCAGCGCTAAGACCAAGTTTATTTTTCTTTGGGATTTGTATAATGTTTTCTGCATCTTTTTTGGAAGCAGAATCAGTGATGATCCCAGAATTACGGATTTTTCTGAGGCTTTTAATTTTTGTGGTTTTCATTTGAGGTTTCAAGTTGGTAGTAACAACCTCCTTGACAGCCTCGCTTGAAGTGAAGGAACCTTCCTGGGTCGTGCGAAGGATGACTACGTTTTGTTCTCTATTCTGTCTGGTGTTGGGAGGAGCAAATAGCTTATCTGCCATTGGTTGGATCCTCAGCACATCTGAATAGGACCAGGGGTGCTGTGGCATTTCACTTGGTTCCCAGTTCTTGGTCTGGTGATAATCATTAACTGTGATATTCGGTACACTGTCCATAAGGTGGCAGCCAATACTGGCTAGTGGTAAGGCAGTGTGATTTGGAGGATGGGCATTAATTTTTGGCCACTGTACCATAGCAGCATAAGTTGATTCTAAGATAGGTGGAGGGAGAAGTGCTGGCCGAATCTGGCGGTTTTATTGTGCTGTCAGATCTCGGAGGAAAGAGTTCTGAGTGCTATGGCTGGTCCGAGCTGGATTTCTGAAGGACTTTGTCAGAGTATAATTTGCTTCCGTCAGTTGTTGATTGATTGCTCTTAGTTGTTCCTTCTGTAGTATTAAGTCATGTAACATTTTCTCGAGGGTACCCGCAGCGGCCTGTAACTTTTTGGGCAGCTGGCTTGGTTACTCTACTTCCTTCAAAGCGAAGGCAGCATTCCATCATGGACCTGAGGATCATAATTTTCTCCAAGTGAGAGGAATCCTTATCTGGTGAGGACTGCATGGAGTTCAGTTCTTCTTCTAGGTTCTCCCAGTGAGCAGCTGAAGGAGAAGTTGAGCAGCTGGAGGGGTGGAGTTGTTCATCTTGGTGTCCACACTCGCGACCTCCTCATAACAATAATTGGTTCCTTTGGTATGCTTTTCCCATATCCAGGCCACTCCTATGAGAAGTTACAGGTGAAACCTGACTGGTCCTTAAGTTTTGCACACCAGTGTATGACTTTTTCCCATTACTAAGATTGCCCTGGCCTCATGACAAAAACTCCTTTTTCCCTCCTCTTCTCCCTTATTTCTCCTTCCTTCTCACCTATTCTTTTTTCTCCCCCATTTTCTTCTCCTCTTTCCCCTTCTCTTTTTTGTCTCCTCCTCCTTCCTCCCTTTTTTTTTTAATTTGGTCTCTGTCCAGGAAGCTTAGGGCGATTATGGCAGCGACCAGCCAGGGAAGCAATTTATATTGTACAGCCTGGCTCTCCTCCTAGTAGTGTGTACGGGCAATACGGGGTCCCAACTGGGGGGGATCCCGCGGACAAGAAGCCATAAGAACAACAGAACCTTGCATAAATCTACATAAAATAACATTCCACATACTTCTTGCATTTACAGAGTACTGTTTTCCAATTGTACTAAAGGAGGTTCCAAACACAATTGTTTGGAACCTCCGATGGCGCCTCACCCCCAAACACTATTTTGCACGATCTTCTGTCTGCACGATCTTCTGTCTGTATGATTATAATCTGTATGATCTTTTTAACTTAAAACAACACTATTTGGGGAATCTTACAGGGAAAAACAAATACCTTCAAATATTCAGAAAGCTCTCATTTTGCTAAACTCACTTATTTATTGCATGCAACAATCATGGGTGCCAGCAGAATATTTTGCAAGGTAGTTCATAAGTGGTAGATGACTTTCATCAACCGTTGAAATACCACCACTTTGCTTATTGAAGGCTTGAAGTGGTGAAACCCATGTCTAGTCTCTAGGGCAAAGTTTCCGCCATCCCCCTCCCCCCACACTTCTCCTTCAACCCATGCACGGTACTAAGTACTATCAGTTTTGATACCTTTCGTGTTTGGGGGTTTGATAAAAAAAAAAAAAAAAAAAACAAATGTGGGAATAAATTTTTTGTTTACCAAAATTTTTGAATACTTGCAAAATTTTAATTAAGTCTAGTTTGTACAGCCGAGCCAACGTTTTGTGATCTATGGGACAAAGTACTGAGCAGACTCCGAGCGCATTCGGAAAAGGGTATTTTTGTAGAATTTTTCATTGTTTTAATGTTTCAAAAAATTAATGAAATCATTAACGTTTGAGTATTACATGTATTTCGAATATCAAAAGATTGTGCTTTGCACCACCTTGCACCATGCTTCCAGCGCCCATGAAGGTAACCAAGAACGGATATTCGGTGTTGGGTCCTCTGTTGTTTTGCATATTTATTAATGCTATTGATGAAGGTATATCAGGCTTAGTGTAGAAGTTTGCAGATGATACAAAGGTTAGCAGGGTTGTTAATGACAGTAATGGCAGTGTACTACTTTTTTTTTTTTTTTTTGATAGTTGTTGGCGCATCGGCTTCTGTGGCCATAATACACCTCCCAAGGTTTTTGCAGTACTTTGATCCAAGCCCGAGGCGGGATTCGAACCCGCGACTTTTGGGTTGCCAGGTAGGCACTTTACTCACCTGGCTAGCCTGGTCGGCTCAGTGTACTACTGCAACAGGATCTAGTTAATTTGGGCAGATGGGCTAAGAAGTGGCAACTGAACTTTAACCTTGACAAATGCAAAGTACTGCATATGGGTAGAAGTAACCCCAGAGAAACGTACCAACTGTGTGGTACTACACTTAAGGTGGTAGAAAATGGAAAAGACCTGGTAGTAATTGTGCAGTCAGATATGAAGTTTTCTGAGCAATGCAGACAGGCTGCCAGGGCAGGTCATGGGGTTTTGTCAATGATATATATGAATTTTGCTAGCAGGGAAAAGGAGGTGATTGTCTCTCTGTATAAGGCAATGGTCAGACCACGACTTGAGTACTGCGTACAGGTGTGGAGGCCTAATTTTAGGAAGGATGTAGATTTGATTGAGCGTGCACAGAGAAGGTTGGTGAGGGGAATAAAGGGATCCTCTTACCAAGGGTGATTAATTGCTGGAAAAAACTTCCATCTGTCGTTGTGGAAGTTGATAGTTGAAATAAATTCAAGGAGGAACTGGACAGGCATTTGGAGGGAATGGTGTGATTTTTTTTTTTTTTTTGGCTGATGCTGCATATGCTCATACACTTGCTTTCTTGCGTCACATGCCAGTGCTACTACTACTACTACTGCTACTGCTACTACTACTACTACTGCTACTGCTACTACTACTACTACTGCTACTGCTACTACTACTATATTGCACTTTTATACAAACTGGCACTATAATGTTTGACAGAGATATAAACATCAGTTTTTATTTTATCGTTAATTTCACACACATATTAGAAAGTTATATAAAAAGTTTTTTTTTTTTTCTTTCCAACTTGCAATGATTGGACGGTCTTCAAAAAGGTTGAAGAAAATTCTTTTCTTATGGTTTAAAATGTTGTCATAACAACGTGGTACTCATATTAATTTGGATAATCGATATGAAAAAATCATATTATGATTTATTATTATTGAATTGTAAGAACATGTTCGACTTATTGCACTGTATTAGCATTAGTAGAGACATTTCATTTAAGAAAGCAAATTTCTATAGCATCAGTCAAAAAAAAAAAAAAAAAAAATCTTACCCGTTTCACCCGTTCATTCACTCCAAAATTTGTCCAGTTGAGCCTTGAATTTATTTAAGCTGTCAACTTCTACAACGACAGATGTAAGTTCGTACGAACGATCAACCATCTGCTGGGTAAAGGCCAGTTTCTGCACATCTATTCTACAACTGTGTTTACTCAATTTAAATTTATGCCCCGTGAAGTTCGTAATCTGAGCAAGTGGAAGAATCACATCAGCATTGATCTTGTTGAAACCATTCAAAGCCTTATAACCTTCAATCAGATCACCTCGCAGGTGCCTTGTCTGCAGACGTTGCAATTGCAGAATTCAATTGCAACTTGGTGAAAGCAGCCCTTTTTTCCACTCATTAATCTCGTTGCCCTTCTGTATTCATTCTTGTAGCTCAATATCTTTCCTAACATGAGGTTTCCAGACCTGTATACAATTACTCAAGGCATGGCCTGACCATTGCCTTATACAAGGGGATAATCATCTCCTTGTTCCTGCCAGAAAAATTCCTATATATAATCGACAAAACCCCATGAGGTTTTCTTGAAGTCTGTCTGCACTGCAGAGAAAACTTTATATCTGACTGCAAAATTACCCCAGGTCTTTTTCATTCTTTACTACCCTGAGTTTAGTACTGCACAGTTGGCATTTACTCTTGGGTTACTGCTACCCATATGCAGTACTGTACTTTGCATTTGTCAATGTTAAACTTCAGTTGCAACCTCTCAGCCCATCTGCTCAAATTTTCTATAACCTGTTGCAGTAGAGAACTGTCATTAGTGTCATTAACAACCAGACCAAACTTCGTATCTTCAGAAAAATTGGATGTTAAGATAATTACTGATATGCCTTTATCAGTATCAATAATTAACACGGAAAAACAACAATTGGCCAAACACGGATCCCTGGAGAACTTCACTAATAATATTAATCCATGAAGTACAGTGTATATAGTCTGTACAATGTTTTTATACTGTGGTCATTTTTCTGTTTACTGATTGACAGAGCCAAATTTTCTGGAGCGAAAACCCAAAATTTCGGACTAATTCAACCAGATTGCGAAAATGGCTTAAAATTTTCTGACACCAGCGAGAGATATTTAAACTCAGGTCTTTTGCACTCTGTGTAGAGAGGACAGAGAATAAGTGTTTGTCACCTATTTCAAATTTTGTAATAAACTGTTTAATATTCATAAGTTGCACGATGTATTTATCTGGTTTCTTCTGCTAAGACATTGAAGTAATTTGTACTGTACTTTAAATGTCAATTGCTTATTTGGATTGGCTTTTGGGCTGATTGGCTTTGATTTTTCTTTACTGGCAACACTGCTCTGTTACTAGAGGATAGTTTTTCAGAAGCTGTAGAGATTTTGTGATGTAGTAGTAGTAATACTGCTGCCATGTGATGCATGAAAGCAAGTGTATGAGCTTATGCAGCATCAGCCAAAAAAAAAAAAAAAATTACAAAACAATTCCCTCTAAATGTTTGTCCAGTTACTCCTTATTAACCTATCAAGTTCCACAACGACGGATGGAAATTTTTTCCAGCAATTAACCACTCGCTGGCTAAAGGTAAATTTCCGCACATCTATTCTACATCTGTCTTTCCTTTATTTGAATTCATGTCCCCTTAGGTTCGTAATCTGATCAAGTGGAAGCAACCCTTCAGAATTCAGCCTGCTCAACCCATTCAAGGCCTTATACACCTCAATCAGATCACCGCACAGGTGCCTAGTCTCTAGCCGCTGAAATTTTCAGAACTTAAGCCTCTCTTGGTAAAAGGATCCCTTCATTCCCCCTCACCAATCTTGTTGTTCTTCTCTGTACACGCTCAATCAAATCTACATCCTTCCTAAAATGAGGCCTCCAGACCTGACAGGGCGTGGCCAAAACATTGCCTTATGTAGAGGGTCAATCACTTTTCCCTGCTTGCAAAATTTGTGTATACCATTGAAAAAACACCATGACCTGCCCTAGCAACCTCACTGCATTGCTCAGAAAACTTCATATCTTTCTGTACAATTACTCCCAGGTATTTTTCATACCACCTTAAGTGTACTACACACACAGTTGGTACGTTTCTCTGGGGTTACTTCTAACCATATGCAGTACTTTGCATTTGTCAAGGTTAAATTCAGTTGCCACTTCTCAGCCCATCGGCCGAAATTTTCTAGATCCTTTTGCAGCAGCACACTGCCATTACTGTCATTAACAACCCTGCGAACCTTTGTATCCTCTGCAAACTTTGACACTAAGCCTGATATACATTCATCAATATCATTGATAAATATACAAAACAACAGTGAATCCAACACCGAACCCTGTGGGATTCCTCTAATAACATCAGTCCACGAAGAGCAGCACCCATTGATTACCACCCTCTGTCTTCCCCCACTCAACCATCCATTTTTTTTCATTGTAGCAACTTACCCTTAATACCATTCTTCTCCAATTTTTAAAAGCTTTCCTGAAATCCAAGTTTATGATATCGAAAAAATATTTTTTACATCCAGTTCCTTTGTAACCACATCATGACACCCAATCAAATTTGTCAGACAAGACTTTCCCTTAACAAACCAATGTTGTGTCTGATTTATTGCTGCAGTCTTGTCTAGATGATCCTGCAATGCATCTTTTTTTTTTTTTTTTTTGGCTGATGCTGAATAAGCTTGCTTTCTTGCATCATATGCCTCTACTTTTTTTTTTTTTTTTTTTTGGTAGTTGTTGGCGCATAGGCTTCTGTGGCCATAATGCACCTCCCAAGGTTTTTGCAGTACTTTGATCCAAGCCCGAGGCGGGAATCGAACCCGCGACCTTTGGGTTGCTAGGTAGGCACTTTACCCACCCGGCTAGCCCGGTCGGCATGCCTCTACTAATGCTAATGCTAATGCTAAACCACTGACACCATTATTTTACCCGGAACAGAAGTTAAACTAACTGGTCTGTAATTATTCATGTCACCTTTCGATCTCCCTTTGTGAATTGGGGATACATTTGCACACCTCCAGTCCGTGGGGACCTCCCATGAAGCTAAGGGTGCTCTCATAATTATGGGTAAGGGTGGTAAGCAAACCCATAATTATGGGTTTGCTTACTTCGTTTTCCGCCTCCTTTAATATAACTTGATACCATCCACCCAGGTGCCTTTCTTAGGTGTAACTTCAACAATTTCTCCTCCAATTTGTTCTCAGTTATTACAAAATAATTAAGCCCCCTGGTACAATTTGTTATCCTTGTTGCATTTTCAAACCTTAATAACTCCTCATGTGTGAACGTAAATGGAAAATGCTCATTCAGTTTGTTTGCTCTCTGAGCAGGATCATCAACAGTAAAACCATCATATGAAGTGGACCAATCTGATTCACCCCTTCCTTTTAGAGTTTATATATGTAAAGCAATCCTTGCTGTTTTTCCTAGCATCCTTTGCCAAAGATTTCTAGTAATCTGCCTAACGTCCTTTGTGACTTGATTTTGCTTCTCTGTCACACTCTCATTAGTTCATTAGACAATCTTTTAGTCCTAAACTTTGAACAATATTTCTTAATAAGTGTGTAACTTTTAGTAGCTTCCATGATTAATCCCTTGAATACTTCCCATTTAGCATTTGCTGATGGTAACATCATCAGTTGATCCTACTGTAGTCACCTTTTCGGAAGCAAAAACCCTTTCCTTTACCCTTGATGGTAATTATATCTTTAAGTAAATCCCACATCAGTACACTGTGGTCACTGCCACCTAGTGGTTCCTTTATCTGCAAATTCTTAATACACGAATGATCACTGCTGATTACCAGATCAAGAGTATTACCCTCTCTGGTTGCCTCTCGAATATGGTGCTGCAGAAAACAATCATCTAATATATCCACAAGAGTCTTACTGGTGTGCGAATGTTCAATACACAAGTTCCAGTCAATATCTGGGAAGTTAAAATTCGCCATTATAAGACATTCTATTTTTTTAGCCCACTCTATTTCTCTGTACAACTATTCGTTGTACTCATTCGAGTCATTAGGCCTATGATACACTCCTACCCTTGTTTTGCTTTCAAAATACTGATGTCACTCCAAACTTACTCCACGGTGCACTGTTCATCTATAACAACTGGATGCACTTCTTTTGATTTTATATTTTTCTTAATTAACAGAAGAACACCTCCTCCCTTCCTATCCTGTCTGTCCTTATTGTACACATTGTACTCCCAAATTCCAGTTCTGCATTTCTAATATCTGTGTGACACCAAGTCTCTGCTATCCAAACAATATCCGCCTTTGATGTCTTGACCAACACTTGAAATTCATCAAATTTATTTACTACTATACTTCTGGCATTGGTATACATGCATGTATAAATGCACATATTCTTCTTCTTAGTTACCGTAACACATCTCATATTCCCACCTGTTTCACGATGACTGCCATCAGTCCCTGAACCTCCCAACACCCCTCACTCCAGGCCGCTGCTTATTCTAATAGAAGTACTCCAAGAATCACCTTCACCTCTCCTTGGAGATACTATTATCCTTTTAGTCTGTGAATCTGCCCAAGCTACCAGTTTTCTGACCCACCTAACATTGCCTCTATAGCATCAGCAAATATTCTTGTACCCTTTATATTTAAGTGTATCCCATCCCTGTAGAAGCAGACTCTCCTTTTTAGCATTAGCATTAGCATTAGTAGAGGCATTTGATGCAAGAAAGCAAGTTTATGCAGCATCAGCCAAAAAAAAAAAAAAAAAAACCCACTTCCACTTCACCCCTCTTTTCGTTCAAAATACCTGTCCAGTTGAGCCTTAAACTTATTTGGGCTATCAACCTCCACCACAAGGGATGGAAGTCTGTTCCACCAACCAACCACCCGCTGGCTAAAGGCAAATTTCTGCACGTCTATCCTACATGTGTCTTTCCTCAATTTGAATTTATGCCCTCTCAGGTGATTTTTCTGAGCTAGAGGAAGAATCCCATCAGCATTGAGCATGCTTAAACCATTCAAGGCTTTATACACCTCTATCAGATCACCTCGCTGGTGCCTAGTCTCCACACACTGTAATTTGCAAAACTTAAGCCTTTCTTCATAAGAGCACCCCTTTGTTCCATTCACTAATCTTGTTGCCCTTCTCTGTACTCGTTCCAGCAGCTCTACATCCTTTTTGAAATGAGGCCTCCAGACCTGTATACAGTACTCAAGGTGTGGCCTGACCATCGCCTTATAAAATGGAATAATCACCTCCTTATCCCTGCTGGAAAAATTCCTGTATATCATTGACAATACTCCATGAGCTACACTTGCAGCCCGTCTGCACTGCTCAGAGAACTTCATATCTGCCTGCACAACCACCCCCAAGTCCCTTTCATTCTCTACCACTGTCAGTGTAGTACCACAGAGTTGATACGTTGCTCTGGGGTTGCTGTTTCCCATGTGTAGTACTTTACATTTGTCAATGTTAAACTTCATTTGCCACCTCTCAGCCCATCTGCTCAGATTCTGTTGCAGCAGCATAGTGTCAGTAGTGTCCTTGACAACCCTGCCAACCTTTGTATCGTCTGCAAACGTGGACATTAAGCCCGATATACCACCATCAATATCATTTATAAATACAGAAAATAATAATGGACCCAACACTGAGCCCTGAGGGACTCCACTAATAACATCAGTCCACGATGAGCAGTGTCCATTGATTACCACTCTCTGTCTTCTCCCCCTCAACCACCCCTTTATCCATAGCAGCAATTTGCCTCCAATGTCACACTGCTCCAATTTGTGTAGCAGTCTTCCATGTGCAACAGTATCAAAAGCCTTTCTAAGATCCAAGTATATAATATCAAAGTTATTCCCTGCATCCAGTTCTTTTGTGACTGCATCATAGTATCCAATCAAGTTGGTCAGGCAAGACTTCCCCTTAACAAAACCATGCTGTGTCTGAGCTATAACTGAAGTCTTGTCTAAATGATCCTGCAGTGCTTCTTTAACCAGTGCCTCCATTAATTTTCCTGGAACAGAAGTTAAGCTCACAGGTCTATAATTACTTGTGTCAGCCTTTGATCCTCCTTTGTGAATTGGAGTCACATTTGAACATTTCCAGTCTATGGGTACCTCCCCTGAGTCCAAGGAAGCTCTCATAATTATGGCTAAGGGTTAGCTTACTTCCTTTGCTGCCTCCTTTAATATAACTGAATAGATCCCATCCACCCCGGGTGCCTTTCTTGTGTTTATCTTCAACAGTTTCTCCTCCACTTTACCCTCAGTTATTTCAAGATTCTGTAGCTTACTGCTAGAGTTGAATACACCTCTGGCATTCCCCTCGCTGAATAACTCCTCATGTGTGAATGTCGATGCAAAATATTCATTTAGTTTGTTAGCTACCTGAGCAGGATCATCAACACTTGACCCATCAATATCAAGTGGATCAATCTGATTCATCCCCTTCCTTCTAGAGTTTACATAAGTAAAGAACTCTTTGCTGTTTTTCTTTGCATACCTTGCCATGGATTTCTCGTAATCTGCCTTTTTAGCATTAGCATTAGTAGAGGCATTTGATGCAAGAAAGCAAGCTTATGCAGCATCAGCCAAAAAAAAAAAAAAAAAAAAAAAAAAACACTTCCACTTCACCCCTCTGTTCGTTCAAAATACCTGTCCAGCTGAGCCTTAAACTTATTTAGGCTATCAACCTCCACCACAAGGGATGGAAGTCTGTTCCACCAACCAACCACCCGCTGGCTAAAGGCAAATTTTCGCACGTCTATCCTACATCTGTCTTTCCTCAATTTGAATTTAGGCCCTCTCAGGTGATTATTCTGAGCTAGAGGAAGAATCCCATCAGCATTGAGCATGCTTAAACCATTCAAGGCTTCATACACCTCTATCAGATCACCTCGCTGGTGCCTAGTCTCCACACACTGTAATTTGCAAAACTTAAGCCTTTCTTCGTAAGAGCACCCCTTTGTTCCATTCACTAATCTTGTTGCCCTTCTCTGTACTCGTTCCAGCAGCTCTACATTCCTTCTTGAAATGAGGCCTCCAGACCCGTATACAGTACTCTAGGTGTGGCCTGACCATCGCCTTATACAATGGAATAATCACCTCCTTATCCCTGCTGGAAAAATTCCTGTATATCATTGACAATACTCCATGAGCTACTCTTGCAGCCCGTCTGCACTGCTCAGAGAACTTCATATCTGCCTGCACAACCACCCCCAAGTCCCTTTCATTCTCAACCACTGTCAGTGTTGTACCATAGAATTGATACGTTGCTCTGGGGTTGCTGTTTCCCATGTGTAGTACTTTACATTTGTCAATGTTAAACTTCATTTGCCACCTCTCAGCCCATCTGCTCAACCTTTCCAGATCCTGTTGCAGAAGCATAGTGTCAGTAGTGTCCTTGACAACCCTGCCAACCTTTGTATCGTCTGCAAACTTGGACATTAATCCCAATATATCATCATCAATATCATTTATAAATACAGAAAACAATAATGGACCCAACACTGAGCCCTGAGGGACTTCACTAATGACATCAGTCCACGATGAGCAGTGTCCATTGATTACCACTCTCTGTCTTCTCCCCCTCAACCACCCCTTTATCCATAGCAGGAATTTGCCTCCAATGTCACACTGCTCCAATTTGTGTAGCAGTCTTGCATGTGCAACAGTATCAAAAGCCTTTCTAAGATCCAAGTATATAATATCAAAGTTATTCCCTGCATCCAGTTCTTTTGTGACTGCATCATAGTATCCAATCAAGTTGGTCAGGCAAGACTTCCCCTTAACAAAACCATGCTGTGTCTGAGCTATAACTGAAGTCTTGTCTAAATGATCCTGCAGTGCGTCTTTAACCAGTGCCTCCATTAATTTCCCTGAACAGAAGTCAAGCTCACAGGTCTATAATTACTTGTGTCAGCCTTTGATCCTCCTCTGTGAATTGGGGTAACATTTGCACATTTCCAGTCTATGAGTACCTCCCCTGAGTCCAAGGAAGCTCTCATAATTATGGCTAAGGGTTTGCTTACTTCCTTTGCTGCCTCCTTTAATATAACTGGATAGATCCCATCCACCCCGGGTGCCTTTCTTGTGTTTATCTTCAACAGTTTCTCCTCCACTTTACTCCCAGTTATTTCAAGATTCTGTAACTTACTACTAGAGTTGAATACACCTCTGGCATTCCCCTCGCTGAATAACTCCTCATGTGTGAATGTCGATGCAAAATATTCATTTAGTTTGTTAGCCACCTGAGCAGGATCATCAACACTTGACCCATCAATATCAAGTGGACCAATCTGATTCATCCCTTTCCTTCTAGAGTTTACATAAGTAAAGAACTCTTTGCTGTTTTTCTTTGCATCCCTTGCCAAGGATTTCTCGTAATCTGCCTTCGCCTGCCTAACCTCCTTTGTAACTTGGTTGCATATCAACTTGTATCTATCATAGGCTTCTGTGTCATGTGTTAATTTGTAAGTATCCCATGCATTTTTCTTCTCTGCCATATGCCTCATTAGTTCATCTGACATCCATTTTGGCCTAAACCTTGAACAATATTTCTTAGTTGGTATGTAAAGCCTAGTAGCTTCCACGATAAGTTCTTTGAATGCTTCCCATTTTGAATTTGCTGTTGGTAACATCATCAGTTGGTCCCACTGTATAGAATTTAAATACTGTCTCAGTCCATCGTAGTCGCCTTTACGGAAGCAATAACCCTTCCCTTTACCCCTAATGGTAGTTACCTCTTTGAGTAAATCCCACTTCAGCACACTGTGATCACTGCCACCTAGTGGTTCATTTATCTGCAGATTCTTAATGCATGAAGAATCACTGCTGATAATCAAATCAAGAGTATTACTCCCTCTAGTTTCTTCCCGAACATGCTGATGTAGAAAACAATCATCCAATAAATCCACAAAAGCCCTGCTAGTGTGTGAGTAACCAGCCCCCAAATTCCAGTCAATATCTGGGAAATTAAAATCTCCCATTATAAGACACTCTGATTTACTGGCCCACTCTCTTTCCCTGTACAGTTCCTTATTATACTCATCAGAGTCATTAGGCCTATAGCACACTCCTACTCTCAATTTTGATCTCCCAATGCTTATGTCACACCAAACTGACTCAACACTGCACTGTCCAGCGATGTCGACTGGCTTCACTTCCTTGGTTTTTATGTGTTTCTTAACTAATAGCATAACCCCTCCCCCCTTCCTATCCTGTCTATCCTTTCTGTAGACGTTGTACTCCCCCCAATTGCAGTTCTGCATCCCTTATATCTGTGTGACACCACGTCTCTGATATCCCAACAATATCTGTCTTCGATGTTTTGAGCAATACTTCAAATTCATCAAATTTATTTACTAAACTCCTAGCATTGGTGTACACGCAAGTATACCTGCACCTGTTTCTATTCTTAGCCACCCTAACACAACCCATGTGTTTACTTGTACCGCAATGGCTCCCAGCAGTCTCTGAAATACCATGCATCTTGTTTTTCAGGCTTCTACTCATTCTAATAGAAGCAGTGCAAGAATCTCTTTCACCTCTGCCAGTGGCTACTGTCAATCTATTGGTCTTTTAACAAGAACAAACCAAGCTGAAAGAAATTCTACCCTCTTGAGCCTTTCACATTCCCTCCAGGTCCGAATTGATTGACAAGGCTCTCATCATGTACTCCCTCCTGTCCTGTCTGGCTAGAATTGCAGAAACTTTCAAATTTAACCGAAACTCAAGACTTTGTGGCAATATTGACCTCTACTTGTTACGTTAATCTGGAGATCTCCTACTCTTAATGACATGGGTGCCAACGTGTACAACAATATCACCCTTTGTACCCTTAAAAGACGTCATCAGCTCTTGCCCCTGGGAGACATACCCTGGTCCTATTCCATCTACCCTTTTTACGCAATATATTCCCCGTCTCCCTGACAATAGAGTGACCAACAATAACTAACTCCTTTGGGACCAGCGCATTCTGCCTTGGAAATTTCCGCTATGTTGCCTGATGCTCAGGAGTGATCTCTGGCGTTGAGTTGGGCAGCTGAGAAGTTGACGGTCACCTCATATTAATTTCTTCGAGGTCATCTACTCTACACCTCTAGCTCTCATAGACGCCCATTAGGACGCTGAGTTGAGGCCTAATTCCTAGACTCTCTCTGCACCTGGCACGCACGCGCACACACACACACACACACACACACACACACACACACACACACACACACACACAAAGACATTCTCCTTGGCTAGATCATGTTCTGTCCCAGAGAATTCGCAAACATATCACAAGTTGTAAATTTTTTTATGCTGTGATGCGTTGGAGAATCGCCCCTCTCTGTTCTCCCTTGAGTCAGAGCACTCGTGCCACGTTGTGCCCATTGCTTTGCTGCTCTACTCTGGGGAATGATATTTTAAATTAATAAAAACCATCAATTTAATTAATTAATTAATTGCCAATACTACGCTATCTAATAGAATCTTAAATGCAGTGATATTACGCTATATAATTTTACGTTGAGAGCTATCTAGTTACCATAATTAAAAATTTGAATTCTCTACCATGAATTCTCTCTGTACAAAAACAATGGCTGCAAGATTCGAACGAAACAACGGTTTTACCTTTAAGTAGTAATCTAGAAAAACTCTTATCTAAATTAAAAATAAAAATAACCAGTGTAACTAGAACTATAAGGCTACTTATAAAGTATAGTATAAAATAAGAATTAGGTAAAAAAAATACTGTACGCTTATCGCTTTTTTCGTAATCTGTAATTTTTAAAGAGAGTCAGCGCCCTCTGTTTACAGAAGCTCACTGTTTTAAAATTTGAGCAGTGATAGGAAGAAGCCGAAGGAAAGAAAACTGCTTTCTAATTTTTAGTGTTATTAAAGCGACTTTTGATGGTATGAATTTTTAAACATACATTTATAGTATTACATGTCTGAAATGGAAAGTGAAGTAGACGGGCCAGAGGAAAGGGAAAGAATCAATGCGAAGCAGAGGAGCGAGTTAAGACAGCGTTATATGCAGATGATAGAGGACACTCAACGTAAGTACGAAATTTGCACTTAAATTGGATGAGTTCTTATTTAGGAATTGTTTGGAAACTGTTCGGGCTTTATCTGAATCAGAACCACGGATGCAAAGGTCTTCTGTATTCCTTAAACGTGGCCTTAACCCAGTCGTTTTCTTCGCGGGTTATTTTTGTGTACAGCTGGCTGCAATTTGCATAATTTACTGTACGCTAAAAACAATGTTTATAATCCTACAGTTTATTGTCACAGATTACCGTTTTTGCTAGATCCGTGTGACTGAAGCTGTGATTATTCCAGTCGACTCGCTGTTAGGAAAACCTGTTCAGAACTTTCATGTCTCTTACTCATTTGCTCGTCTCAATGGCGGCCTTCATATTATTATTATCTACATGGTGCAAGGAAGCCTGAGGCTTATGCTGCAGCAGCAGCCAAAAAAAAAAAAAAAAAAAAAAAATTCCCCGAGTTACCCATAGAGACAGAGTTAAAAGTAGAAGGGAATCAAGAATGAGAAGAATAATGATATACAGCTCAGGACCCTGGGTGTGCCAAGCCCATACTAACCACATGTGATCCCCTGGTGTTCTAGGTAGTGTCTAGTGAAAGATTATTAGCAGTTGTATTTTTCGTATTGTTAAAATACGATGCATATTTATCTCAATGTTCTCCCCAGAAAATTTTTCCACCTGGATGGGGAAGTGTAATGCTTTGCAATATTATAAAATTTTCTGTTATTTATAAATGTGACTTAAGCGATCCAGAGCAAAAATTAATTGCATAATTTAACATTATATGATCCTGTCACATTGACCCCGATTGCATAGTATGTTCGAATTAATATTGATCGAGATCAGTGAGCAGTACCATATGGTACCACGAGAATCATTTAAATTTTAGCCTAGTGGTCAGTTAATTAAATTCACCCAGCGGTGTGCCCATTTCATATGTCCTGGGGAGAACACTGTCCTACTCTTAATGTCATTAGTGCCAATGTGTACAACAATATCACCTTTTGTGCCTTTAAAACATGATATCAGCTCTACGTCATCAACTTTTGCCCCTGCAGACATACCCTGACCTGTTCCGCCTATCCTTTTTTGCACAATATATTCTGTTTCTCTGGCAGTAGTCCTGACAAAAACTAATTCCTGTGAAACTAGCGCATTTGATCTTGGGGATTGCCGCTATGTTGCCTGATGATCAAGTGTAAGCTGATGTGGGCAGCTGAGAATTCGATGGGTCCTCTAATTTAAGTACTCCTACTAATACTCCTACTCTCTAAAATTGAGAGTAGGAGTGTGCTGTAGGCCTAATGACTCTGATGAGTATAATAAGAAACTGTACAGGGAAATAGAGTGGGCCAGTGAATCAGAGTCTTATAATGGGAGATTTTAATTTCCAAGATATTGACTGGAATTTGGGGGCTGGTCACTCACACACTAGCAGGGCTTTTGTGGATTTATTGGATGATTGTTTTCTGCATCAGCATGTTTGGGAGGCAACTAGAGGGAGGAATACTATTGATTTGATTATCAGCAGTGATTCTTCATGCATTAAGAATCTGCAGATAAATGAACCACTAGGTGGCAGTGATCACAGTGTGCTGAAGTGGGATTTACTCAAAGAGGTAACTACCATTAGGGGTAAAGGGAAGGGTTATTGCTTTTGTAAAGGCGACTACGATGGACTGAGACAGTATTTAAATTCTATACAGTGGGACCAACCGATGATGTTACCAACAGCAAATGCAAACTGGGAAGCATTCATAGAACTTATCTTGGAAGCTACTAGGCTTTACATACCAACCAAGAAATATTGTTCAAGGTTTAGGCCTAAATGGATGTCAGATGAACTGATGAGGCATATGGCAGAGAATAAACATGCATGGGATACATACAAATTAACACATGACACAGAAGCCTATGATAGATACAAGTTGATCTGTAACCAAGTTACAAAGGAGGTTAGGCAGGCGAAGGCAGATTACGAGAAATCTTTGGCAAGGGATGCAAAGAAAAACAGCAAAGAGTTCTTTACTTATGTTAACTCTAGAAGGAAGGGGATGAATCAGATTGGACCACTTGATATTGATGGGTCAGCTGTTGATGATCCTGCTCAGGTAGCTGACAAACTAAATGAATATTTTGCATCGACATTCACACATGAGGAGTTATTTAGCGAGGGGAAAGCCAGAGGTGTATTCAATTCTAGCAGTAAGCTAGAGAATCTTGTAATAACTGAGAGTAAAGTGGAGGAGAAATTGTTGAATATAAACACAAGAAAGGCACCCGGGGTGGATGGGATCTATCCAGTTATATTAAAGGAGGCAGCAGAGGAAGTAAGCAAACTCTTAGCCATAATTATGAGAGATTCCTTGGATTCAGGGGAGTTACCCACAGACTGGAGATGTGCAAATGTGACCCCAATTCACAAAGGAGGATCAAAGGCTGACACAAGTAATTATAGACCTGTGAGTTTAACTACTGTTTCAGGAAAATTAATGAAGGCACTAGTTAAAGAAGCACTGCAGGATCATTTAGACAAGACTTCAGTTATAGCTCGGACACAGCATGGTTTTGTTAAGGGGAAGTCTTGCCTGACCAATTTGATTGGATACTATGATTTTTCATAGTGCACAATTAATAAATAACAGTCACTAAATTTGAACACAAAAAAAAAAATGCTTTACGCACATACACGTGGTCATAACGCTAGCACGAATGTTCAGTACAATGTTGACTACAATGTTGAATGTATATGAATGAGGTATGCTGACTGAGACTGAGCATGCGAGACGATTAACCACAATCCCGGGCAGCACGTGATCACGTGACGCTCGGCAGACAATTTTCAGGGAATAAAGCACAATTACAAAATGAGGAGGCACCCTTGATACACATAAACAAAGCTGCGCATGTAGCAACTGAATAAACAACACCATAAAGGCAGAGATACACTATTAACACCTCACATTTTCCTAAAACACATTTCTAGGGGTTACTACCATAAAACAATAAAAACAATTTCCAGTTGCATTCCTGCTAGTGGAATCTGTTATAAATTGGTAGTAAACTCGATCTAATTGCATTTGTGATTATACCGATAACTGGAATATTGTTGGTTTTTACGTTATTATGGTGAAATGTGTTTCCCCTTCACCGATATAAAAAACATAAATACATTTTCAGAATCTTCTCTTCATTCCTATCTTGTTGCATTCAGTTGGAGTGATTCTGCGTTTGACTGCCATTTCCTGTAAACACAAAGGCGAATCGTGCATAAGCGAATTCGGTTCGTGTTAAATAAGATATCGTTCCCCTATTTATAAATCATGTATGATCGAATTCGTGTAGTGTAAACACGTGTTATACGAGGACTGACTGTACTTGTATTGCAAGACCTCGCTTGTTTATCAAGTTAAAATTTATTAAAAATTTTTGCTCATCTTGCAAAACACTCACAGACCAAGTTACTCGCAATCCAAGGTACCACTGTATAACATTCTTCCACTTGGTCATCGGTCTGCTACTTCATCAGGGGCTTTGAGCAGACCGATAGCCAGACTAAAAAATGTCTCGTACATACCTGTTTCTGTTGCCCCCATACCAGTTTTGCCCGAGTTTAACTTTAGGTGATTGTAAAGAAAATAAATGTGAAATGGTAATATGTATTAAGTTTAAATTTTGTAAAATTATTGTCGGAATCAGCAAACTGGGATAAGCGACACAAAGCCCATTGGGTATGTATCAGCTTAAATGCGAATAAGTCCCTACCTCCTTGTTCTGTGGGGATCCGACTGGAAAAGAAATCATATTCCCACTTTCGGGTTGTTTTATGTGTGCTAACTAAATTGTAGTGTGCAGCTGTGCCCTTCATGAATTGTGGCGTGATGGTGAAATTTCTGTAGGCACTATGTCCCATGTCATGCAAATGTTCTGATGGCCTTAAAAGGGTGTTTGGATGTTATTCTGAGTTAGTGGGGGGGGACCTATGAATGTGGTAGGAACTTATATGAACGAAAAGATGTGTTAATGCAAATAAGAAGTTTGTTAATGAAAAAATAAATAAAAGAAGGAAAATACTATGCTCTGGGCAAAGGCTGGTATAGCTTTTCTAAGTCATAACGATCCGTGTATGTCGGTGGGGATAACTATACAGGGTGATTCACTACCAGTGCAACAAACTTGCAGGAGGTGTAGGGGGCACAAAGACGAATCGGAATCACATAGCATTGCAGGGTCTGAAATGCCTTCGTCATGCGGTAGAGGACGTTGAACGGGAGGTCGCGTGAACAGCGATCCCGCTGGAAGTCAGCATTTGTGAACCGTTTCTGTTGAAGAAACCAAGTAGCAAAAGTCCTCCGGAGTGGATAATCCGCAGGCTCCAATGATTGGCGATAGGCTAACTATTGGGAAATACCCAATCGTTGGCCTATCGCTCGAGTACTCGTACTCGGATTGCCTTCTGCAAGACGTAGGACATTCTCCTCATTGTCTGGTGTCCTTGTCGTTCGTTCTCGATTCATGGTACCTCTCGTGAAACAACCAGTCTCACATAACCTTCTGTGCACACGTGTGAAAATAATAATACTGCGGGTGGGATTAATCTGTTGTTGGGAGGATTGGTACAAGTTGTTAAATTGCCAGTAAATAGATTATCTGTTTATTGGGGTGGGGGGAATTTTTGGTGTACTGAGTTGCATCGTGGTCAGATGACGAGCCTCCTCTGAGCACAATAAACCTGGTGTTCAAAACAGGTTGTACCTGTCACTTATAATAATACTTTTATTAGCCTAATATTTGGGGGGGCCTCTGTAGCCGAGTGGGCAGGAGTGGGAGTGCAGTAGCACACGCTCTTTGAGTAGACCGGGGTTCAAGCCCCTGACTGCTGAATACGGTCGATCTGCAACCCGCATTGGACCAGCGTGGCAGATTATGGTCCATTTCCCTCAGCATGAATTGTTGAGGAGGCTTCCATCCTGCAATGGGTTGATAATGGCTGCACTTTACTTTTTTTTTTTTATTTGGACATCCTAACTAATTTATTAGTTTGGTCCCTATACACCTAATTCCCTACAGATGGATACCATATAATAAAATTAACTAATATATATATATATATAACCATACAAATAAATTAGAATGAGAGTTAAAAATAAAATAATGCCAGCAGTATGGCAAGACAAGAGCAAAAATAGTCAAAATTAAACTTAAGAATCAAACCAAACAGGGAGGGAAGAGAGGGGTAACAAGAGTAAAAATATTGCAGCAGAAAATATCTAAGATAATTTAGAACATATAATTATAAGAATAATAAATAATAATTCATTAAATTTTGAAAGCCAATTAAAATAGAAATTTAACACCGCCCCCTCTGGCGGGCACCAGGTCCAAATTTGTGTAAAATATCACCAACAGAGATCTAGACCACTACAGTAAAATAAAACAAAAAATAGACTGAACCATGTAATGGTCAGTCTATTTTTTGTTTTATTTTACTGTAGTGGTCTAGATCTCTGTTGGTGATATTTTACACAAATTTGGACCTGGTGCCCATCAGAGGGGGCGGCGTTAAATTTCTATTTTAATTGGCTTTCAAAATTTAATGAATTAAATTATTATTTATTATTCTTATAATTAGATGTTCTAAATTATCTTAGAGATTTTCTGCTGCAATATTTTTACTCTTGTTACCCCTCTCTTCCCTCCCTGTTTGGTTTGATTCTTAAGTTTAATTTCGACTATTTTCGCTCTTGTCTTGCCATACTGCTGGCATTTTTTTATTTTTAACTCTCATTGTAATTTATTTGTATGGTTATATTTCAAGCATCATGTAGAGCAGGGGTGGGCAACTTTTTTCGTCAGCGGGCTGAATGAAATTTTCGCATCATGATGCGGGCCGGAATAGATTGAACGATTTAATAAAAAAAATCAGAACCTAAAAAATGTTATGTTACTTGAATTACCAAATTATTAATGTATTTTTAAAAAAAATATCTGAATGTCCAATTATCATTGAAAATGCAGCATTCGGCATCAATTTTTCTTTTTTTTTTAATTGGCTCATTTTATGGCCTATAAATTTATATTAAATTAAAAATTGTAATAATTAGAAAAGGCATAAAACATAAAATATCTCGCACCAATATTATTTTTTTCAATAAGAAGTCAAACCCAAAGGAACTTCGTTCGATCAATGCTACAATAATAATTAGGAAATAACTCTTTGACGCTGCGTAGAATCAATTGGTTACTGTTGTACTGGCCGCGATTCCCGATTGAACCAAATTAAGTCTAACGTTTACGGCGAGTGTAGTCAGGTATGGATTTTCTATATTTATGCATTTACCAAGGGGGCCAGATTCAAAATTGTCACGGGCCGGCTGTTGCCCACCCCTGATGTAGAGAAATATGCGTTTTGCTGCCTCTGATGTTTGCTGTACCTTTTTGTTTTATTTTTGTCATGAAAGATTTAGTTTCCAACTATTTTAAACATTATTCAAATATATGTATGTATAAGTACATATATATTATATATAATATATAGTGTATATGTAATGTTTAAAGTTTATAATGATGGAATTGTATATTATAGTGTATATGACAAAGCTGTGTGGCATTTCTCTCTGCCTAGGCTACCACTGATGTTTAATCATTAATCATATTTGGCAGCTACTGTTAATCAAATTTTGTCTTAAATAAACATAAAATAGATGATATAATAATTTAAATTCTGGATGAATTTCTGAATTGCCTGTTTGTGAAAGTCATTTTTAACATCAGTTAGTAAAATTTGCTAAGTTTTCAGGGAAGCAGTATAAATGGCATTTAGAAATTTACCAAAGAATGCATCTGGAAATTATATCTTCCCTTTTTATGTGTGTAAGAGACTCAGATTGATTGAAACATAATTGACCAATTGCACGTGATCAAACTGCTTATTGAGGCTTTTTGTACAAAAAATGCTAGGTGCAAGCATGGATTTCTTAGTTGGCATGGCAATCGGAGATTTGTAAAGCCCTGAGATCATATATAAAATTTTAAGAAAGCGGTGAAATTAATGTGTATAATAAATATGATAGTTTTTTTTTTTTTTTCAGAGCATCAAGATGAATTATTAAATCCAGAATCACAGCGTTTGGCACAGTGTGTTGAAGAAGCCAATTCATTATTTAAACAAGGTAAAATTTACCTTTTAACTCTGCTTTCATTTAACTTTAACTTTGTTTTAACTAAGTATAGTGAATGCTTCATGTGTGAGATACTTGTCTGAAATGCTATGTATATATATATATATATCTCAAAGAATTATTTGTAAATTTTAACTTATAGATAACTTAAGGTTGTTAATGTTAAACCCATAATTAACATATTTTATAATTTTGCTTTATATTTCAATTTATGTTACTACCATTACTACTTTTATCTCTTTTTTCTTTACGTTTTATCTCATTCTGTTTTACTCTCACTTTATATTACATATTGTACTTCTAGGTTTTGCCACAGTGCCGGCATTGGCCTTTGCCCGTTATTTGGGTGGTTTTGATGCACAGATCTTTCGCAGACTGCACCTTATATCACTCAACCTGCTACCTCATTGCTAATCCGATATATTTTTACACTATCATATCTAGAACACGAACACACACACACACACACACACACACACACACACACACACACACACACACACACACACACACACACACACACACACACACACAGGGTGTCTTAAAAATACACGTCATAACTTCAGGAATGAGTTCCTCATATGTAGACAATAAAAATATTTTATATCAACATAGTTTCGGAAATGCATGGTTCCCGAGTTATTAATTGGAATGTCTTATCTCCCGCTGGTGATTTCCTTCATCATAAGGTACTGACAGAATCTGGTGATTTTCCATTCCGACCATGTACTCAAATCAGGATCAAGCGGATGTGCACTTTATGTACAGTTTGGCAGACGGCAATGCTCTGGATGCTCGTCGTTTGTACCACGACAGGTTCCCAGAATGAAGATGTCCAGACAGGAAAACTTTTGAAGGTATCCATTGCCGCCTTTGCGGCAATGGATACCTTCAAAACCTCGTGCTGCCGACAGAGGACAACCAAGATCTACGACTCCTGAAGTAGAGGAAGAGATTTTGGATGTTATGCATGTCACTCCTGGAATAAGCACACGCAGAATAGTAATGCAACTGGCTGTTGAACGTTCGACTATTTGGAGAGCGTTGCGAGAACACCAACTGTGTTCTTTACCATTTGGATAAGGAAGGAACACCAACTGTGTTCCTTATCCTTACCATTTGCAATGGGTACAGGCCTTGTCACCAGCACATTACCCTGTGCTAGTAATATTCTGCCAGTGATTCTTGCAGCAGTGTGGTACAACTCCTCACTTTCCTGCCTTAGTAATATTCACAGATGAAGCACAGTTCACATGAGACGGAATCCAAAACTTTCACAATCAGCATGTATGGGCTGAGGAAAACCCACATGCAATTCTTCCATCACATCACCATCAGCGGTTCATACTCAACATCTGGGCAGGTGTTCCCCATGTATTTCCAACACACTCACAGGCCAGACGTACAGAAACTTTCTGGAAAACAACATGCCTGATTTCTTGGACAACGTGCCACTGATCATTCATCAACAGGCGCCTCCGTAGCCAGATGGGCAGAGCAGCAGTACGTAGCACATGCTTCTTGATTAAACTATGGTTAGAGCCCATGACCACCAAATACGGAGGATGCGGAAAGGTCAGGGAATGACCACCGCATATGCCTGGAGCAATATGGCTTTAGTTGCTAATGCTCCTAAAAACCAAAATAACAACAGCAACAATTCGTCAACAAGCACACTTCATGCATGATGGCGCTCCTGCACATTTCAGTCACCTAGCCTGCAGTTACCTGAATTGAAGGTTTCCTAGTCAGTGGATAGGTAGAGGTGGACCCAACTGCCTGGCCTCCACGCTCATCTGATTTAAACCCACTAGATTTCTTCTTGTAGGGCCATTTAAAGTCATTGGTGTATTCGACTCCGGTAGCTGATGTTGAAATTCTCCGCAATTGAATTGTGGCAGGTTGTGAGACAATATGAAACATGCCAGGAATTTGGCATCGGCATTGCGAGTCCATGAGATGTCGATGTTGAGGCCTATATTCAGGCAGAAGATGGATTTTTTGAACAATTACTATAAGGTGATGTGAATAGTTAAAGTGTCATAGACAGACTTTGAAAACTCGGAAACCAAGCATTTCTGGAACTATGTTGATGTAAAATATTTTTATTGTCTATATATGAGGAACTCATTCCTGGAGTTATGCTGTGTATTTTTGAGACACGCTGTATATATATATATATATATATATAGTATCACTTGTTGTTGTTATTTGGTTTTTTAGGCGCATTAGCAACTAAGACCATGTTGCTCGGGGGATATGCGGTGGTCATTCCCTGACCTTTCCGCATCCTCCGTATTTGGTGGTACGGGCTTGAACCCCGGTTTAATCAAGAAGCGTGTGCTATGCACTGCTGCTGCTCCTGCCCACCTGGCTACAGAGGCGCCATATCACTTATTATCAGTAAGAAATTCCTTATCAGGCATTATTGCAAATGTCATACTTCTTGTTTTATATTAATGATTGTTATTATTATTTATTTTATCTATTTAATTAATTGTTATACAAATAAACTACTGGAACATGAACAAAAGTGTAAGAGTGCTAAGATATGCATGAAAGAGGAGGCTAAAGTAGGCTTTCCAAACTGTATCATGACACTTAGTGTCATCGTATCCTGAATGGTGTTATCAGATTGTGGTAGCATATTGCCTTTTTTTTGTTGACTTCCTTTCATTGCATTTATTGATGTAATTGATTTGATTAAAATAAATTACTGAGTAATATATATAAAAAAAAATTACATTTAATTTTACACTTGCTGCAGCAGCTGGTATGCTTGCACTTGATCTCTCCCTTTGAAAGCCAATAACTGATGTAGTCAATTTCAAATGGCCTTAGTTCAGCTTTCATTTCTACCTCAGCCCCGCATGCATGCACGTTCTCCTCTCTCTCTCTCTCTCTCTCTTCTCTCTCTCTCTCTCTCTCTCATCTCTCTCTCTCTCTCTCTCTCTCACTCTCTCTCATCTCTCTCTCTCCTCTCTCTCTCACCACAATTTGGTGGTGGTGCCCTCAGAACTTCTCCCAAGCTTCTTGACTTCATTCAAAAGAGGAATCCAGGTTAATTAATGACTGTCTTGTACAATCTCACCATCCTGTCTAATATTATAATGTGAACATTATAATTATAATGTGAATCCATTAACACATTGTTTTTTGGTTTGGTAATTCATTCCAAGACCTTGGAAGTTGAATTTTTGCTATATAACTAAGCTATCCATGGAATCTTCAATCTATATAAAAACATAAATAAATTTTCAGAATCTTCTCTTCATTCCTATGTTTTAATTTATGTTTTAATTTTCATAAACTTGTTACTCCTTATCTCACTTGCATGTATCGTGTTAGTTGCAATTTCTTCGTTATTGATTGCTTATCTTTTTTACTGTTTTAAATTTACAACAAAAAAAATGTCAGTGAACAGAAATATCAATTAGCATGTACATATTACAATAGTAATTAGGCTATGTACCTAAGCATAAATTTATTTTTATTTTGGTAAATAAAAATGAATTGCATCAATAAATGCAATGCTAACCTGCGGGAAGTATTCTTCTGATTTTCACGTATCATTTGATTTTGTTAAATGGCAAGGTAATAAAGCATAAATTTGTGTTTTATATCTTTACTTTTATAGACTGGATAATATTCCTCCAATTTTTGCTTATTAAAATCGCCATTTAATAGAATTAAAATTCAGTTCACAAATGTGATCACAACGACTGGCACATAATGCATATCGTATAGTGAACGGAGAGTCCATCGTAAAGCAATTTGATCGTACAGTGAACCAGTCAAAGATTATTAAATACGATTATTAAAATTAATTTTTGCATTCAGTTCCTTTGTGGCCACATCATAGTATCCAATTAAATTGGTCAAACAAGACTTCCCATTAACAAGCCTGTGCTGTGTCTGAACTGTAACTGCAGTCCTGTCTAGACAATCGTGCAATGCTTCTTTAACCAGTAACTCCTGGAACAGAAATTAACCTAACAGGTCTTACTTGTGTCACTCTTTGATCCCCTTTGTGAATTGTGGATACATTTGCACTTTCCAGTCCATGGGGACCTCCCCTGAATCCATGGATGCTCTCATAATTATGGCCAAGGATTGCTTACTTCCTTTGCTGCCTCTTTTAATATAACTGGATAGATACCGTTCAGCCCAGGTGCCTTTCTTTTGTCTAAATTCAAAACCTTTTTCTTCTCCTTTTTGCTCTCAGTTATTACAAAGTCATTTAGATAGCAATTAGGGTTTGATAAACTTCTGGTCTCCACTTCTCTACACAATTCCTTGTGTATGGATGTAGATGCAAAATTCTTATTGAGTTTGTCAGCTACCTGAGCAGGGTCATCAGCAATGGAACCATAGATATCAATTGGACCAATCTGATTCATCTCCTTCATTCTAGAGTTTACATAGGTAATGAAGTCTCTGCCGTTTTTCTTTGCATCCATTGCCAAAGATTTCTCATAATCTCGCTAGGTACAGATTCCTAATAATATGAATTATCGGGCTTCTGTGTTGCCTGATAATTCATATTATTAGGAATAATATGAATTATTCCTAATATTATATGCATCCCATGCATTTTTCTTCTTTGCCACGAATCTCATTACACTCCCTTTGAGACTTCTTTCTAAGTTCATTAGCATTATTACACATCTCATTTCACTCCTGCGACATCTAAGTTCATTAACATTAGTAGTGGCATGTGATGCAAGAAAGCAAGCTTATACAAAATCGGCCAAAAAAAAAAAAAAAAACTAACCCTGCATCTAGAAAATTGCAGGGTTAGTTATTTAATAAGATTGATAATGACAAATCTCTGTTTATTCAAAATGAGGTGTCTGTTACATTTTCTAGAGAAATTTGAAGAAATGGTATTAAAATTTTGATTAATCTGCTATAGATTGCAGTGAGGATTGAGCCAAGCTCCAAAGTTTTCAGAGCTTATGAAAACAAAGAAAGAACTGTCCTAGCCTGATGAGAACTTGAGTATCTTAAGTTAAACTCTGAAGTTTTTGGGAAACTGCTAACTCTTTATCTTCTGTCACTATGCAGAAAAACACGGTCAAAAGTAATCAACATGACATTTTGGTTAGTGCACCATTATTTTGTAACTCCTACAATTTTTCATAACACAACAGTTGTGACAAGCCATATGTGAAATGCCATATGGCCATTCGACTACCATCCTTTACTGTAGCTGTCTGCATAGTTTACCATGTAGATAGCTCCACCAAAATGTATCTCATATCAAGTGATGATGGAGTTTATGTACACAACTTGGAAAAAACATTTTAATATGGTGCCATGTTATTGTTTTGAGAGTTGTATATTTAAAATTTTTATTAAAAATAACTAATAATAAATAACATAACTATTAAAAGATTTTTGCAAATATAAATATAATTTTTATATATGCTGAGAGACTATACAATTCTTTACAAACAAGAAAAAATTTCTATAAGAAATTTTTCTCTGTTTTTGCACTGTTTTTTTCTTTTTTTTTTTTTTTTTTTTTTTAGATGCTTGTAATGTGAAAATGATATTTGGTATTTAGAGTTCAAATCAGTGCAAAAAAGTGAATAAGGAATATTGATAAAATGGTATAAGAATTAATTGATGATTGGCTCAGTCCCCATGAATATGATGTAGTTTCAAAAAGTTATGCACCCTCCAGTTGTGGGAGGGGGGAGCTAAAGATAACTCAGCTGACTAGACTTGTTCCTCTGCAAAGAAAAGTCTAAATTTAAAATATCGACCTAGCAAAACAGACACTGAAATATGGAAACTTCTAAATTTTATAAAGTAATGAATTGTAGTGAAAGGTTTAAGGTGTTACAATCATTAATTTTTTTTTTTTAAATGGCTGTTCATTTCCTTTGGTTGATCAGTCAATACATGTTTCTTTTATTTAGTAATAAAGGAATTTTGAAAAGTTGTCTGTATAGAAAGATATTTTACACATGCAAGGCAATAATTTTAATTACTCAGCAGTACAGTGGATCTTATAATCAACATATTAGTTTATATTTATATCATGAGTATTTTTAGTAATTGTTTGCATCATTAATTTTAGATTGCCAGAGAGTGAATTGTTTTAAAAATATAATAATAATAACAAAAAAAAAATGACAGAATTTACATTATTTCCACAATATCATTATGAAACATTAAGTCCATTTTTAGTTTTCTGTATGGCATTCAATAGTGGAAATTTTAGGGAATTGAATTGTTCATGTAGTGATCCATAATTGTTCACAGCAGCTGGCAGGAGAAGTGTAAAGTCTTCCCTGAAAACATTAGGAATTGAAAAAGGCAAACTGAGTAGTCATGCCATGAAGTCTTCAAGTACCTCTCATGAAACCAGAGGAGGAAGGCAGTCTAACGTAAACTGCAAACGAAGTATTATTCTGGGTTAAAACTTCAAAATGCAGTTAATTGTAAAGAATATAATTTCTTAAATTGAAGCACATCATGTATAATCTTGTGCTAATCCTCTCCCATGTACAATCATGCATTAGAGCAGAATTTACAGTTGTTGAATTCTGGAATGAGGGCTGTTCCTTTAATTCACTGAACCAACTTCGCAACTAATAAACCAGACCAAAAAAGTGTTCTGAAAGGATGTCATGAACATAATAGAATTTGTTGACTACAGTCTATATGAGTGTGGTTTAAGGAGATGATTGCTTTTATTTTTCCTGAGTTTTGAATTATAACATATCACATGTACAAAGCAGTTTTAAAAATTCCTTAATATATCTTTGCGTCATATGTGTATTATGTTTGAAACATTCACCACTCCAATTGAACATGGTAGTTGTAAAGTACTGCATTGCTTCATAGTACTGCTTTAATTACCTTGTATTTTACTATATAAATGTTTTTTTCTTTTCTTTTTTTATTCTTCTAGTTACCAAACCTAGAGAAGCAACTCTTGATGCTCAGCTTGTTGGCAGGTATGCATCAATTGCTAAACAGAAAGCTGAATCACTTACTGCTGGCTTTGTCTCTTTTAACTCCCTTGAATATGTTGAACGATTGGTGAGTTTATTATTCCCTTAAACACTTAGTTTCTTGTTAGACTGATATGTCTCTGATATGATATCTCTCTCTCTCTCTCTCTCGCACATATATATTTATATTTGTATAACTTGAGTGGAATAAGGACAAATTCAAAAACCTGAGCAATCTTTGCTCAGAAACTGTATGATTTAGTTTTGAAAGAAATGTTGATGCATATTATTTGTAGGTGTTTTGTGCTGGATCTGTAACTATCATAAAAACTTCTTTCCTTCCAGAAATAGCCAGTGAGCTGGACTAATACTAATTTATTTAGAACTAGACAATCCAGAAATGCCCACCTATATGTATTTTGAAATTTTACATAAGAATATGCATAAAACCAATTAATATTAATTATTCACAGATGATTAATTCATCTTTCATGTTTGCTGCAAAATAATTCATCTTTCATCTTTGCTATGCATTGCTGCAAAACATATTCTACACAACTTAAACAACAATAAAGGCCCAAATTTGTGCACACATGTGACATTGTTCAGTCAATATAGCAATTGATAATAGCGCTAGTATTGGTAAAATAATGCAAAGAAGCCAGCTTATACAGTTATCAGCCACAAGAAAATAAATAAAATAAAAATTATTCACTTCATTTGCCCATTCCTTCTAATAATTTGCCCAAACTACCCACCTGTACAATACTTGGTGGATACCATAATTGATTTCATCAATCAATTGCTCTCTTTCCGAATGTGAGTTTCTGCACATCTGTTTCTCAGTATAAATATATCTTCACTGTGTCATCTGAGAAAGTCTAAAGATGCCACAGCATTTAGTTTACATAACCTTTTTAAACATTTCAGTTAGGTCACTGCACAGATGTATAGTTTCCAGATGCTTCAGTTTACAGAATACCAGTTTGCTCTTGATAAGAAAACCCTTTTTGTGTTCCCCAGCTAATCTTGCTACTCTTCTCTTCCACTTTTCCAATGGAATTGTCCTTTCTAAAATGAAGTATCCAGACTTGTATGCAATATTTCGAATGTGACCTTATACAGTTAGATAATCACTCCTTTGTTTCTGAATATTACTCATCTCAGATTTCTGATCTTCTGATTTTAATGACATTTGGGACGACTTGACAAATCTTTCTAAAAGAGTTAGAATCCCACGAGCTGCTTAATAACCTATCCGCACTGCTCAGAGAACTTTGTGTCCAACTACATTTACCTCTATCTTTTTCTGTATCATTTGAGTTTTGTGCTACCGAAATGGTATGTTATTCTAGGGCAGCTATCCAAATGTTGTACCTTGCTTGCCATTTTTATATCTAGATTATCTGCCTAGATCTGCTTAAATTATCAAGATCTTGTTGAAATAGCATACCCTGATCAGTGTCATTAAATACCCCACCCATCTTTGTATTATCAGGAAACTTAAATATCAAACTTGAAATTGTTTTGTTAATTATCACTAATAATTATTAAAAACAGTATGGGGAGCTCAATATTGAATCTTGTAGTTCCCCACACATGATATTAGTTTATGAAGAGCAGTTGCTATTTGTAACTATTGTCTGTTGTGGCAACTTAGCCATCCATTTAGTGACAGTTATATAATTTTGCAGCTAGGGCTTGAAGTACAGGTAGTTCTTGACTTTACAAGTTGATTTGTTCCTAGTGTGCACTCGTGAAGCGAAAACTCATAAAGTGGGAATTTATATCCCACTTTATGAGTTGAAGTGGGATATAAATAAAACATTTGCTGGAACAAATTTCCATCTGTCGTTGTAGAAATTGACAGCTTAAATAAATTCAAGGCAGAACTAGACAAACATTTGGAATGAATGGATGGGTGAAATGGGAAAGTTTTTTTTTTTTTGTTGATGCTGTTATAAGCTTTCTTTCTTGCATCATATTCCTCTACTAATCCTAAGTATTTTTTAATATCCTGCTCCATAGACATAATGGGGATTACATTCAGCAGGGATTGCATTCTTAACAATGAAATTTGACACACAGTAATGTTAAATAAAGGTCAACAAAACAGTAGTTTATGCTTAAGCAATGATTTATTTATCCAAAGAAATGAAAACATAGCCTTTAAAATCAAGCAAATTCTTAATAAATAAAGAAATTATTTATGTCATACAGATGTTGAAGAATGTTTATTCTTCATCATCGTCACTAAATGAACACTCGGTGGTTAATTACTCAATATTGGCTTGTCACTTGTTGGTTTGTTGAAAGCACAAGGAGTCATTTTCAGAAATTCTCAAGTCATTTGTTTCCAAGGCAGTCCACTCTTTTCTATATAAATTTCACGATAGAACGCATAAGCATTTTTTAAATCTGTAGAAACTTTTCTAGTGTGCTTGAAATTTAAATTTTGTGACTTGAAAATCTCAATTGCTTTTTCTCTGTTTTGAAAAGCTTCTTCAAGTCCCTTGAGAGTGAAGGAACTAACAGCAATTTCAGCCTATTAAATCTTCTTTTTCCTCAGCTTCTTCACATTTTGTCATATCAAGGAAGTCTTAATTTGTGAGCTCCCCATTGTGTGCTTGAAGCAGATCAGTGTTGGTTGTAGAAACCTCAAGCTGCAATTAGTTAGCAATATTAACGACCGCTTCTGTTTCATTTTATCCGACCTCTGCTGTAGTAGTACTGTAGTGTATGGCTATCTGCATGGTTTGAAATGCTGTATTTATGTTTAGCATTTATTTATTGCTATTAATGTTCATATTTGCAATTTTGCAATACTTGTAAAAAATAACTTGTAAATCCGGGAACTTGTAAAGTGGGAACTGCCTGTACTGTCAATTTATTCATCAAATTTATAGCAAAAGATTATTTCAGTACTTACCTTGAGGTAAGTACAGAAATAATAAGTTTCTACTGGATATTTGATGATGATCCATTTAGTATAATACTAAGTTGCTCTTAATGCCACATTGCTCCAATATATAGAATAATCATTCATGTGGGAATAGTACCAATTGCTTTACTGAGAACTAAACAGTGGTTAAATGTGTATAGTTTATTTGCCTTTTAGGCTTGTTTCTGTTTTAACTGAAATTGTTTTGTATTGATATCTGTGTTTCACCTTGTTGGGGTAAAAATAATACAATCATAATTAAAGAAAAATAACAAGAGGAACAAATATTGTTGCCAGAGAACAGATTTTAAATCTCTCAGTAGGTTCGGTACTGCGAACTGTGCTCTGCTTCTATTTACAAAAATAGAAGTATTTATAAAGTTAACATAAAATTAATATCTAGTAAATGCTTTACAAATGTAAAGTACTGTATATGGTTAGCAGTAACCCCAGAGTAATGTATCAACTGTGTGGTACTACACTCAGGGTGGTAGAGAATGAAAAGAACCTGGGGGGTAATTGTGCAGTTAGCTATGAAGTTTTCTGAGCAGTGCAGATGGTCTGCAAGAGTAGCTCATTGTGTCTTGTCAATGATATACAGGAATTTTTCTAGCAGGGATAAGGAGGTGATTATCCCTTTGAACCAGATAGATATTTATAAGGCTCTGAGATGGGTTGGTAAAATGAATAAAGGCAGAATTTTTGCTGTTATAAAGAATTCCAGAAATTGGAGCCCCCTGATAAAAATTATACTATGTTAGAGCCTACAATTAATATATAGGATTAATAAAACACTTCATTCTGTTTAAATAAATTTTTGTGAATTATAATTTATACAGTACACACTGTCTCACAATTGACAAATCAGTTGGAAAAATAAATTCACAGAAACCTAGATTGTGTGCTTGTCAAAATCCAAGTACAGTCATTTTATTTTTGCTTGGAGAGTGTGTCCTACAACTTGATGGAAAGTATATTTTGACATCCTTGTGGCCTTCCACTCATGTGATAGTTATACATTCTCCCAACTCATTTGATCAAAGAACCAATCAAGGCCAACCTTATGTATGTAAACACTCTGTACCCATTTCAGGCCACACCTTGAGCACTGTCTGGAGGCCTCATTTTAGGAAGGATGTAGAGCTGGAATGAGTACAGTAAAGGGCAACAAGATTAATGAATGGAACAAAGGGTTACTCTTAGGAAGAAAGGCTTAAGTTTTGCAAATTACAGTGTCTGGAGACTAGGCACCCGTGAGGTGATCTGATTGAGATGTATAAGGCATTGAATGGTTTGAGCATGCTCAATGCTGATGGGAATCTTCCTCTTGCTGAGATTAATCATCTGAGGGGACACAAATTCAAATTGAGGAATGACAGTTGTAGAATAGTGTGTGGAAATTTGCCTTTAGCCGGCAAGTGGTTGATTGCTGGAACAAATTTCCATCTGTCGTTGTAGAAGTTGACAGCTTAAATAAATTCAAGGCAGAACTAGACAAACATTTAGAAAGAATGGATGGGTGAAATAGGAAAGTTTTTTGTTTTTTTTGTTGATGCTGTATAAGCTTTCTTTCTTGCATCATATTCCTCTACTAATCCTAAGTATTTTTTAAACTCCTGCTCCAAACAGTTTGTTTAAAATAACGCAAAGAAAACACTATTCTCTGTGTAGCAAAAAAAAAAAAACCCAGAAAATTATAATTAAAGAAGTCATATCAACATAAAAACATATGATCATTGATGTAATATTTCTAAACTTATCTTCAGAGTTAATTTATGTGGTCTGCCATTGCATTTATTATTATTATATATTTATTTATTTTTTAATTTCAAATCTTTTTTTTAATGCCATGAGTAGAAATATAAAGCATCTCGTGCCTTGTATTTCACTGCATCAGTAAAACTAATATTTTCAAGTTAGATAATGTAAGCAGTGCATTATATTTCGAATGCATTAGCAAATATTAGTAATTCACGATTCATAACAAAAAAAATACCTTTTTATGTGTAAACTGAGAACATTTCATTTCTGTGCATCTGCCATATTGCCTAGTTTTTTTTTTTATACTCAGAAAGACAGATGTATGTTGTGAAGATAATAACTGCATTTTGTGTATACGGTTGTGCTCCTGTATCTGCTGATTTGGTATCCTCTGATTCAGTTACCCACGGTTAACCCCGGAAAAAAAAGAAAGAAACTTAACACGTATTACTCGCATGTCCGATACAATGCTTCCCTTTATTTTTTACGATGTCAATTTTAAATCAAATAGTTTCCCTCTATTTTTTACAATGTCGCGTATAGTTTAGTCACCAACATTATAACGGTTCTTTAAAGATTTAATGGATGCACCATTTTCAAATTTTTGAATAATTTCAAGTTTTTGTTTAATTTGAAAGCCCAACTCTTGCATTTGCCCATCATTTTCATGATTTTTAAACAACAACAACAAAACATAGTTACTATTAAAAAAAAAAATTTCAACATCCCCGACATAAATAACGAAATCAAAATTTGCCCTTTTGTGATGTTACGGAACACAACAATCGACGCAACACACTAAATCAAACATACTATATCATTTGGTCTCTCTCTTTTTTTTTTTTTTTTTTTTTGTGTTGAGCAGTAGATTGTGAAGACAGCAGGGGTTGCAAGATAATAGGTACGCTAATCTCCCAATGATGACTTATAACTCTGGTTTTTGTCACTTAATTACGACTTGCAAAATATCTGTTTATATCTATTCTAGTTATTACTTGAATTTTATGATTTCTGGTTGATTTTTATTTATTTTTTTATTATTCAGAGTCTTGAAGTGTCTCGGTTAATCCAATCCCGGTAAATCAAGTCTCTGCTGTACTTTATTATTACTGTATTTAATGTTGATAATGTCTTACCGTGTGTTCAATTTATCAATTAAACTTTATTATACATATATATGTACAAGAAAATCATGTTATATATGGGGTCACCACATGTTCGTTTAAAATCCGCAGTTTTCAGCCATCCATGGTAGATTTTGGAACATATTCCCTCACAGATATGGGGGTCTTATTGTATGCTAGAAAAAACCTGTTTGTTACAAGATCTATGTATTTGTTTGTCTTCTGCATTTTTATTTTTAAATCTTTTGCTGGCAATTTCTGTTTTTAACTGCATTTTGTAAAAACTCATACTTTTTGAACATTCCAAACAATTCTTTTTTATGGAGTCAAAATATTATTGAAAATTTCCTTCAAGCTAATAATACCTCAAGGAAACATTAATTTAAGCACTTTGCAACTTATCTTTCTTTGTCAAGGTGTGGTTAGACCTCGCACATTCTGCTGGATTTTTGTCCTGGACAAATGGGTACAGAGTGTTTACATACATAAGGTTGGTCTTGATTGGTTCTCTGATCAAATGAATTGGAAAAATGCATAATTAACACACGAGTGGAAGGCCTCAAGGATGTCAAAATGCATTTTGACTGGTTTTGATGGCTGGCCCTTGTTAACAACGTTGAAGTCATCTGAAAAACATTTTTCAGATGACTTGTAATATTTTTGACTTTCAGTGTTGCAGGTTCAAATTGTGTTATTTTATGACTGCTTTTCCATTTTAGCTGGCGCCTCCGTAGCCAGGTGGGAAGGAGCAGCAGTGCATAGCACAGGCTTCTTGATTAGACCGGGGTTCGAGCCCGTCGCCACCAAATACGGAGGATGTGGAAAGGTCAGGGAATGACCACCGCATATCCCGGAGCAATATGGCCTTAGTTGCTAATGCTCCTAAAAAAAAAAAAACCAAATAACTAACCATTTTAGCTAACCTGTTGGTTGATTACGCTACCTTCTGTTCTCTCTCCATATTAAAAGCATAACCTCCTATCTTTTATATATATATATATATATATATATATATGTATTCAGGCACCTTTTATTTAATTGGCAATTAGTGCATTTTTTGTGAATGTCTGACAAAAAAATCCTTGTTACGCAACTGTTTGATTTTATGAATGTTCATGCGAAGTTCCTTTGGCACCAGTTTTCGAAGTTTATAACGCAGCTATCAGTAGAAATATTTTCTGAAAATTTTGTTAAAAAGAAAAAATATACATGCAGAAAAAGTTCTGTACCAATATTTTTCCCTAAAAACAGTTGCAATAAAGCAAACATTTTCTTTTATTAAATGTGCATTGCAGTGTTATCCATTTTACACTTTTTTTCCGTTTCCAGTGTGGCTTCCGATAGATGTATTTTCTTGATTTTGTGTTAGTAGATGCAATACACATTGAAGAAAGGAAATGCGATGTTTTCATTTTTCGAAAACAATTTGTTGCAGCTCTTTCAGTTATGTTTCTTATGCCAAGAAACAGTTACATGCTTTTTTTTTTTTTTTTTTTAAATTCCTGTATCGCCCTCGTGCATGATGGTGCCTTCATGTCACCCACAGCTCTGTGTCCCAACTTATAACTCCCTTTAGCCAGCAGCCAAACACACACATGAGAAATTCAAACAAATTCGGTGATGCGATCTATAATCAGTGTCAATGCCTGGTTATTTTTCTCGGGAATAATTATAAAATGCATACTTGAACATAAATTTTTGCTGTTTGAGTGTTAATTAATAGATTTTTCTGGATTTTCAAGTTGGGATATCATGGAAAACACTTCCGTTTATGTATGTTGAGAGTTTCAGTTTTGTAGATAGGATAGAAATAATTAGTTAATTTCACTATGGTAATTTTCACCTGAGTGGACTTACAATGCTTGAAAATGGGACGGAACTGAAGCAGTTGTTTGTTGAAAATAATATTCCTGCAAAATTGCTAGCCGAAATAATCCCTATGCATGCTACCACATAGCATAGGGAGGGGGGGTAGGGGAAAGGAAGCACAATGGGTGCCGAACTAAGCGTGCCCCGGCTTGATTACAAGCTTATCGCCCAAATGCCGCTGACCATTGTGGATTGAAGGGTGTGCCACTCTACAGTTTATATATTGAAAATTTAACAACCGGCTCGCGTGAGCCAGCTCCAGTACACCACTGCTTGTGACCCTCTAACCTTCAAACGTAAGAATAGACATTTCCACAGCTTCAGTTTCCCTGCTTGCAGAAATCCAGCAGCCAACTTTAGATATCCTCTTTCAATTGACTTGATACAGATTGCATAAAGCACAACAGTTTGGGTTTCTACTGTTGGGCTCTGTCTTGCACTTCCTTGCCATATTTTCCTTGGAAGTGACATGTCTCTCCTATCTTGAACCCGTGAACATGAGCATGTACTTGGACTTGACCTGCCCTCATAGACCTCATCAGTGGTAACCTACCAGTGCCTTTCCCAGAACTGGATGCTGTATAGCGATCACATGGACACCCTGTCCCTGTGTCTGTTACTTTGAGCCTCCCTTCCTGCTACTTCCCCTCTCTAGTTTACAGAGTTCTGTACACTTCAAAGAGAAATGGGTTTTGGGCAATCACAGGCACCGTAATTGCCCACAACAGTGTTGTTTGCTAGCCAAACAACACTATATCACTATGTCTAGCATACGGCAACAGGCAACACTGTTATTAATAATTGCTTGTTTATAAATGTTGTTACTAGGTCTCTGCTCCTGACAGCAGTCTAGTCTACCTGCTACTGAGTTGAGTTGAGAGTAAAAAAAGTTGATTTTAAGCTGCTTTGATCTAGTATGTGTATCAATAATTTTTTTAAATTTGTTATTCAGTACTGTGAAGAGGCTAAAATGTTAACAATCTGAAACATTTCGTACATGTTCAGAATAAAACATTTTTATAAATGTTATCATTTCTCTTCTGCTTCTCATTATCATGCTCTCTTACTGTATCGTTTTCCTCTGTATACATATATTGTTTTCTGATCACAGTATCTAGGCCAGGGGTAGCAAACCGTTTTAAGGGTGCATGCCAAAATTGGCTAAATCTTTTAAAACACTATCCTTGCGTGCCACTTGGAATTTTGCAAATGTTGATTATCCAAACCGTCGCCTCCCTCCCCCACAAAAATTACAGTATCTTCTTTTAGTGCACTTGTTATTATGCTGAAATATTACTTGTGGCGCTTAATACATTTGAAGGCCCACTCATGCAGAGGCCTTCACTACTCTAGAAACTGCAATGGTGCTGTATGAGTTAGTCTAAATGCAGTTCCACGGAGATACTGCTATTATAGAGGATGAGAGACCTTGCCACGAAAAAAAGACAGTCTCGCATGGTTCGAAGAAAAATTCAAGAGTACATATTTTAAAATATAAACCCTTCCAAGATTCATTATCTCTTATTTGTGTGCAATTATCTGTTTATTTCTGTTTATGTAAAAAAAAAAACATGGTTTATAGTTGAAACCATGTAAAACAATATAATATATACTGTTTCTTCAAAACGTTTTTTTGGTTATTATTTACAAACAATTTCCTAAATTATTTTTTATAATACAGTACTTCATATTTCAAACCTTGCATATGATAATTTACTTCTAGGCCTAATTACACTTTGTTTTGTATAAACTGGGTATTCTCATGTAGCCCCAGTGGTCAGGAGCGAGAGTGCATATCACGTGCTCCTTGAGTGGACTGGGGTTCAAGCCCGTGACTATTAAATATGATAAATATTTGTATTGACGATTTATTGTAAACTCTACTGACTTGGTAGTTGTGCTGGCATATAAACAGAAAGTTTAATTTAATTTTAATTTTTTATGTTTGATTATCCAAACTATTTGATAGTGGCCCAGCCTATTTGATTAACCGACCTGGATCCGGGATTCTTGTGTAGTGAAAGTCTGGGGTGACATTTGTTCCCATACTCTGGACGTGGGTTGGAGTGCAGGCTGGTCAGAAACAAATCACTGCATGAATACAGCTATTTACTGAATGGTGTAATGTCACTACATGCCTGGTAGAGAGAGAACAGGCATGTGCAGGTCATGACTCAGGGTGGATTCCTGGAGTGATGTTGTTCAAGGTTTGAAATTTTTTTGAGATGCTCTGAATTCCATATGCCCAACAAATTTGTATGTGTCCATTCGGGTACATGTGCCATAGGTTTGCCACCGCTGATCTAGCCTTCATGTAAAATATTGCTGCAGAAAATACATTTGGGTTAAAAAAAAAATACCTCGAATTGGATTAATTCTAAGAGTGACATCTTAGATTGATATTACTATTAGTTTAACTGAATATAAAGAGCTTTTGCATAAAAAGAACAAAAATAACTAATATAATCAGAAGTTAACTATAATTGTTTAGATTTAATTAACTTTTGCTTAGCAGTTCCCTATCTGTGGAAAGCTGTAATCACATTTCTTAACATTGTGTTCCTTAATTTTACAAGTTTCATAACAATTTGTTATATAAGGTAAATTACATTTATTTTTAAATATTAATTTAATAAATTATCTTATTTTAGATGACTCTCCTAGGAATTAATAGGATTGACAATAGAAGTAGAACCCTGTTTACACAGGAGAGGTGGGAACAGGTGGGAAGAGCATCATTTTGTCTTTTCAAGAGGTCACCACCACTGCACTACATGTTAGTAGTATTTTTATTGTTTGATTCTTTGTTTTTTAAGTATGCTATTTATTTGTTTTTAATTTGTAGAAGTGGGTGTAACCTTAAAACAGGCAATATTTCATCTTTTACAATAAGATAATCACTTTTATTTTGTTTATAGAATGAGTTGTTTATGGACTTGAAATGATACAGGGTGGCCCAGAAAAAGAGAAAATGAAACAGAACTCAGAACTAGCTCCTATGTTTCACTTACCTTTGGGGGTGTAGACGTTAAAACAATTTTCATAATCACGCTTAGCCTGGCTCATTTTTGTGTAACCTTGTTACAAACTGCTTTATACAGTGCATCTGTTGTGATCCAAATACGGCACTCTTGTGTTACACAGATAGACAGTTATAATTAAGATGTACACTTCACTTTCTAGAATGAATACATTCAATAGGAATTTAGAACTTCATATTTTACATTGCAACCGAGTCAGTTGGTCCTTGAGGTTGTCACAGACATTCTGTCAGATATGCCAGACAAGCTGTACTTGCTACCTGGGAGTCTAAAACGCTGATGGAACTGATATTTGGGTGATGCTCAAGTCAAGTGGACCCAATTTCGGCAAAGTCTGGACGATCTGTGACAGCCAAATCCTCTGCTTGCACCTTCCCGATGGTGGGACTGTTAGTAATCCTGGGTATAACCTCCATGCACAAGTACATGGTGGATGACCACCCAGGTGTGAACCAACGTAAGCAGGGGTCGAGGTGTGGCACCCACACCACATGACATGGAAGAACGCTGCCCCTCTATGTTACCAGGCAGTACTAGGTGGTAGATGACTCTCATCAACCGGTGAAACACAGACGGTGTCATGTCCTAAAGGCCGTACTTCTTGGAACTTTCATAAAGCAGACTGGACAAACTATATGTACAACAAAATCATATTGATCACATTACAAGCCATATATTATCTGCAGCAGAAATTTCCATTCCAAAATCCAACCAGAGCAAGCGGGTACACCAAAATCAGTAGTGGAATGAAGAATGCTCCAAAGCGGAACGAGAAAAAAACCGTGCCTGGAACCAGTTTGGCAAATTTCCAACTACCGCCAACCTAATTATGTACAAAAAACTCAGAGCCAAAGCAAGACAAATTAGGAAGACAGCAAAACGTGACTCCTGGATTAAATTGGCCTCAGCTATTAACAAAAATACTGACACTCGAATCATTTGGAAAAAAATTCAACCTCTCAAAATGGGAAATTTCGCGCGCAGCAATCTCCGATAATATAATGCAATAGGCAGGACTTATCCTCTCCTACTGACATTGCAAATGCTTTAGCCGAATCTTTTTATAACATTTCTGCCTGTTCTTCTTATGTGACCTTTCAATGCAGTAAAACTGATTCAGAACGTCATAAGTTTAATTTCGCAACTAGACTTTCACTTCCATATAACCAGCTGTTTACTCTATCTGAACTGAGAGAATATTTGAGCAAATCTCCGAACAGCGCAGCAGGACCAGACGGCATTCACTACAGTATGCTGAAGCATCTGTGTGAAGCCGATCTCGGCACACTATTACTCTTTTATAACCGGATCTTCTCTGAAAATACGTATCCTCTGTCATGGCGTCATTCCTATATTTGTGCTATTCCAAAACCAGGCAAAGATCCTTCTCTAGTTGAGAATTACAGACCAATATCATTGACAAGCTGTCTGGGCAAAATCTTTGAAAGGATGGTACATAAGAGGCTCACCTGGATTCTAGACTCCAAAAATCTCCTTTTTGATCACCAATATGGCTTCCATAAAAACAGGTCCACCCTAGATGTATTTGTAAAAATTGAATCCAACATTCGTAATGCCTTCGTCAGAAAGCAATATCTAGTGATGGTCAACCTGGATATCCATAAAGCATTTGACACCACATGGCGTCATGGTATTATTAAAGATATGCATCAGTTGGGGTTGAGAGGACATCTCCCTTTAATAATTCAGAACTTTTTAAAATTGCATACATTTCAGGTCCGATATAAAAATATGCTGTCAACATCTCACATTCAAGAAGTGGGTGTCCCACAGGGTTCCATATTGAGTCCAACCCTATTTGCGATTAGGATCAACAATATTTTGGAAGAACTTCCAAAAACGATTGAAGTATACATGTATGCTGACGATCCCACCATATCCTGCCAATCGCAAAGCATGAATACTATCGAAAGACAGCTACAAATTGCTTTAACGAGAACTCAATCCCGGACCTTACGAAATGGATATAATCTCGCTGAACTGAAAACCACTACCACTCATTTCTGCAAACTTCGGTCACTTCATCCTGATCCAGAGCTAAAGATAAATAACGTGCCAGTTCCTCTTGCTCACAATGTCCGTTTCCTTGGTCTGATACTAGACAGGAAATTGAACTTTCAAGCACATATGGCCTATCTTCGAACCATCTGCTTGAAGAAATTAAACATCCTCTGGTGTATGTCATGGGGCACTGATCGTCATACCCTCATCCATCTTTATAGAGCTCTCATCAGGTCTCGCTTGGACTATGGCTCTCCAGTATATGATTCAGCGAGGAAAAGTACTTTAGACCAACTAAACACCATCCAGCACTGTGCTTTGAGAGTCGCTCTAGGCGCATTCATAACCTCCCCGGTTCAGAGCCTGTACATCGAAGCTCATGAACCTCCCTTACATCTTCGCAGAAAATCATTACTTTTGATGTATGCTGCAAAAATCTGTAGTCTGCCCTCTCATCCTTGTTGGAGATGTCTCTACAATACTGAATGCGAGTCATTTTACATCAGTAAACCTAATGAAAACTGACCTGCTCCACTTAGATTTAAGGAACTGGCTCAATCATGGAACATAGAAATCAGCAATATATTTCAGGACAAAACACCACCAGATCCACCCTGGCAAAATAACTGTGCAATATATGATGACTACTTTCAAGAGTGGGGAAAGAACACGCTGTCTCCTTCCAATATCGCACAGTTACATGCAACTTACACTCTTTCTAATTCAAACACATGTGGAATCTATACAGATGGATCCAAAACGGAGACCCAAGTAGGTGCTGCTGCAATCTTCCGATCATTTAGCACTTCTGTCTCATTGCCAGTAGAATGCAGTATCTTCACTGCTGAGCTCTATGCTATAAACTTAGCTCTGGATCACATTATTGAACATCTAATTCCGTCTGCTTTAATATACACTGACTCACTCAGTGCTGTCTCTGCCATAAATACTAATACCAACTCCTCTCACTCTGTAATAAAACAGATTCATTCTAAGTTACTTGCCTGTAAGGAATTGAACCAAACTGTGACATTCTGCTGGATCCCAGAATATTCTGGAATAGCCGGCAATGAAAGAGCAGATCATGCAGCCAAACAACCAGAAACCACTATTTCACAGACTTTTCAAGTTCCATATACAGATTACAAACACATTATCCGTAAAGCATGTTATAACAGCTGGTCATTAATCTGGAAAGGTTATCCAGGAAATAAACTCTACCAAATAAAACCGGAACCAAAGCTGTGGCAATCCAGCTTCAGAAAAAACAGGCGAGATGAAATAATTTTAGGAAGGCTAAGGATTGGGCATACTCACCTCACTCACCTGTATCTGTTAACTAATGACAGTGCTCCCCAATATACATCATGTCAAGTACAACGGACCATTTGACATTTGTTAGTGGACTGTCCCCACTTTAAAACCATCCGCTTAGACATCTTTAAATCAATTTGTAATACGCAGTCATCAATAAATTTATTACAGATTCTGGGAGATGATTTTAATCAAAAAGAACTATTTACTTTCCTAAATCATATAGGAATATATCATAAAATATAGTTAATGGCCCTAGCAGCCTATGTGTCGTAAACACAACAACAACAACAATCAACTGGTGAAATTCCACCACTTTGCTTATTGGAGGCTTGAAGTGGTGGAACCCATGTTTAGTCTCTAGCACTAAGTTCCGGTCAACCCTTCCCTATCTCTTCCATCATGCAGTATGATTGATGACTTTTGAGGTTATGATGAACGTCGTGGCGAGATCCAATATTCCTTACATTTCGAGGGTACAGCTCTAAAACGGTATTCGCAGGCTGGCCGCTAGTTAGTACACCGGACCGAACCTATTGGTAACTCTCTAGGTGGCTTCCGGATCAGCTAGTGTATAATCTTGCTACCTCTACTCTGCCAGATAGTGACTGGAGGGAGTCTGAGTAGTGTGTATGTGGGGAACATTGTCGAGGCCACGTTATGTCAAGGATCTGGGTATATTCTTACCACGTGTACGCCATATCCAAAAATTTTAGTACTTCATACAGCATGTCCCACCCACTTTTTCTTACTATTGAACACACCATGAATTGTCAAACTAATTGAGCAAGCTTATCTGCGAAAAGATCTAAAACTCCCAAGCACTTCCTAATTCATTTCACAAATATACGTGCTCTCAATTCTAATCTCAACGATATCCATTTCCACTTGCAGTCTGCCAAACCCCATGTACTTTTTCTGACAGAATCTCAGTTATCGGTTGATTCAACTACTGCTCATCTCAGATGCCCAAATTATTCGCTGTATGATTCCTTTCGCCTCAAAAGTGGTACTTGTGCATATGTCCGTTCTGATAGTCCCTGTCAGTGACTTGGCAATTTGGAATCTCCTCTCTTTGATCTTCTCTGGCTTAAAATCTCTCTACCTCATTGTGTCAGATTCATCTGTTGTCTCTACCGTTATCCCAACTCCACTAATCACTTTGAGCTCTTTGACTTCTTCTCTTTGCAACTTGACTTTCTCCAGTCCAACTTTCCTAACAGTGAGATAATTTCCCTTGGTGATTTTAATGTTCACAACTCCAGCTGGCTTCCGTTTTCTAGTCACACCGACCCAGCAGGTCGAGATGCTGAGGCTTTTGCAATTACTAATGACCTAGCACAGATTGTTCATTTACCTACAAGAATACCGTTCAATCCTAATCATACAGCCAATACGCTTGATCTTTTTCTCACAAACAACCCTTCTAAGTACACGGTCGAAGTGAGAGGTCCCTTAGGCATGTCAGATCACAACTTGGCGATTGTCTCTTCTCCAATGGAACCTTTATCTCATGGCTATTCCCAACCTCGTATTGTTTGGCATTACAAGAATGCAAAATGGGATGACCTACAAGATTTCTTTTTTTCATTTCCTTGGTCGGATTACTGTTTCAAAACTTCTGATGTGAACATTTGCTGAGATCGTGTCAGTGAAATTATTCTTGCAGGAATGGAATCCTTTATCCCACACTCCACTTTAAAATCTTGTCCTAAACCTTGGTTTTCCAATAAATGTGCTAAGGCTGTTCAAGAGAAGAATGTTGCATATCGTAATTGGCTTGTTTCTAATTCTTCAGTTTCATTTTCTGCCTACACCAATGCTCGCAACAAATGTAAAGCAGTTATTAATCAGTCCAAAGTAGAGTTTGAACAGGCTATGAGTAGAAAACTTGCTTCTTGCCCTAATGGTAGCAGAGCATTCTGGTCTCTTGCCAAAGGTATTGGCCGCAACTTTTGCCCATCTCTGCTCCCACCTCTGTCCAACAGAGGTGGGAGCAGAGATGGGCAACAGAACCAGATGGTTCTGTTGTCACTTCAGCCAAGGATAAAGCTGACCTGCTAGCATCCTGTTTTTCTTCCAGCTCATGTATTAATGAGCTTGGTAAAACACCTCCCACCATTACCCAACACGGTCTATTCAATGCCTCCTGTGGTCTTCCGTCAAAAGGATATCAGAAGGATCTTGATGCAAAGAAAGCTCCAGGTCCTGATGTTATTTCTCCACTTGTTCTCAAAACCTGTTTTCCTGAACTTACTCCTATTCTTTGCCGCCTTTTTTCACTTTCTTATTCCAAAGGTGTTTTTACTTCTGCTTGGAAATTTGCTCATATCCAGCCAGTTCCTAAAAAGGGTGAAAAATCCCTCCCATCCAATTATCGTCCCATTGCAATTACTTCTACTCTTTCTAAAGTAATGGAGAAATCAATTAACCGCCAACTCTTAAACTACCTAGAAACCTTCCGTCTGATTAACGATCGCCAGTATGGATTCCGTCAGTTTCGATCCACTGGTGATATTCTGGCTCATGTTACCCATTTATGGTCTAATTCAATGGAAAGGTTCGGTGAAACACAAGTAGTTGCTCTTGACATCTCAAAGGCTTTCGATCGTGTTTGGCATAAACAAGCTTCCATCTTATGGTTTGCCAACTGTTTTCTGTAATTGGTTATCCAGTTTTCTCTCTGATCGCTCACTGAGGGTGATGGTAGATGGCTCTCTGTCTTCTAACTTCTCCACTAATGCTGGTGTCCCCCAAGGTTCAGTTCTTTCCCCAACTCTTTTCCTCTTGTATATTAATGACCTTCTTCCATTGCTTGGAAATCCTATCCATAGTTTTGCCGATGATAGCACATTGCATTCCACTTTCCATTTTGAGAAACCTTGTCCTGCCCAATCAGCTTCAACTTCTCGAAAATCTGCTCCCAAATCCTTAAATGCCGATTTTCAGGTAATTCTCCAGTGGGGCAAAGACAACTTAGTTGATTTCAACCTTTCTAAAACTCAGTCTTGTCTTATATCTAGCAAAAAAGGATTCTTCTGCTCTTATGCTTATCTTTAGTGACACTCCGATTTCTAGGCAAAATGATATATCTCATTTGGGGATTACCCTGACTTCTAATCTCTCTTGGCACAAGCACATTACAAATATTGCTTCCTCTGCATCTAAAAAACTTGGTTTTCTCTTTCGCTCTCGGCGTTACTTTTCTTCCAAACAGCTGCTCACTCTGTATAAATCGCAAATCCGCCCTGCCATGGAATATTGTTCCCACATCTGGGGTGGTGCCCCCAAAACCTCTTTCAGGCTTCTTGATTCCATTCAGAAGAGGGCAGTTAGGTTAATTAATGATTCATCTCTAACAGAGTCTCTCCACTGGCTTTCTCATAGACGTACTGTTTCTGCTGCATGCCTTTTCTACAGATACTTCCATGGGCACTGTTCTTCTGAATTGGCTTCTATAATTCCTGCTCTCTCTTTCAAAACAGTCCGAACACGTGCCACCACCAGCCAACATCCATTTACTGTCCAACTTCAAACTCACAGAACCAACTTTTCATCTTCCTTTTTATTCATTCAACTGCCGTTTTCTGGAACAACCTTCCTTCATACGTATTTCCTGAAAATTACAATCTACAGAAGTTCAAGTCCAACGTCAACAAATATCTTCTTTCACCTTCTAAACCTCCAACCCAAGCACGGTACTAAGTACTATAGGTTTTAATATCTCTCGTGTTTGGGGTTCACAAAAAAAAAAAAAAAAAACGAGACTTCAGTAGGAACTTAAATTTTATATATGTCATTGAAAAGTTAACTTACACCGAGGAACTGCTGTGTCAATACCTTTCAGGAAAATTTGTAAACTGGATATCTAGCATATTGAGACAAAGACTGTAATTAGAAGTGGTCACTAATTGGAGGGTGGAAGATGCCGGGTATTGTACTATTTTTACTGTTTTAAAAATAGTACAGTACCTGATGTTGGAAGAGTTAGCAGTTAAATAATGAAGCAAATCAGAATGAGCACTTATGGCACAACTGTGCCATAAGTGCTCTTGTGAAGTATACATTACTCTGTAAGATCCAGACAGAAGTATTGTGTGTGTTATGTGAGAAATATTATGTTGGGTTCTGTTGTTGTATTCTGGCTTTTGGCCGCAGAGCCCCTAATTGGACCACAGGTTGCCCGTACACACCACTAGGAGGTAAGCCAGGCTGCCCATTATTCTCTAGCAGATCCTGCCACTGATAGCTCAGACAATAGGTGGCAGAACCTAAAAAGTGTAGAAAGAGTGTGGGGAAACAGTAAGTGAGGTAGAGACCTTGGGGATGTAGAGTGAAGGCATTCCAAAGGATGAATGGAGAAACTCCATTAGGTAAGTTGGGTTTGGGTTGGGAGTGAAAGTGCACTGAGTAAGGGAACCCAATGAAGATTGCCAACAGTCACCTGTTCATCATTACCTGTTCCAAGATATGATCTTGGAACAGGTAATGCCTAGTCCATTGGTGATCAGTGTCGAAATCAGATAGGATCAGCATCCATATCAAGTAGAGTTGCAGTTGGGTTAGAATTTTCCTGTTTTGGTTGTCAGGGCCATTTCTTGAGAGAGCAGAGTAGGCTGCAGCAGTGCAGCTGGGATTGAGGTTTGTGAGTGTGTTGCATCCTAAGGAGGGGTATCCAGTGTTGGAGTTGGTGGGTTTTGGTCTTGAAGTCGTTGATTATTCAGGATACTTTTTTCGGTTCTTCTTCTGTTGAAGAAGTTCTCTGTGAAGAACATATATTTTATTATTATTATTATTATTAGCCATGATGCAAGAAAGCCTGAGGCTTACGCTGCACCAGCCAAAAAAAATTTCTGAGTTAACCTGAGAGAGAGAGAGTCAATCAGCAATAGAAGGGAATCACCAAGAAAGAGAATAATGATGATATCCAGCCCTGGGTGTGCCATGCCCATACTCACCAGTGTGAGCCTAGTTGTTGGTTCGGATCAATATATGCTCCTGGTCCTTTGGAAGATTGGTGATCTATGTAATCAGGATGGACCTCAAATCTTTATACTCCGGGCAGTTGAACATAATGTGGCACCAGATTTCCTCCTAACCACATTGGCGGTGTGGGTTGTCTGCAGTGCCCATAGAGGTTAATTTTTTCTATATTGATGTGTGTCCCGTGAGAAGGTATGTAGCATACAATCCGAGGGAAAACTAGGATGAGGTTTTTGTGAAAGTGAAAGCGACCTCTGGTATGAATTTCCTTGTAGTCTTGCCCTTTGTAGATGTGGTCCATTGGTGGTCCTGCCAGACCTGCTGCAGGAGCAAGGAGACGCCTTTTCTCTGCCTTAGGATTATTTGTCAGGTTCGTGGTGAATCCAGTTATGGTACTGGATAGTCCCTTTGAGAGGTGGTAAAAAGCATTCCACATCTTATAATCTCAAGGTCAAGGGGAAGGACTTGGAGAGCAGGGGTGCTTACCATATATATCAGGCTCTGGTAATGATGAGTAGAATGGCCCTTTGGATAGTTGCTAGCTATCTCTGGTTAGTGACTATGATAGTCTGGTGAAACCAGCCCTTTCTTGTCAGTCATTTCTTGAAATGACTAACAAGAAAACAGCTTTATAGAACAGTGCCAGAGTGTGACTTTTTAGATCCCAGTCCCTGCGGGTGATGCTTGCCACCCTGATTTTTGTTTCAATATACATATGAATATATGTATATTGAAGGTATTCACAATATACATATATTCATATGTATATTGTGAATACCTTCAAAACGAGTTGCCACGGTATTGCACTCTCTCGAATAAGCAACGCTTCACCATAGGAGAAGAATATTGATATTTATTCTCAGTGGATGCCAACACCCATATTGCACTGTTTCGGAGCTTATCGGCTCCTCATCGGTGGGTGGACAGGTACCCTGGTGTTGCAATGATGACAACCCAGTTGTGAAGTATAAAGTATAACATCACAATATGAAAGATCCCTGATGGTGTACTTGGGTACCTGCCCACCCACTGATGAGGAGCCAATACGCTCTGAAACAGTCCTGTATGGGGGGGCCACGCCGAGCCATTTTAGTATATGAGGCAAGAATGAAACATTGTGCTCTACTGTTGATGACGGCAACATTGGCAATTATTTAATCTTTCTTTTGGCAAACCTCTCAGCTTTTAACCTGAGGAAAGAGCCTCGTTCGTCTCACCCTCGGCACTGCTCTGCATACGGGTGATGGTATCCACTGAGAATTAGTAACAATAGTCTTCTCCTGTGGCGAAGCGCTACATATTCGAAGTAGTGCAGTACTGTGGCAACTCGTTGTGAAGGTATTCACAATATGAGATATACTTAATGATGCCAATTCATAACTATTTAAGTTGTTGGCTATGTACAGAAATGATGCAATTGCACTAAATTGTATGCTAGTTAGCTCCCTATGTAACCTGGGACTTTAGCCCTAAACTATTCTGTAATCTGTGATATTTTCATCTTTAAGAAGTGAGATGAATTTATATGAAGCGATATGTACACTGACACCGAATCTAAAAATTTTATTAGATGCATTTCTAACAATTGGATCTATTTCAACCCAAAATTAAAGAAAATTTTTCTACTTCAGGCTTATTTGTAACTAAGTAAAGATCCAGGCTTTTCGACCAAGCAATTAATGCACTGTCTTTTTTAAAATTTCATTTTAACAATAATTGTAAACATTAAATACTAATATTAGTTTTCCTTATTATTTGTTTTGTTTGAGTATTAGTGTTTACTTAGAGGATTTTTTTATGCTAATCTCAAACAGTATTTTTGAATAAATGTGTAGAATAATCTGTATTAATGTAATAAAATTCTCTTTACGTTCATCAAACCATGTGTCTCATTTTTTAATATCTAATTCTTCTTAAATTTTAGTTTTTTACTTATACACCACAATGTGCAGTTCATTATTATAGTTCGGGAACTGCAATTTCCGGTTCCCAAAGATTAAAAAATGTCTGGAATTTAGAAACCCTATTCAGACATTTCATGTTATGAACCATATTTCATGGTATGTGAGGCCCTGTCCTTATGACACTAGGACAGCTGATGCTATCCTTATGGTGTCATAAGGACTGCATGAATCTCACATACCAAGCTGATGATGTCATAAGGCCAGCTTTACAAGAGTTTACTAAAGAAATGCTATAGGAAGTACCACAAAATATCTGAGAATAATCTGTTATTGCTCATTATTTCACAAATTTCCAGTTCTTGGTATATAGTGGCATTATACCTGTGCATAATGCCGCTAAAAGAATACAGTTGGACTTGGTTGTGAAAAAAGATCCGAGGGACTGAAGAATATTGTAATGTTACTTTTGCTTTTACTCACTACATTTACACACATGCACACAGATATATACTGTACTCATGAACAAAGGATAAAAACAAAAATGAATAACCACAGCTCATGATGAACATGATTAAAAATTTATTTGATATACTTATCCTTTATATAAATAATTCATGAGAAAAATATTATTAAAAGTAATACATACATTTTTTAATTTTTTTAAAGAAGTCTTCCAATGTTATTTCTGTTTTTCTTTTAATTTGAAATTTATGAGTAATGTCTGATTTTACTGAGATAAAATCGAAATTTGGGAACAGTGTCATTGGTTTCATAAAACAAAGAAAGAGTTTTTAAAGCACTTTGTGTCTCTGCACTGTCTTCTTCTTCCTTCTCCTCCTCTCTGTTTTCAAAAGCTTCTTTTTCTCTAATAGCTTCAAGAATGTCCTCTGTTGGCATTTTAGCAGTCATGTGGTTGTTGTCCACAGTCTGGTAATTATCTACATATGCCAACCCAGTATCCAAGTTATGCTTCATCAGCCACATTAACAGAATATTGTTATTTTCTTCAGTACCTTCAACTTCCATGAGCTTTAGTCCTGCCTTATTAAAACAATTTTTGATGTTCTGTGATGGGACCTTATCTCATGCCTTGCTCATGAATCCAATGGCATCAAGAACTGAAATTTGAATTTTTTCCTTTCTTACAATGGATTCTATGTATTAAAGGTTTTCTGAAATGGCATTTAAAGTTTTTAATAACATCTTGATCCATAAGTTGGAGAACTGAAGTTGAGTTCAGTGGTAAAAATTCAAGTTTGATGTTGATTTAGATTGAGAAGAATGGGATATGATGGGCAATTTTTAAAATCAGAAAAATTTTCCTATTTTTTCCTCTAAGATCTCTGTCCAGTTGTTATGCACTTCTTCAAAAATTAATGATGTCATCCGGCCTTGTTTGTTAGCTTAGTATATTACTGGAAGATTTTTAAAACATCTGGGATTCTTGGATATGCCTATTACCAAGAGCTTCCTTTTTTCAGTTCAACTCATATTTGAACAAATCAGAACAGTCAGCCATTCTTTGGATAATTTTCTGCCTGTGCACTTTTCACCTTTAAACTTTGGGGTCATGTAGGGATGGGAATCTGTAAAACACACCAGCTTCATCAGCATTAAAAATGTCACCTTCACAGAAACCTTTTCTTATATCTGGCCAAACATTTTAAGTTCAGTTATTACTCACTTCTTTGTTTACATCGCCCTTCACAACTTATTTTACCATAAATAATATTTCACTTTTTGAATCTCTCAAGCCACTCATTATTGCAAACAAAATCAGCATATCCAAGTTCATAATCCAACTTGTAGTTTCAGTACAGGTCTAGTAAGTGGAATACAATCTCTTCTTAAATGAAACCAAACTCAAAAGAGCCTTATCCAGATTACTTTTATCACACTTATGCAACTTTTTCACAATGATTTTTTTTTTTTTTTTTTTGAAAGAACTATTACTGCACAATTACCTCCAGGTCTTTTGCATTTTCCCCTATGCTGAGTGTAGTACCACACAGTTGGTAGGCTAATCTGGGATTACTTCTACCCATATGCGGTACCTTGAATTTCTCAACGTTAAAACTTCAGGTGTCATTTCTCAGTCCATTGGCCTAATTTTTCTAAAATGATCTTGTTGCAGTAGCTTACTGTGATTGCTTTCATTAACCACCCTGCCAACCTTTGTATCACTGCAAAGTTAGACATGAAGCTTGATATACCTTCATCGATATTATTAATAAATATAGAAAACAACAATGAATCCAACACTGAACTCTAGGGGACCCACAAAATAACATTAATCCATGAGAATCAGTGCCCATTGAATAATCACTCTGTCTTCTCCCACTCAACCATCTCTTTATCCATAGTAGTCACTTGCCTTTAATGCCACATACTCCAGTTTGTATAGCAGTCTTTTTTTATTATTAATATAAACAACTTTTTCTCCTTTATGGGATTTTTTTCACTCCATGATGGATACTGACAGTGGTGAGCTATAGTGGGCTCGCGAGAACCCATTGTTATTTATTTATTTTTTTTCGCTCCTCCATTCATTCGAAATACCTATCCAGCTGAGCCTTAAATTTATTTAGGCTATCAACTTCCATGACAAGGGATGGAAGTCTGTTCCACCAACCAACCACCCGCTGGCTAAAGGCAAATTTCCACACATCTATCCTACATCTGTCTTTCCTCAATTTGAATTTATGCCCTCTCAGGTGATTATTCTGAGCAAGAGGAAGAATCCCATCAGCATTGAGCATGCTCAAACCATTCAAGGCTTTGTACACCTCTATCATTTCACCTCGCCAGTGCCTAGTCTCCAGACACTGTAATTTGCAAAACTTAAGCCTTTCTTTGTAAGAGCAACCCTTTGTTCCGTTCACTAACCTTGTTGCCCTTCTCTGTACCCGTCCAGCAGCTCTACATCCTTCTTGAAATGAGGCCTCCAGACCTGTATACAGTACTCAAGGTGTGGCCTGACCATTGCCTTATACAAGGGAATAATCGCCTCCCTATCCCTGCTAGAAAAATTCCTTTATATCATTAAAAAGACACCATGAGCTACTCTTGCAGCCCGTCTACACTGCTCAGAGAACTTCATATCTGCCTGCACAATGACCCCGAAGTCCTTTTCATTCTCTACCACTGTCAGTGTAGTACCACAGCGTTGATACGTTGCTCTGGGGTTGCTGTTTCCCATATGTAGTACTTTACATTTGTCAATGTTAAACTTCATTTTCCACCTCTCAGCCCATCTGCTCAACCTTTCCAGATCCTGTTGCAGAAGCATAGCGTCAGTAGCGTCCTTAACAACCCTGCCAACCTTTGTATCGGCTGCAAACTTGGACATTAAGCTTGATATACCATCATAAATATCATTTATAAATACAGAAAACAACAATGGACCTAACACTGAACCCTGAGGGACTTCACTAATAACATTAGTCCACGATGAGCAGTGTCCATTAATTACCACTCTGTCTTCTGCCACTCAATCATCCCTTTATCCATAGCAACAATTTGCCACCAATGCCACACTGCTCCAATTTGTGCAGCAGTCTTCCATGTGCAACAGTATCAGAAGCCTTTCTAAGATCCAATTATATAATATCAAAGTTATTCCCTGCGTCCAATTCTTTTGTGACTACATCATAGTATCCAGTCAAATTGGTCAGGCAAGACCTTCCCTTAACAAAACCATGCTGTGTCTCAGCTATAACTGAATTCTTGTCAAGATGATCCTGTAGTGCTTATTTAACCAGTGCTTCCATTAATTTTCCTGGAACAGAAGTTACACTCACAGGTCTATAATTACTTGTGTCAACCTTTCATCATCCTCCTTTGTGAATTGGGGTTACATTTGCACATCTCCAGTCTGTGGGTACCTCCCCTGAGTCCAAGGAAGCTCATAATTATGGCTAATGGATTGCTTACTTCCTTTGCTGCTTCCTTTAATATAACTGTATAGATCCCATCCACCCCAGGTGCCTTTCTTGTATTTATCTTCAACAATTTCTCCTCCATTTTACTCTCAATTAACACAAGATCATCTAGCTCACTGCCAATGTTTACTTCATCTATGGCATTCCTCTTCCTGAACTCCTCGTGTGAATGTAGATGCAAAATATTGATTTAGTTTGTTAGCTACCTGAGCAGGATCACGAACAGTTGAACCATCAATATCAAGTGGACTAATCTGATTCATCCCCTTCCTTCTAGAGTTTACATAAGTAAAGAACTCCTTGCTGTTTTTCTTTGCATCCCTTGCCAAAGATTTCTCGTAATCTGCCTTCGCCTGCCTAACCTCCTTTGTAACTAGGTTACAGATCAACTTATATCTATCATAGGCTTCTGTGTCACATGTTAATTTATATGTATCCCATTCATTTTTCTTCTCTGCCATATGTCTCATTAGTTCATCTGACGTCCATTTAAGCCTGAACCTTGAACAATATTTCTTAGTTGGTATGTAAAGCCTAGTAGCTTCTAAGATAAGTTCTTTGAATGCTTCCCGTTTTGAGTTTGCTGTTGGTAACATTATCAGTTGATCCCACTGTTTAGAATTTAAATACCGTCTTAGACCATCGTAGTCGCCTTTACGAAAACAATAACCCTTCCCTGATGGTAGTTACCTCCTTGAGTAAATCCCACTTGAGCACACCGTGATCACTGCCACCTAGTGGTTCCTTTATCTGCAGATTCTAAATGCATGAAGAACTACTGGTAATCAAATCAAGAGTATTGCTCCCTCTAGTTGCCTCCCGAACTTGCTCATTTAGAAAACAATCATCCAATAAATCCACAAAAGCCTTCCTAGTGTGTGAGTGACCAACCCACAAATTCCAGTCAATATCTGGGAAATTAAAATCCCCCATTATAAGACTCTCTGATTTACTGGTCCACTCTATTTCCCTGTACAGTTTCTTATTAGCATTAGCATTAGTAGAGGCATTTGATGCAAGAAAGCAAGCTTATGCAGCATCAGCCAAAAAAAAAAAAAAAACCACTTCCACTTCACCCCTCTGTTCGTTCAAAATACCCGTCCAGCTGAGCCTTAAACTTATTTAGGCTATCAACCTCCACCACAAGGGATGGAAGTCTGTTCCACCAACCAACCACCCGCTGGCTAAAGGCAAATTTCCACACATCTGTCCTACATCTGTCTTTCCTCAATTTGAATTTATGCCCTCTCAGGTGATTATTCTGAGCAAGAGGAAGAATCCCATCAGCATTGAGCATGCTCAAACCATTCAAGGCTTTGTACACCTCTATCAGATCACCTCGCTGGTGCCTAGTCTCCAGACACTGTAATTTGCAAAACTTAAGCCTTTCTTCGTAAGAGCACCCCTTTGTTCCATTCACTAATCTTGTTGCCCTTCTCTGTACTCGTTCCAGCAGCTCTACATCCTTCTTGAAATGAGGCCTCCAGACCTGTATACAGTACTCTAGGTGTGGCCTGACCATTGCCTTATACAATGGAATAATCACCTCCTTATCCCTGCTGGAAAAATTCCTGTATATCATTGACAATACTCCATGAGCTACTCTTGCAGCCTGTCTGCACTGCTCAGAGAACTTCATATCTGCCTGCACAACCACCCCCAAGTCCCTTTCATTCTCTACCACTGTCAGTGTAGTACCACAGAGTTGATACGTTGCTCTGGGGTTGCTGTTTCCCATGTGTAGTACTTTACATTTGTCAATGTTAAACTTCATTTGACATCTCTCAGCCCATCTGCTCAACCTTTCCAGATCCTGTTTGCAGCAGCATAGTGTCAGTAGTGTCCTTGACAACCCTGCCAACCTTTGTATCATCTGCAAACTTGGACATTAAGCTTGATATACCATTATCAATATCATTTATAAATACAGAAAACAATAATGGACCCAACACTAAGCCCTGAGGGACTCCACTAATAACATTAGTCCACGATGAGCAGTGTCCATTGATTACCACTCTGTCTTCTCCCCCTCAACCACCCCTTTATCCATAGCAGCAATTTGCCTCCAATGTCACACTGCTCCAATTGTCATTGTCAATGACATACAGGAATGACATACATATTGTCAATGATATACAGGAATTTTTCCAGCAGGGATAAGGAGGTGATTATTCTCTTGTATAAGGCAATGGTCAGGCCACACCTAGAGTACTGTATACAGGTCTGGAGGCCATTTCAAGAAGGATGTAGAGCTGCTGGAACGAGTACAGAGAAGGGCAACAAGATTAGTGAATGGAACAAAGGGGTGCTCTTACGAAGAAAGGCTTAAGTTTTGCAAATTACAGTGTCTGGGCACCAGACACTAGGCACCAGCGAGGTGATCTGATAGAGGTGTATAAAGCCTTGAATGGTTTGAGTATGCTCAATGTTGATGGGATTCTTCCTCTAGCTCAGAATAATCACCTGAGAGGGCATAAATTCAAATTGAGGAAAGACAGATGTAGGATAGACGTGCGGAAATTTGCTTTTAGCCAGCGGGTGGTTGGTTGGTGGAACAGACTTCCATCCCTTGTAGTGGAGGTTGATAGCCTAAATAAGTTTAAGGCTCAGCTGGACAGGTATTTTGAACGAACAGAGGGGTGAAGTGGTAGTGGGTTTTTTTTTTTTTTTTTTGGCTGATGCTGCATAAGCTTGCTTTCTTGCATCAAATGCCTCTACTAATGCTAATGCTAAAAGCCTTTCTAAGATCCAAGTATATAATATCAAAGTTATTCCCTGCATCCAGTTCTTTTGTGACTGCATCTTAGTATCCAATCAAGTTGGTCAGGCAAGACTTCCCCTTAACAAAACCATGCTGTGTCTGAGCTATAACTGAAGTCTTGTCTAAATGATCCTGCAGTGCTTCTTTAACCAGTGCCTCCATTAATTTTCCTGGAACAGAAGTTAAGCTCACAGGTCTATAATTACTTGTGTCAGCCTTTGATCCTCCTTTGTGAATTGGGGTCACATTTGCACATTTCCAGTCTATGGGTACCTCCCCTGAGTCCAAGGAAGCTCTCATAATTATGGCTAAGGGTTTGCTTACTTCCTTTGCTGCCTCCTTTAATATAACTGGATAGATCCCATCCACCCCGGGTGCCTTTCTTGTGTTTATCTTCAACAGTTTCTCCTCCACTTTACTCCCAGTTATTTCAAGATTCTGTAGCTTACTGCTAGAGTTGAATACACCTCTGGCATTCCCCTTGCTGAATAACTCCTCATGTGTGAATGTCGATGCAAAATATTCATTTAGTTTGTTAGCTACCTGAGCAGGATCATCAACAGTTGACCCATCAATATCAAGTGGACCAATCTGATTCATCCCCTTCCTTCTAGAGTTTGCATAAGTAAAGAACTCTTTGCTGTTTTTCTTTGCATCCCTTGCCAAGGATTTCTCGTAATCTGCCTTCGCCTGCCTAACCTCCTTTGTAACTTGGTTGCATATCAACTTGTATCTATCATAGGCTTCTGTGTCATGTGTTAATTTGTAAGTATCCCATGCATTTTTTTTCTCTGCCATATGTCTCATTAGTTCATCTGACATCCATTTTGGCCTAAACCTTGAGCACTATTTCTTAGTTGGTATGTAAAGCCTAGTAGCTTCCAACATAAGATCTTTGAATGCTTCCCATTTTGAATTTGCTGTTGGTAACATCATCAGTTGATCCCACTGTATAGAATTTAAATATTGTCTCAGTCTATCGTAGTCGCCTTTACGGAAGCAATAACCCTTCCCTTTACCCCTAATGGTAGTTACCTCTTTGAGTAAATCCCACTTCAGCACACTGTGATCACTGCCATCTAGTGGTTCATTTATCTGCAGATTCTTAATGCATAAAGAATCACTACTGATAATCAAATCAAGAGTATTACTCCCTCTAGTTGCCTCCCAAACATGCTGATGTAGAAAACAATCATCCAATAAATCCACAAAAGCCCTGCTAGTGTGTGAGTAACCAGCCCCCAAATTGCAGTCAATATCTGGGAAATTAAAATCTCCCATTATAAGACTCTCTGATTTACTGGCCCACTCTCTTTCCCTGTACAGTTCCTTATTATACTCATCAGAGTCATTAGGCCTATAGCACACTCCTACTCTCAATTTTGATCTCCCAATGCTTATGTCACACCAAACTGACTCAACACTGCACTGTCCAGCGATGTCGACTGGCTTCACTTCCTTGGTTTTTATGTGTTTCTTAACTAATAGCATAACCCCTCCCCCCTTCCTATCCTGTCTATCCTTTCTGTAGACGTTGTACTCCCCAAATTGCAGTTCTGCATCCCTTATATCTGTGTGACACCACGTCTCTGATATCCCAACAATATCTGCCTTTGATGTTTTGAGCAATACCTCAAATTCATCAAATTTATTTACTAAACTCCTAGCATTGGTGTACACGCAAGTATACCTGCACCTGTTTCTATTCTTAGCTACCCTAACACAACCCGTGTGTTTACTTGTACCGCAATGGCTCCCAGCAGTCTCTGAAATACCATGCATCTTGTTTTTCAGGCTTCTGCTCATTCTAACAGAAGCAGTGCAAGAATCTCTTTCACCTCTGCCAGTGGCTACTGTCAATCTATTGGTTTTTGTCTCCCCCCCAAGCTAGCAGTTTTCCGACCCACCTAACACTGCCTCGATAGCATCAGCAAATATTCTTGCACCCTTTCTATTTAAGTGTATCCCATCCCTGTAGAAGCAATGTCTCCTGTTAACAAGTACAGTCCAGGCTGAAAAAATTCTACCCCTTGAGCCTTGCACAATCTTTCCAGGGCCGAATTGATCGACAAGGCTCTCATCATATATTCCCTCCTATCGTGTCTGGGCAGAATTGCAGACACTTTCAAATTCAACCCTAATTCTCGGCTTTTGTTCAACAGTGACCTGTACTTGTTAAGTAATTCTGCCGGTCTCCTACTCTTAATATTATTAGTGCCAACGTGTACAACTATATCACCTTTTGTGCCCTTAAAAGATGATATTCGCTCTACAACGTCATCAACCTTTGCCCCTGGCAGACATACCCTGGACCTGTTCCACCTACCTTTTTTACAAAGCATGTTCCCTGTTTCCCTGACAATAGAGTCACCAACAACTACTAGTTCCTTCGGGACCAGCGTATTCTGCCTTGGAGGTTGTCTCTGTGTCACGCGATGCCCAAGTGCAAGCTCTGGCGTTGATGTGGGCAGCTGAGAGCTTGATGGGCCCCTCAATTTAGTTTCTTCGAGGGCATCCACCCTGTCCTTCAAGCTCTCATATAGGCCCACAAGAAAACCGAGTTGTTGCCTGATATCGATACACTCCTTGCATCGCGCACACACAAAGACATCCCCCTTGGCAGTATCATGTCCCGTACCTGATTGCTCTGCAAACTTATTATACTTATATCTGTGTGACACCACGTCTCTGATATCCCAACAATATCCTCCTTTGATGCTTTGATCAATACCTGAAATTCATCAAATTTATTTACCAAACTTATTATACTCATCAGAGTCATTAGGCCTATAGCACACTCCTACTCTCAATTTTGATCTCCCAATGCTTATGTCACACCAAACTGACTCGACACTGCACTGTCCATCGATGTCGACTGGCTTCACTTCCTTGGATTTTGTGTTTCTTAACTAATAGCATAACCCCTCCTCCCTTCCTATCCTGTCTGTCCTTTCTGTAGACGTTGTACTCCCCAAATTCCAGTTCTTCATTACTTATATCTGTGTGACACCACGTCTCTGATATCCCAACAATATCCGCCTTTGATGCTTTGATCAATACCTGAAATTCATCAAATTTATTTACCAAACTCTTAGCATTGTTGTACACGCAAGTATACATGCACCTGTTCTTTTTCTTAGATACCCTAACACAACCCATGTGTTTACTTGTACCCCAATGACTCCCAGCAGTCTCTGAAATATCCTGCATCTTATTTTCCAGGCTGCTGCTCATTCCAATAGATTTATTGAGTATCCAGAGCCGGAACTACCGTGGGGCGAGCACAGCCCCATCCCCAGCCTTTTAATGGCACAATCGATCAGTTATGTATTTTAAAAGTGCTTAATTTTTGAGTTAATTACAGTGGGGCCTCTGTTTAACGAACTTGTTCATAGCTAATTTTTTTGAATTCCTCTTTGGTTCTACGGAAACATTTAAAATAATTTCCGTAGAACAATGGATTACGAGAGAACTTTGTATGCATTGTTCTCACATTTAGGCAATTAGAAAGCGTGAATTAAGGGTGAATGGGATTACCGTTCCACAACGTTACTGGTGTCCATGAAACCTATGCAGCCACATTCCAAGAAGTCGTACTAGTTAATATGCTTTCATATCCAGTCAGAGGATTAAGAATATTTCCAACATGGAGAATAGCCTCTGGTCAACCTGTGTTGTGGTTCCGCTTTACTCTGACAAGAAGTCATATGTTTTTCAGAGAAGTGAGTGATCCACGCGTTTCAGTAAATTTCTCCTATGTTTATGTGGTCACATAGACAGATGAATATCTGAGTGATTCCAATATTTTGCACAGTATTCAAAGAACTAGTGATGTGGCAGTAGGGAAGTCGAGGGGAGGAATGAGGTAACTTAGAGGTAAACTTTCCGAAGATGAAATGTTGGAAGGTTTGGAAACCGTGTCGAGGCTTTCACTGTGAAGAAAATGTTCCAAAATATGGCATACAGGCAATAATTAAAAAAAAAAAAAAAAAAAAAAAAATTATGCATTATATCACCAGTATCCAAAAAAGGATTATTGAATTAAGGATTATTGCTTATATATACTTGATGTGGAAACTACTGTATAAAGATTGGTCGTGTGTTCGGGCAATGATGGGCAGTTTGTAGCTTTTGGACAGCAATATGAGAAAACAAAATGAAATATTATTTTTTTTTTATGCTAAAATAATGATAGTATATAATTATTTCACAAACACCTCATTACTGACAGTAATCACAGTTTAATTATATCAAAATCACAAATTAAAATTTGCAAACAATCATATAAATTATAATCAAACATTTAAGTATCATAATAATCTTAATATACTTAAATAATCTTAATAATAATACTTAATAGGCCGCCGTAGCTGAGTGGTCAGGTGTGTGGGTGTATAAGTACACGTGCCTTGATTGACCAGGGTTCAAACCCGTAACTGCTGAATGTGGTGCTGTGTCTTGTATTCTGTCTATCGAATTATGGAACTCCTCTGACCGTGTGGTCGTCCTGAAGTATAAACAGAAAATTTATTTATTTAAAGGCTAATCTCCATTATTTGAGTAACACTTGTCTCCATGTAGTATGCATTGTCGCAGAACGGATTGATTGTACAGTCGAATTTTGTGATTCGGTGAAGGCGATTATTGTGGAGGCATTTTCTTTCTGATTGATTTGTATAGTTGAGGGGGGCTTAGCTGAAGTAGGGTGTTTCCCCCCTATTCAGCTGGTTTAAGGTTGGTAAACGAGTTCGAGATTTAAAAACATTGTCAAGTGGAGGGGAAAACACCCTAGGCATATCAACGTAGGAGGACAGTGAGTGGCACCTGTCAATCACTGATCTGGAGTTTTACCTACTTAAATAATCTTATTATAATAATAACAAGAAAATGGGACATTTTTACTGGGGATATTTTTTCCGGGATTTGTTTGGGCCACGATGGGCAGTTGTAGCTTGCGGATGGGAATTGAGGGTTGGAGGGATTATTCCGCTTTGTGCAAACATTTTGAATCAGAAAGTTAAATATTGTGGATTATTAAACCGACTTATCAGTCTGGAATTTTTTAACGATTTAGCACTAATGATTGACATCCTGCAGGAGCTCTCTTACCTTTCAGAAGCTTTACAAAGTTGCAGCTTCACTATAGTAAAAGCATATAAATTAATTATTCTAGTTATCAATGCTGTCACTCATTTGAAAAATTCTGAAGGAAATTTTGAAGCTAAAATTAGAAGCTGTTGAAGTTGAAAGAATTTGAAGGAATCGAAAGTAAGAACACATTTAAAAAATTACGTCATGACACATTATTAAGGTTAAGTTATTAATGCAACAGAGTAATTTTAAATTAAATAAAGAAAATTACACTTGCGAGCTTTCAGCGTAATGAATAAATAATATTGTGACAGTTGAACACATTGCGGATTATGAAGACCATACATCTATCTGGAAAACCATTGCTTCAATTTGAACCGGATCGTTACGTCAAATCATTGCTCAACTATTGAGCAAAGCAGAAGATCGACAACAAATATTAATAAAGAAGTAAATTTTATATGGCAATTTTTAGAATAAATTTTTCTTGAATATTTGTATAATAATTTTTTCATGTAATCTCAGATTTTTATGTACCTTTTCTAGAAGAGTTTGTTTTTTATGTAATATCTGTTTTTATATTGTAGACTGTTTTTTGATAGTTTGTTATTTGTGATATAGGAAATATTTCGTGTTATTTTTTATTCACAATATTAAAATTTTATCATGAAAAAAAAATGTATCCATTATATTTCCCTAGTTAATAAAAAGAGAGACGAATAAAAAAAAGTGGCGCATGTGCCGAGGACTCTTGCAGTCAATGGTTTTATGTGAATCCTTCATGTTTCTTTTAGGTGTTTTGATTTGTATATTGATTACAAAAAAATGAGCTTTTGTATTGTAAATATTTTATTGAACATTCGCCAATTTTCATAATTTCTGGAAGGCAAGATACAATGGATTTATGATAACTAAAGTAAGAGATGTATACTTGCGATTGCAACGTTAAATGTCTAGAAAACAGTGTTGATTGAAATACCAATCTTGTAGTTGAAACGACATACGTAGCTGTTCAGGGTACCTAACAATGGAATGTTACGAAAATGAGAGACAAAAAAATAAATTGTTGACAAATACTTGTATTGTTGCAGTCATATGACAAATGGTTTTATTGTTGCATTCATATGACAAATACTTGTATTGTTGCAATCATACTTACTTCAGGAAGTATGATTGTATGATATATTCCTGCCGTGGATGACGTCACAGAAGTGACGTCATCTGCGGCAGGAATTCCCAAGGATGTTTCACATCAAAATGTCAGCAAAACTGCGAGCCCATTGTTAAAATATTCACAGCTCACCACTGGGTACTGGTACCAAGTGAATGGGGTGGTTTGTTGAGTAACTCTTACTCTCCTATAGATGTGCTTAGAATCTTCAGCTTAAAATAAAATTATTGTTATTATGCTATTATTTCTCCCTGATGGGGGTAGGGGGTTTCCTTCCCATGACAGGTACTGGTACCAAGTGCACAAGGTGCTTGTTATGTCTGGCTATTACTATTGCTCGAGGCACTCTCTGATTATCCTACAGTTGTATTGCAACACATCATATTAGCAAGATATTCTGAGGGAAGAAACGTTTCAAATGAGCGGGTAGCTAATGCCATGGAAATTTTCTGGAGTTTCTGAGAAGCCTTTTGCTGCTAGGTTCTTATGGAGGCTGTTTAGCACCATGCTGGTGGTTGACATGATAGAGATGGTCATTACTTGTTCCATATGCCAAATTTCTTTGACTTCCTGTCTTAGGACTGTATACCTCCTGATCTTTTCCTTGTACGTTTTCTGAAGATTTCTGGTGTTGGCACTGCTATGTTGATCAGGTAGGTAGCCCTTCCCCTCTTGTCGATGAGTGGTATGTCTGATCTGTTGTCCTGGATCGTCTTGGTTATGGCATGTTTCCAGTAAAGGTCTCTAGTATGGCTTGGCTTTCATGCTTGTAATACTATAAATTTTCTTTGATCAGTTGGTATTTTTGTGCTACCTTCTGATGTATTATCCTGACCACCTGGTCATGTATGTGAGTATACTCCATCTGGATGATCAGTCTGCATCCTGCATTGATGTGCTGGGGCCAAGCGGCATGATCAACATGTGCCATCACAATATATTTTCTGTAGTCCCTGCTGTTGATTACCTGAGCTTTAATGGTGAACAGGGTTCCTTTGGTCTCGGGAACGATCTTCCTGTTCGTGAGCCATGCGTTGAAAGCCATCTTACCTATGTAATCTTGGTGAAGGTCGTAGTATCTGCCATGGAGTGCCTTCTTTGCCAACCTTTCTGTCTGTGTGAGGTGCCTCCACAGCCAGGTGGGAAGGAGCAGCAGTGCATAGCACACGCTTCTTGATTAGACCGGGTTTTGAGCCCGTCACCACCAATTGAGGATGCGGAAAGGTCAGGGAATGACCACCGCATATTCCCGGAGCAATATGGCCTTAGTTGCAATGCTCCTTAAAAAAAAAAAAAAAAAAAATCTGTCTGTGTGATTTTGTCTCTTTGTTAAGGTTGGGTATTGTGCCATTTGTCTATCATTCTTATTGCTGGTAGATTGGTGCTGTGTAATCCTGGAAGTAATCACACAGGTTCTCAGTTGCTTTCGTCTATTGTTCAAAGAGGTCAGTCAGGCAGTCCCTCCCTCCATCTTTCCGGGCTGTGGTCAGTCTTTCGATGGCCCACTTCGGGTAGTGTTGTTGGCTCTTCATCATCATCCTCATCCTGGTTGATTTCATAATCTGCTCCAGCTCAGTGTTAGTCCCATCTATGATCGTGCAGGAGTACATTATTACTGGGCTGCATAAGTGTTTATGACTGTGACCGTGTTCCCACCATTCAGTTTTGAGGATTTAGCATTTGCTACTGGCAACATCATTTAAAAACTGTCTGATATCTAGTGTAGTCACCCTTACAGAACAAAAGCCCTTCCCTTTATCCTCGACAGTAGTTATGTCTTTAAGTAAGTCTCTAAGTCTAACATCAGCACACTGTGATCACTGCCACCGAGATTGTCCTATTCATAGTCCCAATCATATTCAAATTCTGTATCCATTATAGGAGAACACACCTGTTTCTGTTATCCCTATTATATCAACATTCTTTGATCTGGATAGAACATCAAATTTATTGACTAACATTTAGTGCAAACATTTATACTGCCTAAATTTCAAACATTTACCTATCCCTTTTAGAACCTTTGCGTTATTGTTTATATCAGAATCGGTTAACTTGTAAGTGATTATTATGATTAAAAATTTAAGTATAAACCAAGAAAAAAGGGCTATGAGATAATACGAAAAAGTATATACTGGGAGGTACTAATAATTGAATTTAAATTTAGATTAATACCTGGATATAAATTAGTTTAAGCAAGGAATGTAACTGCTTGTGAAAAGATAGTGATGCTGGGATATTCAGCTCTGTATTGGAAAACTAAAGTGTAAATGTGGTTCCATATAAATAGAACAACCTTTTTTTTTTTTTTTTTTAAATGTCAATCAGTGCCAATAATCGCAACTCACATGTATGAGGCAGAAAATGACAGATAATACCTAACTTCTCTGTCTAATAGTGTAGGTTACTCAGAATAATGCATAACCAAAATGATATCAGTATCTTTTTTTTTTTTGAAAGGCTGGTTTCTGGAGACATCTGTTTGTAATGCTTAAAATGCCTCTTTTTTTCAGAAAGTCTTTCCTTCCTGGTCAGCAGCAAATGTTTCTGATTCATTTGTTCAACTGGGTGCATTTGCTTAATACTTATATTGAAAAGTTTAGGTTCCCCACAGTGGCAGGTTTGTGTTTTGCTAATGCCTAGAACTGCCAGATTTCCTTTGAAGGGGCCATTGCCATCAGTTGCTAGATTACATTTGGAATAAATATTTTAATATTTTGGTTGTGCCACCTTTAGTCTGTGTTCCAGATTTGCAAAATACTTATTACTCTTCTTTTTACGCACATTAGCATATATGTATATGCTAATGTGTCTCAAACAGTGTCTCAAAAATATTGGTACAAACGTTTAGGGGAGGTAGGTAACATCTAAAGGAATGTGAATCGCATAGGAACCCATAACGAGAAAGGTCACGGGGAAAATAGTAGCAGAGGCACAAGAAGCAGAAATGACACAAGACAGTAATTAGTGGCAAACATTTATTTGACATAATATTAACAATGGAGTATGAGATGGACGCATTTCATGACGTTACAACAGATGCTCGAAGGTTACACCATGAGACACGATGCATACATGACACCGACGCAGCATGGATTGGCGGATATGGTCAGACACACCTGGAGTTTCTTTGACAGTAGCTGCAGCGCAGACAAGTCTTACCACGAGATCTGTTTCCGTCTCCACAGGACATTCATACACGATAGATTTGAGGGCCCCCCCCCCCACAGAAAGAAATCAAGGCTCGATAAATCAGGTGAGCGTGGGGCCAGGCAACAGGTCCACCACGGCCAATCCATCAACCCTCAAAACACCTGTTCAAATGGTCACGAACATACCTTCCATAATGGGCAGATGCCCGCCATGTTGAAACCAAATGTTGCGTCTCACATTTGCTGGAACATCATCAAATAACCCTGGTAGAACTTGTTCAAGAAAGATACGATATTTAGCGGAGTTCATGCAGGATGGTAACAGGTATGGGCTGACTAAGCAGTCACTGACCATACCTGCGCACACATTTATTGCGAAGTGGTTGTGCCACATGGGGGTGCACACCAAGTGGGTTGTTGTGAGCCCACACATGAGCATTGTGCTGATTGAATAAGCCTTCCCAAGGGAAATAAGCCTCATCCGTGACCAAAACATAGGATGGAAAATTCAAGTCTTGAACACTTTCTTGGAGAAACCACTGCGCAAAAGCCACACGTGCAGGATGATCTTGTGATCTTGGGGGAGCAGTAACTGAACCCTTTGGAGATGAAAGGGGTGTAAGGAATAGTCATGCTAGACACGATGTACACTGCAACGAGACACTCCTAAGGCAGAGGTAACGGCATGTATGCTAGTAGTAGGATTATTCTGGACAGTATTCAACACACTTTCTTCCATGCCGGGAGTTAGCGTCGAACGTGGTCTGCCCGCACTACTCCTGTTACCTCTAAATGACCCATAATTGCACAAATTTTGATGCACACGTGCAAACAAACGGTGGTCCGGTACATGTCTGTCTGGGAAGTGTTCTCCATAAATTCATTGTGCGGCTTGTCCATTGCCCTCAGCTAATCCATACACTAGGTGCATGTCTGCCAGCTCACAGTTCGTATATCAATGCATGCCCTTTGTGCAGCAACTACTTCTTGAATGAGTAAACCAGAAATTTTCCCTCTCGCAAATTGACGAACAGCACCGTGTACCGACTTACGGTGACGTTTCCGGTTATGGGGGCGCCTCCGTAGCCAGGTGGGAAGGAGCAGTAGTGCATAGCACACGCTTCTTGATTAGACCGGGGTTCGAGCCCGTCACCACCAAATACAGAGGATGCGGAAAGGTCAGGGAATGACCACCGCATATCCCGGAGCAATATGGCCTTAGTTGCCAATGCTCCTAAAAACCAAAATAACTAACTAACTAACTAACCGGTTATGGGTTCCTATGCGATTCACATTCCTTTAGATGTTACCTACCTCCCCTAAACGTTTGTACCAATATTTTTGAGACACCCTGTATATGTTAAGTACCTGTTGTCTCATCATGTCTCCCTATCTATTTCTATGCTTTGCTAAATGATTTAATACATTTTCTTTGCTTTTGTATTAGTTGTAAATACTTTAGTTTAAAAATTATTATAAAAAATAGAATTGGCTTAGAATTGTTCTTTTGTTTCATTAACATGGGAAATTTTATTCATAGATATGGAACATTTGAACCAGGAGCAGTTGTTTTACATCAGAGAAAGAGAAATGGGAAAAGTAAAGATCTAGAAGCAGAGTCCAAGAAAGTGGTTCCTAAAACTGTAAGTAGGTTTATCCCCCCTCCTCCACCCACCTATTTTAATAACTGTTTTATATATTATACAGTTTTCTAGCGGCGACCGACAAACTTAGTTAAAATAAATTTATTGACATAAACAAATAATATATACATAAAATACTAAAACAGAGATAAAATATAAAATAAAATAAAAGCGTTAAAATACAATAAGGTAAAAGCATTAAAATACAGAGTAGCATTTGAGACAAAGTGCCTCTTCAGCTTAGTCTGTGAATGGTGTACTCCAGTATATATTGTTGGTTACAATAGCAAAAATCAGCTGAACATGATCATTTATAACAAGTTTATTGTCGGTAGAACGATCGCCAGCACTCATCGCACTGCAAAACAATACATTCCATAATGGGGTGTAAGTGCACTCCCCTAGTGCGATTCATGTTACTATTACTGCTAGCTATGTGCAGTGCTATCAGCACTGGCAGTAATCATGTGAATAGTGGACAATTTCAATATCCCTTGGGGGGATCAAGATTGTGCTCTCAACCCAATAATGTTTGGTGACTGCGGATCATTAAAAATTAGCGGTTCAAAGAGTCACCTCATGTTCAGAAACCCGATCTTTCAATCTTCTGCGGGACTCACCTACAATAACATCCTCCCGTAATCCGGACACATAATGCAGTATACGGAACCACTCCGTACAAGAGGAGGAACAAGTGTTTAGACCTTAGGAATAATAGATTGTAATTTCCTCCCTGGAAGTTGCATACATCGTATATGATGGAGATGCAAAATCCCAACAAGACGTTCTGATATGCTGGGATAATAGGGGGTATGGGTGGCAGAAATAAATTCACTGATGCAAGGAGGGTTAGATTGTGCAACAAATTCGTGAGCCTGAAGCTCACGTCCGTATAGAACCTGAGGTGGATAACTGCAATTTGAAAGCTCCACCCTAATTTTGGAAATCTCCAATTGCCTGTCACCAATTGAACTAGAGTGCATCCAAGCCTTTGAGAATAAAGTACGAGCAGTGCAACAGAAATGACCGGGGGTGTGCGCAGACCCTTAATTGGTAAATTGGCCTATGCACATTGGCTTCCAAAAAACGGAAGTTACAAAATGTAATCCATGTGTTGGACTAAAACAACCAAAAAAGGTGCTCGAGTTTCTGATCCCCCGATGGACAATGGCGAAGATATCATCAACAGAATGACACCAGAAAGTGATAGGAACAGGTAAGTTCGAGAAACTTTGACTCTCAAATTCTTCCATGGTGATATTGGCCGTGATAGGACTAACAGGGGCACCCATAACTGTGCCCTGTATTTGGCGAAACAGTCATTGAACACGATGACACCCCTGTAACAGAATTAAGTACACATGATGATCGCTAGCACTTATCACACTGCAAAACAGTACATTCCATAATGGGTGCAAGTGCACTCCCCTAGTGCGATTCATGGTACCATTACTTCTAGCTGTGTGTAGTACCATGAGCTTGTTGGGAAAACTGTTTAAGCTGTTTCCAGTATTATGGATTTTTTGCGTATTATTAAAGATTTTAATATTTCTGAGCGAGGTTAATGTCTCCTTTGATGTGGTTTCTCTGTTCACTTCTGTTCCTGTACAACAGGCTATTGCCCGTGCGAGACAACTTTTGAGCAGGGATACCACATTGGGAGATAGAATCTCACTCTCTACAGATGATATTTGTACTGCTCCCATTCTGTGTTTAACAGGGGCTGTGATCCTGTTCAGTGACTCTGTATCGCCAAATACAGGGCACAACTATGGATGCCCCTGTTAGTCTTATTGTGGCCTATATTGCCATGGAAGAACTCGAGGGTCAGAGTTTCTTGAACTTACCTGTTCCTGTCACTCTCTGGTGTGGTTATGTTGTGATATCTTCGCCAATGTCCCTCGGGGACAAAAACGCGACTGCTATAATATCTCAGTTCTCCGTCACCTGTCATTTAGTTTATGTTTGAACTAGAGGTTGATAATACTTTTCCTTTTTTTTTTTTTGGTTGTTTTAGTCGAACGTGTGGGTTCGCTTTTGTAACTTCCATTTTTAGAAAGCCAGTGTGCGCATGCCCCTGGTCATTTGCATAGCACTGCTCGTACTTTATTGCAGTTATCCACCTCAGGTTCTAGATAGATGTGAGCTTCAGGCTCACGAATTTGTTGTGCAGTCTAACCCTCCTCATATCAGTGAATTTATTTCTACCGCTTACATGCCCTATTATCTGGGTGTATTGGAATGTCTTGTTAGAATTTTGCATCTCCATCACATACAATGTGTGCAACTTCCAAGTAGGAAATTACAGTCTATTATTTCTAAGGGGAAAACACTTGTTCCTCCTTTCGTATGGAGTGGTTCCGTATATAGCATTACATGTCTTGGGGGTGTTATTGTAGGTGAATCCAGCAGAAGATTGAAAGATCGGGTTTCTGAACATGAGGTGGCTCTTCAAACCGCTAATTTTGAACACTCCACAGTCACCATTATTGGGTTGAGCAGCACAATCCCCAACAGGATATTGAAATCATCCACTATTCACGTGATTACCGCCAGCACTTATGGCTTGAGGCACTGCACATAACCAGCAGTAACTGTGAATCACACTTGCACCCCATTATGGAATGTACTGTTTTGTAGTGCAATGAGCGCTGGCGATTATGACATGTATGTAATTCTGTTCTACCGACAGACTTGTGATACATGATCATGCTCCGCTGGTTTTTGCTATTTTAACCAACAATATACAGGGTGTCTCAAAAATATTGGTACAAACGTTTAGAGGAGGTAGGTAACATCTAAAGGAATGTGAATCACATACGAACCCATAACTGGAAACATCACCATAAGTCGGTACATGGCGCTGTTCATCAGTTTGCGAGAGAGAAAATTTCTGGTTTACTCATTCAAACAGTAGTCGCTGCACGAAGTGCATGCATCGATATACGAACTGTGAGCTGGCAGACATGCACCTAGTGTATGGATTAACAGAGGGCATACACGGTGTGCGCCCCCATGCGGCACAACATTGCTTCGCAATAATGTGTGGGCAGGTTTTGTCGGTGACTGCTTAGTCGGCTAATACCATCAGTCCTTGTATAACGTGTTTACACTACACAAATTCGATTATACATGATTTATAAATAGGGATACGGTGTTGCAAATAACATGAACCGAATTTGCTTATGCATAATTTGGTATTTGTGTTTACAAGGAATGGCAGTCGAATGCAGCGGAATCACCCCAGCTGAATGCAACATTTTAGCATTAGCAGAGGCATAAGATACAAGAAAGCAAGTTTATGCAGCATCAGTCAAAAAACAAACAAAAAAACCCCTCCCATTTCACCCCTCCATTCGTTCCAAATGCTTGTCCAGCTCAGCCTTAAATCTATTTAGGCTATCAACTTCCACAACAAAAGATGGAAGTCTGTTCAACTAATCAACCACCTGCTGGCTAATGGAAAATTTCCACACATCTCTTCTACAATTATCTTTCCTCAATTTGAATCTATGCCCCCTCAGGTTCTTAATCTGAGCAAGAGGAAGAATCCCATCAGCATTCAGCTTGCTCAACCCATTCAACCCATTACACACCTCAATCAGATTACCTTGCTGGTGCCTACTCTCCAGGAACTGCTATGACGGGATCGAACACCGGTCTAATCAAGAAGCATGTGTTACACACTGCTGCTCCTTCCCACCTGGCTACGGAAGCACCTACCATTCCCTGATACAAGAGTATAATCACCCTGCTAGGAAAATTTCTGTATATTATTGACAAGGTCCCCATGAACTACTCATGCAGCCTGTCTGCACGGCTCAGAAAACTTCATATCTGACTGCACAATTACCCTCGGGTCATTTTCATTCTCACTACCCTGAGTGTAGTACCACACAGTTGGTATGTTATTCTTGGGTTACTGCCACCCATATGTACTTTGCATTTGTGAGTTAAATTTCAGTTGCCTCCTCTCTTTAATGGTTGTTTCAGGGTTCTTAATGTCATTAACAACCCTGCCAACCTTCTTATCATCTGCAAACTTGAACATTAAGTCAGGCGCTTCCATAGCCACATGAGAAGGAGCAGCAGTCCGTAACACATGCTTCTTGATTAGACCGGTGTTCGATCCCGTCACCACCAAACACGGAGATTGCGGAAAGGTCAGGGAATGACCACTGCATATTCTCGGAACAATATGGCCTTAGTTGCTAATGCTCCTAAAAACCAAATAACAAACAAACAAACAAACATTAAATCCAATATACTTTCGTTGATATCATTGATAAATACAGGGTGTCTCAAAAATATTGGTACAAATGTTTAGGGGAGGTAGGTAACATCTAAAGGAATGTGAATCACATAGGAACCCATAACCGGAAACATAACTGTAAGTCAGTAGATGGCGCTGTTCATCGGTTCGTGAGAGAGAAAATTTCTGGTTTATTCATTCAAGCAGTAGTCACAGCACGAAGAGCATGCGTCGATATACGAACTGTGAGCTGGCAGACATGCACCTAGTGAATGGATTAACAGAGGGCAATGAACGAGTCACTCAACAAATTTATGGAGAACGCTTCCCAGACAGACATGTACCGGACCACCATTTGTTTGCACGTGATCATCAAAATTTGTGCGATTATGGGTCATTTAGAGGTAACAGGAGTAGTGCGGGCAGACCATGTTCGACGCAATCTCCCGCCATGGAAGAAAGTGTGTTGAATGCTGTCCAGAATAATCCTACTACCAGCACACGTGCCGTTGCCTCTGCCTTAGGAGTGTTTCATTGCAGTGTACAGCGTGTCTGGCATGACGATTCCTTACACCTCTTTTATCTCCAAAGGGTTCAGTCACTGCTTCCCCAAGATCATCCTGCACGTGCAGCTTTTGCGCAGTGGTTTCTCTAAGAAAGTGTTCAAGACTTGAATTTTCCAGCCTATGTTTTGTTAATGGACGAGGCTTATTTCACTTGGGAAGGCTTATTCAATCAGCACAATGCTCATGTGTGGGCACAGGACAACCCACACGGTGTGCACCCCCATGTGGCATAACATCGCTTCGCAATAAATGTGTGGGCAGGTATGGTCGGTGACTGCTTAGTCAGTCCATACCTGTTACCATCCCGTATGAACTCTGCTAAATATTGGATCTTTCTTGAACAAGTTCTACTAGGGTTACTTGACGATGTTCCAGCAAATGTGAGACGCAACATTTGGTTTCAACATTACGGGGTGCCTGCCCATTATGGAAGGTGAGTTCGTGACCATTTGAACAGGCGTTTTGGGGGTCGATGGATTGGCCGGGGTGGACCCGTTGCCTGTTCTCCACGCTCACCTGATTTATCGAGCCTTGATTTCTTTCTGTGGCCCTCAAATCTATCATGTATGAATCGCCTGTGTTGACAGAAATGGATCTCATGGCGAGACTCGTCTGCACTGCTGTTACTGTCAAAGAAACTCCAGGTGTGTTCGACCATGTCCACCAATCCATGCTGCGTCGATGTCACGCATGCATCACGTCTCATGGTGGAACCTTCGAGCATCTGTTGTAACATCATGAAATGCATTCATCTTGTAATCCATTGTTAATATTATGTCAAATAAATGTTTGCCACTAATTACTGTCTTATGTCATTTCTGCTTCTTTTGCCTCTGCTACTACTTTCCCATGACGTTTCTGGTTATAGGTTTCTATGCGATTCACATTCCTTTAAATATTACCTACCTCCCCTAAACGTTTGTATCAATATTTTTGAGACACCCTGTATATATGAGCCAAAACATTATGACCTAGTATGATGTTGGTCCTCCGTGTACAGCCAAAACAGCTCGTACCCAGCAAGGCATGGACACTACAATATTTCTAAATGTGTCTTGTGGTATCTGGTACCAACACGTCCTTTGTGGGTGAGACTCCACAGATCGGAGTTTCTGTTCCAACACACACCACAGATGCTTGATGGCATTGCTGTCTGGGGAATTTGGAGGCCAGGGCAATACCAGGAAGTCTTTCTCATGTTCTGCGAACCAGTCTCGAATAATTCAGGCCGTGTGGCAAGACACATTATCCTGCTGAAAAATGGCACCACCAGAGGGGAAGACCGTTACCATGAAAGGGTGTACCTGGTTAGCAACGATGTTTAGGTAGGTGGTAGATGTCGAGTACCAGGCACATGGATGACTGATCCCAGGGTATCCCAGCAGAACATTGCCCAAAGCATGACACTGCTACCACTGGCTTGTTTTCATCCCATGGTGCATCTAGGCGGTATCACTTTCCCTGGTAAACGACACACATGTACCTGGCCATCCACATGGTACAACAGGAAATGTGATTCATTGAACCAGACGACCTTCTTCCAATCACTCAAGGTCCCATTGTAGGAGCTGTCACCGGTGAACCGTGGTTAGCATAGCCATTCGGAGAAGCCTGTGGCTACGCATCCCCACTTTCAGCAGGATACTGTGTGTTGTGACACATTACTCCCATCATCATGGTCCTTGAGTTTGCCACAGACATTCTCTGAGATATGCCATACAAGCTGTACCTGCTGCCTGGGAGTCTAAAACACTGATGGAACTGATATTCGGGTGACACTTAAGTCAAGTAGACCCAATTTCGGCGAAGTCCGGACGGTCTCTGACAGCCATATCCTCTGCTTGCACTGTTAGTAATCCTGGGTATAACCTCCATGCACAAGTACATGGTGCGTAACCACCCAGGTGTGAACCAACGTAAGCAGGGGTCGAGGTGTGGCGCCCACACCACATGGAGGAATGCCGACCCTCTACATTACCATGCAGTACTAGGTGGTAGATGACTCTCATCAACCGTTGCAATACCACCACTTTGCTTATTGGAGTCTTGAAGTGGTGAAACCCGTGTTTAGTCTCTAGAGCTAAGTTCCAGTCAACCGTTCCCTATCTCTTCCATCATGCAGAATGATTGATGATTTTTGAGGTTATGATGAACATCATGGAGAGATCCAATATTCTTTACATTTCGAGGGTACAGCTCTAAAACAGTGTTCGCAGGCCGACCGCTAGTTAGTACACTGGAACGAACCTATTAGTAACTCTCTAGGAGACTTCCGGATCAGCTAGTGTATAATCTCGCTACCTCTACTCTGCCAGATGGTGACAGGAGGGAGTCCGAGTAGTATGTATGTAGTGTAGCGTTGTTGAGGCCACGTTATGTCAAGGATCTGGGTATATTCTTACCGTGTGTACGCCATATCCAAAAATTTCATTACTTCATATAGCATGTCCCACCCACTTTTTCTTACTATTGAATACACCACGAATTGTCAAACTAATAGAGCAAGCTTATCTGTGAAAAGATCTAAACCCCCCAAGGACTTCCTAATTCATTTCACAAATATACGTGGTCTCAATTCTAATCTCAACAATGTCCATTTCCACTTGCAGTCTGCCAAACCCCATGTACTTTTTCTGACAGAATCTCAGTTATCGATTGATTCAAATACTGCTCATCTCAGTTGCCCAAATTATTCGCTGTATGATTCCTTTCGCCTCAAAAGTGGTACTTGTGCATATGTCCGTTCTGATAGTCCCTGTCAGTGACTTGGCAATTTGGAATCTCCTCTCTTTGATCTTCTCTGGCTTAAAATCTCTCTACCTCATTGTGTCAAATTCTTCTGTTGTCTCTACTGTTCTCCCAACTCCACTAATCACTTGGAGCTCTTTGACTTCCTCTCTTTGCAACTTGACTTTCTCCAGTCCAACTTTCCTAACAGTGAGGTAATTTTCCTTGGTGATTTTAATGTTCACAACTCCAGCTGGCTTTCGTTTTGTAGTGATATCGACCCAGCTGGTCGAGATGCTGAGGCTTTTGCAATTACTAATGACTTGTGCTCAGATTGTTCATTTACCTACAAGAATACAGGACAATCCTAGTAATACAGCCAATACGCTTGATCTTTTTCTCACAAACAACCCTTCTAAATACACGGTCGATGTGAGAGGTCCTTTAGGCACTTCAGATCACAACTTGGTGATTGTCTCTTCTCCAATGGAACCTTTATCTCATGGCTATTTCCAACCTCGTGTTGTTTGGCATTACAAGAATGCAAAATGGGATGACCTGCGAGACTTCTTTTCCTTGGTCAGATTAATGTTTCAAAACTTCTGATGTCAACATTTGCTCAGATTGTGTCAGTGAAATTATACTTGCAGGAATGGAATCCTTTATCCCACACTCCACTTTAAAATCTCGTCCTTTAAATAAACCTTGGTTTTCCAATAAATGTGCTAAGGCTGTTCAAGAGAAGAATGTTGCATATCGTAATTGGCTTGTTTCTAATGATCCAGTTTCATTTTTCTGCCTACACTTTCTGCCTTATTTATTTATTTTTTATTTATTTATTATTTATTTATTTTTTTTTATTTATTTTTTTTTATTACTTTTTTTTATTTATTGACTATTATTAATTAGTTATTTATTTTATTTAACTATTTATTTATTTATTTTTTGTTTTTATCATTGTTTTGTTCGGATTTTTTTTTTTTTTTTTTTTTTTGGCTGGTGCAGCATAAGCCATAGGCTTTCTTGCACCATGCGGCCGTTACTAATACTAATACTAAAATACTAATACACCAAAGCTCGCAACAAATATAAAGCAGTTATTAATCAGTCCAAACTAGAGATTGAACAGGCTAAGAGTAGAAAACTTGCTTCTTGCCCTAATGGTAGCAGAGCATTCTGGTCTCTTGCCAAAGTTATTGGCCGCAACTGTTGCCCATCTCTGCTCCCACCTCTGTCCAAACCAGATGGTTCTGTTGTCACTTCAGCCAAGGATAAAGCTGACCTGCTAGCATCCCATTTTTCTTCCAATTCGTGTATTAATGATCTTGGTAAAACACCTCCCACTATTCTCGACAAGCTCCATTCAATGCCTCCTGTTGTAGTCCGTCAAAAGGATGTCAGAAGGATTTTGATGATTCTTAATGCCAAGAAAGCTCTAAGTCCTGATGGTATTTCTCCACTTGTTCTCAAAATCTGTGCTCCTGAACTTACTCCTATTCTTTGCCGCCTTTTTTCACTTTCTTATTCCAAAGGTGTTTTCCCTTCTGCTTGGAAATTTGCTCATGTCCAGCCAGTTCCTAAAAAGGGTGACAAATCCCTCCCATCCAATTATCGTACCATTGCAATTACTTCTACTCTTTCTAAAGTAATGGAGAAATCAATTAACCGCCAACTCTTAAACTACCTAGAAACCTTCAGTCTGATCAACAATCGCCAGTATGGATTCCGTCAATATTGATCCACTGGTGATATTCTGGCTTATGTTACCCATTTATGGACTAATTCAATGGAAAGGTTTGGTGAAACACAAGTAGTTGCTCTTGATATCTCAAAGGCTTTCGATCGTGTTTGGCATAAAGGTCTTCTAAAACAAGCTTCCATGTCATGGTTTGCCAACTGTTTTTAGTAATTGGTTATCCAGTTTTCTCTCTGATCACTCACTGAGGGTGATGGCAGATGGCTCTCTGTTTTCTAACTTCTCCACTAATGCCGGTGTCCCCCAAGGTTCAGTTCTTTCCCCCACTCGTTTCCTTTTGTATATTAATGACCTTCTTCCAGTGACTGGAAATCCTATCCATAGTTTTGCCGATGATAGCACATTGTATTCCACTTTCCATTTCGAGAAACCTTGTCCTGCTCAATCAGCTTCAACTTCTTGAAAATCTGCTACCAATTCCTTAAATGACGATCTTCGGGTAATTCTCCAGTGGGCCAAAGACAACTTAGTTGATTTGAACCCTTCTAAAACTCAGTCTTGCCTTATATCTCGCAAAAAGAATTCTGCTGCTCCTATGCTTATCTTTAGTGACACTCCAATTTCTAGGCAAAATGATATATCTCTTTTGGGGATTACCTTGACTTCTAATCTCTCTTGGCACAAGCACATTACAAATATTGGTTCCTCTTCATCTAAAAAACTTGGTTTTCTCTTTCGCTCTCAGCATTACTTTTCTTCCAAACAGCTGCTCACTCTGTATAAATCGCAAATCTGCGCAGCCATGGAATATTGTTCCCACAACTGGAGTGGTGCCCCCGAAACCTCTCTCAGGCTTCTCGATTCCATTTAGAAGAGGGCAGTTAGGTTAATTAATGATTCATCTCTAACAGAGTCTCTCCACTCACTGTCTCATAGATGTACTGTTTCTGCTGCATGCCTCTTCTACAGATTCTTCCATGGGCACTGTTCTTCTGAATTTGCTTCTATAATTCCCGCTCTCTCTTTCAAAACAGTCTGAACACGTGCAGCCAACATCCATTTACTGTCCAACTCTAAACTCACAGGACGAACTTTTCATCTTCCTCGTTTATTCATTCAACTGCCGTTTTCTGGAACAGCCTTCCTTCATACTTATTTCCTGAAAATTATAGTCTACAGAAGTTCAAGTCCAATGTCAACAAATATCGTCTTTCATCTTTCCAGTCTCCAACCCAAGCACGGTACTAAGTACTAGAGGTTCTAATACCTCTCGTGTTTGGAGTTTACCTAAAAAAAAAAAAAAAAGAAAAAAATCAGTATTCCAATTACTGGCGAGTTGCGCTACAGTTGCCCTTCTGTTGCCACCTACAATCTGGGAGGGCCTTTGCTCAGCTCGAGCATCTATGAGCTGTGGTCGTCCAACGCCTCACCAGCGTTTTGTGAGTTCCCCCTTCTCGGACCACGTTTGGTAGGTACTAACTACAGCTGACTGTGAGCATCCTACCAGCCGTGCCGTTTCGGATATGCCCTACCCAGTCATGTGGCCATTACAGTTTGGCCTTTGTCAAACTCCCTTAAGTCTGCTGCCTTTCCTGTCTGAAGAACAAGTGTTACTCTTGATTAATGGAACTCAGTATCGGGTAATTTTTTATACCGTGTCCCGACCCTCGCATGCACCGTAGTTCACCTGCAATTGCTTTGATTTGCATAACATCTCGCTGGTCATAATGTTTTGGCTCATCGGTGTGTGTGTGTTATTATGTATGGTTGTTTTTTATTTTCACTCTTCTGGTTTGCCATGCTACTGGCATCTGGTTTCATTTATTTTTATCTTAATTTATATATGTAGAACATGCTATTCTACTTAATCCTTAAGTATACAATGAGAAGTAATTTCCCCAAGACTTTGGACCCAGGTTCCACAAATACCAATAATATTATGCATTATTATTTGCTTCAATTCTAAAGGAAAATGAATTATTAATTCCCATATGGGAGAATCTTTAAATGATTAAATTAAAGTTCAAATTTTCATATATATATGAGCGGTGATCATTTATTTCACAGACTGGTACAAGATTTTATGTTTATCACGCAAACTTTCTGTAAGTGTCTCTAGAGGCACTCTCGATCGCTGCTGAACAGACCTGTGTGTGTGCATGCCAGTACTTGTTGAGCTAGTGTTGTGTGAAGAGAGGTTTTTAGCCACATGTCACCAACGATCATTTTGAAGCAAGTATCATGTTGGACATACAGATTGAACAGCGATATGTGATTCGTTATTGTGTTAGATGGCGCTTGAATGCATCAGAAATGGTTAAAGAGATAAATGATGTGTATGGTAATGAGTGTCTTGGTAGGATGGCCATATTCCAGTACGACCGAACTCTTTGGTTTGAAGTAGTTTCTCCATCAAGTCAGTGCCAGGCCCCATATGGCTAATATTTGTGCAGGCAGTGATCACAGCTGTAGATGCTGAGGTTCTGCCATATCCCCCTTATTCAACTGACTGGGCCCTGTGTGATTTCTTCCTGTTTTCACGTCTGAAGAAAGCTCTGAAAGGCAAGAATTTGCGTCCGACACAATGATGCTCGCAGAGCAACAACAGAAGCACTTCACAGACTTTCAAAAAATGGCTTGCAAGAAGCATTTAATGCATGGGTACGACAGTGGCGAAAGTGTGTTCAGGGGAAAGTATTTTGAGAAGGAGAAATCCACAGAAGATTCAGATGATGATAATTAAGATAAGATATTGCAGCAGTCTGCGAATTAAATGATCACCCCTCGTACATTATCAATATATAAAATTATGAAAACTAATATGGTCATTTATTTGCTTTTATTCTTAAATTGTTTATATCATTATATTGCCCTTTTATACTTTATTTTTTTTATGCCCAGTTAAAGATGAAAGATACAGAATCAAAACGAGATACAACCACAGAAGAGGTAGAACGGATCCTAGGCATTTTACATGAATTGTATAAGCAAAAAAGTAAATATGTATTTGCATTTTGATGTGTGTGAATTTAAATATTTTATGGCAATTAAAATGTAACTGTATGTGTTTTTCTTTGTTCTCCCAGAAGTTGAGATGTGTTTTCTTACCTTTATTTTATTTATTGTATTATTTATTTACTTATTTTTTGTCAAAATACACAGTTATAGTTGAGGTTTATTTATAAAGTGATCATTGGCTGACTTCACCACGGGTTTATTTTTTTATTGACCTATAGGAATGTCATTATCCTTGAAGACAAACTTATTGTTTTCCTCCAGTTTGCCTTAGTAACAAATGTGTCACTCATGAAAGAATGATAAAGTGGAATAATATTCTCACAGAGGAAGCACAAAATGAATATATGATAAATAATCAAGTATGATAAATGGCCTGTAAAGCAATTACAGATGTGAGGAACAGAATCCATGCTGTGTGAAAACAGTTTGATCAGGTGACATCGCAAACAAATCACATGTCACTTAAGGTTGCCACCCTTCTAGCACACTTAAAATATATGAAAAAATAAGTGAAGAATGTTTTCTGATTAGCCCTCTATGAAAGTGAATTATGCATCTCTGAAACATGAAACAAATGATAGAACTACAAAAACTCGTATGACTGTTCCGAAGCTGTAGATAACATCACTACCCATCATCATTCTGTTACGGATAATGCAAATTTTATGTGGTCACTGAAAAGTAAATAAAATGATCCTGTGTTCCTTTATATCCTTATGAATCAGGGGTGTGGAGGCTTTTTGTGGGTAAGATACGAACCACAGGGGTAATTTTTACCCCAATATGCTTACCAAAAAGATTAGGTATTTTGTTAGAAAGAAGTTTGTATTCTTTTAAGTGAAACTTATACTTTTTCTCAACCAATCCTCTTGATGGTTGGAGGTCAAAAAGCATTTTTATATATAAATACTATGTTTATCAGTGAAAATATTCTCTGTGTAATTGTTAAAGAATTTATTAATAATTTTGCTGAGTTATACAGGGTTATTCAAAATGAAGTTCGGGGTTTCAAACAATTCCTGTACACACATGAGCAGACATAGGAAGAAAGAAATATTTCCAGAATTCAAGTATAGTAATGAAGCTTTTTTTACATACCTCATAAATGTTCAATATGAGAGCCTTTAGTGATCCGGCAGATGTCAACTCAGAAAAGGAATTCTTCCCACACATGGCTTAGTAAGTCAGGAGTGATGTTGTCAATGGTTTTGGTGATCCGATCTTTCAGTTCTGGTATAGTCGCAGGTAAGGGAGGCACAAAAACGTTATCCTTTATGAAACCCCACAGCAAGAAATCGCATGGTGTTAGGTCGGGAGACCGAGGCGGCCAGGATTCGATCTGCTGATCTACAGCAATCCCACGTCCGATCCATCGCTGTGGTAAATGGCGGTTTAAATAATTCCGGACTATATGATGGAAGTGACATGGGGCACCATCTTGCTGTAGGATGAAGTTCGCACTATCATCCTGTAGTTGGGGTAGAAGCCATAAGCATAATAAATCCAGAGAAATCTCTCCAGTTACAATCTTTTCACAAAAGAAAAATGGGCCGTAAACTTTCCTTTGAGATATGGTGCAAAAGACATTTACTTTTGGAGAGTCCCGCTCGTGTACCACGTGTGTATGCGGATTTGATGTCCCCCAAAATCACACATTCTGCTTTCATCAGAAAAAATCACTTTGTCAGCAAACGTGTCATCTTGTTCCATGTGGCTCTGCAGTGCAGTGCAGAAGTTACTCCTCACGCACAGATCATCTGGTTTCAAAGACTGCAACAGGGTTAGACAATATGGTTTCATTAATAATCGCTTCCGCAAAACATGCCAAACTGTAGTTTGTGAGATGTGAAGTTCTTTGCTTGCCCTCGTAGTGGATTTCCTTGGGCTCCTTAGAAAAGTTTCCCTAATGCGTTCCACATTAGCATCTGATACAGGCGAGCGACCGGGACTTTTTCCCTTGGACAGACATCCTGTCTCCTTAAACTGCGTTATACCATCGTTTGTCTTGTCCATCGGCGGATCTTTCTTAAATTTTGTCCGAAAGTGGTGTTGCACAACAGTAACAGATTTACTTACATGAAACTCCAACACAGTAAAAGCTTTCTCATTACATTCCGATGCGATGTCGCAACAGAGCAGAACTGGCATCACAGACAAACGAACAACTGCACGGCGATATGCGTCCAGCACCATCTGGTGGTTAGCGGTGCAGCATACCCAACATCGCGAACGTGGGAACGAAACTTGAGATATTATGCATTCTTTCGAGATGGCTACAAATGATTATGCCCATGCCCTTTCCCAAAAAAAAAATTCTGAAACCCCGGACTTCATTTTGAATAACCCTGTATTAACTTCTAAATTTAGGGACAGTTTAAGATTAACTTAAATCTACAGTAAAATAGCTATACATTATTGTTTATTTTTGAAATCTTTTTTGGTGGTGTAATGAACCTGTGGACGAAATGAAGAACCTAATGATACGAAATGTTCTTTTTCTGGTCCTACTTGCATTTGCGCATATGCCTACTAAAGAAAGAAAGAATTCACTTCATGGTTCTACAGTTATGCAGCGAAATAATTAAGAACCTAATGATACGAAATGTTCTTTTTCTGGTCCTACTTGCATTTGCACATATGCCTACAAAAGAAAGAATTCACTTCATGGTTCTACAGTTATGCAGCGAAATAATTTATTCACAGCAAGTTATGGCATGCAAGAATTGTTAGATTACATACAACACTGATTTTTCTCTTTAGTGTAAAGTTGGATGAACTTGGTGTATTATTATACCCTGATTGTGAAAGTATTACATCTCACATAGACTTCAGCTAGGACAGTTTCAAGCATACAGCCATACAGCTCTTTGTTAATATAACACCATATGTTGCTCAGCAATTGGTTAGAATTTGTGTCATACACTGGTGCTGCAAAATACTGCTATGTCATATTTAGCAGGCTATCTTGCAGCTTTCTTGCCGATATGTTAGTTTTATCTTTGTTTAGTTGCTCTCTTGTGTGTCCTGTAGAAACAATTTAGCTATTTGTTATGGTGCATTTATCTTAAAGTCTATTGGTAATCCTGATTCATTTTGTTAGTGTGTGTGAGAAAGTGACCATGGAATACCCAAAATGCAGTGTTAACATCATTAAGGTCATGTTAGATTGGAGATCAGAATAATAGCTGGACCACATATGTTACAGTTCATCTGCTAGGTATTATTGAGAAGATAGTTACAGGTTTTGATTCATTAGTACCATTTGCTGTTTTTATGGTGTAGTGAGAGATGAAGAACTGTGTATGTGAAATAGAAACCCAGACTTAAATGTTTGTCTTTTATGGCTTAATTTTCTTAGAAACCATACAGTACCAAAATTTGCTTATGGCTATTCAGCTAATATCTCGTTATAAGAACCTATCAATACCTCAGCCACGGGATGGGCTTTAAGAGAAGATTAAAATATCTGCCATCCAGTGAACTTACTATATTGTCTTAATTTGTGGAGCTCTGCTTTCAGCAATTTACATCAATGATGTAGGTGGTAGATGACTTTCATCAACCGGTGAAATACCACCACTTTGCTTATTGGAGGCTTGAAGTGGTGAAACCCATGTTTAGTCTCTAGAGCAAAGTTTCCGGCATCCCCCTCCCCACATACTTCTCCTTTAACCCATGCACGGTACTAAGTACTATAGGTTTTAATACCTTTCGTATTTGTGGTTTTCATAAAAAAAAAATATATATATGTGATTTTACAATGAGAGGATCTTGTGAGAAACCTGAACTTGTCAATTTTTTGATAAGTTCATGTCTCGTTCAAGGGTGAAAGTTCTCTGTCTAGAAACGGTACTGAGGTATCTTTGTATTGTAAATATCAGAAAAATATGACTTCATTTTTCTTGTTAGTAAAGTTATGTTTCTTAATTATATTTTTACTTTAAAGCATTATTCATTATGAATTTATACAAGGAAATTACTCTTTTAATAAGACTGTATATTTAGAAATAATTCATTACTTGAGTGATACAATTCCTTAAATGCTGATATTGGAGGCTTGAAGTGGTGGAACCCATGTTTAGTCTCCAGAGCTAAGTTCCGGTCAACCCTTCCCCCATCTCTTCCATCATGCATTATGACTGATGACTTTTGAGGTTTTGATGAACATCAAAGCGAGATCCAAAATTCCTTACATTTCGAGGGTACAGCTCTAAAACTGTGTTCGCTGGCTGGCCACTAGTTAGTACACCAGACTGAACCTATTGGTAACTCTTTAGGAGGCTTCCGGATCAGCTAGTGTGTATAATCTTGCTACCTCTACTATGCCAGATAGTGACTGGAGGGAGTCCGAGTAGTGTGTATGCAGGGGGCATTGTCTAGGCCACATTATGTCAAGGATCTGGGTATGTTCTTACCATGTGTACGCCCATACAAAAATTTCATTACTTCATACATCATGGCGCATTATAGCCTTAGTTGCTAATGTGCCAATAAAATCCAAATCAGTCATACAGCATGTCCCCCCCCACACTTTTTCTTACTATTGAATACACCGTGAATTGTCAAACTAATAGAGTAAGCTTATCTGTGAAAATATTTAAACCTCCCAAACAGTTCCTAGTTCATTTCACAAATATATGTGGTCTCAATTCTAATCTCAACGATATCCATTTCTACTTGCAGTCTGCTAAACCCCATTTACTTTTTCTGACAGAATCTCAGTTATCAGTTGACTCAACTACTGCTCATCTCAGTTGCCCAAATTATTCGCTATACAATTCCTTTCGCCCCAAAGGTGGTACTTGTGCATATGTCCGTTCCGATATTCTCTGTCGGAAACTTGGTAATTTGGAATCTCCTCTTTTTGATCTTCTCTGGCTTAAAATCTCTCTATCTCATTGCGTCAAATTAATTTGTTGTCTCTACTGTTCTCCCAACTCCACTGATCACTTGGAGTTCTTTGACTTTCTCTCTTTGCAAATTGACTTTCTCCAGTCCAACTTTCCTAACAGTGAGGTAATTTTCCTTGATGATTTTAATGTTCACAACTACAGCTGGCTTCCGTTTTCTAGTCACACCGACCCGGCTGGTCGAGATGTGGAGGCTTTTGCAATTACTTGCACAGATTGTTCATTTGCCTACAAGAATACCATACAGCCAACACGCTTGATCTTTTTCTCACAAACAACCCTTCTAAGTACACGGTCGAAGTGATTGTTCCTTTAGGAACCTCAGATCACAACTTGGTGATTGTCTCTTCTCCAATGGAGCCTTTATCTCATGACTATTCCCAACCTCGTGTTGTTTGACATTACAAGAATGCAAAATGGGATGACCTGTGAGATTTCTTTTCTTCTTTTCAATGGTAGGATTACTGTTTCAAAACTTCTGATGTCGTTTGCCCAGATCATGTCAGTGAAATTTTTCTTGTAGGAATGGAATCCTTTATTCCACACTCCACTTCAAAATCTCTTCCTTTATCTAACCTTGGTTTTCCAATAAATGTGTTAAGGCTATTTAAGAGAAGAACGTTGCATATCGTAATTGACTTGTTTCTAATTCTCCAGTTTCATTTTCTGCCTACACCAAAGCTCGCAACAATTGTAAAGCAGTTATTAATCAGTCCAAACTATATTTTGAACAGGCCAATAGTAGAAAACTTGCTTCTTTCCCTAATGGTAGCCGAGCATTCTGGTCTCTTGCCAAAGCTATTAGCGGCAACTTTTGCCCATCTCTGCTCCCACCTCTGTCAAAACCAGATGGTTCTGTTGTCACTTCAGCCAAGGATAAAGCTGACCCACTAGTATCCCATTTTTCTTCCAATTCGTGTATTAATGATCTTGGTAAAACACCTCCCACTATTCCTGACACGCTCCATTCAGTGCCTCCTGTGGTATTCCGTCAAAAGGATGTCAGAAGGATTTTGATGATTCTTGATGCCAAGAAAGCTCTACGTCCTGATGGTATTTCTCCACTTGTTCTCAAAATCTGTGCTCCTGAACTTACTCCTATTCTTTGCTGCCTTTTTTCACTTTCTTATTCCAAAGGTGTTTTTCCTTCTGCTTGGAAATTTGCTCATGTCCAGCCAGTTCCTAAAAAGGGTGACAAATCCCTCCCATCCAATTATCGTCCCATTGCAATTACTTCTACTCTTTCTAAAGTAATGGAGAAATCAATTAACTGCCAACTCTTAAACTACCTAGAAACCTTCAGTCTGATCAACGATCGCCAGCATGGATTCCATCAGTGTCGATCCACTGGTGATATTCTGGCTTATGTTACCCATTTATGGACTAATTCAATGGAAAGGTTTGGTGAAACACAAGTAGTTGCTCTTGATATCTCAAAGGCTTTCGATCGTGTTTGGCATAAAGGTCTTCTAAACAAGCTTCCATCTTATGGTTTGCCAACTGTTTTCTGTAATTGGTTATCCAGTTTTCTCTCTGATCGCTCACTGAGGGGATGGTAGATGGCTCTCTGTCTTCTAACTTTTCTACTAATGCTGGTGTCCCCCAAGGTTGTTCTTTCCCCCACTCTTTTCCTCTTGTATATTAATGACCTTCTTCCATTGACTGGAAATCCTATTCATAGCTTTGCTGATGATAGCACATTGTATTCCACTTTCCATTTCGAGAAACCTTGTCCTGCTCAATCAGCTTCAACTTCTCAAAAATCTGCTACCAATTCCTTAAATGCCGGTCTTCAAGTAATTCTCTAGTGGGGCAAAGCCAACTTAGTTGATTTCAATGCTTCTAAAACTCAGTCTTGTCTTATATCTCGCAAAAAGGATTCTTCTGCTCCTATGCTTATCTTTGGTGAGACTCCGATTTCTAGGCAAAATGATATATCTCCTTTGGGGATTACCCTGACTTCTAATCTCTCTTGGCACAAGCACATTACAAATATCGCTTCCTCTGCATCTAAAAAACTTGGCCTTCTCTTTCGCTTTCAGTGTTACTCCAAACAGCTGTTCACTCTGTAAAAATCACAAATCTGCCCTACCCTGGAATATTGTTCCCTCATCACATCTGGGGCAGTGCCCCCAAAACCTCTCAAACTTCCAGATTCCATTCAGAAGAATGCAGTTAGGTTAAATAATGACTCCTCTCTAACAGTCTCTCCACTCGCTGTCTCATAGACATACTGTTTCTGCTACATGCCTCTTCTACAGATATTTCCATGGGCACTGTTCTTCTGAATTGGCTTCTATTATTCCCGCTCTCTCTTTCAAAACAGTCCGAACACATACCACCACCAGCCAACATCCATTTACTGTCCAACTTCAACTCACAGAACCAACTTTTCATCTTCCTCATTTAATCATTCAGCTGCCGTTTTATGGAACAACCTTCGCTCGTACGTATTTCCTGAAAATTACAGGCTTGAGAAGTTCAAGTCTAATGTTAACAAATATCTTCTTTTTCGTCTTTTTAACCTCCAACCCAAGCACAGTACTAAGTACTATAGGTTCTAGGCACCTCCGTAGCCAGGTTGGAAGCAGCAGTGCGTGACACATGCTTCTTTATTAGACCGGGATTCGAGCCTGTCACCACCAAATACGGAGGATGTGGAAAGGTCAGGGAATGACCACCGCATATCCTGGAGCAATATGGCCTTAGTTGCTAATGCTCCTAAAACCCAAATAGCAAACAACAACTATAGGTTTTAATACCTCTTGTGCTTGGGGTTTTCATTAAAAAAAAAAAAAAAAAAAACAATCAGAACAAAGAGACCTGATGTGTGGTCAAGATAAAATTGGAAATTACTGCTTACTCCATGACAGTGCTCTTTCTTTATCATTTGATGATTTCTGTATTTAACTGTTTATTCACGCTATTTGATTTTCCTCTAGCATCAACCAAACTCGTTAAAGAACTCTTTAGAACTCATTAAGGTACAATAATTTTTTATTGAAGCAGTGGAACTAAGGAAATCTCAAAAAATTACTTAAATGAAGCCTTTTTGAAATTATATAGCTGAGGGACAAAATATGTGAATAGTCAAAATAATTATTTTGAAAACTTCAATCTATAATTATCTGTATATATTATTTGTTTAAATAAATTTATTCCATTTATTGATCTTACACTATATACTTCCTAAAAAGAAGAGTAAAATAATGGGTGGTCGATTGGTATTCATTATTCCAATATTGTTTTAACATAATTTTAAAAAAATTTTAATGAAGCCGTAATTCAAAAAAATGGGATATACTGTGTTCTTTGTACAACCAATAAAGCGTAATGTGTGTTAGTTGTCTGATGGCACCAGGGGATTCCCCCATCTCTGTGTTGTATTCTTTGTATGTGTGACACAGAACTCTGCAGAGGGCAGGGATTTAAAAAGTGTGTGGGGAGAGGTTTGTTTCTCTGACCATTTAGCCGTATGGCCCCTATTGGGACTCTGTTGCCGATACTTTGCCACAAAGGGGCAGGTCAGGCACCCAGTAGATTATTTAAGTACTTTGGCAGGTCCCACCACCTAATTTCTGAGGATTTCAGTGGCAAGGCCTACATATATATATATACAGGTAGCCCTTGTTTTGCGCTGGTCCGAGCCCGTCACCACCAAATACGGAGGATGCAGAAAGGTCAGGGAATGACCACTGCATATCCCGGAGCAATAGGGCCTATAGTTGCTAATGCTTCTAAAAACCAAAACAACAATCGCAATAGCACTGATCACTAACCACAATGCCATTTTTATTTTTGCAATTTTTTTTATAAATTGAAAGTTTAAAATCGTCAGACAAAATTTATCAGCATCATACTGCGCTATGTATTGTGCACTGTTCACGTGATTTAGGACAATCTGAGCCAATCAGCAATTAGCGCATTCATATCAGAGACGAGAAAGATTCCTGCCTTCGAAGTAACCACTTGTGGATGCGGGTAGTAAAGGTCCATGCAGTGAAGCATTCGATTGGTTGTTTTTACACTATTTTACACATATTGGAAATTTATTACACTAAATTTTTTTTATTAATTGTTCTATTAATAAATCGTGTTATAAAGTTTTTAATTTAAGCATAAAGATCCCTCATGTTTGGTAAAAGTAGTTAATTTAATCCTAGTACAATATTCAGAGGATAGAATCAGATGAAAGCCACCCTAATATGTGTAGGGCTATGAATATGCCTCCATCGGCTATTACTACGACTATAAAGAATGCTAATAAAATAAAACAATCGTTACAAAATGGTAGGTAAAATTTTTGGTTCCTGGAACCTTACTCTGTGATTTCCAATTGACTCTATTATATAAAGGGTTCCATTTGAGCCCGTTCTATTTGCATCTGTCCCTGCAGAAATCTAACCCCGATGTAAATCGATGACTACCTGTATATAGCGGGGAATGAACACTAGAATTTGGAAAGGCCGAAAAAGGTTTATGAGGGAACGGTTAGATTTAGACGTTGATTAGAATTTGGTGGCATTGTTAGGTATTCGGTCGGTTTAGAGTGGGGGAGGAGACTGAAGATTGGGGGAAACAGGTAGAAGGATGGGACGATAGAATAGGCATCCACAAAGAGATCAGTTGGGACAAGTCCCACCAGGCAAAGTACTGGGGAGTTGGAGGGGAATAGACGGAGACCTGTCTCCCCCCCCCCCACATTGGGATGGAGTTTTAAAGGGAACCAGGTTTGAGTATCCGGTTCACATTGCCAAATGGCTTGTTGCAATGGAGCTGCAGTAACTCTCAATCGGTGATAGTTGGGGGCAGTGGTGAGCTATAGTGGGCTTGCAAGAGCCCAGTGTTATTTTTTTTCAGAATTTGCGAGCCCATTGTTGAGACGATAATTTATTTTACAAATAAAATCCTGAATGCAATTATTGAGTATCCAGAGCCAAAACTACGGTGGGGCGACGGGCAGCCCATTCCCAGCATTTTAATGGCGCAATCGATCGATTATGTATTTTAAAATTGCTTCAAAATTTTATTTAATTCCAGTCAAACTTCTGTTTAACGAACTTCTTTATAGCAAATTTTTTTTGATTCCACTTGGTAATTACATTTAAAATAGTTTCCATTGAACAAAGGGATTAGGAAACGAACAGATTAGGAGAGACAACTGTGTATGCATTGTTCTCACCTCTGGTCTTTAGGCAGTTTAGGTAATTAGAAAGTGCAAATTAAGGGTGAAAGGGATTACCGTTTCGCAATGTTAGTGGTGTCCGTAAAAACCTATGCAGTCACATGCTGAGAAGTTGCACTAGTCAATATGCTTTTCATAGCCAGTCAGAGGATTAAGAAGATTTTCGACGTGGATTATATCCTCTGGTTAATCTGTGTTCTGGTTCCCCTTTACTCCAACAAACAGGCAATAAGTTTTTCAGAGAAGTGAGTGATCCAAGCTTTCCAGTAAATTTCTCCTGTCTATGTTTACATGGTCACAGTAGCAGAATATCCGTGTGATTCCGACATTTTGCACTGTTTCAAAGAACTAGTAACAGTAGCAACTTAGTGGGGGATTGAGGCAACTAAGAAATTATATAAACTTTACGAAGATGAAATGTTGGCAGATTTTGAAACTTTGTCAAACCTTTCACTGTATAGAAAATGTTCTAAAATATAATGGCATACAGGCAATAATTAAAAAAAAAAAACTGTATCACAAATCTCCAAAAAAACTAGCGCGAATTAAGGATGATTGCTAAAGAACTTGATGTGGAAACTGTAAAGATCGGTCGTGTGTTCGGGCCACGATGAGCAGCTTGTAGCTTGCGGACGGCAATTGTGGGTTGGAAGAATTATCCCGCTTTGTGCAAACATTTTGAATCAGAAGTTTAAATATTCTGGATTATTAACTCAACTTTTAAATTTGGAATATCTTAACCATTTAGCACTAATGATCGCCATCCTGCAGGAGCTCTCTTACTTTTCAGAAGCTTTACAAAATCACAACAGTTTTTACTGTTGTGATTTTGTAAAGCTTCTGAAAAGTAAGCTTTACATAAATTAATTATTAGAACTATCAATGCTATTGCTTATTTGAAAAATTCTGAAGGAAATTATGAAGCTAAAATTGAGAGCATGTTGAAGTGGAAAGAATTTGAATGAATCAAAATCGAAAGTAAAAAAAAAATTACTTTGTGACAAGTTATTAAATGCATTGTTTTATCCTCAAAGGATAAGTTATTAATGCAACAGAGTGATTTTAAATTAAATAAAGAAAATAACAATACCATTGAAAGAAATTTTAAACATAATTTACCCGAAATCGTGGAATGTGAAAGAACTTTCATCTCGGTGGGAAGACAGTGAAAACTGAATAAGAAATATGTTTTCTGATAAAATATGAAATAAAAATTAATGATTTTAGAGATTTTGTCGAAGACGGTTCATCTTTAAAATCGAGTGAAATTACCTTTTCAATTAATAAAACCAGAAAACATCTTTGAAACCATTGCGATTAGCAGTAATGAAGCTGAGTGAGCTTTCAGCATAATGAATAACAGTGACAATTAAACACGTTGCACATTATGATGACCATACATCTAAATGGAAAACCATAGCTTCAGTTTGATCTGGATTGTTATGTCAAATCATTGCCCAGCTATTGAGCAAAGCAGAAGATTGACAACAAATATTAATAAAGAAGTAAATTCTATATGGAAATTTTTAGAATAAATTTTTCTTGAATATTTGTGAAATAATTTTTTTTTTTTCATCTAATCTGTGATTTTTTGTGTACTTTTTGTAGAAAGTTTGTTTTTTATGTAATATTTATTTTTATATTGTGGAATTTTTTGTGATAGTTTTTGTTATTTGTGATATGGAAATATTTCATGTTATTTTTTATTCACAATATTAAAATTTTATCATGAAAAAAATGTATCCATTATGTTTCCCTAGTTAAATAAAAGACGAATAAAAAAGTTGCGCGGGTGCTGAGCACGCGCGGTAGATGGTTTATGCGAAACATCCTTCACGTTTCTTTTAAGTATTTTGCTTTGTATATATCAATTATGAAATAAGAGCTTTTTTATTGTAAATATTTCATTGATCATTCACAGATTTTCATAATTTCTGGAAGACAAGATACAATGGATTTATGGTAACTGAAGTAAGAGATGTATACTTGAGAGTGCAATGTATCTATATATCTCTGTAAAATAGCACAGATTGATGTACCAATCATGTAGGTGAAGTGACATACACAGCTGTTAGGGGAAACCTAACAATGGAATGTAACGAAAATGCGAGACAAAAAAAGAAATTGTTGACAAATATTTGTATTGTTGCAGTCATACTTACTGCAGTAGTAACTTCAGGAAGCATGATTGTGACATCATACTATTCAAAAATTCTAAAAGCTTAGAACTCCAGACGCTGTCATATCCAGTTATCATCATAGGGCGAGGCATGACGACCAGTTTTTTTTAGATAGACCTAGGAACGTTTTACACATTCACTTAAATGCATGGTTAAGGGAGCAATAAGTCGCATCTTGTCCATCCCCCTAAATCCGCCCCCTGACTCGAGATATCAAACCGGTCACGAAAAATGCGTCACACGCTCTAATCACACTAGTAGTTGTGAGAGCGTGGGAAGCACTTCTGTTTGAAGCCACGGATTACATCACTTCCCTGACCAATCAGATTTACTCGGTAGAAAGTCGGAAAAACTGCAAGCCCATTGTTAAAATATTCACAGCTCACCACTGGTTGGGGGAGTAATCTCCTGGCAGTGGGGGAGTAATTTCACCGCACTGCCAAGGGGAATGAGAAAGAGATGCACATTTATTTCTTTCATAATCTGCATTCTCATTCTGCTTGCATTGTATTTTTATACTTTTTTTATATATTTTATAATTTTTTTTCCCTTCTGTTAGATTATATATATATATATATAAAGATAAAGATGCAATGAAATTACGAAAGTCTTATAAAACAGGAATGAGCTATAAGAGTTTATGCAAAATTATAAAATGTATATAAGACCAGGTTATGAATTCAGGAACTACGGTAATCGCTGAAAGGACTGGCAACCATAATGAATAATAGACAAAAAGGTAAAAATCAATATATTTGTGTATATGGTAGGGGAGTTGGGCTATAAGGTGTAGTAGCCATGGAAGAAAAGGGAGAACCTGTAAGCAAAAAATCAATTTACTTGAAATAAAAAATAAAATGCAATTAATAAGGACATAATTGCAAGAACCAAAAGATGTGGGTCCTAGGACTTTAACTACTTCTTCAAAAGGGTCAGCAGGAAAATCGTTGGAGCCACAACGATAGTCCAGGTCCCTCTTTCTGTTATGATGTACATGTAAACGGTATACGTATACATCACAGCTGACCCGACAGAGACCAGAAGGAAGAATAAAATAATAAATAAAAATAAAATCCTGTGGAAGGAGAAGTATGAAATTTAAACTCAAAAATATCTGAGAAAACTTACTGTCTGTATGGACTGGAAGACAATGTCTCATTAGTTCATTATCCGTTCAGTATGGACTGGAAGACGTTGTCTTCCAGTCCATACTGAACTCCGGGTATCCTGGGTGATAGCTACTATAGTGTAAGAACATCCCCATATTCGTGGGCTTACGATAACTACTGAAATTAATATTTTCACCCTCCCTCTTAAGTGTAAAGTTTAGAAAATTTATAGACTTTGTTTCTTCTTGTTCTGTTTCCAGAGTAAATTTTAACCTAATGTGCATATTATTAAAAGTTTGTAAAACTTCATTAATAGTGTCATTATCTGTTATAATGAGGATGTCACCATAAAATGTGATTTTGGCTAAAAACTGTATTAGATATATATTTTCCAATCTATCTAAATACAGCTCCAATATTAGGCTGCTCAAGTTTAAACCCATAGGTAAACCGAAAATCTGTCTATAAATCTTATTTCAAATAAAATATAATTAGCCTCAACCAGTAACTTAATTAGCTCAAATATCTCTTTTTTTAGGCAACTTCGTACTGTTAATACTAATAGTGTTATTATTTAATAAATCCCAAATAACATCCAGATCATATATCACATTAACATTAGTGTATAAAGAAACTACGTCAAGGGAAAATAATTTAGCACCTCCCCCCAATTTTAGTCTTTTAAATTTGTATGTAAGGTGTTGTAATTCTTTATACTATATTTTAATACCTTCCGAAAAGGTTTTATGATCCAGTATAAATATGCTGTCAAAGCAGAAAAGGCAGAATTTTTGTATGATACGATAGGCCTAATAAGGTGTCCGGGTTTGTGTGTAGTTTTACTTGTCCAAAGAGAATAGGTGCATTATTTGTTCTGGCTTTTAGTTGCTTTAGTTGTGTCATTGAAATGTAATCCTTTTTACGGTATGAAGTAAGTAATTTGTTGTATTGATTAACCTCATTATCAAACACAGAAGAGTCTACCTCTTGGTATGTGGACCTATCTGATATAATTGCCTGTAATTTTTTGTTATAATCCGCTTTATTTAAAATGACTACAGCATCCCCCTTATCAGCTTTGTTAATTACAGTTTTTATTTTTTATAGGTTTAAATCCAAGACTTTCTTCAGCAGCTCCCAGAATTGATTTTTTCATGTTTGACCAGATTTCCTCAACATTATCACTTTCATCTGATTTGAGTTTATCTTTCAATCGACTTTCATACAGGAATTTAGTGCTTTCGTCTTCCAACAAATGATTTTTAATTTCTTAGTAGTTTTTGTTGGTATTTTCTTCTTTTTATTAAGATAATTTCTTTTTATTTTGAAAGTGCTTTCTACTAGGTAGTGATCACTGTCAATTTCACTGCCTCTGAATACTCTAGTGTCTCTAATTTTGTCATTTAAATTTTCATTAATGATAATATAATCTATTATAGACCTTGTGTTTCTTGCTTCCCATGTGAATTTATGGATATTCTTGTGTCTGAAAAAAGTATTTGTAATTTTAAGTTTATTAAAAATGCAGAAGTCTATCAGGCATCTTCCATTATTGTTGACCACGGGTTCGCCTTCTGATCCTATACATTTGTCTACTGACTGAGCATCAACCCTTGCATTAAAATCTCCTGCTAGTATGAGATACTCGTTTTTGTTAGTTTGGTCTATGATCTGTTGTAATTCGTCATAAAATTCTGTGGTTTCATTAATGTTGCCTTCTACTGGTGCATAGATGCCAATGATTGTTATTGTATAAGATAGAATTTTTAGTCTTAATTTCAATATTCTGGGTGATAACCAAGAGTAGTGTTTTGTTTTCCCATTCTTTCTTTATTATAACAGCAACTCCCGATGATGCCCACCTTTCACTTGGTACGCCGGAATATATCATTATGAAGTTACCCATTTCTTTGGATCCTTTGTTCTTCTTTTTTTGTTTCGGTAATGACTGCTATGTCAGTATTTCTATTTTTTAGTTCCATGGTCAATTCATCTAATTTGTGATTTATTCCCCCAACGTTCCAAGTTGCTACTTTAAGTTCCTTAATCATAGTCCTATATCCATTGCCTAGGTCGTTACCCTTGAGATCCGTCCAGTTTTTTCCATTGAGCTTATTTCGAGTATTTAGAATGTCCCCCGGATAGGTTACCAGCCTTTCACAGGGAAAGTCTAGTGGTGGGGCTGCCACCTTATAGCCTCTAGACAGACTTCAGGTACAGTTATACTGCTAGGAGATGAAATTCTGGTGAAATTTTTGATGATCAGAGAACAGGGTATGTAGATGATGGCTCCAAACTTCCAAGTTAACAAGCCGCTGTAGACAGAGAAGTGCACTGTTTGGGTACATCTGAGGTTGAGTGAATCCTTCGAACAGCATGACAAAAAAATCCTGCAGGCAAAATACTTTGATGGCAACAGAATGGCAAAATTGAAAACCATGAAGAATTTTCATATCCATTAATAAAATTTTTTCACCAAATAAAAGGTCTGGTTAAATGATACAGGTTTCGTAAAGAAAAACAAAATCATTCACAACACATGGCTACCAAATAGACAGTAGATCTGAGACTGGTGTCAGAGAAGCAAAGTGCCAAAACTAGTGGTTATTATCAGGGAAGATACTTAACTTAGTAAGTCCAGGAATAAAAAGCCAAATGTACAGGATTCCAAATGGTAGAAAGGAAGAATTAAGACTAAACATGTGAAAAACTTAAGCAACAGGAGTCTCATTCTGAAAAAAAAAAACAAACTTAAACAGAAATCATGAACAGTGATGACTAAGTAGTGGAAATCCCACCAAATAATATACAACTGTACAATACCTTTAACATGGACAGGTACCAAGTAAATCAAAATTGGATTTATTTTTAATTGTAGAAGAAACTATACTGAAACAGTATTTGATGAAAAAGGGAGGTATATTATTATTTAAAAGCTTGTTATAGAAAACTTGTATTTCTTTGCTGAAAAGGATATGGTTGCTGCATATGTTGGCTAATCTGATAACTGCAATACATTAGCAAAGGCACATGATGCAAGAAAGCAAGCTTATATAGCATCAGCCAAAAAAAAAAAAAAAACTTTATTTCACTCATCCGCTCGCTCCAAATGTTTGTCAAGTTCTGCCGTGAATCTATTTAAGCTATCAACTTCTACAACGACAGATGGAAGTTTGTTCCAAAAATCAACCACTCGCTGGCTAAAGGCAAACTTCCACACATCTATCCTACAACCATCTTTCCTCAATTTCAATTTATGCCCTCTCAGGCGATTATTCTGAGCAAGAGGAAGAATCCCATCAGCATTGAGCATGCTCAGACCATTCAAGGCTTTATACACCTCAATCAGATCACCTCGCAGGTGCCTAGTCTCCAGACACTGCAATTTGCAAAACTTAAGCCTTTCTTCGTAAGAGCAACCCTTTGTTCCATTCACTAATCTTGTTGCCATTCTTGTACTCGTTCCAACAGCTCTACATCCTTCTTAAAATGAGGCCTCCAGACCTGTATACAGTACTCAAGGTGTGGCCTTATATAAAGAGATAATCACCTCCTTATCCCTGCTAGAAAAATTCCTGTATATCATTGACAAGACACCATTGTCAATGGTGTCTTGTCAATGATATACAGGAAGCTACTCTTGCAGACCATCTGCACTGCTCAGAAAACTTCATATCTGCCTGCACAATTACCCCCAGGTCCTTTTCATTCTCTACCACAGTCAGTGTGGTACCACAGAGTTGATACGTTACTCTGGGATTACTGCTTCCCATATGTAGTACTTTACATTTGTCAATGTTAAACTTCATTTGCCACCTCTCAGCCCATCTGCTCAACTTTTCTAGATCCTGTTGCTGCGTACTGTCATTAACAACCCTGCCAACCTTCATATCGTCTGCAAACTTGGACATTTAGCCTGATATACCATAATCAGTATCATTAATAAATGCAGAAAACAACAGTGGACCCAACACTGACCCCTTGGGAACTCCACTAATAGCATTAGTCCACGAAGAGCAGTGTCCATTGATTGCCACTCTGTCTTCTCCCAATCAACCATCCCTTTATCCATAACAGCAATTTGCCTCCAATGCCACACTGCTCCAATTTGTGCAACAGTATCAAAGGCTTTTCTAAGATCCAAATATGTGATATCAAAGTTGTTCTTTGCATCCAGTTCCTTTGTGACTACATCATAGTATCCAATCAAATTAGTCAGACAAGACTTCCCCTTAACAAACCCATGCTGTGTCCGAGCTATAACTGAAGTCTTGTCTAGATGATGCTGCAGTGCTTCTTTAACCAGTGCCACCATTAATTTTCCAGGAACAGAAGTTAAACTAACAGGTCTATAATTACTTGTGTCGCCCTTTGATCCTCCTTTGTGAATTGGGGTCACATTTGCACATCTCCAGTCCATGGGTACTTCCCCTGAGTCCAAGGAAGCTCTTATAATTATGGCTAAGGGTTTGCTTACTTCCTTTGCTGCCTCCTTTAATATAACTGGATAGATTCCATCCACCCCAGGTGCCTTTCTTGTGTTTATCTTCAACAATTTCTCCTCCACTTTACTCTCAGTTATTACAAGATTATCTAACTTACTGGCAGAGTTGAATACACTTCTGGCATTCCCCTCCCTGTATAACTCCTCATGTGGGAATGACCATGCAAAATATTCATTGTTTGTTAGCAGGTTCATCAACAGTTGAACCATTGATATCAAGTGGACCAATCTGATTCATCCCCTTCCTCCTAGAGTTTACATAAGTAAAGAACTCTTTGCTGTTTTTCTTTGCATCATTTGCCAAAGATTTCTCGGAATCTGGTTTCGCCTGCTTAACCTCTTTTGTTACTTGGTTACAGACCAGCATACGTATCGTAGGCTTCCGTGTCACGTTAAATTATCTGTATCCCATGCATTTTTCTTCTCTGTCACATGTCTAATTAGTTCATCTGACATTCATTTAGGCCTAAACCTTGAACAGTATTTCTTAGTTGGGACATAAAGCCTAATAACTTCCAAGATTGCTTCCCATTTAGAATTCACTGTTAAGATCATCAGTTGATCCCAATGTATAGAATTTAAAAACTCTCTGAGACCACTGTAGTCACCTTTACGAAAGCAAAAACCCTTCCCTTTACCCTTGATGGTAGTTACCTCTTTAAGTAAATCCCACTTCAACACACTGTTATCACTGCCACCTAGTGGTTCCTTTATCTGCAGATTCTTGATGCATGAAGATTTACTACTGATAATCAGATCAAGAGTATTACTCCCTCTAGTTGCCTCCCGAACATGCTGCTGTAGAAAACAATCATCCAATAAATCCACAAAAGCCTTGCTAGTGTGTGAGTGACCAATCCACAAATTCCAGTAAATATCTGGGAAATTAAAATCCCCCATTATAAGACACTTTAATTTACTGGCCCACTCTGTTTCTCTGCACAATTGCTCATTATACTCATCAGATTCATTAGGCCTGTCCGAGAAAAATACTCTCATTTTTCCTTCCCTAGTACTTATGTCACACCAAACAGACTCAACATTGCATTGTCCACCAACATCAGTTGGATGCACTTCCTTATATTTTGTGTTTCTTAACTAACAGCATAACTCCTCCTCCCTTCCTGTCCTGTCTGTCCTTTCTTTACACATTGTACTCCCCAAATTCCAGTTCTGCACTGCTTATGTCTGTGTGACACCATGTCTCTGATACCCAACAATATCTGCCTTTGATGTCTTGACTAGCACTTCAAGCTCATCAAATTTATTAACTATAGTTGGTCGTCGACTTACGACCGACTTCTGTTCTGACTGACAGGTCTTAAGTCGATCTGGTCGTATGTCGGCCATATATTTATTAACAGTATTTTTTAACCTTTCTAATCTTTTTATCATCTTTATAATTTATTTTTATAACCTTTTAAATTTTTATCATCTTCTATTTTTCATTTTAAATACAGTAATGTTTTTATCTTTTACTTAACAATACTGTACATACCTTCGTTTCTACGCCTAGGCTATCTCTCTCTATGAGGTTAAATTCAAACATTCTCTACATTTTAATTGGTTTATTATTCATACTGTTTATAAAAAAAACAAAACTACAATCTATAATTATATTGTACATAATGTAATGTAAACACAAAAATACAATCTAAAATTAATAAAAATTAATGCAATTGAAATTTACAAAATCGATTTTTAATCTTTGCTTGTGCTGGGTTGTGCATCGTCAGTGTCATGTTCTTGGGTTGAGGTAGGAGATGTTTATTTATAGAGACATTATGCAAAGCAAATCTTTTTTTAAAACACTTAAACCACCCAGTACTAGCCTGAAAATCTTCTGCATAATCGTCTCCGGCGCGTGATTTTAAACTCTGAAATAAACTTCTAGCCTTTGTTTGCACTGTATGAAGGCTCATGGGTGTCTTTTTTTTGTATTAAATCTTCCATCCACATAAACAACAATTTCTCCATTTCATGGATGGGTTCCTGTCGTTGTTATGGTTAAAATTGTAGACTTAATAGGTGCAGAACCGTTCACAGCTTCCCGAATACTTTCTTTGTCCTTAAGTATTGTCGATACCGTGGAATGTGATAACTTCAAGTCACGTGCTATCGTATTCACTTTCTTTCCGCCTTCATACTGCTGGATGATTTTCATTTTGCACTCTGAATCGCCGACTGAGCTAGCTCAGTGGGTAAAGTGCCTGCCTGGCAACCCAAAGGTTGCATGTTCGAATCCCGCCTCGGGCTTGGATCAGAGTAAAATGCAAAAACTTTGGGAGATGCATTATGGCCACAGAAGCCGATGCGCCAACAGCCAACAAAAAAAAAAAAAAAAAAAACACTCTGAATCAATAGTTTTCCTTGACTTCTCAGCTGGCGTATATGTAGATGAAGGCATTTTCCTTTTACTAAACATTTTATGCGTATATCAGTAGAATTTTAATTAATACACCACACGCAACAGATGCTTGAAAGCGATTGGGTGTATGTGAGAGAGAGCTACTGAGTGTATGTGCCTGGTGCTGTCCTCAGGCCTCCCGTCATCGATGTGCCTCCTCACCTGGGTTATGGGTGTCCTCAGTAGTGACTGCCTGATTTATTCATTTATTTATTTATAATTATTTTTTTTGCGGTTGTAAGTGCGGCCGGTCGTAAGTCGCATAGGTCGTAAGTCGACGACCAAGTGTATACTCCTAGCATTGGTGTACATGAGAGTACAAACAGGTGCATGTATACTTGCATAAGTATACATGCACCTGTTTGTACTCTTAGTTACCCTTACACAGCCCATGTATTTACTTGTTCCACTATGACTTCCAGCAGTCCTGGAAATCCCATTGCCTCGCTTTCCAGGCTGCTGCTCAATTGCATTTCAATAGAAGTAATGCAAGAATCACTTTTACCTCTACCAGCGGCTACTATTAATCTATTAGTCCGTGTATCACCCAGGCTAGCAGGTTTCCGACTCACCTAACTCTGCCTCGATAGCATCAGCAAATATTCTTGCACCCTTTCTGTTTAAGTGTATCCCATCCCTGTTAGAAGCAGTCTCTCCTGTTAACAAGCACATGCCAGGTTGAGAAAAATTCAACCCCTTGAGCCTTGCAAAATCTCACCAGGGCCGAATTGATCGACAAGGCGCTCAATGTATGCTCCCTCCTATCGTGTCTGGGCAGAATTGCAGACACTTTCAAATTCAACCTTAACTGATGGCTTTTTTTCAGCATTGTCTTGTACTTGTTAAGTAATTCTGCCAGTCTCGTACTTTTAATATCATTAGTGCCAACGTGTACAACAATATCACCCTTTGTGCCCTTAAAGGATGATATCTGCCCTACAATGTCATCACCCTTGCCCCTGGCAGACATACCATGGTTCTCTTCCAGAATATGTTCCCCGTTTCCCTGACAATAGTCACCTACAACTAGTTCCTTTGAGACCAGCGCATTCTGCCTTGGGGGTTGCCGCTGTGTCGTGTTCAAGTGCAAGCTCTGGCATTGAAGTGGGCAGCTGATTGCTTGATGGGCTCCTCAATTTAAATCCTTCTAGGGCATCCACCCTGTCCTTCAAGCTCTCATATAAGCCCATGACAATGCTGAGTTGGTGCCTGATTTCCTCGCACTCCTTATGTCGCGCACACACAAAGACATTCCCCTTGGCAATATCATGTCCCGTTCCTGATTGCTCCACAAACATCAAAGAAGCAGTGCATTTCAATAGACTGTGATTCAGAGGACAACTGCCCCCCTCATTTCTGCCCTGAGCCACGGCACTTCCAATAATTTGATCCTTTTGCCTTGCTTCTCTGGTCTGAGTCATCTAGTCAAGTTCAACAAAATTCCAGTACAAAATATAACCCTAAACCTATATCCCGATGCAGTTATAACTCTATATATATGTATTTCGGTATCGAATATTATCTCTGAGTTACATTATATGACTTTCTTATCCCATGTCAACTTGTATGTTACATTTGTAATAACTATTAATATTAAATTAAATATTAATATGTTACATTTGTAATTAAATATTAAATATTAAATATTAATATGTTACATTTGTAATAACTAGTTCACTATATTTATTTAGTTAAAAAAGTACAATTCAATTGACAGTGAAATTTAATAAGATTAATAAATTTTACTGATTAATTGATACTACTATACTCGCCATCTAGTTTTCCGTTAAACGTTACGCTAGCACATATTGTATCATATAACAATGGCAGCAAGTTATGAACGGTTAATCTACGGACACAAGGTATTATTTACTTTCCAAATCGCGCTATCTAAATTCAAATTAAACCACGGAGCTTGACTAGGTCTACAAGCTACTTATAGAAAATAATTTAATCTAACAATTAAGTCAATAATGCGGCTAAGTATAGTTAAAAACTTTTCGTTCGCGGGAGCTGCAAAACCTGTCCACACATGGATTTGATACCCTTACCGATACTAAGTAATAACCTACAAAATCTCTATCTAAATTCAATTTAAACTAGAGTATTGTTACTAGAAATATAACGCAACTCAAAAAAAATAAATTAATATGCCAATTTAAGTCAATAAAAAAGCAAAAACTTCTCTATTTGCTGGAACCGTAAAAACTTTGCCTGTTCACATGTATTCTTGCACACACTCTCAATACATATAGTATTTTTGTGAATTTTATTGGAAATATTAGATTGCCAATTTGTGAGGTAAATGACATCAAAGTTAAAATAGTTCCTTTTGTCATATATGTTAATAAGATGAGGGACCACATCATTGCAGACTGTAATATTCAGATCAAGGAAGTTGGCTGAGGTGCCTCCGTAGCCAGGTGGGCAGGAGCAGCAGTGCATAGCACCCGCTTCTTGATTAGACTGGGGTTCGAGCCCGTGCCCTCCAAATACGGAGGATGCGGAAAGGTCAGGGAATGACCACCCCATATCCCCAAAGCAATATGCCCTTAGTTGCCAACGCTCCTAAAAACCAAACAACAGAAGTTGGCTGTGCAGTTATCAACATTTTCTTTATTGTGTTAGTTAAGTTCAGATGGGTAAATGTCTGCAGCTAAGCATTCAAAGTTGGATTTTAAAATTAAGATGTCATCCACATACCGGAAAGCTAAAAGTTTGATTGGGATTGCTAGTAAAAAAAATTCCTCATAGTAGTGTAAAAATAGGTTAGAAACAAGGCTGGAAATTTGTGAACACACGGGAACTCTGATTATTTGTTTGTATTCAAGCTTGTCAAAGAAAATGAAGTTATTGAGTATGCAAAGATCAACGAGGTTGTCCCAAGCACTCTCATGGATATTAAGTTTCTGATGGTATTTGTTAAACAATTGTTTTAGCACAAACACCAGTAGGTTTATTGGGATGGAAGTGAACAGGTTGGTGAAATCAAAAGTTTCCAGTTATAGAGAGATTGGATCTAAAAATGTTTAAAACAGCTTGGTTATTGTTAATCCAGGTAGTAGTAAGATTGCTGAAGATGGTTTTGAGTTGTCTGAAGAATTGCTTGCAGGGTAGGTAGCAGCCACTATTTTTGGAACTGGTTATGAATCTGAAACCTACCGGTTGTTTGTGGAATATGGCAATCATATAAGGGAAGGGCAGAGTTTTGTATTTTGGTGTGCAGTTTTTTATGTAAAAAAGCAGGATTGATACTGCATGGTGTATATGTGGAACTATTTTCTATTTCAGTTTTTAGTTGAAGTAGAATAGTTTGCAAAGTTGTTGGATACTTTGTCAACTGGGGTGATAATAAAATTGTCCTGTAATTCTAAAATATGTTTTCAGATTGCCGAATGGAGTGTAGTGGTTATTGTAAAGTTTGTAGTACTTGGCAATAGCTTTTTTGATGTCTTGGTAGATAATGGTTATCCAGTTTTGAAAAGCTTCATGTGGAATGGTATATTTATAAGCAGGCATGTTGGCAAAATTGGTAAGGTCTAGATATAGTTTTTTGTTGATGTTATTAAGATTAACTCGGTTAATGGATCTGAATTTGAACCCTTTACTCATAGCTGTTTTTAGATTATTGTCATTTATGATGTTTAGATTTCCAGTTATGAAAAGTCCATGATATTGATCCACAAAAGGAGCATAAGCTGGATTATTGCAATGTCATGGGAGATCATTAAGCGAAATATTACCTAAATTAGTGGCAAGTTGTTTGTAGTTGCAGATTTTTAAACCTAATCGAGGATCATAATTAAAACAGTTTGTTGTTGTTGTTTGTTATTTGGTTTTTAGGAGCATTAGCAACTAAGGCCATATTGCTCCGGGGATATGCAGCGGTCATTCCCTGACCTTTCCGCATCCTCTGTATTTGGTGGTCACGGGCTCGAACCCCGGTCTAATCAAGAAGCGTGTGCTGCTCCTGCCCACCTGGCTATGGAGGCGCCCCTAATTAAAACAGTGGTGTATTATCAAATTTATAATGGTTGTTGAAAGGCAGTAGGTTATTTTGTTTGTTTAGAATAGAGGACCAAGGTATATTGTCAAACCATTTGTGGAGAAATATAATATTACAATATTCAATGCAGTGAGAAGTAATAGTTCCATTTCTAAAGAGACTGATGTCTTTTATGTGTTTAAGCTGTATATTGGTGAACGTGAATTTATGGCTGGATGAGACAAGTGCTTTAAGAACAGACTTTTTATTGCTAAAAAGGAATTGGTAAATATTATGCAAATCAAGTTTCGTATGGTCCCATGAACTTAGGATATTAGAGAAGTTTAATTGGATATATTTATATGGTTTTTGTTTTTTGCTACCATGAGCATGTCTGTGAATTTTGTTTTTTAAAATATGACTGAGGTTAAATAATTTGTAGATACAGTGCTCGTTGTTTAAGGATCTATTGCTGCAGACAATTTTATTGAAGAATTTATTGTTTAGACCATGTAGGTACAGTGATTTGTGAATACAACATAAAGATGCTTTTGTAGTATTCCCATTTGTGGTTATCTTCTATGATGGCTAAGATTTTAATCATAGCATTACTGAAATTATGGTGATGGAAGTGAAGCAGTTCAAAGTCTGTATCATTGTTATTGCCTAAAGAAAGATTTTTACTTTTTGATCTGTGTCCATTTATCCTGATGTGTAAAGAATTAGATGTTTGTCCTATATATTTGATGTTGGATTCTGAATTTTACTGTATTCAGATTTTGCATATTTGCCATCCCTTGATTTGACCTCTTGCTAAAATTGCTCTCCCATATCTGAGTACATTGTTATTTATATTATTTTTTATTTATTTGTATAAAATTATTTTTGTATATTGTTTACTTAATCAGTCCCAGTTCATTTTTGTACTAGGTTTTTCAAATTCTTTCACTTTTTCTCCATTACTTTACTTCCAGTTTCTACTATTCCTTAAACTTCTCTTAGTTCAGGCACTTTGTGTATTTTTTATTTCCATTTTCACAGACACTTTATTTATGTTACAAACCACACATTATATATATATATATATATATATATTTTTTTTTTTTTTTTTGTATAGTTTAAGTACAATTAGTAAAATAGGTAAGATATATTTCATATAGTATAAGCTGGTAGCTATTTAACCCTATAATAGCCATAACTGGTCCACGAGGCCAAACCTAGTAAAGGATGATCATTAGTCAAAGTAAAAGTAAAAATAAAACAATTAATAAACATAATAATAATATATATCAAGTCAATTATAGGTAATAGGACACATTGAAAGGGACTTTATCGAGGGCTAACCCTTTCAATATGTCCCCCTACAATTAACCCAGCTATCGTACTACGTCGGTCGCGTAGGATAAACTGTACCGCAGATACCACTGGGGCTCAGGGTGGTCCGATAAGTAGCATTACTAGCCTTTCAGCATCCAATGCTTTAGGCCCACTGGAGGACTGTTATGCCAGTAATGTAGTAGCCAAGGATAGTACAGTAATACCCCGAAGTTACGCGATAGGTGGGTCCGACGAAAATCGCTTAAGTCGAATTCGCGTAAGTTGGAGTACAACTTTGCATTTAAATACATATAAATTTTGTTTAATTGGGACCAAGGACTAACAAAAACATCAAAAAAAATAAATGAGTTACGTAAAAAAGTTATTTTGATGTCGATGGCTTCATAAAATCTAACAAATTCGCTCACGACACAGCGCCTTCTTTTTTTCACGCAGAATTTCTTCGTAGCAAGCTAATAATTTTTTTATTCCTTGCTTTGTAGCTATAACGCATTCTTCAATTGAGCTGAGACCTTCTGTCAAGCTTGCAATTGTCATGTGCTTTTCTGGTGGAACTGGGTCTGAAGTGTCTCACAGTTCAGTGATGTTTTGCTCACGCATCTCAATGAGCTCATTCATTGTCAGCTCCTGACTACGTGGATCCAACAGCTCGTTGACATCACCATTGACTTCCAAATCTAATTGCCTGGCAAGATTAACTTCTTCTATCATATGAGTGACATGATCAGTTTCTGGTGTTGTTTTCGTCTCGGTTTTGGAGGGACAAAAAAAAAAAAAAAAAAAAAAAAATGGACAAAGTTACTTCCAGACACCATTCAATGTTTTTTTGTGAATTTCATCCCAAGATTCTTCAATGATTCTTACGGCATCTAAAAGATTGAATTGTTTCCAAAAGTCTTAATTAGGATGGCAGGAGGGTGACCAGGTGCATTGCCAATAAGTAGCATCACTTTAAATGGAATCTGTTTAGACTTGCAATAACGTTCGACTTCGTGTATGAAATCGTCACCAAACCAGTCCTCAAAAGCAGTCACCCAAGCTTTATGATTTGACTTCCAAATCACTGGTAAGCTAATTTTAGATATACACCAAACGAAAAAATCAAAAACCGCGTAACTCCGAGTTCGCGTATGTCGAGGTAGCGTAAGTTGGGGAATTACTGTACTGCACATAATAATACACCAAACAATGTTGCGCACAATGGCACGCAACCAGCTACTATTACGGCAGCGAATATAACACCTATAGGTAATAATAATTTCTTAAAATTCAATACCTGTAATGACATACGTTGTCAAACCTGCCCTTCTAAGAATACTAAGCATTACACTAACAATGCAGAAGCTCCAGCCTTTTGCCATGCTAGTGGTATTGTATACCTTGTATACCTTATTACATGCTATACTTGCGAAACTAAATATATAGGACAAACTGGGGGTGAACTGCACATTAGAATAAATGTACACAGATCGCATATTAAAAACTATGTCAACTTAAAAGACATAGAACTGCAACACTTCCAGTTGCACAGCTTTAATAATATCATGATCACCATTTTAGAAATAGAGCATAATAATAGCACCAGGTTAGAATTAGAAAACATTAGCATATTGAAATATAAAACACTCTATCCGTATGGACTTAATAGCTTATTCAATGGGCATTGTTACACCAATAAAATAACAGATTCATGTGTCTATAACCTCTTTCACATGGTTAAAAGATCCATACCTATAATCAAAAAAGTAAAAATTACCTCCAATAAAACTACTAATACCTTTAAAGTAGCCCATATTAATAATACACTGGGTAGATTTATAGATGTTGCTAATATCATGGGATGAACCTATTATACAAGTCAAGCATATACATGATATTATCTTCGGTTTAAAGCACCGCAAACTTAGAGCTTTAGCAAAAATCAATGCAACCTATAGCCATAATAACATACATCTAAACCACCTGCTTAATGATATTTTTAAATACAGATTTAGTAAGAAAAATAGTATTACTAACGAATATATCAACATTAAATTTAGCTATAACTTGTTGGATCATATAGGTATAAATAAACTTATAAATATATACAAACATGATCTACCTATTAGCAATTTGAATATTTATACCAGATTCAGTTATAATAAGCCAATAGGACTTACAGTCTGTAATTATAAGCAGTTTGCCTGCAACTTAGAAAAGAGTGATATTGAGGCAGAATGTTTTTGTCATTTGCCTCAATATCATAAGTATGTGGATAAGGATTACAAGCATATCATTACAGGTGACCTTAGTATTATTACTGACCCTGAATTACACACATTGCTATCCTATGGATTTAAATATAGACCTAACACTATCTGCAATACCAATAAGATGTATAAACAAATACATTTAGACCTCATGCACTTTTGCCTAAAATTAGCATATAAGCACAACATACCATTAGAAGCCTTCCACAAATGGATAACCCTTACATATCAAGCTATTTATAAACAGGTTGGCATTATACATAAAAATAAACAGCCTACCAAGACCTTTGATATGTTCAAAATAAAGCAACTTTTAAAAAAGTTGCAAGCTAAATTTATTATAACTACCATAGACAAAGCAGCCAACAACTACAGCATTATATGTAGGAAATTTTATACTACAACAGTACTAAATGAACTGAATAACAGTTCTACTTACAAATTGGAGGCCATTAATCGTAGTACCATTATAAAAAAATTACTGGCTATGCAAAAAAAGTTAAAATTAATTAACCCTATCACCAATTTTCCATATATATATATATATATATATTGTATACCTAAATTCCATAAATCACCCACTAGTTTTAGATTTATCACTTCCTGTAGGAATAGTTACTCAAAAATTCCACATAAAAAACTAGTAGAACTACTAAGTATTATTTTTAAAAATATAGACAATTCTAGAATTATTCTCAACGATAGCCCCATTTTAGAATATTTAAACAGCAATAATCATGCTATTGAACTTATGACTTCAAAAATCTGTTTACCAGCATTCCACACAACAGTTTAAAATATGTATTTAGTAACTATTACACAGAATATAATAATATATTGCCTTGCATGCAACAAACAATATTGGAATGACTTAATAAATCTTTGCATTTTCAATAGCTATATCTACAATGGTACCAATATATATAGGCAACATACTGGTATTGCTACGGGCACGTGTAGTTCTTGCGTGGTTGCCAATCTTTACCTGCATTACTTTGAAATAAAAATTAATAAGGAAATAACTATGTACAGATACATTGACGATTTAATTGTATTTAATTATCCTAACTTTCTCACCGAAATTTGCAACTATACCCGCAGGAACTAGAAATAGTAGCTACTAATAAACATAGTACTAAAATAGCTACATACCTGGACATAAACATACAAGTACAAAATAAGAAAATAGATACCAATGTTTATGACAAACGTAATGCATTTGGATTTAAATTCATTGACTTAACCAATTGGCATTCAAATATCTCCATAAAGATTCACAAAAAAATATATAATTTTGTCACAGGGTATTAGAAGAATCAAAATATGCAATAATGCAGCTAATATAATCAGCACACTTATCGATTTTAGACATAAACTAATCGACAATGGATTCCCGGAACGTTTTATTAATATAAACCTACATACAGCTATTTTGATAGCTTTAAATAAATACAATAATCATCTTAGCATTAGCATTAGTAGAGGCATATGATGCAAGAAAGCAAGCTTATTCAGCATCAGCCAAAAAAAAAAAAAAAAAAACCCTCTCCCATTTCACCCCTCCGTTCGTTCGAAATACCTGTCCAGTTGAGCTTTAAATTTGTTTAGGCTATCAACTTCAACAACAAGTGATGGAAGTCGTTTCCACCAACCAACCACCCGCTGGCCAAAGGCAAATTTCCGCACATCTATCCGACATCCGTCCTTCCTCAATTTGAATTTATGCCCTCTCAGGTGATTATTCTGAGAAAGATGAAGAATCCCATTGGCATTGAGCATGCTCAAACCATTCAAAGCCTTATACACCTCTATCAGATCACCTCGCCGGTGCCTAGTCTCCAGACTCTGTAATTTGCAAAACTTAAGCCTTTCTTCGTAAGAGCAACACTTTGTTCCATTTACTAATCTTGTTGCCCTTCTCTGTACCCGTTCCAGCAGCTCTACATCCTTCTTGAAATGAGGCCTCCAGACCTGTATACAGTACTCAAGATGTGGCCTAACCATTGCCTTATACAAGGGAATAATCACCTCCTTATCCCTGCTAGAAAAATTCCTGTATATCATTGACAAGACACCATGAGCTACTCTTGCCGCTCGTCTGCACTGCTCAGAGAACTTCATATCTGCCTGCACAATTACCCCCAGGTCCTTTTCATTCTCCACCACTGTCAGTGTAGTACCGCAGAGTTGATACATTGCTCTGGGGTTACTGTTACCCATATGTAGTACTTTACATTTGTCAATGTTAAACTTCATTTGCCACCTCTCAGCCCATCTGTTCAACCTTTCCAGATCCTGTTGCAGCAGCATAGCGTCAGTAGTGTCCTTAACGACCCTGCCAACCTTTGTATCATCTGCAAACTTAGACATTAAACTTGATATCCCATCATCAATATCATTCATAAACACCGAAAACAACAATGGACCCAACACTGAACCTTGAGGAACTCCACTAATAACATTAGTCCACGTTGAGCAGTGTCCATTGATTACCACTCTCTGTCTTCTGCCACTCAACCATCCCCTTATCCATAGCAGCAGTTTGCCTCCAATGCCACACTGCTCCAATTTGTGCAGCAGTCTTCCATGTGCAACAGTATCAAAAGCCTTTCTAAGATCCAAATATATAATATCAAAGTTATTCCCTGCATCCAGTTCTTTTGTGACTACATCATAGTATCCAATCAAATTGGTCAGGCAAGACCTGCCCTTAACAAAACCATGCTGCGTCTGAGCTATAACTGAATTCTTGTCTAGATGATCCTGCAGTGCTTCTTTAACCAGTGCCTCCATTAATTTACCTGGAACAGAATTTAAACTAACAGGTCTATAATTACTTGTGTCAGCCTTTGATCCTCCTTTGTGAATTGGGGTTACATTTGCACATCTCCAGTCTATGGGTACCTCCCCTGAGTCCAAAGAAGCTCTCATAATTATGGCTAGGGGTTTGCATACTTCCTTTGCTGCCTCCTTTAATATAACTGGATAGATCCCATCCACCCCAGGTGCCTTTTTTATGTTTATCCTCAACAATCTCTCCTCCACTTTCCTCTCAGTTATTACAAAATCATCCAGCTCACTGCCAATGTTTACTTTACCTACATCATTCTACTTCCTGAATAACTCCTCATGCGTGAATGTAGATGCAAAATACTCGTTTAGATTGTTAGCCACCTGAGCAGGATCTTCAACTGTTGAACCATCAATATCCAGTGGACCAATCTGATTCATCCTTTTCCTTCTCGTGTTCAAGTATGTAAAGAACTCCTTTCTGTTTTTCTTTGCATCCTTTGCCAAGGATTTTTCGTAGTCTGCCTTTGCCTGCCTAATCTCCTTTGTGACTTGGTTACAGACCAACTTATATCTATCATGGGCTTCCATGTCACCCATTAATTTGTATGTATCCCATGCATTTTTCTTCTCTGCCACATGTCTCACTAGTCCATCTGACAACCATTTAGGCCTAAACCTTGAACTATATTTCTTAGTTGGTATGTAAAGCCTGGTAGCCACCAAGATTAGTTCCTTGAATGCTTCCCATTTTGAGTTTGCTGTTGGTAACATCATCAGTTGGTCCCACTGTATAGAATTTAAATACTGTCTCAGACCATCATAGTCGCCTTTACGAAAACAAAAACCCTTCCCTTTACCTCTGATGGTAGTTACCTGCTTGAGTAAATCCCACTTCAACACACTGTGATCACTGCCACCTAGTGGTTCATTTATCTGCAGGTTCTTAATGCATGAAGAATCACTACTGATAATCAGATCAAGAGTATTGCTCCCTCTTGTTGCCTCACGAACATGCTGATGTAGAAAACAATCATCCAATAAATCCACAAAAGCCTTGCTAGTGTGCGAGTGACCAACCCACAAATTCCAGTCAATATCTGGGAAATTAAAATCCCCCATTATAAGACTCTCTGATTTACTGGCCCATTCTATTTCCCTGTACAATATATTATTATACTCATCAGAGTCATTAGGCCTATAGCACACTCCTACTCTCAATTTTGATTTCCCTATGCTTATGTCACACCAAACTGACTCGACACTGCCCTGTCCATCGATGTCAACTGGCTTCACTTCCTTTGACTTTATGTGTTTCTTAATTAATAGCATAACCCCTCCTGTCCTGTCTATCCTTTCTATATACATTGTATTCCCCAAATTCCAGTTCCGCATTACTTATATCTGTGTGACACCACGTCTCTGATATCCCAACCATATCTGCCTTTGATGTTTTGAGCAATACCTCAAATTCATCAAATTTATTTACCAAACTCCTAGCATTGGTTTACACGCAGGTATACATGCACCTGTTTCTATTCTTAGCTACCCTAACACAACCCATGTGTTTACTTGTAACGCAATGACTACCAGCAGTCTCTGAAATATCCTGCATCTTGTTTTTCAGACTTCTGCTCATTTGAATAGAAGCAGTGCAAGAATCACTTCCACCTCTGCCAGTGGCTACTGTTAATCTATTAGTCCTTGTATCCCCCCCAACTAGCAGTTTTCCGACCCACCTAACACTGCCTCGACAGCATCAGCAAAAATTCTTGCACCCTTTCTATTTAAGTGTATCCCATCCCTGTAGAATCTTAACCAGCATTACATCATATCTAAAGTTTTGCAGCATTAATATTTTACTCTCCTTATTGGTACTTATTCAACTACTGTATTGTTGACTTTTAGCGGTATCTACAGAGCCTGTACATATGTACATAATTAGGCACTGCCTCAGGAGCAATACTAATATAGCTTACGCTCATTGAAAAAATTGTACCTATATTTGCTTCTGAGGTAGTAATTAATTCTTGGCTTCCCCCTTAGTGATCTTTTTCTACTGAGAAACTTATATCTAACTACTTTTCGTTTTTTCGCCTCTTAATATAATATTGAATTTTAGTGCCATATCCCTAATTATGCTAATGGCCCCTTTTTTGCTATTAGGCTTACTTTATTTAATTATTTCTCAAATAATTACATGTCAGAACTGCGAGGGCGCTGGCATCTGCTGACATTGGATATAAAATAACACGTTCTCTACAGCGTGGTCTTTCTTATATTTCATTTTCGTGGTAAGTTTGATTTTGCCTAACTAGTTTGTTATTCTTAACGTACCGTTATACCACAATTTAAGCATGTAGGAATTAGCCTTTCCACCGTCCACTTCTTTTCCATAATATACATTATATTATCCTATTTTGCTTCATTATACTTATGATATAGCAGGATCTCTTTCTACAAGGGATGGGAAGTTACGCTCCTGGTAAAATCCGACGTACAATTGCATTATAGCTTTCCCTTTACTTTTAACTTTTTACTAACATATTCTATTTTTCTTACCTCATGAACTAATTAGTAATTCGAGGGGGATTGAGGTACTATTGCTATTCTTAAACCTTGATTCCGTTCTCCTTTTTTAGCGTTTGCTCCTTTTGTACTTATTAATATGATGTTAATTGTGAAGGACATTGGTTCTCTTTATTACTCTTCTTCCTTAATATATGCTTTTGCTGTCTTAGCTATCGTTTGGGCTAAAGTCATCCAGCCTGTTAACAACAAAATTATTTTCTAACTTTAATTATACTTATCCATTTATCGCGTAAATTACCTTTTGACCATGTTAAACAGGCAGATGATATCAGTAACTGATAGCCGGGTTAATTGTAGGGGGGACATATTGAAAGGGTTAGCCCTCGATAAAGTCCCTTTCATTGTGTCCTATTACATATAATTGACTTGATATATATTATTATTATGTTTATTAATTGTTTTATTTTTACTTTTACTTTGACTAATGATCATCCTTTACTAGGTTTGGCCTCGTGGACCAATTATGGCTATTATAGAGTAAAGTAGCTACCAGCTTATCCTATATGAAATATATCTTACCTATTTTACTAATTGTACTTAAACTATACAAAAAATATATAATAAGACTGATATATGTTCTATCTAGATATGTATAGATGGCATTAATTAGTTCTTGTTTAGTTTACTTTACATAAGATATTTATTAATTTTCTATATTTTATATATATATATATATATATATATATATATCATCATCATCATCAATCCACTACAGGATGAAGGCCTTTCCAGTTCCTTCTGTTTTGTGCAATGGCCATCCATTTACTACCCACAAGCTCATGAATTTCATCTGTCCATCTCTGTCGTTGTCTTCCAGGTTTTCTTCTAGCGCCTCTTGAGTACCATTCTGTTATTCTCTTAGTCCATCTGTCTTCGAGATATGTGTCCTGCCCAAGACCATTTTAGTTCTTTACTTTTGATAAGAGTGTCCTTCACTTGAGTTTGCTGACTAATCCATGTTTCTCTTCTTATCTAACAGTCTGATTCCCATTATAATTTGTTCCATTCTTCGCTGTGTCATCCTCAGCTTCTCTTCCATTCTTTTAGTGAGTGCCCAAGTTTCACTTCCATAAGTCATGGTGGGTAGTGGCACCTCCGTAGCCAGGTGGGCAGGAGCAGCAGTGCGTAGCACACGCTTTTTGATTAGACCGGGGTTCGAGCCCGTGACCACCATATACGGAGGATGCGGAAAGGTCAGGGAATGATCACCGCATATCCTCGAAGCAACATGGCTTTAGTTACTGATGCTCCTAAAAACCAACCAATGGTGGGTAGTATACATTGGTTCATTATTTTTTTTTTTTTTTTTTTTTTTGCAGACAAATTGGGATATTGTTCCTCAGTATGTGACTATACAGGGTGTTTCAGTTAAACGTTTCAGAACTTCTAAGAGGGGTAGGGTACATCCTGACAACTCGAAATCATATAGCAATGTGGGGTCGGAAATGCTTTCCTGAAGCGGTGTTGTACACAGAAGCACCATAAAGAAAAGAGACCGTAAGTGAGAAATCGTTTTAATAATACATGAAAAGAAGCAAAAGGTACATGGATTAAAGTAAGTGTTCGAAGTTTCTTCAACCTCGTATTGCTTTCGCACAGTGGTACCTTGGAAAATGTGCTACAAATCCCCTTTTTCCTGCTGAAGTGTTGTTTTCCAATGAGGCATCCTTCACAAGGGAAGGAATTTTCAACACGCATAACGACCATATCTGGGCGGTCGAGAACCCGCATACAATACGACGTCGTGCAGCACAGATTCGATTTTCGGTCAATGTATGGGCCGGTATTATGGGAGATCACCTCATCGGACCTTACCTGTTACCGTGTCGTCTTACCGGACCTATCTACTTGATCTTTCTGCAGCAAGTATTGCCACAACTTTTGAGAGATGAACAGATTTCTGCATCGACGCAACAGACAATGTGGTTCCAACACAATGGAGCCCCTGCCCATTATAGCGGAGATGTTCGTAACTACCTGGATGTCACATTTGGTCAACAGTGGATCGGACGTGGTGGTCCCGTGCGTCGGTCACCCGACCTATCATGTCTTGATTTTTATTTCTGGGGTCATATGAAATCGCTAGTTTATGACACCCCTGTTGACAGTGCTGAGGAGCTGGTTGCAAGAATCGCAGTAGCTGCCGAAGAAATTCGAAATTCGCCTGGAGTATTCCAGAATGTTCGGATGTCCATGCGTCGGAGATGTGAGGCGTGCATTGTAGCCCGTGGAAGAAACTTCGAACACTTACTTTAATCCATGCACCTTTTGCTTCTTTTCATGTATTATTAAAACGATTTCTCACTTACGGTCTCTTTTCTTTATGGTGCTTCTGTGTACAACACCGCTTCAGGAAAGCATTTCCGACCCCACATTGCTATATGATTTCGAGTTGTCAGGATGTACCCTACCCCTCTTAGAAGTTCTGAAACGTTTAACTGAAACACCCTGTATTTCCTGAATGCTATCCATCCAAAATCTTCTCTTGACTTCTAGCCATTTATCATTATTACAGCTGATGACTTGTCCCAGATAAGTATATGACTCCACATTTTCAATTACTGCTCCATCAATCATTATATCCCTTTCTATGGCATACTTGTTCATCATTACTTTTGTTTTAGCCATATTCATCTTTAGTCCAAAATCCTTACTAACTGTGCATAACTGATTAAGATTTTCCTCTAATTCTTTGGGATTGTGGCTTATGACCACAAGTCATCTTCAAATCATAATTGTTTAGGTACTCTCCATTCACATTGACTCCTTTCTGCGACCAGTCTAATCTTCTGAAAGCTTCCTCAAGGGCAGCAGTAAACAACTTTGGAGATATTGTGTCTCCTTTCTCAATTTTAAATTTCCTACTGTCTTTGTCTAGTCTAATAAAGGAGGTCGCGTTCTCGTATATTTTCTTCAAAATCATAATATATGGGATATCTATGCCTTGTCTTTCCAGTGCCCGAAACAGTGCCTTATGCCGTGCGGTGTGAGATGCCTTTTCATAATTCACAAATGCCAGGCATAATGGTGTTTTATATTCATTTGCTTTCTCCATTAGCTGTGACATTATGTGAAGGTGATCCAGCTTAGGACAGTATTCTCAACTGTCCTAAAGCCTGCTTGCTCTTTCGGTTGATTTTCATCAAGTATTCTTTCTAATCTGTTATTAATGACCCTTGTGAACAACTTGTAGATGTGGGATAACAAGCTAATTGGTCTATAATTTCCAATTTATGATTTATATCCTTTCTTATGCAGAAAAACTATGGTTGCCTAAGGAGTGGCAAAGGTGTGATGCCACTCCTTAGGCATCACACCTTTTCTAATGTATTTTGTGAAGAGGCTTGCCAGTTTTTTGTGTCATGTCTCTTCCTCCCAATTTTACCAACTCTACAGTAACTTCATCTTCCCCTGGAGCTTTCCGATTCTTCATTTTCTTCAACGCATGTCCTACCTGATCAGGAAGGATATCGGGTATGTCGTATGTGTTTCTAATTTGCAATCCATCTTCCCCACTGCTGGCATCATTCCCTTGCTCCTTGTATAATTCTCTATAGTAGTCTTCTGCTATTTGAATTATGCCTTCTCTGCTATTTATAAGTACACTGTAGCTATTCTTCAGTTTAAGTATCATTTTTCTGTATTACTGCTCCTGGCTGCTAATTTAAGTCCTTTGTTTTCCCTTAATGTTTGTTCTACTTTTTCTTGTGTTGAATCTTCTTATGTCCTCTCTGAGTCTCTTTCTAATGTCTTTGCATAACTCAGTACACTCAATTTTCTCCTTGTCAGTGTTTATCATGCTCTTCATTTGTCGTCTTTGGGTCATCATGACAAATGTCAGTGATCTCCAGGCGTATTGTCAATGATATATAGGAATTTTTCTAGCAGGGATAAGGAGGTGATTATTCCCTTGTATAAGGCAATGGTCAGGCCACACCGAGAGTATTGTATACAGGTCTGGAGGCCTCATTTCAAGAAGGATGTAGAGCTGCTGGAACGAGTACAGAGAAGGGCAACAAGTGAATGGAACAAAGGGGTGCTCTTACAAAGAAAGGCTTAAGTTTTGCAAATTACAGTGTCTGGAGACTAGGCACCAGCGAGGTGATCTGATAGAGGTGTATAAAGCCTTGAATGGTTTGAGCATGCTCAATGCTGATGGGATTCTTCCTCTCACTCAGAATAATCACCTGAGAGGGCATAAATTCAAATTGAGGAAAGACAGATGTAGGATAGATGTGCGGAAATTTGCCTTTAGCCAGCGGGTGGTTGGTTGGTGGAACAGACTTCCATCCTTGTCGTGGAAGTTGATAGCCTAAATAAGTTTAAGGCTCAGCTGGACAGGTATTTCGAAAAGGAAGATTTTTGTCGATAAAATTTGTTTAAAAAAATACAAGAAAATTCAAATTGTCTGATATTTTAATTATACTTATTTTGACATTTTGCCCTCTTTAACAATTGTTTATCCTTTTGTTTTTTACATACTGAAGGAAATCTTTACATGTAAAAGAGAAATTCATTGCAGTCTGCAACTGCCTCGATTAATTCTTGGTGACTTCTGTTTCGGACATCTGTCCACTTCAATTTCATTAACAAAAACACCCTTTCTACTACAGCATTTGAGCCAGGAATACTTAACAAATATCCTGCTATTTTACTGATATCGGGTAAATTTTCTTTCTTCTCCCACATGAAGGACAATGAAAGTGAAAGAACGATACGTTCCGCAACTTCTGCCATCTTCTGCCTTTCTCATGGTAGGCAATTATTGAAAAACGTTGTTGCCAACAGTTTTTGAATAGTTGCAGCGCCGACCGGGCTAGCCGGGTGGGTAAAATGCCTACCTAGCAACCCAAAGATTGCGGGTTTGATTCCCGCCTCGGGCTTGGATCAAAGTACTGCAAAAACCTTGGGAAGTGCATTATAGCCACAGAAGCCTATGCGCCAACAACTACCAAAAAAAAAAAATAGTTGTAGCATTATCTGATGGTTATGTTAGCAACCAACTTTTAACTATATTTACCGGGACGTTTAAAACATGATTTTCATTGTAAAACGAAAAAAAAAAGCAAAGAAACCTACTTGCAGCCAAATTAAAAATGTAAAGAGTAAAATCGACCAAAAAAATGTAAAGCTTATGGGAAAAACGTAGGATTTGGCAACCCTACTATAGTCAGCGGGTAGTTGATTGCTGGAACAGACTTGCATCAGTTGTTCTTGAAGTTGATAGCTTAAATAAATTTAAGGCTGAACTAGACAAACATTTTGAGTGACTGAATGGGTGAAATGGGAATTTTTTTTTTTTAAGCTGATTCTATATAAGTTTTTTTTTTCTTGCATCATATGCCTCAATTAATGCTAATACCAAGAAGGAAATTCATCAAGGGTGAGCTTAATAATCGGGAGAGAATTGACCATACATAAAAAATTAAGATCGAGTGAAGCTAACATTTGACACATCTTTCATTTTTAAGATGTACATTGCTTATTCTTATCATGCAGATAATTTTATCTGCTGAGCCTATAATACGTATGGATTTTTATTTTAATTAAGGGTAAATTCTGATCTCACTAGTGGTATCACTGCAAAAGAACCACAATAATACAAGTGAGAGTTGTTTATTAACATTTTTTAACACCATAGGAAAATTGGACCCTTACAGAAATGGGTTTACTTGTTCACTCAAAATAACAGAGTTCCAAAGCTGCACTGTTTTTTTTAACCTTGGTAATGGATTGAAGTGTAAGTAAAGGCTTGCAGTTTGGCAAATGTCTTCCTCTGATTACAAGCATTTAAGTTAACATAACACAGAAGTTTGGGATTTAACTAATAACAGCTTATACATATAAAAGTAAATGATCTTACAAATCTTTAATGATCATGTGGTACAAGGTGAATGGGCAGCATCGACCTAACAGTGAAGAAGACTTGCATTCCAAAGTTTGATCTCAGAATACAACCTACCTGCAAATAGTAGTACAGTCCATTCCGGTTATTTGGGACATGTCGGGACTAGTGCATTTTGGCCCGATTAAGCAGCTGCCCCAATTATCCGAAGTTTCACGTAAATAGTTAAAAATACAATGTCCCCCCCCCCCCCATTTACAATTGGTTCACTGTACAATCAAATCACATTACGACAAACTCAACATAGTAAAGTACCGTTCACTATACGATGTGCAGTAAACGCCAGTCATTGTGATCATGTTTGTGAATTGAATTTTAATTCTATTAAATAGCAATTCTAATTAGCGAAAATAAGAGGAATATTATACACAGGCTATAAAAGCAAAGATATATTAAGCACAAATTTACCCTTTATTACCTTACCAATTAAAAAATTAAATGATACGCGAAAATCGGAAGAATGTACTGTACGTGATAATCGGAATAATTAATATGTAGTGTAATATGTACATACGAACTAGTTGACATTTGTGGTTGAGATTAAAATTTAAAACAGTAAAAAGATAAGCAATCAATAACAAAGAACACGGCACACACAAATTGCAAGTAACATAATATGTGCAAGTGAGAACGGAGTAACGAGTTACAAAGCTTTAAAGATAGGAATGAAGATCCTATTTTAATCTTTCTGCATGAAAGATTAAAAACTGCTGATTTGTGTGTGAGGGGGCTAATAGTTTAAAGGCAATTGCAATCAGAGGTCAATTTGAATCATGCTTAAGACACAAAGCATCTCAGAAAACAAACAAAGTACTGGGGTGTTGCAAGGCCTGTGGGGTCCTCATGAAACAAATAAATCTGTGGGCTGTGTTATGGTTATTAAGAGTGAAAACAGACATACATATACATGCTTGTCACACAGACAGGCGACACTGTTTACAGGGAGGAAAGACAGGAAAGGAAGGGAGGAATTACACTTGGTCAGTCAGTATGGCCATTGTGTTGGGACATATGCACTGCAAAAACAAGTAGAATAAGAGTTATCTATGGGTCAAATGACTGTGAGGAATAAATTGTACACACAAAAAGAATGAGCCAGTAAATTAGAATGCCTTATAATGTGGGATTTTAACTTTCCAAATATTACGGACTGGAACTTTCAGGTTGATCACTAACACAGTAACAGCTTTTCTAAATGTATTGAATGTTTTCTGCACCAACATGCTAAAGAGACAATATGCTTGATATGATTATCTGCAGTGGCCCTACATGCATAAAGAACCTCCAGATAAGGAACTGCCAACGGGGTCATTGATCATAATCTATTGATGTATGATTTAATTCAAGATATGATTATTGTTGACGATAAAAGAAAAGGATTCTGCTTTCATAAAGGTGACTACACTTGCCATAGACAGTTTTTAAATTCTTTTCAGTGGACCAACTGATGATTAATAACTGTATGTTCTAAGCAAGAAGCATTCATAGCGGTAATCATAGAAACTGCTAAGCTTTTTATACTCAAATGGATGTAAGGTGATATGATGAGACTAATGGCAGAGAAGGAAAATGTATGAGATGATTGTAAATTATCAATATACACTGAAACTTGCAATTAGTATAAACTAATCTGTACGTATCGGGAATGATATCCCTGAATATTTTCGCAACTTTCCACGTCACAGATTTTGATTGCCTTACAATATTAGCATGTTTTTCTCTATGCCAAATAGGAAGTTTGTTTACTGCTTGTACTCTGCATTTGTAGTTTTTACAGGTTGTTGACATTTGCCAAGCATAGAACAAAGAATATTACTTGTAAATTTCCTGTCAGTCTTTTACTCAGAATTATTTACATTTAGCATTAGCAGTGGCAAATGATACAAGAAAGCAAGCTTATACAACATCAACAAAAAAAGACACCTCTCATTTTACCTATTCATTCCCTCCAATAGTTTGTCTAGTTCTTCCTTGAATTTATTTAAGCTATCAACTTCCACAACAACAGATGAAGTTTTTTACAGCAATTAACCACCTGCTCGTTAAAGGCAAACTTCTGCACATCTATTCTGCAACACTCTGTGTGGGCTGAGCAAGAGGAAAAATCCCATCAGCATTGTGCTTGCTCAATCCATTTACAGCCTTAAACACCTCAATCTGATCACCTTACAGGTTGCTAGTCTCCACATGCAGAACTGAAGCATTCTCTTACCAAGAAAGGCTTACTGAAGCCTTTCTTGGTAAGAGCAATGTTTCACCAGTCTCGTTGCCCTTCTGTATCCGTTTCAGCTACATCCTTCCTAAAATAAGAACCCCAGATTAGCATGCAGTACTCAAGATGTCACCTGATCATTGGTTACTGCTACCTGCAGTATTTTGCATTTATCAATGTTTATCAACTTCAATTGCCATTTCTCAGCCCATCTGCCTGACTTCTAGATTCTGTTGCAGTAGCATAGTGACATTACTTCAGAGGTTCCCAAACTTTCTCTGTTCACTGCACCCTTAATGTCTTAGTAATTTTTTCGCGGAGCCCCTAGGCCAAAAGAAATTCTTTACAGTTCCGCTTATTAAGTCCAAACAACTTAATAAGTATTTATGTCCTAATAACTTAGTATCCATTTTAAAAAATAATACACATAAATTGAAAGAAAAAATATATATTTTTTTCATTCTTTAATAACCACAATCACTTTTTTACTTATTTTCCCTCGAAAATTGAAAACATCCCATGGTGCCCCTGTGAGTTCACTGCAGAGTGCTGCCGCACACAGTTTGGGAACCACTGCATTGCTGTCATTAACTATTCTGCCAACCTTTGTATCATCTGCTAACTTGGACATTAAACCTGATATGCCTTCATCAGTATCACTGATAAATATAGAGAACAACAACAATGGGCCCAACATCAAACCCTAAGGGACTCCACTAATAATGTTAGTCCACGAAGAACAGTGTTTGTTAATTACAACTCAACCATTTCTTTATGCATAGTAACAACTTGCCCTTAATGCCACATTACTCCACTCCAATTTGTACAGCAGTGTTTTATGTGCAACATTATCAAAATCTTTCTTGAAATTCAAGTATATGATATCAAAATTATTTTTTGTATCCAGTTCCATTTTGACCACATCACAGTATCCAATTAAATTGGTCAAACAAGATTTCCCCCTAACAAACTCATGCTATATCTAAAGTATAATTGTCGCCTTGTCTGGATGATCCTGCATTTCTTCTTTTACCAGTGACACCATTATTTTCCCTGGAACTGAAGTTAAACTAACAGGTCTGTAATTACTCATCACCCTTTGATCCCATCTTTGAATTAGGGATACATTCACTCATCTCCAGTCCATGGGCACCTCTCCTGAATCCAAGGATGCTCTCATAATTATGACTAGGGGTTTGCTTAATTTTTCTGAGTTCCCTTTTAAAACAATCACCCTGTATAAAGCAATGACTAGGTCATAATTTGAAAACAGCATACAGGTTTGGAAACATTATTTTAGGAAGAATACTGATCTGTTATAGAAGTTACAAATAGTAGTAGGATTAGTTGGGAGCACAAAAGTGTATTCTTACCTAGGAAGACTATGGTTCTGTAATTTGCGGACTGGAAATTAAGCATCTATCTGTCAACCTAATTGGGGTGTGTAAGGCTTTAAAAAGGTTCAGTAAACTAAATGCTGATATTTTTATTCTTTCTCAGATAATATTGTGATGTGGTCAATAGCAATAGATCTGTCCTTTAGTCAGAGAGTAATTGATTATTTAAATAAATTTCCACCTAATGAAAGTAGGTAGTTGGAATAAATTTGAAAGAGGGCTGGGCAAATAATTGTGGCGGTTTTTTTTTTTTTTTTTTTTTTGTGATTCTGTGTAAGCTTGCTTCCTTGCATTGTTTTCCTATGCTGATGCTGCTACCGTTTGTCCAACTGCGATTTTGCCTTTGATTCAAAATTAACTTTTTATCTCCATTTGACTTACTTCGCAAAGAAAGTGAGAAATTATGGATATTTGAGCCCCTTGTCTGATTCTGAGTGCCAGGATCAGACAAGGAGCTCAAAAGAAAGACCCTGGCAGTCATATACTGTGCAACGTTCCTACCTGTTATCACCTATGGAGCCGGTGCATGGTTCACCCGCTCGGCCATAGTAAGAAACAGGAATAAATTAGAATCGATACAAAGGACAATACTTCTCACCATTACCAGAGTATGTCGCACAGTGAGCACAACTGTGCTACAGTTTCTGGCCAGAGCTCTTTCACTTTACCTGGAAGTAGCCAAAAGAAGCTTTTATTATTGACTTAAAAAGGGTGTACCCACAGAATTTCTGGGGATAGCCCTTGATGCAGTCATGCAGTCAATACCTTCAACACTGAAAGAAAAAGAATAGCCACAAAGCTCCATGAGCTAGGGCAAATAAATTGGGAGCAGGAAACCAGAAGTCTAGTTACTAAAAGGTATCTGCCACACGTGGCAGTGGTTAGCCCAAAGTCACCAAAGTGGTACGTGCCTCGACTTTTCACAACGTTTATATTGACAGGGCACAGCTCTCTAAAGGCTAAATTAACTTCCTTGGGGCTGACTGATGACCCAAATTGCACCTGTGCCAAGAGTGAAGACTGGGCACACATTCTATGTGAATGTATAATTTATGATATCTCCAGAACACAGCTAATAACACAGATTGGCCCCTTCCCCAGGGAGAATAACACCTGTTCATTATAGAAGAGGAAAATTATAAAGTCTTTACAACCTTCGCACTGAAAGTATTTGAATTGTGCAGAACTATCCAAAGAATGCCATTTCAGCTTGCTAGCAATTAAACAGTAATCAATAGTTAAAATTTCCCATATCTTCCACCACGCCTAGACGATGAATTCAAAACTCTCAAGACTGCAGTATTTTGCACCCTGACAGAAACCTGACATGACAACACCGGATTGACCTGGGGCCCTCCACACAAAATAAGTAACTATGTGGGTTGGGGAGACGTACAGGCAGCCAGGGAAGCAAATTACCTGAAAAATATTGGTAAGCTGGTAGCAAGGGGATGCAATATAGAATGAATGAATAAATAAGAATGAAAGACAGAATGAATAGGCTGGTCACTGAGTGAAAAATTGAATTAGGAATTATGGTAAAAGGGAATAAATGTCAGTTTTGGTGAAAGAAAAGAATGACCCAGCATGAGGGAAAGAGAGTGAATGACTGGAAGAGCAAATGTAATAGGCTGAAAGAATACAAAGTTAATAATAACTTATTACTTTATATGTACTAACAAACAAGAACACGAACCACAAACCAGCAAAAAACTTGTGGCTAGGCCTGTACCACATCTGAAGAATAACAGTAAGTTGAGGTTCCCAGAGAGTGCCATGCAGAAAGCAAGAATCAAACAAATGAAATGAAAGCCAGAAGAATGAATAAGAGTGTAAGTGTGTAAGAAAAAGAACACAAACCGTAAATGTTACAGTTAAGTACATACTAACCCTAGTTTTAATCTTTTATATTCTTTCTTATTTAGCTTAATTATTAAATATTAGTATTTAAATTTACATTACATGCCATTGCATCCCCCCTGGTGTGTGAGAAAAAAAAAGATGAATGAGTGAGTGAAAAAAAAAAAAAAAAATATATATATATATATATATAGTTTATAAAAATTTTTTTTTCCTGTTAGGTTTTTTATATATATATATATAAAAAACCTAACAGGAAAAAAAAATTTTTATAAACTATAAGAAAAAAGTATAAAAATAGAATACAAGTAGAGTGAGAATGCAGATTATGAATGAAATAAATGTCTCTCCCCCCCCCCCACCGAGATTATTTTCCCTTTCTCACCTGGTGGGTTCCCACTGCCAGCTACATATCCCACCCCCGGAGCGAGATAGGCAGTTTGACCTTCCTACCAGATTTGACACTACATGGACCTGACAAACATCACCGATGAAGACATACTGCGGCTTTGCCGCCAACACTCCATTTGGCGATCTGAACTGGGTACTCAAACCTGGGTCCCTTTAATCTCCTCCCTAGGCAGGGAAGCGAGGAGATAGGTCTCTGTCTCCTCCCCATACTTCACCTGGTGGGGCTCGTCCCCACTGACCTCTCTGGGAATGCCTACTCTATCATCCCCATCCTTCAACCATTTCCTCCCGGTCTCCAGTTCCCCCTCCCCACTCTAAATTAACTAACTGAGTACTCCCTAACAATGCTACCAAATTCTAATCAACGTCTAAAAATTCAACTGCTTTTGGGCAAACCTCTTTTGGCCTTTTCAAATTCTATTGTCTCCCCACTCCCCCGTTATATATATATATATATATACACACAGGAGACTCTCGATTTATTGGGATCTGATTATGATTAACCGGGACACTTCGACTCCAAATTAAAAAATAAAAATAAAAAAATCAACCAGAAATCATAAAATTCAAGTAATAACTAGAATAGGTATAAACAGATATTTTGCAAATTGTAAATAAGGGACAAGAAGTGGAGTTATAAATTACAAACCATACAACATGTGCGTGCATGCGTGTCTACTGAAATTCTTAGAAAATAGGTGGTGGGCCTGCCAAAGTACTTAAATAATCTATTGGATGCCTGACCTGCCTCCTCATGGCAAAGTGTGGGCAATGGTGGGTCCCAATAGGTACACAGTGGTGTTCAGAGAAACAACAGAACATAACACTATACAACAAACCACTCCCCACTGTAATCTCTGGCCTCCACAGAGTTTTGTGTCATACAAACAGAGTACACAATACAGAAATGGGGAGAACCCCTGGTGCCGTGAAACAACTAACACCCTTTACACTCGTCCAACTACTAATACAGGTGACCCCCCCCCCCACACACACTTGACGCTGATAATTCGTTCCAGAAAAACAGCGCTGAGTGAGCGGCGTATTCCCATAATGTAACATGTATATGTGAGTCGCGGTCATTTCCACCGCGACTTACAAATAATAAACAATAGTGAAAAGACACCAAATGTCTGTCAAAATATTTAATATTAAAAACCTGTACATATAAAATATTCTCCATTACGTATATAATTATGTGGCAAGTAATTACATTATGTATCAAAGTTAAAACTTAAAATGCCAATTAAAATCATAAATTTATTAATCTGATGGCCCTGGGCTGTCGAGTTTTCATTATCTTTGGTTGATTTTGGGTTGTACTTTGGCTGTTGTTTGTTTGTTGTTTGGTTTTTAGGAGCATTAGCAACTAAGGCCATATTGCTCCTGGGATACGTGGTGGTCATTCCCTGACCTTTCCGCATGCTCCGTATTTGGTGGTCACAGGCTCAAACCCAGGTCTAATCAAGAAGCGTGTGCTATGCACTGCTCCTGCCCACCTAGCTACGGAGGTGCCCCTAATTAAAACAGTGATGTATATCAAATTTATAATGGTTGTTGAAAGGCAGTAGGTTATTGTGTTTGTTTAGAATAGAGGACAAGGTATATTGTCAAACCATTTATGGAGAAATATAATATTACAATATTCAGTGCAGTGAGAAGTAATAGTTCCATTTCTAAAGAGACTGATGTCTTTTATGTGTTTAAGCTGTATATTGGTGAACGTGAATTTATGGCTGGATAAGACAAGTGCTTTAAGAACAGACTTTTTATTTCCGCAACCTCTGTATTTGGTGGTCACGGGCTTGAACCCCGGTCTGATCAAGAAGCGTGTTCTACGCACTGTTGCCCCTACCCACCTGGCAATGGAAGCACCTGTACTTTGGCCCTCTTCCTAGTAAACTAAAAGGGGTGTTACTTTAAAATCCCCCACAGCGTTACCACTCAACAATAAGTCAACCGATCTTTCGCAGCTTTGAAGCTTGGCATGGCTTTTTTTTTTTTTTTTCCCGATATGAAACTTCTTTTAGGGATTCGTTTCCAAAAAAGTCCAGTTTCATCTGTGTTAAAAACTTGAGAAGTATAACACCTCTTTTCAATAATTTTAAGTTCTTTTTTGAAAGTTTCGGTTCCTTCTTGATCTGTACTTATGGCTTCACCCTGAATTTTAAATCTATCGAACCAGCTCTTACTAGCTTTAAATGGTTCCACTTTTTTTTTTTTTTTTTTTTTTTAAGGTACACTTCCTTCAGAACATCATATAGACTAATCGCTTTTTATTTATAATACAGCAGGCCCCCGTTATAATGCGGTTTGCTTTACGCTGATTCTCTATAAAGCTGTTCTTATATTATAACCCGTATCTGACTATAACGCTGTCACAGATCACAATAACGCTCTTTTACAAATTGCATTTTTGGCATATTTAACGAAATCGTTTCATTTGATGGAGTCGATAACTTGAAAATGAATAGCAAAACAGCATTAAAACGTTTCCGACGCCGACTTGAGAAATTTTCTCGCACTCTAATTCAATTGCAGTACAGTGACTTGTTACGTAGTTCCGAGATCAACATTTTAAAAAATGACCAAGTATATTGCTTGTAATATTTGAGTTATATGCATTTATCCGAAGTCTAGTCATCACTCAGTACCCTATTAGACAACCGATCATGCGAAACTGACAGTTTACTTGAACATTGTATCATAATTAATGCAACCAATGCAGTTACATTTTCGAAGAGTTAATAATGCCCGATAAGAATGAAAAAGCAACAACGTCTGAGCGCAGTACAAAGACTATAAATGTAAGAAAAAGACTGAATTTGAAAATTAAATTAGACGTTTTGAAGCGAATCGATTCCGGTCAAAGACAAACAGAAGTGTGCCATAATTTAGGACTTGCAAGTTTAACTGTAAGAATTATAAATTTTATTTTTTTTTATAATTATATTATAAAAAAAAATAAAGAATTAATTTTAGCAGCAGGAAAGATAGCTGTTCCACTGCAAGCAACTAAGGCTAGACCGGCTATTAGGATTGAAATGGAAAGACTTTAACTAATTTTATTGAAAATAATATCCAATGCAGAATTCAGTTAAGTTAAATATTGTTAAAAAAAAAGAGAGAGAGAGATTAGCCACTATGATGATCCGAAGAAAACTCGCCTTAAAAAAAAAAAAAAAAAAAAATGTGGAACCATTTAAAACTAGTAAGGGCTGGTTGAATAGATTTAAATTCAGGGAGAAGCCGCAAGTGCAGATTAAGGAGCCGAAACTTTCAAAAAAAGAACTTGTTCAAATTATTGAAGAGGGGCATTATGTGTTATACTTCTCAACAAGTTTTTAACATAGATGAAACAGGACTTTTGTGGAAACGAATGCCTAAAAGAAGTTTCATATTGAAAGAAGAAAAAAACATGCCAGGTTTCAAAGCGGCAAAGGATCGGTTGACTTTATTGTTGGGTAGTAACGCTGTGGGGGATTTAAAATTAATACTTTTAGTTTATTTGTTTATTTGGAAGAGGGCCAAAGTTCAACCCAAAATCGACCATTTTTCTTGATTAAATTCATCAATTAAATTAAATCAATTTAGATCAATTAAATTCGTGATTTTAATTGGAATTTTAAGTTTAATTTTGATATGTAAGTAGTTACCACATAATTATATACGTATGTAATGCAGAATATTTTATATGTACAAATATTTGAATATTAAATATTTTGACCGACATTTGTGCATCTTTTCACTACCGTTTATTATTGATTAGGCAAAAATGATTGAACACAACTGCTTGTCGTTGACCGGAATCGGTTCACTTCAAAACATATAATTTTCAAATTCAGTCTTTTTCTTATCTTAATAGGCTTTGTACAGTGTCCAGACGTTGTTGCTTTTTAATTCTTATCCGCCATTATTCATCTTCAAAAATGTAACTGTGTTGCATTAACTATTATACAATGTTCGAGTAAACTGTCCGTTACCTAACACTGTACTAAGTGATGACTAGACTTCGGATAAATGCATATAACGCAAATATTGAAAGCAATATATGTGATCATTTTTTAAAATGTTGATAGAACTACATAACAAGTTACCATACTGCAATTAAATTAGCATGGAAGAAAAATTTACTGAGTGTAGGAAAATTTCACAAGTCAGCGTGGGAAACTTTTTAATGCTGCTTTGCTATTAATTTTCAAGCTATTGACTACATCAAGTGAAACATTTTTGTTAAACATGCCAAAAATTTTATCTGTACTTTGGTAAAAGATCATTAGAGTGAGTTGTGACAGCATTAGAGGGAGATATGAATTATAATATAAGAACAGCGTATAGCAAATCAGCATAGAGCGAACTGCATTATAATGAGGGCCTGCTGTACTAATATAAAGTTATCCTCATTTCATATTTTAAGTAATGTTTAGAAAATGCTGAGAACTATGTCTTCAAAGATATATGTTTGGAATTAATCCTGAATTTGAAATATTTCAGATATGCCAGTTTGCTACTTTGAATTTGTAATTGATCCATCATCTTTTTCTCAAACGATAGAAAACATATTTCATGTGTCATTTTTGATTAAGGTAAGTAAACTACTATATTATAGGAAGTTATTGCATTTTTCAAATCTGTCATTTCACTATTTTCATATTTTAATCATTCCCCATGCTTTTGCTCATTTGCTGAGCCATATTTCTTCATTATTCTCTTTATGGTTAATTTAGATTAAGTATAATTCAGATTAATTTATTTCCTAAAAATTTCACACTTTTTAAAATGTGTATTTGGTTCATTTTTTATATACTCTAATTTTTTTTTTAATTTCATCTGAATCACCCCACTAAAAAAATGGGATGATTCGAATGAAAATAAGATTTTGATTATTAAAATTTAAATTATGCACTTGTTTGGGTATAAATTTAGGGTTGATAAATTCTATTAATGCTTCTACTGAACAGTAGGCCTCCTTGGCTGCCATTCATGTATATTATTATTAGCTATATGGTGCAAGGAAGCCTGAGGCCTATGCTGTACCAGCCAAAAATAAAAATAAAAAAAAAAAATGCTGAATTTCCCTGAGAGAAAAAAAATCCCTGAAAAAAATTTCCCTGAGAGAGAGAGAAAAAACAAGAGTCAGAAGTAGAAGGGAATCACCAAGAAAGAGAAGAATGATGATATCCAGCTCAGAATCCTGGATGTGCCAAGCCCATACTCGCCAGATGTGAGCCCCTGGGGTTATTAGGGCAGATGGAACAGCAATATGGCATTCACAGTGATGGTACATCCTAGCTTGCTCAGTGTGGTGGTATTTAGTTTTTTATAACACAGGGTATTTGTTCAGCCTATATTCACTGGCATATTATTATTTTATTAGTAAAAAAATAAAAAAAGTTTACCTCAATATAGTATATAGAACACTTCCGTATGATACTCTCCAGAAATTAAAACAGAAAAATCGAAAATTTTACATTAGAGTAACAAATAATTAAAAATCAATTTAACACAATTAAAAATAAAATGAATTAAAAGAATTTAGCAAAAAAATTGCAAAACGATTTTCCTTCCTAAATCTGACAATGCTTTTTGACCGTGTCGTGATCACAGGAATGAAAATTACCCAGTAGGGGTGTGCAGGAAACTTAAATAGGAATTATTTGTCTTCGTGCATGCGCATAAAAGCCCATGAATCGGTGATCAGATATGGCCAGCGAACATTAATAGAATTCTCGTGTAATTTAATTTCTATGGTTTCTGCAATTAATTGTCACGTATCGGATATTACTTTGGATACTAAGTATTTTGGCCTCTTTAAATAAAAAAGTATGTTTTTTGTTAACGCCACGAAAGGCTAATTCTGACACTGATGAACGAGAAGCATGAACTGAGGCCTCATGTCGATTAACACAAATATTCGCATCAAACCTTGGTAAAATGAGTCGCAATCACCACAAGAAATGTTGTATACCAGGTCATTAATTTGTGTTGCGAACGAGGAAGGGACTGAGCGATTGTTGAGTATAGTGTGTAATTTTTGTATTGGCCTGGCCACAATTTTAAATTCAGTATCTTTAAAGAATCTGTTAAGCTGTTTGTGCCACTGTTCAACATTGGGACAGAAACAAAGTACTTTTTGATATTACTATTTTTGGTTGGTGTAACATTTTGTATCCTATCCTTAGCTTGTACCGTAATTCGGTTTATTGTAGCAAGGGGATAACCCCTGTTTAAGTATCTGCTGATTAATATTTGTATTTCTGAGCACATAGCAGATTCCGTCGTTGAATGTTTATAGGCATTTAGAAACTGATTAAAGATAATCAATCTTTTATAGGTGAACGGGTGATAGCTATTATAATGTAGAAGCATACCGGCGTTTGTAGGTTTTCGATAGATAACCTACAAATTTCGATAGATAAATTAAATGCATTTTATTCAAGTCCCGAGTAAGCATGAAATTTAGAAAATTTAGTGACTTTGTGTCCGTATCCTCTCTTTCAATGTAAATTTGTCTCTCGAATGAATATTATTAAACGAATGTAAAATATCTTGGATAGTACTACTATCAGTAATAACTAGAACATCGTCTTGTTATTACGTTCAATTACCAATGATTGAACATATACATTTGACACCTTTTCGACCCCGTATCTTTTTTTTTTTTTTTTTTTTTGTTGTTGTTGTTGGTAGTTGTTGGCGCATCGGCTTCTGTGGCCATAATGCACCTCCCATGGTTTTTGCAGTACTTTGATCCAAGCCTGAGGTGAGATTCGAACCCGCGACCTTTGGGTTGCCAGGCAGGCACTTTACCCACCTGGCTAGCCCGGTCGGCACCCCGTATCTAAAGGCCCCGAGTGCCAAGTGATAGTGACAAGCGATTTTCTTTCTGTGATTATAGAGTGATCTCCAAAGTGATGTAGTTTCTTTATTTTCCAGTGCGGCTGTTATTTATTTACTTGAAGTGGTTCTGCACTTTAAAAGTCAAACGTAAGAACCCAGAAAGGCAATCCACCTTTCTTATTCTTATATATATATATATATATATATATATAATTACGAATAATAAAATTAAAATTAAGTGGAGAAATTGGATTTGAATTGGACACTGCAAGAGCAAAGGTACCCTACAACCATAATGTATATATAAAATTATTTTTATTGTTATGTGTAGAATGTAGTAGGAATATATCTATAATTTAACTAGTGCTAATAATGAAAATACCGTGTACCCTGGGAGCGATATATGTTGATTAAAGGGGGGAAGAAAGGAAAAGAAAAGTGTAACGTTATAAACAGGAAGAAACAAAGTGCGAATCTTGTTAAAAAACAAGATGCAAATTTTGAAAAGAACGACCAAGGTAGAAATAGTATTGCAGTATCTTTCATAATTTTTGTGTCTTCTTCAGAGGTCATCCACCCAAATTATGAAAAAGAACAGCAATATTCTTACTTCTGTTTCTGACATGTTCTGTATGTCAAAAAGCACGTGTAAGCAGCCACATGGTAAAAACTAAAAATAATTTAGAATACAAATTTTGAATAAATAAATAAAATAAAATACAAGTTATGCAAAACTATTATGTGCCACTAAAGTATAACATACAGAACATGGATGACCTTACAGAAGTAAGCAGCCCGCTAAAAAAGTGAAGACAAAGGAAGGGAGTGTCCGAATGACAAGAACTTACCGCTACTGGACGGGTTGACAGAAAAGACAGAGCCGGAGGCTAACCCGTGTATATATGTGTAGAAACGCTAGTGGCGCCTAGCGTTAGACGAATTTTGGTGTCTGTATATTATGTAATTTACGTATGCGGTGGAGCTACGCTAGGTTAAAGTTAAGTACATGATGCTCAAACACCCGGGATAGCAAAGAAATATAATAGCTTACAAAGTAGCAGTAGAAGGCAGCTAAACTTTGTTAAGACGAAAAATATAGATTGGGTATAGTAAGAAAAATAGTACTCTGATTTTGCTGTCGGTAAACTAATGGCTAACAGAGCATAAAATGTAGAAATTAGTAAAGCAAAAAGATGATTAAATTAGGGATATGTAGTTGGGCTAGGGTAGTTCGGGGTTGCAAACCCGTTCCTATAGTTGGGACCCTGAACGAATGTCCGATAGTTGGTGCATCATGTACTTAAGTCAGTTGTGTTAAAAGTGTAACATGTATATATAAGTTACAATTAACAATTAAATAAATAAATAAATAAATCAAGATAGGTTTAAAATTAATTACAAGGCAAATACACTGTTAGGCCAATCGGTGGGTACAAGTTTTCCAGACCGTAAGACACCAAAGAGGCCTAGTGTATTGTATTTACACTATATACAAACTTGATGCGTATGGGAATAATTATAAGTTATAAACTAATAATGCTGTTTATATTGATATCTATTACGTTCTTGTGCCTTAATATGTTAAAGGCTTTATTGATATGATGATGCAGGTATGTAATAGGAAAAAGATTTTTGGTCAGTTTACTGTGTAATATTCTGATGTTATCAATAACTGTTGTTTTGTCGCTGCACATTGTTGCTATTCTGATGCATTGTGCTAAGATAACATTAGCATGTACCTGTTTGGAAATATTGGAATTCCATTGTGTAAAGTTTACTATGCTAAAGTTGAATGCTTCACGTTTGTTGTACAAATTGATGGAGGCTATACCATTTTTTATATTAATGTCTAGATTGAAAAATGGGCTACTGTATCAGAATTGTTAGTTCTTTCTAGTACAAGTTCGTTAGGGTATAGATGTCCATAATCCTGGATGAAATTTGGGCAGTTAATTACTATGAGGTCATCTATATATCTGAATAGTAATAGGTCCTGTGGAAATGAGGTTTCTGACCAGTATAGATATAGGTTGGCTATTATGCATGAGGCTGGGCTGCCCATAGGTGTTCCATCGGTTTGTTGATATACTGTATTACCATCATATATGAAGTTATTGGAAATACATAAGTTCGGTATGTTGTTCCAGTAATAGGTGTTGCAGGAAATAAAATTCTTATGTTTATCATATTACAGACACCAATAACTGCATTTGTCAACAAAACAACATGCAGCAATATATTGATCCAGACTATGGACACATCATTACAGGAAATCTAAACATAGTTACGGACCCAATGCTCAGACATGTACTATCACAAGGATTCAAATTCAGGCCACCTACCAAAATAAACGTAACCAACTTCAATAAGCAGCTATATCAAGACCTGTTAAACTACTGCTTCCAACTAGCCTACAAAAATAACACGCCTATAGAAGCATACCATATGTGGATTAGCCATACATTCGCCATATTCAAACATAAATATGCGTTACACAGTTCAAATGTATATTATCAGGGCACATACTACAACTTGACTAAATTAAAACAAAAACTGCTAGAATTTCACAAAAACTTCGTAATCACGCCGGTAGATAAAGCAGCCAATAGTTTTGCATTCATTTGCAAATATTTTTATACATATACTTTAACTAATGAACTTAACTCAAGCAATACCTACAAACCGATTTCCAGTATAATGTAATATCATTACAAAAAAACTAATAGCCTTCAACAAAAAACTAAAGCTCAACTTAAACAATTACAGCTTACCTTATATCTACTTCATTCCTAAATTTCATAAAAATCCAATAGGCTTCAGATTCATAACCTCATGCAAAAATAGTTATGTACACAAATCTGGAAAAACACTTGAACTACTACTGCAACCACTGATGCATAATATACATAACAGCAAAATCATAGGCAACAACCAACCCGTGTTAAAATATTTGCAAAGTAATACAGTCAATAATATTCAAACCTTTGATTTCCATAGCCTATTTACCAGTATCAATCAAACCAATCTCAAATTGATACTCAAAGATATCTATGATAAACATAAGAATTTTATTTCCTGCAACACCTATTACTGGAACAACATACTGAATTTATGTATTTCCAATAACTTCATATATGATGGTAATACAGTATATCAACAAACCGATGGAACACCTATGGGCAGCCCAGCCTCATGCATAATAGCCAACCTATATCTATACCGGTCAGAAACCTCATTTCCACAGGACCTATTACTATTCAGATATATAGATGACCTCAGTAATTAACTGCCCGAATTTCATCCAGGATTATGGACATCTATACCCTAACGAACTTGTACTAGAAAGAACTAACAATTCTGATACAGCAGCCCATTTTTTGGATCTAGACATTAATATAAAAAATGGTATAGCATCCATCAATTTGTACAACAAACGTGAAGCATTCAACTTTAGAATAGTAAACTTTACACAATGGAATTCCAATATTTCCAAACAGGTACATGCTAATGTTATCTTAGCACAATGCATCAGAATATTATACAGTAAACTGACCAAAAATCTTTTTCCTATTACATTCCTGCGTCATCATATCAATAAAGCCTTTAACATATTAAGGCACAAGAACTTAATAGATATCAATATAAACAGCATTATTAGTTTATAACTTATAATTATTCCCATACGCATCAAGTTTGTATATAGTGTAAATACAATACACTAGGCCTCTTTGGTGTCTTACGGTCTGGAAAACTTGTACCCACCGATTGGCCTGACATAGTGTATTTGCCTTGTAATTAATTTTAAACCTATCTTGATTTATTTAATTGTTAATTGTAACTTATATATACATGTTACACTTTTAACACAACTGACTTAAGTACATGATGCACCAACTCTCGGACATTTGTTCAGGGTCCTAACTATAGGAACGGGTTTGCAACCCCAAACTACCCTAGCCCAACTACATATCCCTAATTTAATCATCTTTTTGCTTTACTAATTTCTACATTTTATGCTCTGTGAGCCATTAGTTTACCGACCGCAAAATCAGAGTACTATTTTTCTTACTATACCCAATCTATATTTTTCGTCTTAACAAAGTTTAGCTGCCTTCTACTGCTACTTTGTAAGCTATTATATTTCTTTGCTATCCCGAGTGTTTGAGCATCATGTACTTAACTTTAACCTAGCGTAGCTCCACTGCATACGTAAATTACATAATATACAGACACCAAAATTCGTCTAACACTAGGCGCCGCTAGCTTTTCTACACATATATACACGGGTTAGCCTCCGGCTCTGTCTTTTCTGTCAACCCGTCCAGTAGCGGTAAGTTCTTGTCATTCGGACACTCCCTTCCTTTGTCTTCACTTTTTTAGCGGGCTGCTTACTTCTGTAAGGTCATCCATGTTCTATATGTTATACTTTAGTGGCACATAATAGTTTCTTGTATTAACTATTATGTATTCTAACTTGCATAACTTGTATTCTAAATTATTTTTAGTTTTTACCACGTGGCTGCTTACACGTGCTTTTTGACATACAGAACATGTCAGAAACAGAAGTAAGAGTATTGCTGTTCTTTTTCATAATTTGGGTGGATGACCTCTGAAGAAGACAATAATTATGAAAGATACTGCAATACTATTTCTACCTTGGTCGTTCTTTTCAAAATTTGCATCTTGTTTTTTCACAAAATTCGCACTTTGTTTCTTCCTGTTTATAACGTTACACTTTTCTTTTCTTTTCTTCCCCCCTTTAATCAACATATATCGCTCCCAGGGTACACGGTATTTTCATTATTAGCACTAGTTAAATTATAGATATATTCCTACTACATTCTACACATAACAATAAAAATAATTATATATATATATATATATCACTAACCAAATCCACTAACTTAAACAACCGCTTGGTCACTGGTGGAACCGCTCCTGCCTCCACGTGGCGGGGCCGGTAACCTGGGGGGAAACCAACCCTCGGGGCAAAAAAGGAGCAATAATGGAAACAAGTGAATTTCCACGTTTAGAGCCAAAGTGCTCTCAACGTGAACATGACAATGACACCGACCATGACTTCTCTCTTTCAAAGAGACTTAAAAAAAGACACTAGGAAGCAGGAATCTCCAGCTTTCCTCATAATGCACTCTTCGTCATCCCAACCTCTGAGCAAGCTCTCACCTTTCATCATCCAGAGATGCCTAGAAAACGCTGCAGGTTCACCAAAAATGGTTAAACGTCTCCAATCAGGAGATCTACTAGTAGAGACTTGTTACTCAAGACATTCTGATTTATTACTACAACTTACTTCCTTAAGCGGAATACCGATTCAGGTTACCCCACACAACACACTGAATTCTTCCAAAGGAGTGATCTCTGAATGGGATCTATTAAACGTTTCCGAGGAAGAAATTGTCCAGGAGCTAAAAGATCAAAATGTGTCTCATGCAAAATGTATCATGATCAGAAAAGACGGCAACTTAACTCCCATGTGAAACATAATCTTGACTTCCAGTACTCCAAATCTACCGGGTTCAGTCAAAGCAGGTTACTTGAATTGCTGCATTAGGCCATATATCCCAAATCCGCTTAGATGCTATAAATGTCAAAAGTTCGGCCATTCTCAGACAGCATGCCGTGGAGACGCTATATGTCCAAACTGCAGCTGCAAAAATCACACACAAGCAGAATGCAAAGCTCCAACACCACAGTGTCCTAATTGTAGCAGCAAACATCCAGCTTACTCAAGACTGTGAATTATGGAAGATAGGAAAAAAAATACAAAAGTATAAAATCGAAAATAAAGTCTCTTACCAAGAAGCGAAAAAACAGATCAACTTAAGTATGCCAAAACGCACTTATGCTTCTACCATTCTCAGACACGAATCAGTGGCATGTCAGACTGAAGTATCCATCTCTCCAAAAATATCAATATCAGACTGGGCCCGATCAGTACTCTTGGTCCAGCATCCATCTAAACTAAATTCAGTAGACCAAAGCAATAACATGCCACTCACAATTCCATCCCAGAGACCTCCGCATCATCAGACAGCAGATAATTTGCAAAGATCGTATTCTGCTGAGACGAAAGTATCATGCCTAACAAGCATGGATACAGGTGATACTATCGGTCAAGAAGAACTGCTTGAAATACACGCAGAATATATGGGCGATAGCAATGAATCAGGATGTCCCACTTTTCCCCGAAAAGAAAAACCAAAACCGGACCGTCATAAACGATCAACTTATAAAAAGCAGTCAGATACATCTTCCACGAACAAAACCAAATAATTGAACACATCATTCAATGGAATTGTAGAGGTTTTCGCAGCAACCTCGATGATATCAATGAACTAATTCACTGCTTCGATCCTGTTGCCATGTGCCTGCAGGAAACCAACTTGACGCCCCATGTTTCCACTACAGTCAAAAATTACACTATCTATAGACAAGATAGATCTGACACTAATAGTGCTCATGGAGGAGTAGCCATCCTGTTGGACTCAAGAGTTCCTTCCAGATGCATTCCATTGCAAACCTCTTTAGAAGCTGTTGCCACATGCATAGTAATTGGAATCACCGTTACATTGGTCTCAATTTATCTTCCAACTAATCATCCATATTCTATTCAGGAAATCGAAGATCTTGTGTTGCAACTACCAGTTCCGTTCTGTCTACTAGGTGACTTCAATGCTCACCACCCATTATGGGGTTCTTCCAGCTTAGACAGGCGTGGAAAGCTTGTTGAAACGTTAATAGATAGACAGGATTTAACATTGTTGAATACTGGCTCTCCTACCGGATCAACCTCCGCAATAGACCTTTCCATTTGCTCTCCAGTGCTCTATCCAAGTATCCAGTGGATAACTCTTAACGACCCTCACAACAGCGATCATTTTCCAATAATATGCAAAGTTCAAACTTCCTGTTCATTACCAACAGACAATCCAGTAAAATGGAAATTTCCAAAGACTGACTGGATAAAATATAGCACGCTTGTCTCGTTCGACAACCATATCATACAGTGCTCTTCAATCAACCATGTTACTGAACATATAACAAACCAAATTCTAACAGCTGCAGCGGTTGCGCTGCAATTGCAGCGCAATTGTAGAATTGTAGAATTGCAGAATATTGTAGAATTGCAGCAGTTGCGCTGCAATTCTACAATACCAAGTCAGGAAAAGGCGAAAATTAAATTATTGGTGGAACGAAGAGTGCAACATGCAAAAAAAGAGAAAAACAAAGCTTGGAATCAATTCCACAAACATCCAACCACTTCCAATCTTATTAATTATAAGCGACTTAGAGCAAGAGCCCGTTATGGATTAAATTCGCCTCCTCAGTTAATAAAAATACAGACATCAGACTGATCTGGAATAAGATAAAATTGTTAAATGGCAAAATTCCTCCAACATCTACTCCACTAATTAACTGGAATGGACAGGAACTCTCTGCTCCTGCAGAAATTGCAAATGCACTAGGATCTGTATTCTCTCAATTGTCCTCCTGAACTTCTTATGACCAATCATTTCAAAAAATTAAAGGTGTAACTAAAAAATCCAAACTGAATTTCACTGACAATGTGCACTAACATATAATCAACCATTTACCATGGTTGAATTTCAACATGCTCTTACCAACACAAGGAACAGCGCTGCTGGCCCTGATGGGATATTTTATATAATGCTCAAAAATTTAAATCCAAAGTGACAGTCATTACTGCTGTTCTTCCTCAATCGAATATTCACTGAACATACATACCCAAGCTCCTGGCGTCATTCCTACATTCTGGCTATCCCAAAACCTGGTAAAGACTATTCTGTTCCTCAAAACTACAGACCAATTTCACTTACCAGCTGTCTGAGTAAAACCCTCGAAAAAATGATTCAGCGCTGTCTGACTTGGTATCTTGAGTCCCAAAATTTAATCAATAACAGCCAATTTGGATTCGGAAAAAATCGATCATCATTGGACCTTATGATTAAAGCCGAAGCAAACATCAGAAATGCATTCATCAAAAAGGAGCATCTCGTTATGGTCTGTCTGGATATTGAGAAAGCCTTTGACACCACACGGCGTTTAGGCATTTTAAAGGATCTATATTCTCCTGGCCTGAGAGGAAATTTGCCATATTTCATCCAAAATTTCTTAGAACAAAGATCCTTTCAAGTTCGTTACCGAGGAACTCTCTCTAAAAACTTTGTTCAGGAAGAAGGAGTCCCTCAAGGGTCCGTTCTCAGTGCCACTCTATTTGCAATTAGAATTAATCACTTAACTGAACTTATTCTGAAAACAGTGGACTCATATCTTTATGCCGTTGATCTCACAATCTCCTGCCACTCTCAAAACATGAACTACATTGAAAGACAATTGCAGATATCAATAAATCAGATCCAGATCCAGATTTGGATGACAAAAAACGGTTACAGACTATCCAGCCAGAAATCTACTGCCATTCATTTCTGTACCATACGAAAAATGCATCCTGATCCTGAACTCCAATTAGATAACAAGCTTATTCCAATAGCAAATAGTATTCATCTGCTTGGCTTAATTTTTGACAGTAAGTTAAATTACCAAAAACACATTGAACATCTCTGGACAGCTTGCCAAAAGAAAATGAACATACTCAGAGCCTTATCAGCAACAACCTGGGGAGCAGATCGTTACACCTTGCTTCACTTATACAGATCCATAATTAGATCTCGTCTGGACTATGGCGCACCTGTCTGATTCTGCTAGGGAAAGTGCCTTATCTTGTCTCAACCCTATTCAACATTCAGCTCTAAGAATAGCTGTAGGTGTGTTCAGAACATCTCCAGTGCAAAGTCTCTATGTAGAAGCCTTCGAAGCTCCTCTAAACATCAGAAGAAAGATGTTATTACTGAACTATGCAACCAAGATCCAAAGTCAGTCGACCCATCCTAATTGGTCATTATTTAATGATCTGCCACTCACGATGTTTTATAGAAACAAACCACAAGCAACTAGGCCTGCAGGTATTAGGTTAATGGAACTAGCAGAAAACTGGAACATACAACTCAATAAAGTCCACCAAGAACCTACAGATCACGTTCCTCCCTGGTCTGTCATCATGCTGTGTTGTGACTATTATTTCCACCAATGGGGGAAACACTCTTTAACGGGTATTAACATCGAGCAGCTGCACACTGCACATTTACAAAGTTATCCTGACTTTGCGAAAATATATACTGACGGTTCAAAGTCTGAGAATGGATCAGGTGCAGCAGTGGTATTCCATGACACTATCACTTCTGTGTCACTTCCGACAGAATGCAGCAGTTACACCACTGAATTATATGCCATAAAGCTTGCTCTGGAAAACATTTCCCATCTCTCAATCGAAAAGAGCATAATCTACATAGACTCGCAAAGTGCCCTATTAGCACTGCAAAAGATTACCCCATCTATTCATGCGTTACTACAGCCAATCAGATCATCAGCAAAATGTTGTCTTCTGCTGGATCCCAGGCCATACTGGAATACCAGGAAACGAAATTGCAGATGATGCTGTCAAGCATCCATCCAGCACATCCCCAATGAATTTTCTGGTCCCGTTCAGTTATTACAAAGTACATATATGAAATATATGTAAGGAACGATGGAAACTACAGTGGCAAACGCACATTCATAACAAACTCTTTGAAATTAAACCTATACCACAATTATGGGCCTCCAATTTTCGCACAAACAGGCAAGAAGAGGTTGTCCTGGCCAGAGCCCGAATAGGCCACACCTATCTGACCCATCTATTCCTGTTATCAGGTAATGACCCTCCACAGTTTTCACATTGCCACAAGCCACTCACAATAAAACACATACTCCTGGAATGCATCTTGTATAACAACTCCCATCTAATTTCATTCACTTCTCTCTCAAACTTACAAGAATTGTCACTTAGCCATATCATAGGCGAAAATTCAAACCTTACAGAATTTTTTTTCTTTCTGAAACGAATAGGACTATATAACCATTTCTAACTGCTTCCATAGAAGCCGATCATATTAGTACTAACTGCTATGATAGGTGCAATATGGCCTAAGTAGCCTTTGCACCAGAAAAATCTAAACACAACAACAACTGTATCTAAATACGGGGTCGAAAAGGCATCAAATGTATATGTTCAATCATTGAGAGATAGATCTCCGATATTAAGCCGCTCAGGCTCAATCCCATTGGCAAATCAAAAATTTGTTTGTACACTTTGTCTCGAAAGGTGATATAGTTGGCCTCAACTAACAGTTTAATTAAGTGAAAAATTTCCTTAATAGGAAGCTTTGTGTAATTAATCGGTATCGAGTTATTATTTAACATGTCCCAAATAATATCTAATGTGTATTCAACCTTTACATTCGTATATATAATGAGGTAACATCTAGTGAGAATAAATTGTCATTGTTGCCAAGTCTACAGTCCTTAAGGTTATTAAATAATGTATCGTCGTTATCCCAAATTGTATCACCTGTCTAAAGGGGAAGGAAGGGGATTGGTTTGGTTTGGTTTTTTTTGGTTTTTAGGAGCATTAGCAACTAAGGCCATATTGCTCCGGGAATATGTGGTGGTCATTCCCTGACCTTTCAGCATCCTCCGTATTTGGTGGTGACGGGCTCAAACCCCGGTCTAATCAAGAAGCGTGTGTTACGCACTGCTGCTCCTTCCCACCTGGCTATGGAGGCACAGGAAGGGGATGAAGCAGATAGGTCCACGTGATATTGATGGTTCAACTGTTGATGATCCTGCTGAGGTAGCTGACAAACTGAATGAGTATTTTGAATCTACATTCACACATGAGGAATTCTGTAGAGAACTGGAGGCCAGAAGTTTATCAAATTCTAACAGGGAGTTAAAGATTTTATAATAACTGAGAGCAAAATGGAGGAGAAATTGCTGAAGTTAAACATAAGGAAGGGATGGGATATATCCAGTTATATTAAAGCAGGCAGCAAAGGAAGTAAGCAGGCCCTTTGTCCTAATTATGATGGCATCCTTGGACTCAGTGAAGGTCTTCATGGACTGGAGATGTGCAAATGTATTCTCAATTCTTAAAGGAGGATGGAAAGTTGATGCTAGCAATTACAATCCTCTTAGTTTAACTTCTGATCCAGGGAAATTAGTGGAAGCACTGATTAATGAATTACTGCAGAATCATCTATACAAGACTGCAGTTAAAGTTCAGACACGGCATTGGTTTGTTAAGGGGAAATTTTGTCTGATCAATTTGATTGGATACTATGATGTGGTCACAAAGGAACTGGATGTAAAAAATAAATTTGATATCATATCCTTAGATTTCAGGAAAGCTTTTGATACTGTTGCAAATGGAAGACTACTAATAAATTGGAGCAGTATGGCATTAAGGGTAAGTTGCTGCTAAGAATAAAGGGATGGTTGAGTGGGAGAAGACAGAGAGTGGTATTCAGTGGACACTGCTCTTCATGGACTAATGTTATTAGGCACTCCCCCAAGTTTTGGTGTTGGGCACATTGTTATTTTGTATATTTATCAATTAGATTGATGAAGGTATATGAGGCTTAATGTCCAAGTTTACAGACGATAGAAAGGTTAGTAGAGTGGTTAATGACAGTAAGGAAGGTACACTACCACAACAGAATCCAGAAAAGTTGAGCAGATAGGCTGAAAGGTGGAAACTGAAGTTTAACAATGACAAATGCAAATTACTGCTACCCATACTGCATATGAGTAGCAGTAACCCCAGAGTAACTACCATCTGTGCAGTACCACACTCAGGGTAGTGGAGAATGTAAAAAAACTGGTGGTAATTGTGCAGTAAGATATGAAGTTTTCTGAGCAGTGCAGACAGTCTGCCATAGCAGGTCATGGGGTTTGTCAATGATATAGAGAGTAATTTTGCTAGCATGGATAAGGAGGTGTTTGTTTGTTTGTTATTTGTTTTTAGGAGCATTAGCAACTAAGGCCATATTGCTCCATGGATATGCGGTGGCCATTCCCTGACCTTTCCGCATCCTCCGTATTTTGTGGGCACGGGCTCGAACCCCGGTCTAATCAAGAAGCGTGTGCTACGCACTGCTGCTCCTGCCCACCTGGTTACACTTGTATAAGGCAATGGTCAGGCCACAACTTGAGTACTGCACACAGGTCTGGAGGCATTATTTTAGGAAAGATGTTGAACTACTGGAATGAGTAGAGAGAAGGGCAATGAGATTAGTGAGTGAAACAAAGGGTTGCTGTTACCAAGATAGGCTTAAGTTCTGCAAATTGCAGTGTATGTAGACTAGACTAGACTAGACTAGGCACTTGTGAGGTGATATTATTGAGGTTTATAAGGCATTGAATGGTTTGAGCAAGCTCATTGCTGATGGGATTCTTCCTCTTACTCAGATTCCGCACCTGAGAAGGCATAAATTTAAATTGAGAAAAAACAATTGTATGGTTTATTTCACACATCAATTCTAGAATGAAGGGTATTGTTTATGGTGGATGCCTTTTGTGTGCAATAAAGAGTTCTTCTAAATTCAAGGCTGCACTAGACAAACATTTCGATTGACTGGATGGGTGAAATGGGAAGTTTTTTTGCTTATATAAGCTTGCTTTTTTTTTTTTTTTTTTTTTGCATCATATGCCTCTGCTAATGCTAATTGGTCCCATTGCATAGAATTTAAAAAGTGTCTGAGACCGGACAGCTTTTGTAGTCACCTTTATGAAAGTAAAATCTTACTTTCATAAAGGTGACTACATAAATCTTACTTCAATGCAATATAACCACTGCCACTTACTGGACCTTTTATTTACTGATTCTTAATGCATCAAGAATCGCTGCTGATAATCAGATCAAGTATGTTGCTTTCTCTTGGTACCTCTCTAATATGCTGGTGTAGAAAACAGTGATTCAGTAAATTCACAAACATCTTTCTACTGTGTGAGTGACCAATTCACAAGTTCTAGTCAATATCTAGAAAATGAAAATCCCTCATAATAAGACATTCTGATTTACTTGCCCACTCTTTATTATATGTCTGTCCAGTTGCTCATTATAATTATCACAGTCATTAGGCCTATAACAAAATCCCTCGTTTTTGTTTTCCAGTGCTTATGTCACACCAAACTGACTCAACGTTGATCTTTCCACCCATTTCAACCACCCAATTTTGGATGCACAGCCTTAGATTTTATGTGCTTTATAACTTAGAGAATAACCTTCCTGTCTTTTCTGTACACAATGTCTCCATTATCCCCATACTGATGGGAATTCAGATGGGAAAGGCAGCGATCTGAAGCGAGTTTGACAAAGGCCAAATTGTAATGGCCAGATGACTGGGTTAGAGCATATCCGAAATAGCATGGCTGGTGGGATGCCCACAGTCAGCCGTGGTTAGTACCTACCGAAAGTGGTCCGAGGAGGGGGGAACCCACGAACCACCAGTGAGATGTTGGAGGACCATGGCTCATCGATGCTCGAGGTGAGCAAAGGCTCTCCTGGATGTTACCTGGCAACAGAAGGGTGACTGTGGCGCAACTAGCCAGTAATTGGAATGCTGGTGGCGGGAGTAATGTCACAATGCATAGTACATCGAACCATGCTGAAAATTGTGCTTCGTAGCTGCAGGACACTCAGAGTGCCCATTCTAGCCACGGTTCACTGGCGACAGCTCCTACAATGAGCACATGAGCATCAAAACTGGACTTTGATTGATTTGATTGTAAGGTCGTCCGATCCAATGAATCACATTTCCTATTGCACCGTGTGTACAGCCGGGTACACACGGTGCAATAGGAAACGTGTGTACGGCCGGGTACATATGCATCGTTTACCTAGGGAAGTGGTGGTGTCATGCTTTGAGCAGTGTTCTGCTGAGATACCCTGGGTCCAGTCATCCATGTGCCAGACGCTCTGACATCTACCACCTACCTAAACATCATTGCTGACCAGGTCTTCCCTTCTGGCGGTGCCATCTTTCAGCAGGATAATGCACCATGCCACACCACCCGGATTGTTCAAGACTGCTTCACGGAACACAAGGAAGACTTCCAGGTATTGTCCTGGCTTCCAAATTCTGCAGACATCAGTCCCATCAAGCATCTGTGGTTTGTGTTGGAACAGCAACTCCGTTCTCTGCAGCATCTCAGCCACGGACTTTACTGGAGTTAAAGGATCTGCTGATTAAGTGTTGGTACCAGATACCACAAGACACATTTAGAAATCTTGTAGCATCCATGCCCCGCTGGGTACGAGCTATTTTGGGGCTGCACGTTTAGGACCAACATCATATTAGGTAGGTGGTCATAATGTTATGTGCTCATCAGTGTATGTGAATGTGTAAAAATGTCCCAACAAACACCAACCAGAATTTTTTAAATAAGCCAGCCACTGATTTGGACCATTCACCAAAAGTTGCCCACCTCTGATATAATAAAATTAATAATTTAATTAAAATGCATTGTTCCAGCAAAAATACATGTTAACTGATTTTATTAATTTCTTTAGGATGGTGCAGCAAAAATATATTTAGATGATGATCAGCTGCCAGTTATAGGTAAATGGTTTATTTATTGTAATTATAAATTTAGTATTAGTCATTGAATTATTAAAATTGCCATTTTGATTTTGCTCCTAGGTTGATTGGTAGTTTTTATTATTACATCAAAATTTTTGTTTGTCTGTTTTTAAAAAACAGACATATACATCTTGTGCTGTGAAAATATGAAACATAACTACCCACATGCAAATAAGATGTTGAAAGTAGGAATTAGTGAATTTTTTTTTTTTTTTTTTTTTTTTTCATATAACAAGATGTAAAAAAAAAAAGAAAAAAAAAATTGCCATTACTCTGGTATTCATGTAAAATTTTAGACAGTGTAAGCTGCCTAAGATGAAACATTCGTTGGCACAGAGTGCACATGCAGTCCATGTATATTCAACTCTCAAGCACGTTCTTTGAAAAATGCACAACTCAAGCAGGTGATTTTTTTTTTTTTTTTTTTTTTTGTTAAATAATTAAAGAAAAAAAATTTTAAATCACTATCATCCAAATCTTTTACACCCACTGGGTGCGTGCAGGTCACTGTGATTACACAGATTAGTCTTTTTTGGACTGTCATATCTTTATTTATGGTCAAAGGTAACACCCCCCAAAGATTATTTCTTATTTTTTTAATTTCTAATATGAATTGGCTTCTATTTTCATTAGGTTAGTTCCATTTAATTCAGAAGAAAGCCATCTATCCTCAGTCTGAAGAAGTGTTTGTTTTTGATCTGCCATCTAAAGGCCAGAATCATGATCCAGATATTCTTTGGACAGATAGCTATAGAAACTGTGGAAATCAAGATACTCTTATGCATGATTCTAGTGAATTTGGGGCAGTATGTTCCTAGGAGAGGTAAAAACTCTTATTCCAGAAATCCCTAATTTTTGATCAAGTCCTTTATTTGTTACCTAGCTCTCAGCACCGTTCATTAAAATGCACAAACTGTTTTATAAGTGTCTAATTTCCTCCATGACAGAGGTCTCTGGTCCACAGGAAATTGGTGACTATTGTCGGGAAAATGAGAAATATATTGTGCAAAAATGACACATGGAATAGGACCAGGGTATGTGTGTTGGAGGCTGAAGTTAATGAGGTTGTAAAGTAGTTATCTTTTAAGGGCACAAAAAGTGATATTGTATATGTTTGGTACTAATATTAAGAATAGAACATCTGAAGCTTTACTTAGTTAAACAATTTACTGAAGGATACAGAATGGTAGTACTTATACCACAAAAGACTTCAGTTCTTCAAATCGCATCACTTGGAAACTAGGCACTATGGAGAGACATGAAGTGTTTAAAGCTTTAAATGGGTTGAATAGATTAAATGCTGCTGGCATTCTTGTTCCTTCTTGGACAAACACACATGAGGGGACATAAATTTAAGTTGGAAAAAAGGATGGCTGTGGGATAGATGTTTGGAACAAATGTTCATTGGGGTAATGGAAGTGGGTTGTTTGAATAAATTTAATAAAGATTTATGCAAATTATTAGAAGTGATGAGATGAGGTGGGTTTCATTTATTTTTTTACTAATGCTGTATAAGTTTGCTTCCTTGCTTAATTTTCCACTACTAATACTAAGTTGACAGTAGTGTTGAGAAAAAAATCATGTAAGGAATAAATTTAAAAAGTGTCAACAATTCTGCCCAGACCAGATAGGAAGGAGTACATGATGAGAGCTTTATCAATCAATTTGTAGCTGGAGAAATTGTCCAAAGCTCATGGGATAGAATTTTTTTTTCATCATGGTCTGTGCTTTTCAACAAGAGTGACCACTGTCACAGGAAAGGAATGCACTTAAATAGATGGGATACAAGAATATTTGCCGATGCTATTGAAGCAGCATTAGGTGGGCTGGCAATTTGCTAGCTTCAGGTGATACACCGAGTAACAACAGTTACAAGCAGGGGTGAAAGCAATTCTTGCACTGCTTCTAGTAGGACATACAGCAACCTGGTTAGCAAGGTGTTGGAGGTTACAAGACTTGATGGTGGTTATCATGGGACAAGCAAATATGTGGGCTGTGTTTGGGGTTACTAAGAGCGAAAACAGTTGCACATATGCTTTCTTGTATACTAATGCCAGTAGTGTACTGAATAATAAATTTACTGAATTTGAAGTATTGGTCAAGTCAGAGGTTCCCAAACTTTCTCGGTTCATGGCGCCCTTAGTGTCCAGTCATTTTTTCATAGTGCCCCTAGGCCAAAAGAAATACCTAACACAGTGGTTTTTGACATTTTAATATATACCTATATAATATTTTTATTCTTTATATAGAGGTACTAAATAACAATCAATTATAGATCACCACAAAATTAAAAAGATACACCTTTTTATAATGAAATAAATGTATAAATTTCAAAAAAAATAATAATAAAATAATAATAACTTTAAGTAACTTAAACCGAAATTACACGGCACCCTAAGAATGTTGTTGCGGCACCCTGGTGTGCCGCGGCATCCCGGTTGAAAACCACTGGGTTAAGTCAACAAATGCAGATATTGTAGGGGTATTGTGGAACTTGATATCACTCAGACATAAGGAATGAGGAATTTGAATATGATGAGTACAACATTGTACAGGAAGGACAGACAAGGATGGTGGGGAGGAGGAATTATGTTCTTGGTTAAGAAGAACATAGAATCTAAGGAAGTGGATTGATGTAGGTGGCCAGTGCAATGTTTAGTCAGTTTGGCATGCAGCATAAAATGAGAAACTAAAATGAGAGCAGGTGTCTGCTGTAAGCCAAGTGACTGTTATGAGTATAATGAACAGCTATATGCACAAATAGAATAGATCAATAAATCAGAATGTCTTATAATGGGGAACCTTAACCTTCCAAATATTGTCAGGAACTTGTGTGCTGATTACTCACACAGCAACAAGACTTCTAAATTTATTAGATGACTTTTCTATATAGATTGTTAGTGAAAGGTGGACACAGTGGCTAAATTATGAGGTTGTTCTTTTCACTTGTTTTTGCTTTAGTAACCATTGGTTTTATTCCATATAATGGATGGGTTTCATGAGTTTTAATGACACTTTTCAAATTTGGCTGGATCTGATTCAGAGAAATTTGAAGCAATCTTAATCTCTTGTGTAACTTTTAAATGTCTATTTTTGCCTGATTTGAATTTTTTTTTCACCTGAATTATGCTGAATGGGAATGTCACTGTATCAGTTATCCTATTTGGGGAATTTAAATTTTTTTTGAGAGAAAGAAGGATGTTGAGGATGTGTGTGATGCTATTGCCCTTTACCAAATTATTGGAAATTTACTATGAAATCTGAAATACTGGGCCTAGTATTTACTAATGTTAAAAGTTTTTATAGTTTGTTAATATGATTCACCCTTTCATACCATTTACCATTAGTATTTCAGTTCCAAATTTAAAAATTTAAGTCCACAGTCACAAGCAGAAATCTGATTACAGGTAAACATAACAGAATATTCTCTCCAAAATTACTTAACTAATATTTTTCCATGGGATATATTAGTAAAATGTCCTGCTTTGCTGTTGAGCTTCTTACGAGGTTGAGGTGGCTCTCCTGTACTGCCATTAATTATGCTTCTAGGATATCTGAAATTACTAATACAAGTAACCCTCGTATAACGCGGTTTATAAATTGTGGCTACCCTTGTATGACACGGTTGTGGTTTCGATATAGCGCAATCTACAAATTGTTGTATCATTTCTTTTCACACACTTTTACCACGCAACTTAAAAATCAAACTTTATGTTCGTTAAATTTTTGTCTGCTCGTTCGTTCGTTCGTTCGTTCATTCGTTATTTGGTTTTTAGGAGCATTAGCAACTAAGGCCATATTGCTCCGGGATATGCGGTGGTCATTCCTTGACCTTTCCGCATACTCCGTATTTGGTGTTGACGGGCTCGAACCCCGGTCTAATCAAGAAGCATGTGCTACGCACTGCTGCTCCTTCCCACCTGGCTACGGAGGCGCCCTTGTCTGCTCGTATAACAGGTGTAGTTGCCAGAGCCGAATTTATATAAGGGGAAACATGCAAGTACGTACATACATATTTTTTTGTGTTGTGGCAGTTTTTTACCATATGAAGAGTTAATTGTTACGCAAGTAGTTATAAATAGCGAATTGATTCAGGGAATACCCCTTGGCAAATAAAAAATTTATTTTTTATAGTAATGGCCACCATAACTGCAAAAGAAGGAAAAAACAAACATTGAAAAGAAAATTCATCTCTCAAAGAAAAAATTAAAATCTTGGATCGGTTGAAAAATGGAGAAAAACAAGGAGTGTTGCAAGGACTTTGAATTTAAATGAATCAACAATTCGTACAAACAAACAAAATGAGCAGAAAATCAGAGATAGTGTTATTGCTGGGTCAACGATAAGTGCAAAGCGCGTTTGCTCATGTATGCAATATTTTAATGGAAAAAATGGAGAAATCTCTAATGGTTTGGATTGAAGATTGCACTCACAAGAAAATGCCTTTGAGGGGAAACCTTATTAAACAAAAAGCCCTCAAAATTTATCAATATTTAAAAGAACTTGAACAAGATTTTTCAGAAAAAAGCTCTGAGCATGAATTTTGTGCCAGTAAGGACTAGTTCGAAAATTTTAAAAAGCGATTTTCTTTGCATAATCTTCAGCTCCAAGGAGAATCAGCATCAGCAGACATAGATGCCGCCCGAAAATTCCCAGAAGAACTTTTTAAAAAATCATTGAAGAAAGTGGATATAGTGCAGACCAAGTATTCAATGCAGACAAATTTGGGTTAAACTGGAAAAAAAAAAATGCCAAAACGCACTTATAAATCAAAAAATGAAAAAAACAGCTCCTGGATTCAAAGTTTTTAAAGACAGAATTACTCTACTATTTTGTAGTAATGCGTCAGGTGATTACATGACAAAACCAATGTTAATTAACCAATCTTTAAATCCTCGTGCTATGAAAGCGATTGACAAGTCCACCCTCCCTGTTTATTGGAGCCAACAAAAAGGCATGGCTTACAGCTAGCATATTTGAAAATTGGTTTTTTAACTGTTTTGAGCCTGATATAGAAAGATACACAAAGAAAAAGAATATCGACTTTAAAATTTTACTAATTTTAGATAACACGCCAGGGCACTCAAAAAATGTAACCCATCCAAATATTAAAATAATTTATTTACCGCCTAATACAACATAACTTATTCAACCCTTTGATCAAGGGATAATTTCAACATTTAAAGCGTATTATATTCGTCAAACATTCGAATTAATTTTGGAAAAAATGGAATCTAATCCAAACATGACATTGCCTCAAGTGTGGAAAGAGTTTTCAATATTTAATTGTGTAAAAATAATTTCTCTATGTGTAAAGGAGTTAAAACCCTCTACACTGAAAGGTTGCTGGAAAATATGGCCTGGTGTCGTCTTTAATCAAACTTTCGTACCTCTTGTGGATGCTGAACTAAGTCGTATAACAAACCTGGCACACATTTGTGGTGGTGAGGGATTTTCCGATATGGTTGAAAATGAAATTCGTGAATTAATTGATGAAGAAACAAGATTTAAATGAGGAGGAATTGGTTCAATTAACAGAAGATGGCAAACCAAATACAAATGGTGAGGAAAGTTCTACTGAAGATTCTGATTGTGCTGAGTCCATTAAAGAGTTCAGTCTAAAGAAATTAGCAGAAGGATTAAATTTGGCACAAAAGTTAGGAAGTTATTTTACAGATAATGTTCCCCCAACAGAGCGCTCAGAAAAATTAAAAAGACAATTGGACAGTTGTTTAGCTCCATATTGTGAACTTAATAAAAAAAAGTGCAGCATAGTGGTAAGCAAGGTCTTATTACCAACTTTTTGATAAGAAAACCAGCTGAAGTACCCAGTGAGAATTATACAAATGATGTCGAAGAGATTTCAAGTGATAACGACATCTGACCACTCGTAAATAAAGAATATCTACGAAATATTTTTTCTGAAGACAATGATGACGATTAAAATATCCATTTCTTTAATTTTGAAATTTATTCATTATTGCGCAATGAAATTTATGTACCATTCCTAATTTTTATAATTTTATGCTATGTTAAATAGTTAGTTACATGAATTCTTGAATGAATAAAATATGTTTTTGTTGAATGTCGTTGTTTTTATAATTAAAAAGACAGTACAGAACATAACCCTACATTTTGTATGAAAACTGAACCTCATATAACGTGTGATGTTTCTGGAACCTAACCTCCGCGTTATACAAGGATTACCTGTATTTACAAATTATGGCAGGTTGATGAACTTGCACTTACCTTTATTTTGTTCAACAAAGAGAGGGGGAGAAATGATTAATAGATTTTTGCCTCTTGTGTCTCATGTGGGAAAGCCGTTCTCCTATATATGATAGTTTTTTTTTTTGTCCGGTGGTCTTGAGAAATGGCTAAATTTATTCACTTCTAATCTAAGGTGTGCGTGTGTGTGTGCGTGCGTGCGTGCGTGTGTGTGTGTGCGCGCGTTTTACGTATCTGAATTACCATCTGGAATTGTAGATTTGGTATACCAGCCAAGAATTTCTCATCTAACTTGGATGATGGCTCAGAAAACCCATATTGGCAGACACCCATATCCACAATTACCTTTTCAATTGAGGAAATAATGAATTTAATTAAGAAATTATCTTTAACTGTAGAAACTGTAGGCCCAGATTTAATTCAAAATTTTCAAGTTGCTATATTCTCATTCCTTTACCTCAATTTCCAACTTATGCATTAGCCTGAATCTTTTCTCCTCTTCACTGGGTAGTAAAGCATTTCAGACCCATCTCTATTTCCTCCTCTATTCTTAAATTACTCCAAAGGGTTCTCTAGAGTTACAAAAAATCTTGGAGACTTCCTTTCTGGTTAAGGATGCATTTAATCAAAATGGGCAATTAGATTTTCTTCTTATTTGCATTCACATGCACACACACACACACACACACACACACACACACACACACACACACACACACACACACATACATACACCTCCTGTTGTCTTCATCATGTCTGTATGTCCAACCGCTTATAACAGAAGGACTCCCAGTGGACAGATTTTTGTGAAATTTTTTATTTGGGTATTTGGGCCTTTAAGAAATATTCAGTAATAGTAATAATATTTGCCTTATAGTGCAAGGAAGCTACAGGCTTTTGCTGCACTGGCACAAAAAAAAAAAAAAAAATCAAGTAGATAAGAAAACACAAATTATATGCTTCCCTCCTCGCACAGGTAAGTGCCTTTGAATTTATTCAAACTGTCAGCCTCAACTACCTGTGAGGGCAACTTGTTCCAGCTATGAACGACTCGCTGGCTAAAAGAAAATTTCCTACAATCTAATCTAAATCTCAAGCCCTGTAATTTGAATTTATCACCCCCTAGTTCTGGAATTGTTCAGAACAAAGAATTTCACCTTCATTCATTTTTTTAATCCCTCTGAGGTGCCTGGTTGCTAAGCTCTGAACCCCGCATAATCGGAGTGTTTCCTCATTTGGTCATCCTTCTGCCAATCTCACCATTTGAGTTGCCCATCTTTGTACCTTTTCAAGAGCTTGATTCCCTTTTTCAGATAAGGCTCCATACTTGAACACAGTAATCCAAATTTGGTCTTACAATTGTCTATGGGATTATGACCTCCCTATCTCTACAGGATAGTGTTCGATAGAACATCATGGGCATTCCTGGCTGCCTGGAAGAAATCAACTTCATATATCTGCTCGTATTGTAACTCCTAGATCCATTTCCTCCTTCACTGTTCTTAATTCAATCCCACCAAGTGTATAATTTATTTGTGGGTTGCTATTCCTCATGTGTAAGACCTTACATTTAGCTGCATTAAAACTGCCACTTTTCTGACCATCTTTGATGTCTGTTCGAGTCATCCTGAGGGACACCTTTTGGCATAGATTATTAACAACTCTGCCAAAAAGTATTCCCAGTGGCTCACATTTGTTGGTTGAGTATGGACTTGGCACACCCAGGCTCCTGAGCTGGATATCATCATTTTTCTCTTTCTTGGTGATTCCCTTTTACTTCTGACTCTTGTTTTCTCTCTCTCTCTCTCTCTCTCTCTCTCTCTCTCAGGGTAACTCAGAAATTCTTTTTTGGCTGGTGCAGCAAAAGCCTCAGGTTTCCTTGCACCATATGGCTAATAATAATAATTTATACCTTCGTCGATGTCATTTATGAAAATGAGAAACAATGGCGATCCTTGAAGGCCCCACTCGTGAAGTTACACCAATCTGAAGCATATCCATTAATCACAACCCTCTGCCTTCTACCCAGCAATCCATTTTAGAATCTTACCAGTAATCCCAACCTGTTCAAGCTTATACAGTAACCTCTAATGAAGGACAGAGTCAAATGCTTTGCTAAAATCCAAATAAACTATGTTGAAATTATTCCCTAAATCCAGATCACAAGTAGCTGTCAAAATAGCCTGCTAAGTTAGGCATGATTTACCCTTAACAAAGCCATGTTGAGTGTCCTTCAGAATGGCATATTTAGCTAAATGTCCCTGGATTGCACTCTTAATCAGTGCCTCTAAGATTTTCCACTGAATTCAGACTAACTGGTCTGTAGTCGCTAACTTCACTCTTGGCACTTCTCCAATCCGAAGGAATGTTCCTCCCCCTCCCCGAGTCCAAAGATGCCCTCATAACCTCAACATTTCAATACACTTCCTTGCACACTCTCTCTCTCAAAACTAGAGTATATGCTATCAACTCCAAGAGCCTTTATCCCCAAAAATTTTTCTAATAAACATTTATCTGTAATTACATCACTAATTTCATATGGCTCAGCACGAAGGGCCTTTCATCAATAAAGACAGATGCAAAATACCTGTTCAATTCATTCAAATCAGCTTGTTTGGCTAAGACTTTCCCACACCCAGTACACAAGGGTCCAATCTGATTCGCTTCTTTTCTTCCTTGTATTCACATACATACATGAAAAATTCCATGTCCCCATTCTTTGCTCTCTTAGCTAGTGCTTTCCCATACATAGTCTTGACCTCCCTGACCTTATTTGTGGCACTACTTCAGATCAACTTGTACCTGTTGTAGGCTTCAGTACTTTTCATAATTCTGTAAATGTCCCATGCTATCTTTTTCTGTTCTGTTTGCCCAGCCAGCTCATAGTCATCCATTTCGACGTCTTCCTCCTGCAATATTTTCTTAAACCTATGTGTGCCTTCATTGCTTCTGTGATTTTTGCATTAAAAGTATTCCATAATTCAAATGTATTTGCCATCCCTCAGTAATCTGCCCAGTTCACAAATACCATATAGCACCTTAAACTGTCAGAGTCCCCTCTTCTGAAGTTAAAACCCATCCCTTTAACTACTGCAATGTCTTTCTTCATCTTCCAGCTGACAGTTGCATTGATTACTTCCTGACAATGGTTCCTGCACTTTAAGCCCTGTTATGTCATCCTCATCATTAGTAATGGTGAGGTTAAGAATATTCTAACCCCTAGTACTTTCTCTAACATGCTAGTACAAATAATAATCTTCTAGTTTATTTTAAAAAGTTTTTCCCCCATCATGAGTTTCCCTCTCACTTATTCCAATCAGTTTGGGACATAATAAGACATTCACACTTGCTTGCCCATTCCATCTGAATGTAAAGACTCTCATCATATTCCTCACAACCTTCTAGTCTTTAGATTACTTTTGCTCTCATTGTTCCTTTGCCTTCGACTAACTCACACCACACAGATTCTTCACTGGCAGACGTAACTTCAGACTCAGCAAAAGCTCTTTTCACACTCAGGCTGCTTTTGATAAGAAGCATGACCCCTCCATCCCTTCTATTTTCCCTATCTTTCCTAAATACATTATAAATACTGTAGTGGAACTCGTCATCACCAATTTCCAGGTGGCACCATGTTTCTGCTAGACATATGATATCAGCATTAGTTGTCCTAACCAGAAGTTCAAATTCAAACATTTTATTGATAACACACCTGACATTACTGTAGACACTGTTGAGACTAAGTAATCTCCTATAGTTTACTACCCTGACACACCCTTGAAGTTATTTAGGTTTGTATCCCAGTCTTGCCTCTCATTCAAAACCCTCAGAACATCTTATAAACGTCGACTGTTGTGGCAACAAACAAGAATTCATAAGGTGAGTGCAAGAATTACTTTGACTCATATTATTAGATAAATGTGAATCTAAATTACCCTTCTCCCCCTCCCCCTCCAACTGGCAGTTTCCCCGAACCTTTACAGTATCCTAAATGATACTGGCAAAAATCCCTCACATCACCTTTGTTCAAACGAATACCATCTCTGCAAAATAGATTCCTACTACTTACAGATGTGGGCCATGCTGATAAAAAATTTCCCCCTTAGTGTCTTTCAGATTTCCTCAAATCTCTCGTTAACCCACAAGACTTTCAGCATTTAATCCACCCTATCATGTCTGAATTGCAAACACATACAGATTCTGGCCTAACTCCCAGCATTTTTTCAGCATAGTCATGTATTTCTCCAACAGATGGTCACGTCATGCACATTTAATATCATTAGTCCCCACATAAATAATAATTCTCTCTTTACGTCTTAAAATCTGACAATCTTTTGGTAACATCATCAATTGTTGTTCCTTGCAAACACATTGTGGTCCTGGGCCACCTATCTTTATTACAAAAAATGTTACCCATTTCCCTGATAATAGAATCGCCCAATAAAACTAGATCACCTTCGACCAGAGCAATTTGGTTATTTCTGTGTCCCAAACTGGAGATGCATCACTTGGCAGGTCAGAGATACTTGAGTTCCTGATGAGCTCCCAGTTACATTTGTTTCTAGGGCAAACACTCATTTCATTAGTAACTGAAATTCTTCTTGTAATACACCAAGTTGCAATTTGAGTCAGTACAGAAAAGAATTGCCAGATGAGCTAGGTTTGTCTACTAGACTACCTTAGAATACATGTCACAGGCTGTACAAATGAAGTCGTGACTCGCATGGAAATGCCTGCAGGACTTGTATTGTAAGTGGATCTTGCAGCAACCATAATTAAAGTAAAATTTGAACTTTACAAAGAAATTTAAATTTACAATATATTACAAAATTTATATTGAGCAAATATCGCAAAAATTAAACCGTTGACAAAATTTAATTCACTAAAGAAGTTAAATTTAAGCTACTGAATGAAAGTTACAAAATTCCCTCCCCAAAATATTGATAACAAAGGCTATCTGAATATTAAGCTGTAGCTTTCCAAATACTTTACAAATTGCAAATTAACAGAGTATTTCAGAAATTATACTGCTGACAAAACTTTTAACCACTACTGAAATTAAATTTAAGCTTCACAACAAAAGTTAATGAAGTTCCTTCCAAAATATCGATTGCAAAGGATATATGAATATTAAGCTGTAGCTTTCCAAATACTATCTAAATTCAAAAATAAAGTAATCTATGTGACTGTAGGAATACAAGCTATATATTAACTACAGTTTAGTATATTAAAATAAAAAAAATTCAAAATTATTTTCAAAACTAACCTGTAATTAAGAGCTTTAGAAGTATGCAGCCACATGCTGTAGCCTGGATCCCAGACTCCTTTCAGTCATTTGAAGTTTCATTAAAATCTGACTAGTGGAAACCTAGCAGTTGTTTTTCTTTTTTCAATACAAATTGTATGGGGGAAAAGAAATTCATCGATTAAATGAAGTTTTAATGCAGTATTGTTAGCTTTAGACTGCACACTTCTTGTGTATTGCTGTGTAAGATTCTTGAACATAGTGTTGCTTGTGAAGAGATGCATATGAGGTTTTTGTAATAAAGTTCCCAGACTGGTGCTTTTGTGGTCATGTTCGATGAGTTTGAAAATAAACGGAAGTGGTATGTTGTACAGGGTGGCCACTGAAAGACTGAATGATATAAAACAAAAATAACTTTTACAAACACGTGTTTTTTTAAATTTTTTATTATTTTATTTGGAAATATAATTAATGGATTTTTTTTTTAGTATTATGTGTGAAAAACAACATCCCTCAAATGACCACCATTTTCCTGCTCACAAATACAGGCTCTTTCCACAGAATTTTCCATGACCGTACGCAAGGTTTCAGGTCGTAAACGTCGGATTTCGGCTCGAATGTTCTCCTTAAGTTCTTGAATTGTTCGAGGTTTATATACGTAAATCTGTTCTTTCAAGTAGCCCCACAAAAAGAAGTCTGGAGCCATCAAATCAGGTGAACGCGGAGGCCAAACAAATTCAGCATTTTTTGAAATTATTCGTTCACCGAAAATTTCTCGCAGGAGGTCCATCGTTGCTGGCAGTGTGCGTAGTAGCTCCATTCTGTTGGAACCATACCTCCTGATTATCTTCGACTGCTGGACATAAAAAATTTTCAATCATTGTCCTGTACAGGGCCCCGTTGATTCTTTCTGGCTGACCTTCCTCGTTTTCAAAGAAATAGGGGCCGATAACTCTTTCAGCCACAATACCACACCAAACAGTGCATTTTGGGGGATGCAAGTGATGTTGATGTAATTCCCTGGGATTCTCAGTACCCCAAATGCAGTTTTATTTGTTGATGTACCTGTTTAAATGAAAATGGGCCTCATCACTGATTATCAAGTTGTTCAAAAAGTTGTTGTTATCTCTGGCTAGGTGTTGAAATCGAATGGCGTACTGCAGGCACTGCTGAGTATCTTGGGGTAGTAAAGCTTGGACCATTTGGATCTTGTATGGAAACATTTTTAAATCCAGTTTCAGAATCTTCTGAAGCGATATTCTGGCGATGCGTAGTGGAGCAGAGTGACGATGGGTAGAGGCAGATGGATCCTCAAGGACACTCTGCCGTACAGCTTCCACTGCTGTGTCAGTGCGCACAGTGCTCATTTAGGACCTCTTCCCGGAAGATCGCCGACTGATCCAGTTCTTTCAAACTGGGCAATTAGGTTCTGAATCATGTTACCGCTAGGAGATACTCTTACTTTAAAATGTTTCCGGTATTTTCTCTGAGTTTCAATAATTGATCATTCACTGGAATAGAAAAATCCAATGAGTTTTACTCGTTGCTGGACATCATACGTAGCCAATTTAATCTCCAAGGGATCCTGTATAACCTGTAAAAAAAGAAAATAAAAAAGATTGAAAATGAACAAATTATGACTTTTTCAAACCCTTCAGTCTTTCAGTGCCCCCCCCCCGTAGTTCAGACTTTCTTCCAACAGATGATGGTATGGAGATTGTCCATTAGACTGACAGGTTACAAGTAACAACCAGTTTCTGTTGTAGTGTTACTTCTGTGTCACGATTTTGCAATGAATGAATGTCAAATTTTATTTTAAATTGGGTAAATCTGCAACAGAAATATATTAAATGTTAAAAACTGTTTGTGGTGATGAAACGTTAAGTAATGACACTGTGTTTGGATGTTATAAGCATGTTTAAAATGGATGTGAGCATGTTTGGGATGACCCAAGAACTGGATGTCCATCAACCTCTTGAAATGAGAACAGAATTGCAAAATTTCAGGAAATTGTGGCAAGCGATCATTGTTTGATGCTCAGAATGATGACTGATGAGTTGGATATGAATAAGGAGATGATTCATCAAATTTTGCACAAAGGTTTAGGGAAGAGGAAGACCCGTGCAAAATTTTGTTCTACACATCCTCATGGATGAGCAGAAGCAAATGAAGAGTTTTGTTTTACAGATTTCATCCAGACTTGTCAAGACAGTCCTAATTTTCTTGACTGTATTGTCACTGGACACCAAGGCCCAAAAAGTGTGGTTTACAGAAGTCCATGATCAAGATGATGCTGGTTGTGTTTTTTGACAAAAAGGGGAGAGAGAGAGAGAGCATGAATTCTGCGTTCTACATACTGGTGCTTCAATGTCTATTGAAGAGCATTTCCTGGGTGAGGCCAGATTTCCGAGAAAAAGACAGCTGGTTGCACGACAATGCTCCAGCCCATTCCACACTTGTGAAGACATTTCTGACAAAATATGGCAGTGTACAGATCAACCATCCAAGCTACTCTTCCAATCTAGCACCAGCAGACTACTTCCTCTTTCCCAAGGTGAAAAACTGCCCTCAAAGGAAAGAGATTTCAGGATGTTGGGGACATAAAGAATAACGTAGCTGCCGAACTGAACATTATCTCTTTGGATCGCTTAGCTGAAACTTTTATAACAGCATTATAAGTGCATTCACTCAGGTGGTAATATGATTTTGAATAAAAATGAAACCATTTTTGAGCTCCTTTACTTTGTATTCTTTTTATTTAACCATTCTGGGAACTTCATTGCCACACCTCATACATATAGAAAGTGAAAAGAGACTTCAAAGAAAACGAGTATGCAGGAAGAGAGTAATAAATATTATACAGTTATATGGCTAAGTTTAAAGAATATAAAATTATAGAATTTTATTTAGTATTCTATAAATTTATAATCTTAGTAATCAATTGATAAGGAAATAACTATATTTACTTTTTTCTTCTACTAATCACAGAAAAAGAAATTGAATTAATTTCAGAAAAATAAAATTGAACATGCCTAAAATATAATGCACTGTGTACATTAACTAACTTGTATAATGATCTAAGGCAGTTCTTCTCAAACTATCTGTGGCACAGGAACAGTTCCTTTTATTTCCAATCCCTTGTGGACCGGTAATTTTGGAAACTACAACTGTTGCAGACCAGCGATGTCCACGACAAATTGGAAATTTGTCATGGACTGGCACCGGTCCGCGGACCACACTTTGAGTAGCACTGATCTAGGGTATTCGTTGAATGGCGTGGTGAATAGGTAAACTGTGTTTGAAAATAATAAAGCACTCACCTACATTAGCATAATTATGTTTATTTGCAAATTGGAAATATGTACATAACAGAGTCAAACATTTTGTGGTATTTTCTTATTGCTTTTTCAGTGACTGCAAAGTCTGTAAGTAATGGTTATTATAATGGAATTTTTAGTAGAATTGAAAATTTTACAAATCAAACTAAGATCTAATTCAAAGATCAATTCAATTTTGTTTAAAAGCTAATTTTATATAAGTAAATATTAATATTATGTACCAGTTGATTTTGCAATATTGCGTCACAAAAGGTCACTTTGGTCATATGAACTTTATTTGTTTATGGGTGAAAGCATATAAATGTATACTGTAGTTTACTCAATCTCATTGTCAGGTTGTTTGAGTGTCTTTGAGGTTGTTTGGTGGAAAAGAGTCTTTATAATCTTGATATCAGAGTTTATTTGTGCCCCCAGAACATTACTGCAGGTAAATGCCTAGTGGATAAAAGAGGGGGGGATGGGGTTAATAGACATTTAAGGATATGTGATAAGGGAAAAAAAATTGTTTTAAGTGAAAATAGAATAAGACAAGATTAAATAAATAAACTAAATTATATGAACTAAATAATATTGTTGGAAAACTTTTCCCGTTAAGATCTGTTTCTATGGTGGTTGGTAGAGAGTGACACCTAGGTCATAGTCTACTCTTAGTTGTGGGGGGGGATTTGGTTGGAGGGTTGGTTGCAAAGAAGTTTAAACTTCTTTTTAATTTGGGTTAGGACCATTCTTAAAGATGTGCATGTGGCTGTTTACAAGCTGAATTCCTTTGTTGCGATTAATGTTGTTCGAATCCTTTTAAAAATGCTTCTTTCTAGAGTCTACGGTTGTGATGTCTGTCTGACCAGTACTGATGTTTCGGAAAATGCCCATTTGTGGTCCTCTGTCCATGCATGGAAAGCTGGGTCTGAATTTGTAACTCTGCCTTTTTCAGTATCCTTCATGTGTTCTTTTAACCTGACTAAGTTTTATCTTGCTTTGTCCCCTCTAAGCTTTAGGACAATCTCTACATTTCACCTGGTATATAGGGTTTTTAGTTATTTGGTTTTTAGGAGCATTAGCAACTAAGGCCATATTGCTCCGGGATATGCGGTGGTCATTTCCTGATCTTTCCGCATCCTCTGTATTTGGTGGTGACGGGCTCGAACCCCGGTCTAATCAAGAAGCGTGTGCTACGCACTGCTGCTCCTTCCCACCTGGCTACGGAGGCAGCCTCAGGGTTTGTAGTGGTTGGGGTATTGGAGAGGGTGGGGTGAGATGGAAGTTTGTCTTTTATTATTGTAGTTTTCGTATACTCGATAAAATGGGGGTTTTTTAATTATTTTGAACTATTACTTTGCTGATTCTGGGCATAATTGTGCAGTCAGATATGAAGTTTTCTGACAGTGCACACAGGCTGGCAGAGCAGGTCATGGGATCTTGTCAATGATATACAGAGGAATTTTGCTAGTAAGGATAAAGAGGTGATTATCCATTTGTATAAGGCAATGATCAGGCCATGTACAGGTGTGGATGCCTCATTTTAGGAAGGGTGTAGAGTTGCTAGAACAAGTACAGAAAAAGGGCAACAAGGTTGGTGAGGGGAACAAAGCATCCTTTTACCAAGAAAGGCTTCAGTTCTGCAAATTGCAGCACCTGAAGCCAATGCACCTCCAAGTGATCTGATTGAGATGTATAAGGCCTTGAATGGTTTGAGCAAGCTCATTGTTGATGGGATTCTTCGTCTTGCTCAAATTGCAAACCTGAGGTAGCATAAATTCAAATTGAGGAAAGACGGTTGTAGAATAAATGTGCAGAAATTTGCCTTTAGCTAGCAGGTAGTTGATTGCTGGAACAAACTTCCACCTGTTGTTGTGGAAGTTGATAGTTTAAATAAATTCAAGAAAGAATTGGACAACCTTTTAGAGAATGAATGTGTGAAATGGAATTTTATTATTTTTTTTTTGGCTGATGCTGTATCAGTTTGCTTTCTTGCACCATATACCTCTGCTAATGCTAATTGTTTATCTTTGTCAGGAATATTGTTGGGTGTATTGTAGGAGAATTTTTCTGTTGTGTGTTTAATGTTTTTGATGAGTTTATGGATATCCACAGTTACTGAAGATGTGTGTTATCTGGAGGATTTCGTTCATCCATTTATTTTTTATATTACAACTTGGCCGTGGCCCTCTATTACCACATTTGCTTTTGCACCAGAAAAATAGAAATCAGTCAATTATGATCACTTTCATCCTTCAGAGTAGTGATGTCCAACCTATGGCCCATGTGCCAGATATGGCCTGTAAATAATTTTTATATCACCCAAGCAGAAAGTGGACAAAAAATTGCATTTTAAATTTTGTTAATTATTTCAAAAACCATGTTCATTCAAAGCTAAAATAAGTGGAAATAAATGAATTTAAAAGACTGTGGTGCTCGTTGCAGCGAATATGTGAGTGTTGAAGTTACAAAGCCACGTGTTGGTGTCGTGAATTCTATTTCTTTTATCTACGTTTTGTATCAAATATGTGCATGCCCAACCAGAAGTGTGTGTATATACAAAGTGTTATCAAATTGTTCACGGATTTCAATTATGGCACGCCTTCTGCTTGACCTCCTTGGCTGTGCAAAAGTGTATGCGCAGTACACTTCATTGAAAATGTAACACACTAATTTTTCTCAAATCACTCAGTGCGCCCCATGAAACAAATCTAACTTTGAATATGGCCCCTGTACACGAAAAGGTTGGCCACCACTGCTGTAGGGCTTTGCCCTTACAAAGGTGGCTGGCCCTGAGCACGCCCATTTTTAAGTTTTAGAACTGGAGAATAGATCCTATGTCCTTACATTTCCGTTGTAATTGTGTTATTGGTTTTGCTTTGTAGTAGATCAAGAAATTGTGGTTTATCTATTTCTAATTCGATTTTGAATGAGATGTATGGATGTAGGCTATTGATATGAAAATGAAAATTGGTGAGTTCCACAGTGCTGTGTGGCCAAAATGGTAAGGACATCATCTACATATCCAGTGCATACTTTAGGTTTAAAGGTTGGTTTCTTTTAACCACCAACTCTTCAACTATCTAGAAACCTTCCATCTTATCAATGAACACCATTATGGATTCTGTCAGTGTTGATCCTGTGGTGATATACTGGATTTTGTTACCAGCTATAGACAAATTCAGTGGAAAAGTTTGGTGAAACTCAAGTAGTTGCTCTTGACGTTTCAAAGACTTTTGATTGTGTTCAGCATAAAAGTCTTCTAAATAAGCATCCATCCAAGAGTGACATGAGTAATTACAGACCTATTAGTTTAACTTCTGTTCCAGAGAAAGTAATGGAGACACTGGTTCAGGAAGTAATGCAAGATCATCTAAACAAGACTGCAGTTATAGTTCAGACACAGCATGGGTTTATTAAGGGGAAATCTTGCCTGACCAATTTGATTGGAATACTACGATGTGGTCACAAAGGAACTGGATGCAAAAAAATAATTTTGTATCATATACTTGGATTTCAGAAAACTTGATACGGCTGCACGTGGAAGACTACTGTACAAATTGGTGCAGTATTGCATTAAGGGCAAGTTACTGCTATGGATAAAGTGATGGTTGAGTGGGAGAAGACAGAGTGATAATCAATGGATACTGCTCTTCATAGACTTTCAGTATTAAAACTGCAAATATATTTCTTATTACTTATTCCCGGCTGAGATATCTGAGCCTCTGGTGTGGGATGGCCTTCTATTTTAATCGCTTTTTTTTTTTTTTTTTCTTGGAGAGATAATTGTGAAAAACTTAGTTGCTGAAGTTTATTCGCTGTCAAGCGACTTACTTCATGGGGAAGCAAGGAGGCCACAATTGAATCAAATTTCACAAAGCTGTCTGTCGTAGAAATAATGTGTTACTTACACATCTCCTCATAACATAACTTCAGCTTAGCAAGTTCAGGCTCAATTTGCAATTAAGCTGTAATCACATAATTACATTGTTGAATGTTCAGAATGACTTAACACTGATCATCATCATCAGCCATTTTCAATCCACTGCAGGATGAAGCCCTCTCCAGCAACTTTCCAATTCCTTCTGTTTTGAGCACTGGCCATCCATTTACTACCCAAAAACTCAATGAATTTCATCTATCCATCTCCACCTTTGTCTTCCAGGTTTTCTTCTAGCTCCTCTTGGGTACCATTCTGTTATTTTCTTAGTCCATCTGTCATCATGTCTTCGAGCTATGTGTCCTGCCCAAGACCATTTTAGTTCTTTAGTTTTGATAAGAATGTCCTTTACTTGAGTTTGCTGCCTAATCCATGTGTTTCTCTTATCTAACAGTCTGATTCCCAGTATAATTCGTTCCATTCTTCGCTGTGTAGTTCTCAGCTTCTCATCCATTCTTTTGATGACTGCCCAAGTTTCACTTCCATAAGTCATGGTGGGGAGTATACATTGGTTCATTATTTTACGTTTCAGACAAACTGGGATATTGCTCTTCAGTATTGACTATATTTCCTGAATGCTGTCCATCCAAAATTTATTCTTCTCTTGATTTCCAGCCATTTATCATTATTACAGCTAATAACTTGTCCCACATAAGTATATGACTCCACCTTTTCAATCATTGCTCTTTCAATCATTATTTCCCTTTCTGTGGCGTACTTGTTCATCATTACTTTTGTTTTATCCATATTCATTTTTAGTCCAAAGTCCTTACTAACTGTGCATAACTGATTAAGATTTTCCTCTAATTCTTTGGGATCGTGGCTTATGACCACAATGTCATCTGCAAATCGTAAATGGTTTAGGTACTCTCCATTCACATTGAATCCTTTCTTCAACCAGTCTAATCTTCTGAAAGCTTCCTCAAGGGCAGCAGTAAACAGCTTTGGAGATAGTGTCTCCTTGTCGAACTCCTTTCTCGATTTTAGATTTCCTACTGTCTTTGTCTAGTCTAATAAAGAAGGTAGCACTCTCATATATTTCCTTCAAAATCATAATATATGGGGTATCTATGCCTTGTCTTTCCAGTGCCCGAAACATTGCCTTATGCTGTATGGAGTCAAATGCCTTTTCATAATCCACAAGTGCCAGGCATAATGGTGTTTTATATTCATTTGCTTTCTCCATTAGCTGTGATATTACATGAAGGTGATCCATAGTTGAGAATCCTGTCTTAAAGCGAGCTTTCTCTTTCAGTTGATTCTCATCAAGTATTCTTTCTAAAATGTTAGTAATGACCCTTGTGAACAACTTGTAGATGTGGGATAACAAGCTAATTGGTCTATAATTTCCAATTTCTGATTTATCTCCTTTCTTATGCAGCAAAACTATGATTGCATTATTCCACTGCTTAGGCGTCACACCTTTTCTAATGCACTTTGTGAAGAGCCTTGCCAGTTTTTGTGTTATGTCCCTTCCTCCCAATTTTAACAACTCTACAGTAACTTCATCTTCCCCTGGGGGTTTCTGATTCTTCATTTTCTTCAACGCATGTTCTACCTCATCGGGAAGAATATCGGGTATGTCGTATGTGTTGCAACTTTGCAATCCATCTTCCCCACTGCTGTCATCATTCCCTCGCTCCTTGTATAACTCTTTATAGTAGTCTTTTGCTATTTGAATTATGCCTTCTCTGCTGTGTATAAGTACACCATCGCTATTCCTCAGTTTCAGTATCATTTGTCTTTCTGTATTACTGCTCATGGCTGCTGATTTAAATCCTTTGTTCTACTTTTCTTGTGTTAAATCTTCTTATGTCCTCTCTGAGTCTCTTTCTAATGGCTTTGCATAACTCAGTATACTCAATTTTCTCCCTGTCAGTGTTTTTCTTGCTCTTCATTTGTTGTCTTCGGTTCATCATGACAAGTGTTTCTTGAATAATTTTTTCTTCTTTGGATTTCTGTTTCCCTATAGGTTTCTTGGGCTTTATCACTTTCAGAAAGTTGTAATATTCCTCGTCGATATCTTGGTCCTGAGCAATCTGCAGAATCTCAAACTTGTTCTTAAGTTGCAGTACATACTGCTTTTTCTCCTCCTCTGTTATCTCAAAGACCTTTGTATTATTTACTCGAGTCAGTTTTTTCCTTTCCTTTCCTACATCTATATCAAGTGTAAATCTCACCATTCTGTGATCACTTCCAACATTTACCTTATTCAGAACGGTAACATCATTCTCAATATATCTTCTGTTAGTGAGGATGAAGTCGATTTCGTTAGTTGTTAATCCATTTGGACTCTTCCATGTCCATTTTCTGTTCACCTTTTTCTTGAAAAAAGTGTTCATTACTGACAGTCCTTGATATTCTGCAAATTCCACAAGTCTTTCACCTCTTTTATTTCTTTCACCAATTCCAAAATTTCCTGTAGTTCCTCTTTCTGCACTGTTTTGCCTTTTTCCAACCTTAGCATTGAAGTCCCCCATAATAATAGTGTAGTGGGTTTTCTGCTCATCTAGAAGACTCTCAATTCTGGTATACATTTTTTCAACCTGTTCATCATCATGGCTCGATGTTGGTGCATAAATCATTATAATCTTTAAACAGTAATACAGAAATACAAATAGATATCTTGAGTATTAGTCTTGACACCCTTGGTGATGTACTTTTGAATTCCAAAATGTTGTTTTTAAAATCTTTATGGACCAGAACCCCAACTCCACCTTCACTCCTTTCACTGTTTCCATTGGTGTACAGCAGATTTCCACTTGATAAACCTATAAGTGATTCATTTCTTTTTCTTGTTTCAGCCAAACCAATGATATTCCAATTCACATTTTCTAATTCCTTTTCCAGCTCTAATATCCTGTCTTCACCGATGAGTGATCTTACGTTTTAACAGGCCAACTTCAGTTTCCGTGCATGGCAGCCTGGTCGTACCCAGAGATTCTTAGCACCCTCTGCTTCCACTCTGATCCCCTCGCTGGCATAAGTGGGAGAGTGAAAGCTGCTGGGGACTGAGGGCCATGTGTTTTGTCATGCTGTCATATGCTGGAGGGTTTGGTCTTTTCCTCTTCACACTGACCAGGCATCTTGAAGAGAACCACTCTACACATTCGTTGCTACCTAAGTGACGTAACAGGGCTTACCATCAAGAAGGTGTGCGTGGGTGGATTTTAGGGAGGCAGGCCAACCGGACTTCTAAATCTTCTGTAATAGAGAGATATTGGATCCATCAGTGTTTTAGGCTGAGTGTCTGATAACACACAGGATACCTGTTCCCCTCTAAGCCCCTAACTGATATAATTGATATAACACTGATATGATTTCCTTAATGAGAATTTGGGTGAATGCTGTGAATAACAAAAAGACACTTACATTGTGACAACACACCCTTCATGGTCAACAATCAAATCGGCACTGCTCGCTCCATAATTCCTTTGACTTGTTTTGTCACTGCTAAAAAAATGTGTATTGGCAACCCACCGACCAGTCCTTGGCTCAACCACTGAGAGAAAAATGTAGAACTGTCTAGCGCACAGTTCCTCCTACAGTTAAATTTCAAAGTTGGAAATTATTTCATGTTTTTATTCGTTTATTGTTGAAATGATTATCGGAAATAGTTGTTTTCCCATGATCCTTAGGCTATGGTTGGGCTTGGATAGCCCAGGCTCTGTTTAATACTTGTATTAAATAAAGGAATTATTTATTATTATTTTTTTATTATTGGAAATAGAGGATCAGTATACTATATGTGAAATCTGTTAATAAAAATATTCATTGCATTGCACTGCACAAAATTTCATATAATTCGTTGACTGTATGTTTAGATTTAAAAAGCTGGGGGTGCTGCAGCTCTAATAGTACTAATAGTTGTTTTCCCATGATCCTTAGGCTATGGTTGGGCTTGGATAGCCCAGGCTCTGTTTAATACTTGTATTAAATAAAGGAATTATTTATTATTATTTTTTTATTATTGGAAATAGAGGATCAGTATACTATATATGAAATCTGTTAATAAAAATATTCATTGCATTGCACTTCACAAAATTTCATATAACTCGTTGACTGTATGTTTAGATTTAAAAAGCTGAGTGTGCTGCAGTTCTGCAGCACCTACCAATGAGCCGCCCCAGTTTGGCTTATTCTGTATAAGCTTGCTTTCTTGCATCATATGCTTCTACTGATGCTATTCTTATTTTTGTTTTTTACCTGTTTTAGTATCGTGCTTTTGAAAATGTGTATGTGGTCATTGACTCTCTGTTGGTTATGCCAACAGAGAGTCAATGACCACATACACATTTAATATCGTTGGTTATGCTGATAATGAAGAATTCTTTGTATAGTCTGTTTTCTGTACCTGTCAGTGGTTTCAGAACACCCAGGTGTTCTGAAAAACCCATTAGTGATCATCACATCAGACTTGGAAAGTTGGATCCGATTTTGTTATTTGGCCTTAGGCTATATCTTATTTATGTTTTTTAATTCTTTTGAGCAATCTTCTGCCAATTTGTACAATATACAATTTTTAGCAATTTTTGCCTTGTAAAAGGTGTACGGAGTGTTTGATAAAAAGTGTCTTTGTTAGGGGTAAAACAGGGAAGGGGTTTTTACCATATTTTTTGGTCATGTTTTATTCTGCTCAACAAATTGGGGGACATAGGGAATGGTAATGTACTGTTTTGTTTTTGTTTTTTTTTCTCTCATTCTTTGTTAGATGCCTGTGTGCATTGATGTAATGAGTGCTTGACCTTTACATAATCTATAAGCTCTAACTTATAGACTATATAAAGGTTATGAAACTTTTTAAAATGCCTATTTTTGTGTTCGTGGAGTAATTGGAATTAAACTTTAAAATGGCTCTTGTGGCTGTTGGTTTGTCTGCATTCGGTATTGGCATAACCAACAATATTAACTGAAACAAAGGCCTGCAGATAAACAATAACCACATACATAGCAGTGCTAAGCGATACCTCGATTAGCACTGCTTCAAACAGCATGAGTTTCACTATAACACAGTTTTCAATTAAGTTAAAGTCGCAAATTTACTGTACATAATAAAACTCATTCAGTAACCTAGACACGCACTCTACATAAATGCTGCGGTACCAACTCTATTGTCTCACATGCACGTGTGTCAATAGCTCCCCTGAGGCAGTTAGCGGCAACGTGCAACAGTGTTCAGTATTCTTAATTCCATCCTGATGAGATGACGTGATAGCTTTTCAAACGTTTCATTTCACAATTTATTTTTTACCCCTTTAAATACAATTAAAAATATATCTGCATCTTGGCTAGAAATCATTGCCAACAACATGCATTCTGTTTGGCAGCCTGTTTTGCTCCATTTGGCAATTGATTTCACTGGTTTTGAATTGCAAGTTCAGGCAATTGCCAAAGAATTTTCAACAGAAGAATTGAAGAAAGTTTTTTGGGGGATTGAAAAGGCCTGCAAGGCAATTATGAATGGATATCCAAATGTTGAACGTAGCATCAAGATATGGCAAATTTTACAAGATGGGATTCAATGCTACAAAAACTTGTACACCAAGAAAAGGAAGAGACGTCTTCACCAGACTTCATTGTTGAAATACTTAAATGAACAAAGCTTTTTTCTCATCTCTCATGATGGTACCTTTTCATTAATTAAATTTTTACAATATTTTTTATTTCAAATCCTTTTAATTGGCTATCAAGTGCAAATTGTTTCTAGATTTATTATAATTTGTTTATAGGCTGTTTCTCTGGTACACATTCAATTAAAACCCATTATAATTATACCTCAATCAGCACTGTTTCATATAACACAGAATAGTTTCGGTACCAATTATCAGTGCTCTGCAGTGTAGTGCTGTATTTTCAAAATTATTAAAATAGATTTTAAAAAACAGGAAAAATAAGAACCATAATAAGTATATCTCAAAAAAAAATGAAACCCCAATGCAATCTTGAACCCACCCACACAATTAAGACAGTCACAAAGGTTAGCTGGAAAACAGATATCTAATCCTACAAACATCCAAATCCCTATTCTCATTCTAAATACCCTCACCCTCAGCTGCAAACTAACCTATGATTTGCTCCAGGAGACCTTAACCAAAGTTTTAATTCAAAACATTCTTAGTTTGAGAGCACAGTACAGAACATATAATATACTGTAAGCACTGTCATGGTATGTGAGGCTGATGGTGTCATAAGGACAGCATTAAGCCCATATTTGGTGAGTATGGACTTGGCACACCCAGGGTCCTGTGCTGGATATCATCATTCTTCTTTCTTGGTGATTTCCTTTTACTTCTCTCTCTCTCTCACAGGGTAACTCAGAATTTTTTTTTTTTTTTTTTTTTTTTGCCGATGCAGCAATAAGCCTCAGGCTTCCTTGCACACCATATGGCTAATAATTATAATATAAGAGTAATAATTACATGAGTGTAAGTATAGTATTCATAATTACCATTAAATTAATAACTAATGTAAAATTATTTAAAACTCTTAAAATTTAATGTTTACCTAATGTTTGGTAATAGCTATTTGTTAACTATTTCAAGACAACCTTAACGAATAAGAAATGTGCAATCAAATTAACAACCTTATATAAATCATGTCACCATAATTTACCAGTTCTGTTGTCTTTAGTCACTGAAGAAGTGGTACAGAAAGTACCAAGAAACACCTGAGAATAATCTTTAATTCTTTAAGAAATTAAGGGCAGGTTACACTCTACACACGTTTAAGTGCTCATTATGTCACCAATTTCCAGTTTTTATATACCTGCTCGCCGTGCTGCTAAAAGAATATTTAAGAAAAATTTCCATCATTGTGTCACTGATGGAATTGGAACCACTGAGCTACCACAAGGGCAAAAATAATTGCAAAGAATTATTGACAGATTTTGCAGTTGTGGAATGTTTCATGTTTTCGAGACCTTACAAGCAAGCAAGTGCTGATGAGGTGGTTCTCCATTCAATTTGCAGTACATCAAATGCACAATAACAACCACAAGCAACTTCCATTTCACTAGTGAACATCTGAATGCACTTTTTCCCAAAATCTTCAGAAGTTTTAATGAATAATATTATCATAAATAACATTAAGATAATTCGTCCTCAATAGATTTTTACGATTTTTTTTTTTTTTTTTCAAAAACCATTTGTATGTATTTTCTATATAGCATTAGCATTAGTAGAGGCATTTGATGCAAGAAAGCAAGCTTATGCAGCATCAGCCAAAAAAAAAAAATAATAATAATAATAATAATAAATAAATAAATAAATAAAAATAACTACTTCCACTTCACCCCTCTGTTCATTCAAAATACCTGTCCAGCTGAGCCTTAAACTTATTTAGGCTATCAACTTCCACGACAAGGGATGGAAGTTTATTCCACCAACCAACCATCCACTGGCTAAAGGCAAATTTCCTCACGTCTATCCTACATCTGTCTTTTCTCAATTTGAATTTATGCCCTCTCAGGTGATTATTCTGAGCAAGAGGAAGAATCTCATCAGCATTGAGCATGCTCAAACTATTCAATTCTTTATACACCTCTATCAGATCACCTCGCCGGTGCCTAGTCTCCAGACACTGTAATTTGCAAAACTTAAGCCTTTCTTCGTAACAGCACCCCTTTGTTCCATTCACTAATCTTGTTGCCCTTCTCTGTACTCGTTCCAGCATCTCTACATCCTTCTTGAAATGAGGCCTCCAGACCTGTATACAGTATTATAGGTGTGGTCTGACCATTGCCTTATACAATGGAATAATCACCTCCTTATCCCTGCTAGAAAAATTCCTATATATCATCGACAATACACCATGAGCTACTCTTGCAGCCCGTCTGCACTGCTCAGAAAACTTCATATCTGCCTGCACAACCACCGCAGGTCCCTTTCATTCTCTACCACTGTCAGTGTAGTACCACAGAGTTGATACGTTGCTCTGGGGTTGCTGTTTCCCATATGTAGTACTTTACATTTGTCAATGTTAACTTCATTTGCCACCTCGAAGCCCATCTGCTCAACCTTTCCAGTGTCCTCAACAACCCTGCCAACCTTTGTATCGTCTGCAAACTTGGACATTAAGCTTGATATACCATCATCAATATCATTTATAAATACAGAAAACAATAGTGGACCCAATACTGAACCCTGATGGACTCCACTAATAACATTAGTCCACGATGAGTAGTGTCCATTGATTACCACTCTATCTTCTCCCCCTCAACCACCCCTTTATCCACAGCAGCAATTTGCCTCCAATGCCACACTGCTCCAATTTGTGCAGCAGTCTTCCACGTTTTTTTTTTTTTTTTTTTTTTTTTGATTTGGTAGTTGTTGTCGCATCGGCTTCTGTGGCCATATTGCACCTCCCAAGGTTTTTGCAGTACTTTGATCCAAGCGCGAGGCGGGAATCGAACCCGTGACCTTTGGGTTACCAGGCAGGTACTTTACCCACTCGGCTAGCCCGGTCGGCAGTCTTCCATGTGCAACAGTATCAAAAGCCTTTCTAAGATCCAAGTATATAATATCAAAGTTATTCCCTGCATCCAGTTCTTTTGTGACTGCATCATAGTATCCAATCAAATTGGTCAGGCAAGACTTCCCCTTAACAAAACCATGCTGTGTCTGAGCTATGACTGAAGTCTTGTCTAGATGATCCTGCAGTGCTCCTTTAACCAGTGCCTCCATTAATTTTCCAGGAACAGAAGTTAAACTAACAGGTCTATAATTATTTGTGTCGCCCTTTGATCCTCCTTTGTGAATTGTGGTTACATTTGCACATCTCCAGTCCATGGGTACTTCCCCTGAGTCCAAGGAAGCTCTCATAATTATGGCCAAGGGTTTGCTTACTTCCTTTGCTGCTTCCTTTAATATAACTGTATAGATCCCATCCACCCCAGGTGCCTTTCTTGTATTTATCTTCAACAATTTCTCCTCCACTTTACTCTCAGTTATTACAAGATTCTCTAGCTTACTGCCAGAGTTGAATACACCTCTGGCATTCCCCTCGCTGAATAACTCCTCATGTGTGAATGTCGATGCAAAATATTCATTCAGTTTGTTAGCTACCTGAGCAGGATCATCAACAGTTGACCCATCGATATCAGGTGGACCAATCTGATTCATCCCCTTCCTTCTACAGTTTACATAAATAAAGAACTCTTTGCTGTTTTTCTTTGCATCCCTTGCCAAGGATTTCTCGTAATCTGCCTTTGCCTGCCTAACCTCCTTTGTAACTTGGTTGCATATCAACTTGTATCTATCATAGGCTTCTGTGTCATGTGTTAATTTGTAAGTACCCCATGCATTTTTCTTCTCTGCCTCATTATTTCATCTGATATATGCCTCATTAGTTCATCTGACATCCATTTTGGCCTAAACCTTGAACAATATTTCTTAGTTGGTATATAAAGCCTAGTAGCTTCCAAGATAAGTTCTTTGAACGTTTCTCAATTTGAATTTGCTGTTCGTAACATCATCAGTTGGTCCCACTGTATACTGTCTCAGACCATCGTAGTCGCCTTTACGAAAGCAATAACCCTTCCCTTTACCCCTGATGGTAGTTACCTCTTTGAGTAAATCCCACTTCAGCACACTGTGATTACTGCCACCTAGCGGTTCCTTTATCTGCAGTTTCTTAATGCATGAAGAATCACTACTGATAATCAGATCATATATATTACTCCCTCTAGTTGCCTCCTGAACATGCTGATGTAGAAAACAATCATCCAATAAATCCACAAAAGCCTTGCTAGTGTGTGAGTGACCAACCCACAAATTCTAGTCAATATCTGGGAAATTAAAATCCCCCATTATAAGACTCTGATTTACTGGCCCACGCTATTTCCCTGTACATTTTCTTATTATACTCATCAGAGTATTAGGCCTATTGCACACTCCTACTCTCAATTTTGATCTCCCAATGCTTATGTCACACCAAACTGACTCGACACTGCACTGTCCAGCGATGTTGACTGGTTTCACTTCCTTGGATTTTATGTTTTTCTTAACTAATAGCATAACCCCTCTTCTCTTCCTATCCTGTCTATCCTTTCTGTAGATGTACTCCCCAAATTCCAGTTCTGCATTACTTATATCTGTGTGACACCACATCTCTGATATCCCAACAATATCTGCCTTTGATGCTTTGAGCAATACCTCAAATTCATCAAATTTATTTACCAAACTCCTAGCATTGGTGTACAAGCAAGTATACATGCACCTGTTCTTTTTCTTAGCTACCCTAACACAACCCTTGTGTTTACTTGTACCCCAGTGACTCCCAGCAGTCTCTGAAATATCCTGCATCTTATTTTCCAGGCTGCTGCTCATTCCAATAGAAGCAGTGCAAGAATCACTTTCACCTCTGCCAATGGCTACTGTTAATCTATTGGTCCTTGTATCCCCCCCCAAGCTAGCAGTTTTCCAACCCGCCTAACACTGCCTCGATAGCATCAGCAAATATTCTTGCAACCTTTCTATTCTATTTTTAATACACTAAGTAGCAAACCCAGTTTGCTCAAATTTCACAGGAAGAGATTGTCTGGCATGTACAATGACTTATTGTAGTATTTAATTCATAATCATGACAATCATATTGTGATTTTGTGCATATTATAATTGTATCCTAATACAAAGGGTACTAGGAAAGTTTTGCAATATGACGCAACAATGAATCACAGGAAGCTGCTTGTTGCTGCATGTTGAGACATGTTCATACGTGCATAGTAGCCGCCGCGCCAAGTCGATGGGCTCAGTTATTCATTAGTAGTGAGAGTGTAAAGTGCTTGCGATGGCATCGTGGTCACGAAATGAGATAAGGACAGTTTTGCGGTATAATTTCGTGCGTGGTTTAACCATAGACCAGTGCTTAGAAGAAATGACCCTTGCACTAGATGATGATTGTCCACATCGTACAACGATATTCAGGTGGTATAGAGAATTCCAAAGGGGAAATTTCACTCTGGAGGATTCGGACAGGCCGGGAAGGCCACAAACGTCAGTTACGGAGGAAAACGTTACTGCTGTGAGGAAAATGCTTGACGATAACAGGCAAGTGACCTACCAAAAGATAGAGGATACTTTGGGCCTAAATGCACCAGCAATTCGTTCGATTCTGCAAGATCATTTGCATGTGAAGAAACTTTGTTCTCTCTGGGTGCCGCATCAACTGACTGAAGAGCAGATGACACGACGTGTGACTTGGTGCCGGGAGATGTTAAAAAAGTTTAATACGGGACAATCTCGGTATGTGAACAACATCGTGACAGGTGACGAGACTTGGCTGTACTATTACGATCTGCCGACCAAGGCTCAAAACAAAGTTTGGGTCTTTGATGATGACGACACACCCGTAATTGTCAGAAAATCCCGATCTGTAAAGAAGAAAATGATAGCTGTATTTTTCAAATCGAGTGGAATTGTGGAACGTGTCGTTTTGGACACGCAGAAGACAGTCACAGCTAAGTGGTATACTGAACAATGCCTGCCTAAAGTCATTGGATCTATGAAGAACCTGCGGCCAAAGTCAAGAATGGACACCTGGTACCTCCATCACGAAAATGCTCCAGCTCACCGCGCCAAAGCCTGCACCGAATATTTGACCACGACAGGACTGAAACTTCTGGAGCACCCTCCCTACAGTCCAGACCTTGCTCCCTGCGACTTTGCACTGTTCCCGCATGTGAAAATGAAGCTAAAAGGGAGGCGGTTTTCCAGTGATGAGGACCTTCTACGGGCTTGGGACAACGAGTGTGCTTTACTCCCTAGTGAAACTTGGCAGAACTGGTTTAAAGATTGGTTTCGGAGGATGGAGAGGTGTATTGAATGTAGAGGAAATTACTTTGAAAAAATTAAATAAACAAAGCTGTATTGCAAAACTTTCCTAGTACCCTTTGTATAATGCTTATAAAATATTAATTGTGTAACTTGAGGAATAACTGTAATGACAAAAAAAAAATAAATAAAATAAGTGCACTGTTTTTATCTAAAGTGAAAATGTTTATTTTCAGAACCTGTACTGATTAAACAGGCTTCATCTTCAAATAAGAAAGAATGTAACCAGTTAATTATGTCAGTGACATTTCAGGAATGGAAGGTAAGAGAATAAGGAAATTTTAACAAAAGAAAATTGTGTGTGATACTTGAATAGGTCATTTCAATCTCATTATACTTGCATGTTCCGTACAGTACACTTATGCAATGGTGCCTTTATAACTTTTTACTATCTTTACATAGAAGAGGCATTATTTGGGAGGAAATTGGTACAATCCCAAAGTTTCAGTAGAACATCAGTTAAAACATTTCAATGTGACTTCCAGCAATAATGAAATGCAGATCCCAACTGTTATCAGCCTCTTGCTGGACTCACTGTAACTTGGCTTTTGTAACTCTTAATTACTGCATTGGGCCTTAATGTGTAACCCCATAAAAATAAGGCCAATAGTGTGAGGTCTGGTTAGAGCTCCCACAGAACCTTCCACCCTACCTATTAACCAGGGAAGGGTTGTGTGTGTGTGTGTGTGTGTGTGTGTGTGTGTGCGCGTGTGCGTGCGTGTGTGTGCGCGCGCGCGCACTCGAAAACAGCCCTGGTGTTAGGCTATAGCAACTTTGCTATGTGTACTAGTGTTCAAAGAAAGTGCATCACCCCTTAATATTGTAATTGTCGTCCGAGTAACGTAAGTATATGGCAATATTTCCTACAGATTGCATCAGATAAGATTGACACGCGTAGGTGATGATAATGCTGCATCAGCTGTTACTTTCAGCTATATAAGCTCTGCAAGAGTTGCAGTCATTACTTGCTTGTGTCAGGATGGCGAGTTATGTGCAGCTGATGCCACAAAGAAAGAGTGCTGTTGTTGCTTTATGTGAGGAAGGATGTTTTTCCAGTCATATTGCTTATGGAGTGTCTTGTAATCAGTCGACAGTGAGTAGATTTCTTTACAAACTTAAGAATACTGGTTCTGCTGATAGGAAAAAAGGAACCAGACACAAACGAGTCTCTATGCCAAAACTGGACCACATTTTGAAGTGCTTATGCCTTAAAAACCATAAAGCTTCTTTTTCTGAGCTGAAAAGAGAATGGGAAGAACATACAGGAGTTGTAGCAAGTGTAGTAACAGCCAGAAGATGCCTCTTCAAAAACGAACTGGTAGCCCGTCGTCCTAAGAAGACGCCCCTCCTCACATAAAAAATGAAAAAGGCCTAATTAATTTGGTGTAAGGAGCGTGTCAAATGCACTCTCAAGCAGTGGAAGTCATCAGTTATTTTCTCGGATGAGAAGAAATTCAACCTGCAAAGCTCTGAAGGGAGACAAATATTTGCAGTAGACTTTAAGAATACCATCCAAACTGTATGGTGTCTACAGTGAAATTCCCTACCAGCCAAGTGAGATGGGGCTACATTTCGTATCACGGAGTAGATCACCTGCAGTTTATGAAAGGTTCCAATGGATACCGGCTATGTTTTAAGGCAAATCGCAGCCAACCATTAGAGACCATTTCAACCTGCCAAGTAACTGCATCTTTCAGGGCGACCCTGCTCCTTGTCATCAGGTGAAAAGTGTAAGTAGGCACTTGTATAGTTACTTTAGCTTCATTTCTGTATTAGTGGTTCAATAGCAATTTGTTTACATTTGTTACAGGTGAAAATATGGTTGGAAGAACGGTCCATTACAACTATTAGCTGAGCAGGAAACAGCCCGGACCTGAATCGTATAAAGAACTGTTGGCATTGTGTGGAATCTGCAGTTGCTAGAAAGAAACCAAAGACCCTTCATAAACTTCAGGAAGCCATAATTTGCGTTTTGAACAACGAACTATCGGTTAATTATCTTCAGAAATAGATCTTTTCAATGCCTCGACGGTGTGTTGCTATCATCAGGGACAGAGTCAGTCAGCTAAATATTAGTTTGCACCTGGTGAACTTTTTATTTTGTTTTCCATTTAAAATGATAAACTGAAGCAAATTGAGGGCTTCTGATAACATTTCAGCCATAATTGTCGTGTTTACTAAAACTGTTGTATAAAGGTTGTAAATGCTCATTTTGGAATATTTTGAGAGCACATGTCAAATATTACTTAGCCTTGCTTTAACTATTAATAAAATCTCTTGCTTATATTTCTATTTGTGATGCTAGTCGTTAATGTAGCATACCATCACGAAAAAGGGTTAGGAATGTGAAATTCCTAGGTGATGCACTTTCTTTGAACACCAGTATATATGTGAAGATATTTTACCCAGAAAAACTAATCGGTGTAGTGGTGGATATGTTTAGTGATGAGCCTCTTAGTCCAGTGGGTACCACTCACTGCTTTACATCCTTGCCCTGTGGAAGTGGGCCAGATTGTAAGAACATGCCAAGTGTATCGCAATATCTATGGAACAGGATCAGTAATAAAAAAAAAGAAAGAAAAAGGAACAGGATCAGCAAGAGAAAAAAAAAAAAAAAAAAACCCAGTTTCAATATGGGCCATAACAGATGCTCATTCATAGATCAATAATCAGATTGCACAAGACTGATGTTGATGGTACTTAGTGACCTTTAGTATTAGTAACGGCCGCATGGTGCAAAAAAGCCTATGGCTTATGCTGCACCGGCAATTTTTAGATACCAGCAGTGCAGCACAATGAGTCACACTCATCATGCAAAGTAAGTAACACTGCTTTACAATGGCACAAGGAAATATGCATGTCCAGGCATGCATATTAATACCATAGTGCAGTGGTTTTGCAGTTGCTGTCGACATTTCAAAGACTTTTGATTGTGTTTGGCATAAAGATCTTTTAATAAGCTTCCATCTTATGGTTTGCCAACTGTTTTTTATAATTGGTTATTCAATTTTTTTTGCTTACTGCTCACTGCAGGTAATGGTAAATGGCTCTCAACTTCAATATCCACAACCAATTCCTTAAATGCTGATCTCCAGGTAATTCTCCAATGAGTTAAAGATAACTTGGTTAATTTCAGCCCTTCTAAAACTCAGTCCTGTGTTATATCTTGCAAAATGGATTGTTCTACCCATGTGCTTAACTTCAACAGACAGTTTTCTAGACAAAGACCACATATCTCTATTAGGTATTACTTTGACACAAATATTGTTTCCTCTTTGTCTGTAAAACTGGGTTTTTTCTTTCACTCTCAGCTTGTCACTCTGCAAATCCCAAATCTGCCCATGGAGTATTGTTCCCACATCTGGGGTGGTGACCCACTAACCTCTGTTCTTCTAGACTCCATTCAAAAGAGGGCAGTTAGATTAATTAATGACCTCTGTCTTACAAAGTCTCCCCACTCTCTGTCTCATAGACATTCTGTTTTTGCTGCATGCCTTTTCTATAGATACTTCAATGGGCACTGTTCTTCTGAATTGGCTTCTATGATTCTCCTTCTCTCTTCCAAACCAGTCTGAATATGTGCTGAAACCAGCCAGTATCCTTTTACTGTCCAACTTCAAATTCACAGAACCAACATTTCTTCTACCTCCTTTAATCTTTCAACTTCCATTATCTGGAACAGCCTCCTTTCACATGAGTTTCCTGAAAATTATGATCTACAGAAATTCAGTTCTGATGTTAATAAGTATCCTCTTTCATCTTCTCATACTTAAACCCACACACAATACTAAATACTATAAGTTTTAATACCTTTCGTGTTTGCGATTTCTTTTTTTAAAAAAATAATATATATATATTTTTAATTAGTTGCTTGAATTAAAGTTTTTAAATGCTTTCCTTGTGTTGTTTTTAGATGTATGGATATTGTCAGTTTTATTAAATTTTTTTAAATACCACTGCTAATCGTTATTACTTATGTTAATTTATTTTTCTCCCTTTCAGGATATTGTTCAAATTTTTGAAATAAAAAAATCCTTATTAGGTTCTTCTCAGCAGAAACCTGCTTCTATGTAATACATGAACTAAGAGTAAGTGGGCAAGCTTAAGTGAAGAAAACGTCTATGCATATGTGTATATGTGTAAAGATGCATAATCATCAGGCAGCAAGACTTCATTTAAAAGCTAGAGTATTTGTGTGGATAACATACGTGCTTGTGTACATGCACACAGTTTTTATTCAAACCATCTGTGTCCGTATTTACAGTTAACAAAAAAAAGTTGTGTTAAAATTAAATCATCATGCTAGTCTTGCTCATAATCAGAAAGGAATTGCATTAACTATATGTAGTAATTGTTCTTATACATTTAACTTAATGTCCTAATGTGGTTTATAGTGATGGTTGATGATAGCAGTGAAACAAGATTTGGTTCTTATCATGAATATAAATACATAAATAGTTATCGTATTTCCCCATTTATAAGACGCACCTTAATTTTGGGGCCCGAAATTTGAAAAAAAATGTATTACAAAGTTATTGAACTCAGGTTTTATTCATCATAAAATTCATACGACTCCCCATAACTTGAATTCAGCACTGTACGAAAATCTTTTCTGAGCCATTTCTGGGCAGGATGTGGCAAAACATTACCTAATATACCGGTAACAAGTGCGAAACAATGAGCGCAAAGACAATAAGGGCGAAAAAGCGGGAAATGCAAGTAAAAAAATCCAGTTTTTAGACCCCAAATTTTTCAAAAAAAGGTCCATTTTATACATGGGGAAATACAGTATATATTTAATATATAACTATTTATGTATCTGATATGTACACCTAATAGCAAATGATGCAAGAAAACAAACTTATGTAGAATTGGCCAAAAAAAAAAAAAGCAACACTTCCTGTGTCACCTGCCCATCCCCTGTAACAGTTTGTCTAGTTATTCCTTCAGTTTATTCAAACTACCTACTACAACACTAGATGGAAGTTTGTTCCAATAATTGACTATCTTCTGGCTGATGATAAATTTTTGCACATCTGTTCTGCAACAGTCCTTTCTCAATTTGAATTTGTCACCCCATATGCATAGCCTGAGCAAGAGGGAAATTATTATGATCACTGCTACATAGTGGCAGTGATCATAATAATTTATCATGATATTTTTAATATCCTTTATCTACATGTTTTTAATGCATGAAGGGTTGCTGCTGATAATCAGATCAAGAATACTAAAGCAGTATTCTTGATTCTCTTATTGCCTCTCTTAAAAACATTCTGATTTGCTGGCTCACTCTGTTTGCCTGTATGGATGTTTATTATACTTATCACAGTCATTTGGCCTGTAACTTACATCGTTTTCGTTTTTCTCAGTGCATATGTCACACCACACTGACTGAATATTGCACTAGCCACCTGCATTACTTTAGATTCTATGTATTTTTGAGCAAGAATAAAATTTCTGTCCCCATCCATTCTGTGCACGTTATACTCATCATATTCAAATTGCTCGTTGCCTGTCTGAATGACACTGTTTTTCTGATATCCTTTCAATAACTGCATTTTTATTACCTAAATTCATCAAAATTTTTTTACTGTATTCCTAGTATGTGTGTGCCTATTTTCGTTCTTAGTAACCTTAACACAGCCTATATTTGCTTGTCCCATCTCCCAGCAAGCCTGATGACTACAGTGAACAACTGTACAGAGAAATAGTTTGGGCAAGTAAATCAGATTGTCTTATAATGGGGGATTTTAACTTCCCAGATATTGACTGGAATTGTGGATTGGTCACTCACACACTAGCAAGGCTTTTATGGGTTTATTGGATGGTTGTTTTCTACAGCACCATGTTTGAGAGGCAGCTAGAGGGAATAATACTCTTGATCTGATTATCAGTGGTGATTCTTTATGTATTAAGAATTTGCAGATGGAGGAACCACTAGGTGACAGTGATCACAGTGAACTGATGCATTGTATTAATCACTTTCACCTCTTCCTGTGGTTGCTGTTAAACTGTTAGTCTGTGTATTCCTCCTCCCCCCCCCCAGGCTGGCAATTTTCTGACCCACTTAATACTGTCTCAGCATCATCAGCAAATATTCTTGCGCCTTTGCTATTTAAGTCTACCCAATTCTTGTAAAAGCAGTCTCTCCTGTTAAGAAGAAAATACTATGCTGAGAAAAATTTTACCACATGAGCCTGGCACATCCTTTACAGACTAAATTGATTGACAGGGCTCTTGTCATGTACACTCTCGTATCATATCTGGGCAGAATGCAGAAACTTTCAAATTTAATCCTAACTTGTGACTTTTTTCCTTAACGTTGTTGCACTTGTTAAATACATCTTCAGATTTCCTGTTAGTAGGTTGAAAACATTCAACTTTTTAAGCTGCAAACTTTTTAAATGTTTTTGTATCCAAAATAAAAAAGTTACAACTGCTACAATAGTATGTGGGCTCTCTCCATATTCAAGGTATAACAAAAAGCATATACTTACACCATTATACCATCTCTCTAATGTTGACCTGAGGAGAAAAAGAGTCCCCAAAATGTTTTTTGTTATGCGGCATCTTTGCAAATCCTTTTCACATCAACCTACAGTTTATTAAATATCTTGGAACTACCACAACAGAAATGAGGTGCTTAGGGGCATTTCAAAATAGGCTTTACATGCACTGGAATGCTTAGTGCCACCAGTGATATTATGTTTTGCCTAGTAATAACTTGTGAAAATGGTTATGTAAAAATTGGTGTCGTATCAGCATTTAAGTAAAAAAAAAAAAAAATCTCCCTTTCTGATTATATTGTTATATTTTTTAATATTACTAAGCAAATTGTTGCATTGATCCAAAAATAAAAAAATAATAATAATTTTAAATAGAAATATATGCATTATAAGCATTTTAAAGTGTATGCCTTTCTATCCACCCACCAACACTAGTGTTTCAGAATTTGATGCTTGCACTTTTGTTCTTAGTAACCCTAACACAGCCCATATTTGCTTGTCCCATTAGGTCTCCCAGCTGGCCTGATGACTACAGCGAACAACTGTACAGAGAAATAGAGTGGGCCAGTAAATCAGATTGTCTTATAATGGGGGATTTAAACTTCCCAGATATTGACTGGAGTTGTGGGTTGGTCACTTGCACACTAACAAGGCTTTTGTGAATTTATTGGATGGTTGTTTTCTACAGCTATTAGTTTTCTACTATTTATTAGTTGTTTTCTAATATAATCAGAAAGGGATATTTTTTTTTTTTTTTTTTTTACTTAAATGCTGATATGACACCAATTTTGACATAACCATTTTCACAAGTTATTACTAGGCAAAACATAATATCACTGGTGGCACTAAGCATTCCAGTGCATGTAAAGCCTATTTTGAAATGCCCCCAAGATTAAGGGGAAAACCAGAAGATACATTTGCTGTTTATTTGAACATTTCACTCTATGGTCAGTAGTTTTTGACAAGCATATTACCTATCCCTGTCTGTCTTCAAATTCTGTTTGAGAAAAGATATGAACAACTTGTTCTTCGTAAGAGAAAACCAATTCCTTTCCTGGAAATAACTGTTGTTTATGTGCATTCTTCATATTTTTACATCACTACAATGATATAATATAATATGACTTCCTTTTCATTATTATAATGATATAATATAATAATATGACTTCCTTTTTGAAGTGTCCGTTATATTGGTATAGCACAGAATTGTCCTCTGCAATATTGGCTCAAGACTTAATTTTCATTGGGTAGCTGCCTGAGCAGGTATGGACAAAGCAGTTTTATTTGCAGCCTTATCCAGTGCTCTGATTCATTTCATAGGGGTTCAGTGGGGTTGAGGCTTGTGTTCCAAGCCAAAAGTATTGATGACCTTTGTGAGTAAATGTACTGTTGAGTTCACCAGAAATTTTCCTCGATATCTTCCCATCCCATTTCAGCCTTGATTAGTATCAGTCACATCAGGAACAAAAACCTCTGGAGAAAATGAGAGTACACTGTCCAGTCAAAATATTATTACCACTCCAAGAGCTAGGGACAGCTTCGAGAAAGTGTTTAGAAACTACAAATCTTATGAGCTGTTTGTGGAGTTGCTGTAGTTAAAATGTTCCAAGTAGATGGATAGTGGACAGAGCAACAGTTACCAGGCCAAATAAAATGCACCCACACCTCATTGATTATCATAGTGAATAATCATCGATGAGGACTTTCACACCTTGAGCCATTAGACAGAATAGTGAAATGGCTGACCATGGACTTTAGCCAGGGGAGTGAACTGTGGTGTTTCCAAGACCCTCCTCTGTATGGGGCCTTGAAGTAGGCACTCAGTCAAGCTACACGTGATTATGACCACCCATTGCCAACGACGCCTAAAGTTTGTATCTGGATGGCATCATTGGATCATTGATGACTGGAAAAGTCGCCTTTTGCAATAAATAATGTTTCCTGCTATGCCGCGTGGATGATAGATGGAGTGTACGGCAGCAAACTGTGGAGAGAAATCACTCCAATGTCATGGTCCAACAAAAACTAGTAGGTGCAACAGATGTGTTCCTGTGAATCTCTTGGAGCCCTCATACCCCTAGATTACATTCTGATTGCTAAAATATACCTGATCATTCACAATGGATAGGTAGATTTTAGCAGTCAGAATGTAATACTGGTAATGTGGCAGGGCACCTTTGTGGTGACTCCCTGAATGAAACAGGTGTGTTCCAGCAAGGTAATGTGCCCTGCCACATTGCCAGTATTGCTAAAGAATGGTTTCCCAAATATGAAAGCATCTTGCAGATGCTACCTTGACTGCCAAATATGCCAGATATGAATCCCATAGAACATCTGTGGGATTATGTGGAACTGGTTTGGATCCTCCACCACTGACTATTGCAGATCTACAAGACAGTCCTAGTGACATGGTACAAGATAACTCGTGAAATGTTAAGAGGCTTTATAGAGATCCATGCCTTGCTGTGTGGTTGTAATACTGGCAGTAAGAGGAGGACATAACTGCTAGTAGATAGGTTGTCATAAAGTTTTGATTGAACAATATTACATTTTTTTTTTGTTTGGATATGTAAGTGTACTGACTAGTGAGGTGCAAAAATAGGCCAAAGATATTAGAGATTTTTTTAGTGTCTTTCCAGTTTAGTCTGACTGTAATTGGTAGCAAAAAAACTTGACCCTGCCAAGTGGCACTTTTAGTCATCAGATTAGTAACATTAAATTCAATGCCATTATTCTGCAGAATTCACAATGACTGTATATGCTTTCTCATGCCAGATTCAAGAGAATCTATTGTTTTATACACTCTTTTAGTCTTCTCCATTGCTGAGATTTATCTCAGGTATTAATTGTTATTGTCAAAAGCTCACATTATCAATTTTTTCTTGCAAACATGTAAATTCGAACAAAGCATATAAATGAAAATGTTAAATTGCTCTTCTGTACCTCTAATTAGTAACGGAAAAAATAATTAAGTCACTCCAGCCATGGTAGAATTAATACTGCCACATTAATCAATGATTAAACAGAGTGTGCCAATTGTGTCTTTCAGTGTTACAGAGCTAATAACCCAGGATGCCATTTACATGAGATAGTAATGACTATCAGCTAATAGCAATTCACATGAATTTCTTTGTCATGCCGAAGATATTAGCAGTAGTAGATTGATACGATGCAAGAAAGCAAGCTTATGCAGCATCAGCCAAAAAACCCTCCCATTTCACACCTCCATTCGTTCTAAACGCCTGTCCAGCTCAACCTTAAATTTATTTAGGCTATTCCACCAATCCAATATCTGCTTGCTAACGTTAAATTTCCTCACTTCTATTCTACAACTGTCTTTCCTCAGTTTGAAACTGTGCCCCCTCAAGTTCTTAATCTGAGCAAGAGGAAGAATCGCATCAGCATTGAGCATGCTCAACCAATTCAAGGCCTTATACACCTCAATCAGATCACCTCACTGGTGCCTAATCTCCAGACACTGCAATTTGCAGAACTTAAGCCTTCCATGGTAAGAGCACCTCTTTGTTACCCTCACTAATCTTGTTGCCCTCCTTTGTACTCGTTCTAGAAACTCTACATCCTTTCTAGAATGAGGCCTCCAAACCTGTACACAATACTCTAGGTGTGACCTGACCATTGCCTTGTATGCCGACCGGGCTAGCCGGGTAGGTAAAGTGCCTGCCTGGCAACCCAAAGGTCGCGGGTTCGATTCCCGCCTCGGGCTGGATATCACGATGGTGCCGAACCAACCGGTTGGTTGGATATCCCGGCCACGATACACGAAGGAAGCAAGAAAAAACTGGTTCCTTCGTGTATTGATCACATCATACGAAATAAAAAAAAAATTGCCTTGTATAATGGGATAATCATCTCCATCCCTGCTAGCAAAATTTCTATATATCATTGACAAGACTCCATGACCTACCCTGGAAAACCCATCTGCTCTGCTCAGCGAACAGAGCGTACATTTCTCTTTGGTTATTGCTACCCATATGCAGTACTTTGCATTTGTCAATGTTAAATTTCAGTTGCCACTTCTCAGCCCATTTGCACAACTTATCTAGATCCAGTTGGAGTAGCATACTGTCTTTACTGTTGTAAACAACCCTGCCAACCTTTATATCATCTGCAAACTTGGACATTAAACCTGATATACCTTCATCAGTATCATTGATAAATATATAAAACAACATTGGGCCCAACACCGAACCTTGGGGAACTCCACTAATAACATTTATCCACGAAGAGCAGTGTCCGTTGATTACCACTCTCTGTTGTCTCCCACTCAACCATCCCTTTATCCATTGTAAGAATTTACCCTTAATGCCATATCTCTCCAATTTGTACAACAGTCTTCCATGTGCAACAGTATCAAAAGCTTTCCTGAAGTACTGTATATGTTATCAAAATTATTTTTGGCACTCAGTTCCTTTTGTGACCACATCATAGTATCCAATCAAATTTTTCACACAAGACTTCCCTTTAACAAACACATGCTGTGTCTTAACTATTACTGCAGTCTTCTCTAGATAATACTGCAATGCTTCTTTAACCAGTGATTCCATTATTTTCCCCGGAACACAAGTTGCAGCCCGTCTGCACTGCTCAGAGAATTTCATATCTGCCTGCACAATTACCCCCAGGTCCTTTTAATTCTCTACCACTGTCAGTGTAGTACCACAGAGTTGATAAGTTGCTCTGGGGTTGCTGTTTCCCATATGTAGTACTTTACATTTGTCAATGTTAAACTTCATTTGCCACCTCTCAGCCCATCTGCTCAACCTTTCCAGATCCTGTTGCAGCAGCATAGCATCAGTAGCATCCTTAACAACCCTGCCAACCTTTGTATTGTCTGCAAACTTGGATATTAAGCTTGATATACCATCATCAATATTATTTATAAATACAGAAAACAACAATGGACCCAACACTGAACCCTGAGGGACTCCACTAATAACATTCGGCACCTCCATAGCCAGGTGGAAAGGAGCAGCAGTGCGTAGCACATGCTTCTTGATTAGACCGGGGTTCGAGCCCATCACCACCAAATACGGATGATGCGGAAAGGTCAGGGAATGACCACCGCATATCCTGGAGTAATATGGCCTTAGTTAATAATGCTCCTAAAAACCAAATAACAACAACTAATAACATTAGTCCACGATGAGCAGCGTCCATTAATTACCACTCTCTGTCTTCTGCCACTCAACCATCCTTTTATCCATAGCAACAATTTGCCACCAATGCCACACTGCTCCAATTTGTGCAGCAGTCTTTTCCATGTGCAACAGTATCAAAACCTTTCTAAGATCCAAATATATGATATCAAAGTTATTCCTGCATCCAATTCTTTTGTGACTACATCATAGTATCCAATCAAATTGGTCAGGCAAGACCTTCCCTTAACAAAACCATGCTGTGTCTGAGCTATAACTGAAATCTTGTCAAGATGATCCTGCAGTGCTTCTTTAACCAGTGCTTCCATTAATTTTCCTGGAACAGAAGTTAAACTCACAGATCTATAATTACTTGTGTCAGCCTTTGATCCTCCTTTGTGAATTGGGGTTACATTTGCACATCTCCAGTCCATGGGTACTTCCCCTGAGTCCAAGGAAGCTCTCATAATTATGGCTAACGGATTGCTTACTTCTTTTGCTACCTCCTTTAATATGACTGGATAGATCCCATCCACCCCAGGTGCTTTCTTTTATTTATCTTCAACAATTTCTCCTCCACTTTACTCTTAATTATTACAAGATCATCTAGCTCACTGCCAGTGTTTACTTCATCTATGGCATTCCCCTTCTTGAATAACTCTTCATGTGTGAATGTAGATGCAAAATATTGATTTAGTTTGTTAGCTACCTGAGCAGAATCATGAACGGTTGAACCATTGATATCAAGTGGACCAATCTGATTCATCCCCTCCTTCTAGAATTTACATAAGTAAAGAAATCCTTGCTGTTTTTCTTTGCATCCCTTGCCAAAAATTTCTCATAATCGGCCTTCGCCTGCCTAACCTCCTTTGTAACTTGGTTACAGATCAATTTATATCTAACATAGGAAACTGTGTCACATGTTAATTTATATGTATCCCATGCATTTTTCTTCTCTGCCATATGTCTCATTAGTTCATCTGACATCCATTTAGGCTTAAACCTTGAACAATATTTCTTAGTTGGTATGTAAAGCCTAGTAGCTTCCAAGATAAGTTCTTTGAATGCTTCCCATTTTGAATTTGCTGTTGGTAACATCATCAGTTGGTCCCACTGTATAGAATTTAAATACTGTCTCAGACCATCATAGTCGCCTTTACGAAAGCAATAACCCTTCCCTTTACCCCTGATGGTAGTTGCCTCCTTGAGTAAATCCCACTTCAGCACACTATGATCACTGCCACCTAGTGGTTCCTATATCTGCAGATTCTTAATGCATGAAGAATCACTACTGATAATCAAATCAAGTGTATTGCTCCCTCTAGTTGCCTTCCGAACATGCTGATGTAGAAAACAATCATCCAATAAATCCACAAAAGCCTTGCTAGTGTATGAGTGACCAACCCACAAATTCCAGTCAATATCTGGGAAATTAAAATCCCCCATTATAAGACTCTCTGATTTACTGGCCCACTCTATTTCCCTGTACAGTTGCTTATTATACACATCAGAGTCATTAGGCCTATAGCACACTCCTACTCTCAATTTTGATCTCCCAATGCTTACGTCACACCAAACTGACGCGACTGCACTGTCCAGCAATGTCGACTGGCTTCACTTCCTTGGATTTTATGTATTTCTTAACTAATAGCATAACCCCCCTCCTCCCTGTCTATCCTTTCTGTAGATGTTGTACTCCCCAAATTCCAGTTCTGCATTACTTATATCTGTGTGACACCACATCTCTGATATCCCAACAATATCTGCCTTTGATGCTTTGAGCAATACCTCATATTCATCAAATTTATTTCCCAACCTCCTAGCATTGGTGTACATGCAAGTATACATGCACCTGTTCTTTTTCTTAGCTACCCTAACACAACCCATGCATTTACTTGTACCCCAATGACTCCCAGCACTCTCTGAAATATCCTGCATCTTATTTTCCAGGCTGCGGCTCATTCCAATAGAAGCAGTGCAAGAATCACTTTCACCTCTGCCAGTGGCTACTGTTAATCTATTAGTGCTTGTATCCCCCCCCCAGTCTAGCAGTTTTCCAACCCACCTAACACTGCCTCGATAGCAGCAGCAAACATTCTTGCACCCTTTCTATTTAAGTGTATCCCATCCCTGTAGAAGCAGTCCCTCCTGTGAACAAATACAGACCAGGCTGAAAAAAATTCTACCCCTTTGAGCCTTGCACAATCTTTCCAGGGCCTAATTGATCGACAGGGCTCTCATCATATACTCCCTCCTATCGTGTCTGGGCAGAATTGCCGACACTTTCAAATTCAACCCTAATTCACAGCTTTTTTTGAACGGTGATCTGTACTTGTTAAGTAATTCCAATATGACATTAAAAGTTTCTGTTCTTTTGTATTTCAAAAATGTTACACCTGAGGTCAATTATATCCAAATATCAAAAAAAAATGGGTGTGAAAAAAATTGGAAAAACATCTTAATGGAATTTTGTTTTATAATTTTAAGGCAATAAAGAGGGCGTATTGCATTATTATCATGAAACAGAAAATAAAACAGTAAGATATTTATTTTCATGCGACAGTATGATTTATTTAGGATTTTGTGGGAGGTATTGACAACAATTTGAGATATCGAAATTATTTCAGTATTTTATATTACATTTTATTGAATGCTTTCTTTGTTATATACTACAATGTAAATTATCAGAAAGTTTCTGATTTAAATTTTGATGGAAATTCACGTTAGGGTGTACAGCAAACATTTTAAAATAAACTAGAGAAACTGTGGAACTTTACTTTTCTTGCAAATACTAAGTCCTGTGTTTTTTTTTACCACATTTGCAATCTTTTAAATTTTTATGTCAAAATGTGATTGTTATTAATTAGATCATTTCGAAATGTTGCAAACCAGATTCCAGTGTTCTTTCTAAATTGTTGTATAAAACAGAATAATTTAAATAAATTATGTGAACAGTTCCTGAGATAAATGAAGTAATTAAGGTCGGTTATCATCTTTAAAAGACATTGATCATAAACTTAAGTAATGAAAATCTCAGTAGCTTTTAAATACGCCATTAGCAATAAACAAACATCTGTATTACCTGTCCATCCTGTCTAATAATTTGCCTAATTCTTCCTTGTTAATCACTTTAATTTATTAAACTGCCCACTTCTACAATGCTAGATGGTAGTATATTTCATCAACTAACCTCTGGCTGATAGCAAATTTCCACATCTAACCTTCAATCATTCTTCCTTGATTTAAATTTGTGCCTCTTTGTGAATGTTTGCCTGAGCTAGAAGATTTGGTGTGAAAAAAATAGTGTTTGGTGTGACCATTGCCGTATACAAAGGGATAATCACCTCCAACCACTGCTAGCAAAATTCCTGTATATCATTGACAAGACACCATGAGCTACCCTTGCAGCCTTTTTGAACTGCACAGAAAACTTCATATCTGACTGCACTACCCCCATATTCTTTTCATTCTCCACTAATCTGGGGTTGCTGCTACCCATATGCTATATTTTGCATTTGTCAATGTTAAACTTCAGTTTCCACTTGTCAGCCCATCTGCCCAACTTTTCCAGATCTTGCTGCAGTAGTGTACTGTCATTAACAAACCTGCCAACCTTTGTATCATCTGCGAACTTTGACATTAAGCCTGACATACCTTCATCAGTATCATTGATAAATATATAAAACAACAGTGGGCTCAACACTGAACTGTGGGTGACTCCAGTAATAACATTAGCCATGAAGAGCATTGTCCATCGATTACCACTCTGTCTTCTACTCAACCATCCTTTTATCCATTGTAGCAAATGCCATAATGCTCCAATTTGTACAGTAGTCTACCATGTGAAACCGTATTAAAAGCTTTCCTAAAATCCAAGTACAGTTGATTCAGTTATTTGGGACACATCGGAACTAGTGCATTTTGCCCCAATTATGCGAAGTTTCACGTAAATAGTTAAAAATAGAATGGACCCCAGCTTTACGATTCACTTTCTGTACAATCAAATCATGTTACAATGGACTCACCATGGTAAAGTAGCGTTCACTTTACAATATGTAGTAAGTGCCGGTCATTGTGATCATGTTTGTGAATTGAATTTTATTTCTATTAAACAGCAATTCTAATTACCAAAAATTATCCACAAGCTATAAAAGTAAAGATATATCAAGCACAAATTTACACACTATTACCTTACCAATTAAAAAATTAAATGATACATGGAAATTGAAAGAATATTTTCCACGGGTTAGCAAAATAAAAATAAATTTATGCTTACATGCATAGCTTAATTAACTAGTTGATATTTCTGTTCACTGACATTTGTGTGGGGGGGGGGGGTTAAAATTTAAAACAGTAAAAAAGATAAATCAATAACAAAGAACACGGCACACAAATCGCAAGTAACACAATACAAGTGAGAACAGAGTAACAAGTTACGAAGCTTGAAAAATAGGAATGAATAGAAGAGTGAAAATTTGTTTTTTATATGATTGAAGATTTCATGGAAGGGGAAACACATTTCACCATAACATGAAAACCCACAGAATTTCAGCAATCGGTATTATTGCAAATTCAGTAAGGTCAAGTCTGCTTTCCATTTATAATAGATTGCACTAACAGAAAAGCCCAATAAACGGCCCTGCTAATGGTTTTTGTTGTTTTATGGTTGTGACCTCCAGAAATCCGACCGAACCACGTGGTATGGTCGGAGACAATTGTAGGATAATCTCTAGTGCTGCAGTCTCCTGCCCCGATTAAACAGCATGTTGTCCTAATTAAGTGAAGTAAACCCTAGCTATTTTCTCGATTGGGTTCTATTCTTTAAGATTTGTCCCAATTAACCGGTGGCCCAATAACTGAAATCCACTGCATATATCAAAATTATTTTTTGCATCCAGTTCCTTTGTGACCACGTGGTATGCACCATGCAACCAAATTGACCAGACAAAACTTCCCCTTAACAAACCCATATTGTGTCCTAACTATAACAAGCTTTGTCTAGATGATCTTGCAGTGATTTAACCAGTGCCTCCATTAATTTCCTCCGAACAGAACTAACAGGTCTGTAATTATTCGTGTCATCCCTTGATTCCCCTTTGTGAATTGGGGACACATTTGTGCATCTCCAGTCCATGGTGACCTCCCCCACTAGTCCAAGGAAGCTTTTATAATGTTCAATTTCTCTTCCACTTTGCTCTCAGTTATTACAAAATCATTTAGCTCCCTGCTAGAGTTTGACAAGATTCTGGCCTTCAATTTCCTACAGACTTCCTCATGTGTGAATGTAGATGCAAAATACTCATTTAATTTGTCAGCTACCTCAGCAGGTTCAACAATTGAATTGTCGATATCAAGTGGACCAATCTGATTCCTTTTAAAGTTTACATAAAGAAGTTTTTGCTGTTTGGTGGTCCTGGAAAGCACAGCTAGGATCAATTGGCTAGTAGGGTTCGGGACAGGATTCAGGATGGCAGTGGTGGGGCTATGGTGTCTTGGTTGCACTGGTGTCCTATTCCCAAGCACATTTATTGCTTGCCTGGTAGTGGGCATCCCGCTCCTGAGTGCATTTATTGTTTGCTTGGTAGTGAGCATCCCTTTGGGCTCCATGTTGGGTGGCGAGCCCAGGCACTGGACAAATACAAAAATTAATGCTTCAGGTGCCCCAACCCTGTCCCTATCTGCAAATATAGACGGAGAGACAAATAGCGCTACTGCTGCAAAGAGACAGCGAACTGATCTACAATTAGGGCCTGTTCGGAGGTTTGTAATTATTCTTTCAGCCAGCGGGAAACCTATTGGAAAACATTTTTATACAGAAAATGTTAGCAGGCTTCCCTAATTCAGTTAAGAGGCTCCATTCTGCGGACCTTAATTGAAACAAAAAATAATAGGCAATCTGAGCAGCTACTCCAATCAGAGGAATACCGATAACAGTGACACCATGTGGAACACTCAACTCATTGAGAGGTGTCATTTCAGAGTTGGACCTCAAAGTTACCAAGGAGGAAATCTGCTCTGAATTAAAACCACAGGGAGTGATTGCCGTTAAGAGAATTAAGGAGCATAAAGTTGGAAAAGTTGTTTCCACTAGAAACAATCCTGACTTAACTCACTGACCTGTCCTGATAAGATTAAAGCTAAGTCAACTGTCCAGTGCATCCATATGTTCAAAACCGTTTACAGTGTTTTAGATGCCAGAAATATGACATCCTCAAATGGCCTGTCGTGGAGTCCATGCATTTGCTCGATGTGGTGCAAAACACTACGAAACATCATGTTTGGTCATAAAACCCATCTGCATTAACTGCCAAGGAGAACATCCAACCTACTCACGAGCATGCCAGAGGTGGAAAGAAGAAAAATATATGTTCAGCTCTGCCTTCATCTGTTGAAGGCAGAGCTGAACATATATCAGGAGGCAAGGAAGATGGTGAAACCTCTAAATATCAACAAACCCACCTATGTTCAGAAGGTAGCAGGGAGATGTTTTATTGGACCTCAGATGGATATAACCCATACCTCCAAAAGTGTTGTTCATTCCCATCCCATGTTACCTCTTAAACTCATTTAGATTCAAAAATCTGCACAGAAAGATCAATTAGCTGCCACACCCATATCGGTAATGCTCCAACAGTAAAAAGCAATTGCCAGTGATAAGATCAAAAAAGTTTGAAGTACCCCTAGTACTCGAGAAAATCTGGATGTCGAGGAGATGGAGGTACAAGAGGATTCAGTCTTGGAACTTTGCCGAGGAGGAAATGGATACAGGACTGTCCATACTTCCCCAAAAGAGATAAACCCGATTCCGAAAAATAAGCCCTCAGTACCTCGGAAGCTTCCTGATGGATCCAGCAAGCCAAAATAATGGCTGAATTCCTACAATGGAATTGTGAATTCTGGTGAAACAGTGATGACCAAGGCCCTCCTGCAAAAGCATGAACCAATTTGCTTTTGCCTACAGGAGACATACTTGAAGGCAAACGAAAACCCTTTCTTTCATAATATCACCACCATCATTTGTAATGACAACTGGAGATGGACCTGCTCGTGTGGCTGTTGCTATTCTGGGCAACCATACCCCATGTCAACCTATTCTGCTCGCCACTAACATAAAAGCGGTAGCAGTTTGCCTTACAGTAGGGTTTTACTAAAAGTTTGTTCAGCTTATTTGCCACCTGGGGCCGACATCTGAAAAGACCTTGATTTCATTGTACAGCTGCCTACTCCTGGGCCGATTTCAATGGACATAACACCCTGTGTGGTTGTGCTGACATTAATGGAAGGGGACCGGTCAGAGTATATGCTCACTGACCTTTCACTTTTAAATGTGGGAACTAACCTTTTTCCACATGCCTACTTGTATGTTCTCTGCTATTGATCTTTCTATATGCGCCCCCTCTATTCGCCCTTCCCTGACTTGGGAGGTAAAGGAGAACCTCTACAGAAGTGACAACCAGCCTACTTAATGGGAGGCCATGTCCACCTTTTAGGTTACCACAATGAAAGATTGATCAGGCTGACTGAAATGCCTTTCAACATCTGGCAGCCTGTGAAATCAGTACAGTCAGTCAGGAGCCTATCAATGATGCAGTGGTATGTCAAAGAAAACATTGTCAATGCAGCTGCAACTGCAATTCTGAAAGTATATACCTAGTAGTTTCTGCCATTTCCAAAGCCTTGGTGGAATGCTATATGCACAGCAGTAAAAAAAAAGGCACAAAACAAAGCTAGGGAGATATTTTGACGATATCTAACCAACAGCCAATCTATTAGCCTACAAACGTGCACGTGCAAAAGCATGCTATATTTATAGCCAGAACCAAAAGGCATTGTTGCTCCACTTTACACCCACTATTACTCAATCAACCAGCACTAAAGCTGTCTAAATCTGGAAAAATGAAGGGGAAATATAATCGCGCCCTTCATTGGTCCTGGAACTTAATGGATGTGTCCTTGCAGATCAAACAGCAATAGCCAGTACTATTGGGGAGACCTTTTCTATCATATCGTCAACATCTTACTTCCAACAATTTCTGATCCTGAAAGACAAACTCGAAAACAGCCAATTAATTTCACGTCTAAAAATTCATATCCTTATAATCAGCCCTTCACCAGAAAAGAGTTAGAAACAGCTTTAACTCTTACCAACACAAGTGCTGCTGTACCAGAACACAGCCATTACGATATGATCAAACATCTGTCGGCAAAATCCATGGACAACTGCTGTGTCTATACAACAGAATTTTGTAAAAGAGCAGTGTCCGGATTTCTGGCATAAGACGTTCTTGCCTTTCCTAAGCCAGGAAAAGATCCCAACAACCTACCATCCTTTGCTCTGACTAGCTGTCTGTGCAAAATCCTGGTAAGAATTTTGGGCTCCTCTCCAGATTGCAGTGCGGCTTCCCAAGGAATACAATGGAAAAAAAACTGCGTTACCTTAAAAAAGTAACGTTTGTAGTGAAATGTATAAGATATTGTTTCAATACAGTCATTTTGTTTGTCGCAAAGGTATTGCATCAGACAGTAATTGGACAGTATCCTGTTTTGCGGAGGTGTAAACATTGCTCCATGTGTTCAGTTGACACCACGAACTATCCAAAGACAGCTTTCGGATTGTGGTCTCTATGCATATTGTTGCAAAGCGCTTACCATCGCTCCGCTACTAACCCCCATCTCATATTATTTTATTATACCGAAATTCATCGTGTTAGTAATCCTATTAAATATGCTTTATTTTTTTAAATTACGTAATTGATATTATTAATTGGGAAAATTATCAGAAGAATAACTAATATTGGAAATCGTGGAAAGTCATCAGTTAAAGCTGATGAAGCTTTCTTTTACTAGTTAATACTAAATTGTATTCTTTCATTTTACTCACGAAATGGAACAATAATTAACGCTACATCATTTTTGTTCCACGCAAGGCAGTTGTCTTTTGGACAACTGCCCTTGAAAGAATGATGAAGTAACCTTAAACCTCACAAACAAGCATGTGTTGCGACGATATCCAATAATTACACATAATTATTACCGATTATTGTATTGTGTCATGATTTCTTAGCCATATGCTATTTTGAATTCATAAACGGACATAAAAATCGTGAGTTTGCTTACGAAAGCCTTATTTTTTCAGTAGGAAGTTAATTTAGAACTTTCTAAAAGACTTTATTGTTCTCGTTTATTCTAACGTTATGAAAACTCTAAAGTAATGAAAGGTTATTAGATAATTAGTTTAATGATCATTTTTCATCTACATGAACAGGATGCCGAATTAACATAAGAACGTAATCAGTTTTTATAAACTCGAAGTAGCGTACTGCCCGTAAGTTACGAGCAGATGTTTTGTCAAGGAGTAGAAAGAGAAATAGTTTTTTTACACACAATTATACTAGAAATGTGTAGGAAGGAGAAACGCCTTGAGAACTTTGAAATGTTAGACGAGTCAGCTCTAGGTAGATCTTATCGTGTCTAGAGAGGGTGGTCAAAAGCTTTATCCGACGAATGGGAAAATTCCGTTATTTTGATTGCCACAAGAAAAGGCATAAATATGAGTGCACTCTTTTGTGTGGTAGGAGAAAAGAAGGAAAGGAAGAAGTGAGAAGTTCTCAGTAAAAGTTGTTTTGTTCTTAGTGCGACTCGACTGAAGAAGTCGCAGGACGCCGTAAGGAGGCTTAGGCCGAATCCACCCTTTTCTAATGTATGATATGCTATTGAGAAAGAGTATCAACTAACGTTAACATAGTAAAACATGAATCTTTAAATATGCATCTAGTTTGCGTTAAAGTTTTCTGTTATCACCGAACCTTGAATACAAGAAGAGAGTATAACGACTCCAGATCGACATTTCATCTGTAGGGCAAGTTTCTCTTCGCAAGTGTTTAGTTATGGTTCATCAGGGTATATAATCTCCCTAGCTTATATACCGATCCCTTTTCTTTCGGCCTCTCTATATTTAAAAGTATATTAATCATCTTAACAAACGAAACTTAAAATATGAAACTCTATATCCAAAAGTACTGTACATCAAAAATCTCAACGAATGAAACTTAAAGAAAAAGCTGTACTTGTTCATTGACTATTCTTGAGCTCTCCAAATATTTTTGGCTACATTACCGTTATTTTAAAAGCGATTTGGTATTTGAATTCATAAGAGTAAGGATAGGGAAGTAACTACCTTATCTTCATTTGATTGAAAGAGCAATTAGTGACCCTCATTGATTCAAAGTGGAATAAAGTCAAACAAATGAAAGTAAATAGAACTGATTCTACACTAGTTGTCTAGAGGTCCACACTGATAAAATTTTCTGCTGTAATGTTGTTTTTAATGATAGTTTTTGTATCAGTTACGAAGCATTGTATCTACTTTCTTTACCTATTAAACTTGTTACGTTTATAGTTACACAGTTATTGTTTCTGTCTTCTTATTTAGAACAAAACTCAACTTGAATTGTTAATTGAAACCTTAAAATTGAAGAACGCCCAAGTAAACTTATATCACTTTAGCACATAGAAAATTGATAACTTGTGAGAGTTAAATTGACCATGAAGGTCTATGTTCCTAGACCTTGGAATTATCTGGGTTAATGCGGACCTTATTCAAATAAAAGTTAGGACAAACCCATGATGGACATAATAAGGTAATAAACACAACGCAAACTATACATTTGTCTCTGCAAGGAAGGGCACACCCCTTTTGATAGGGGGCAAATCTGTCCTAAACTCCATTGCGAGTTAAAATCACTATCCCCCTGCTACAGGTTCATTTTCCCTCTTTTTAATCACGCCACCTCACTGTAATGATTAACAAGACAAAAATAAATAAGCATCCTGAAACCCCGAACCTGCCAGCAATATTGGACCAAGTAATGAAGAAGCGACTTGCTTTGAGCTAAAATGCATGTTTCTTGGACAAAAGAGAGCAATGCGACACTATCATCTTTTCTGACGAATCGAAATTCAACCTGCATGGCTCGGATGCGAAGCGATATGTCAGAAGACGAAAATCGGAGGCATACCATCCTGACTGCACAACACCGACTGTAAAGTTTCCTGCCAGTCAGATGGTCTGGGGATGCATAGAGGTGGGGCGAATTAAGTTTATTGGTGGAATGGTGAATGTAGAAACCTATAATGCTTGGAAAAGTGCCTGAAACCCGTTATTAGGGATCACACAGATGCCCAAAACTGCACTTTTAAAGGGACTCAGCACCTTTCCACACGGTAAAATTGGTTAGTTTTATGCTATTCACCGGTAGATTTGATGATGAGTTTGGCTTCTTGTCTCACAAGGCTTAAAATGAGGGAAAACACCAATGTTTTCCCTCATTTTTCTACCTTAAGGTGCAGTCATACCTCAGAAATGCTGGCATTACAGTGTTGGACTGGTCTAGATTTGAACTTTATTCAAAATTACATAATGTCCAAAATTGCTCTAAAGAAGCCAACAAATAAGATTCAGCTACAGGAGAACATTGTAAGGGTGTGGTACCATGAAATTGGGCAACTGTATATCCAGAAGTTGATTAACTGTGCCAGATCGTTGAAAGACTCTAATTGCAGCTTGAGGAGGAACAACAAAATATTGAGGACTTATTTTGCTGGTTTACAGTACGTAATACTATTTTTTTTTTTTTTTTTTTGGGTCAGCATATAAACGTCCCACATTTATATGCTGACCCCATATAAATGTGGGAAGAAGGCGAAGATAAAGAAGACAGTATGTAATACTATTATGTCAACTTGTCATTTTAGTTTTTACACGTAATGCAATAACATGTATATTTGGTTGCCATTTGCATGATTTCTCATATTTCCATTAATTATGCATTTTACTCTTTGGGAAGATATTTATGGCAATTAGGTATATCACGTGGAGTGTTTTTATTTTATTTCATTCACAGAGATGTATGTCCCATCTAAAAAATGCATTTCAAACATTTTTGCAACCCACAATGCAGCGCAAAACACATTATTTGCACAAGTGATGCAGTTTTTTTTCTGACCGCCACTCTAGGTCCACAGATCTACTCTTAGTGCCAGCATATACAATATCACCCTTTGTGCCCTTAAAAGATATCTGTTTTAAAATGTCATCTACTTTTCCCTGACAAACATAGTCTGGTCTTGTTCCACCTTTTTGCACAACATATTTCCCATCTCCCTGACAATAGTCAACAACAATAACTGTGTCCTGTGGGACTAGTGCATTTTGCCCTGAAGATTGCAGCTGTTCCCAATGCATTAGAGTGAGCTCTGTCATTGAATTGGGCAGCTGAGTGCTTGATGGGTTTCCCATTTTAATTCCTTCCTACCCTACTCTTCAAAATCTCATGGACCCCCATTAAGAATGCTAAGTTGGTGCAGTTTCTTGACACTCTCTGCACAGCACACACAAAAAACATCCTCCTTGGCTAGGTCATGTACTGTTCCAAAGAGTGCAAAAATATCACAAATCGTACATTTTTTTTAGGGTTGTGATGCATGATAGAATTTCCCCCTTCCGTTTACTCCCGATCCACAGCACTTCCTCTACTTTGTGGACATTGCTTGCTGCTCTATTCTGGGGCTTGATTTCCGTTTAAATTCGAATTAATTAATTAACAATGAAAATTAATAAAGTTAATAAATTTAATTTATTAATAGACTATGCTACATTTGACTATATAATACCATACTAAGCTAATGCAATGATACGTATTATGCTATCTAGTTTTATGTTATACCTTACACTGCCTAAGTTCGAGATATAGGCCATCAAGTTACGCTATACCATAACAATCACAATGTTTAATTGGTTACAGCATATCCTTTTCTACTGGTTACATGCTACCGTACTCGCACCCGAAACTCCAATACAATAATGGTATGAGTAGCGACTCGTAACCTACAAAATCTCTAGCTAAATTTAAAAAATAAGCTAATGAACGCTACTAAGCCTATTTAATCTATTTGTAAAACACAAATTAATATGATAAAATGTGTAAGAAAAACTTATCGTTTCAGAAGCTCAAGAAGTCTACCAATAGGCAGACTAATACTGATTTAAGGGAATTATAAAATCTAAAAATGGGGAAAAATTCCATAATGCTTTAAATACCAGTTTTTACCTAATAATGTTAATTACAGTGTTCTCTTTGAATGCATTAGAAAATGCTTACTTTATACAGACTTCTTTATATAATGCTATGAATTGTGCTCCTAAGAAAAAAAGAATTTCAATGTATAATGTTCCGTAGTGGTCTGTTCAGTTGAGCAGATTGGGAAAAGTGGTATTTCACAGATTAAGCTAATACTGATGCTATAGTTTTTAAGGGAATATATAAAATTAAAAGAAGGGAGTATCAAAAAGCTATTTACTTATAATCATAAGCATAAGGCATGGAAACATTTAGTTTCTACTGTTGATAATAGTAGCCCATGGGGCCTACTGTTTAAGATAACTAGGAATAAGTGAAATATCAGTAATTTCATTAGTACAGTAATATATCTGATAATATTGAAACAAATAATTGGTATTCCAGTATTGTCACAATTACTAACAAATTATTCTTAACTGATAATTTTTTTGAAGATACTAAGCAACGGGTTGTAATTTGATGGCAGAATTGTCAATATATTGGATCCTCTGAGTTTGAGTTATTTACTATTAATGAAGTTAAAACTATCAGTGGTAGTATTAACATAAACCAAACAGCTGCAATTGATTTGATGGAAAAAATGGTATCAAAAATGCTGTTTTTTCTTGAAATATTGCTAAATATGTGTACTATATGTATAATTCAGACAACTTTCCCAAGGTTTCAACCAATACTTCCAATAAAAAAAATAAAATAAAAAAAATTATTATTTTTAGGCCACTGAAATAATTAAATTCATCTGCGGTGCTGTGTTATGTCTATTAATTGCATGTGTTCTGTGGTCGATTTCACCCCAGTTTCTGGGTGAAAAACCTTGCTATCTACGCCTTCCAATAAACCAATACTTCCATGGGCACTGTTCTTCTGAATTGGCTTCTATAATCCCCACTCTCTCTCTTTCAAAATAGTCCGAACAGGTGCCGTCAACCAACATCCATTTACTATCCAACTTCAAACTCACAACCAACTTTTCATCTTCCTCATTTATTCATTCAACTGCCGTTTTCTGGAACAACCTTCATACATATTTCCTGAAAATTACAGTCTACAGAAGTTCAAGTCCAATGTCAACAAATATCTTCTTTCGTCTTCTCAACCTCCAACCCAAGCACGGTACTAAGTACTATAGGTTCTAATACATCTCGTGTTTGTGGTTTTCATAAAAAAAAAAAAAAATATATATATATATATATATATATATATATATATAATTTAAAACTTATCGTTTGCGGGAGCTGCAAAACTTGTCCAACACGTGGATTAGATACCCTTATCGATACTAAATAATAGCCTACAAAATCTCTATCTAAGTACAAATTAAGCTAAAGTATTGTTAGTAGGAATATAAAGCAACTCTAGAAAATAAATTAATATGCCAATTTAAGTCAATAAAAAAAGCAAAAATTTAAGAAAACGTCTCTATTAGCTGGAGCCGTAAAAACTTTGATTCATTGATTTATTAAAAAAGAGATCTTTTGTATAGTAAATACAAGTCCCAAGCAGTTATTTTGCACTTGGAAAATGCAAACGTGGCTGAGTTATTCAGCTTGAGTCAGAGTTGTCTGTAGTTTTCCTTCCTGGAAACTTGGGTTTTTCATGTAGCAAACTGGAAATAGACTAAAGCCTTCTTTTACAAACACGATATGCTTTAGTTGCTTTAGTTGCACATCTCCCAGCTTTAGTTGCTTAACTATATTTGCGGCAATACCTGGAAGTTTTCCTCATGTTCCGCGAACCAGTCTCAAACAATCCGGTCAGTGTGGCATGGCGCATAATCCTACTTAAAGACGGCACTACCAGAGGGGAAGACCCTTGCCATGAAATGGTGTACCTGGTCAGCAATGATGTTTAGGTAGGTGATAGACGTCGTAGTGCCTGGCACATGGATGACTGGACCCAGGGTATCCCAGCAGAACATCGCTCAAAGCATGACATTGCTACCACTAGCTTGTTTTCGTCCCACAGTGCATACAGGCGCCATCACTTACCCGTGTAAATGATGCACACGTACCTGGCCGTCCACATGGTGCAACAGGAAACATGATACATGAAACATGATACATGACCTGGTACATGATACATGATCAAATGTGTGGGAGCTATATTTCCCATTTAGTTTATTTCTCGGGGATGCAACTGCTGTCATTGGCTGGATTCACAAGTTGACACGGGCTTCAAGGCTAAAAATATTTTTGAGGAACTCAGATTTTTCTGTTCGAACAGAAATTTTGTTAGGCGTGACCAGAGGAAAATGGAGGAAATGCTAATAGAAAAATAAATTACAAGTAAATAATCTGTTTTGAGCACACTAGTAAGAATATCCGAAAACAAATAACAACATTAAGGACATTGCACCTGTGCCTATTATGGAGCATCCTCCACTTTGACCAGCTACTCTACATACTCACTGCAAATGTTCAGTCACAGGGACGTCCAAAAATGGCCAAAGGAGGAAAATAGACCAACAGTATTAAAGTTAACAAATTTAGAGGACGAACAAGTCGATCATTTCAATTTGCACAACTCATAACAATTTCTTACAAGTTCAATTTTTAGCGTTGAGAAGTAGTTTTTGTTATTAAATTTAATTTTAAAAATTTGTTTGTATTTTATAATTATTATTATTATTAGTCATATGGTGAAAGGAAGCCTGGGGCTTATGCTGCACCAGCCAAAAAAAATTTTTTTCTGAATTACCCCGAGAGAGAGGGAATCACCAAGAAAAAGAAGAATGATGATATCCAGCTCAGAACCCTGGGTGTGCCAAGATCATACTCACCAGATTTTGATAGAATAACACCTTATTCAAAATTAACCTTACAGTATTTCAATTTTTCATACAACTAATTTTTCCATAGCACTGATTGAATTTAGAAATTGCGTATTTTGTCCTTGAATGTCAACCTTAATTAGATTGTATAAGAAATTAAATTCTTCTTTATTCACCCGTAAGTACAACTTAAACGCTTTTCATCTTTTTCTAAGTCCTGCAGTAAATGATGGAATTCGTGTTTTTATTATTGCATACTCTCTTTTGTGTTCCCAACTATAAAAAGGCACATGCATTTTTTTTTTTCTTCAAAATCTGAAGAAGAGGATGAACTGTAGCAATTCATTTCGCTTCAGCTTTCCTCTTTGATGAAAGCTGAAGTGAAACATATACAACGTTACAGTAGGGTTTCCAGACGCAATCCATTTCGGTGTATAATACTCCTTTTTTGGAATTATAATAAATTTCCAAGATACCCTTTTTTTAAATTTGAAATGTGGTATTTGAAAAAAGCAGAAATCATAAACCACCCTGTTTGGATGATTATATAGGAAATAATTAATTGTCGATAAAGTAGTTGAAATGCCCCCTTAAAGACTCAAAAAACGACATTCTATCCTATTTACAAAGAGGGTTTTAGAATATTTATATTACGCTCACTTTGTAACATTTTACATTCTACTTGACTTCTTTTTTTATTTCATTGTAATGTTTTAAGACTCACCGAACAAACTCTTTTTTATTTAAAATTCCCAATATTGATTTACTGTACGAAAAATATGTTCTGTTGAAATCACTCCATAGAAATATTGAGACAAAAAACTTCAAAAATACCACAGATGTTTGGATAAAATATTTAAATACATACTACGTACGTAATACAGAAAAAAAAATATATTAATTTTGTTTTTGCTTTGCCTCACTCAAGCGCAATGAGCGAGCGAGTATTTAGCGTAATGTTTAACGCATCGGAAAAGGATAGAAATAAATTAGACCTAAAGAATGTGGAAGGAGAACTGTTGGTGAAAACAATTCACAATATCACATGCTAAGAATTTTACACATATGCACTAAAAATGAAAAACTGTTAAAGGAAATTTGCTCAAATGAAAAGTATTGCTAGGTAAATATATACAGTATATATATTTTGATAAAATAAATTAGGTTTACTGAATATGTACTATAAACAATTATGTAAAACATTTGATGTTAAAATTTATAAAAGTTTCCTTTAGTGTTTATAACTCTTGCAATAAAATTTTCCGAATTAAAGCACAGGCTATAATTCGGTTAATTTTATTAAAATTTGACTAATTTTCTATTCCATGAACTTGTAAAAATCAATAAAATATTTGTTATTAAAATTGTTCGTTTTTCTTAAGATATAATGCGAGTACTCCAAAACGAGGAATGAAAACCCCCAAACATAAGCATGAGTACACCTAGATCAAAATTTTGATCTGGTCACCCCACGTTACAGTGATGTTTCTTCTAAGACCGACTTCACAGTTTACACTAAACAGTGACATGACGAGAGTCCCGTGACGTGATAATAGTTCTTCCGCCTTAAGTTTCGTATAATGGCAGATGTGCAATCCACTGATCTAAACGAATGGTTATGCTTGATACTACGGAAAGCTAGCAATCCTTCTTGGGCAGCGAGACATTTCCGTTCACCATTTACATCTCTTTATTATTATTATCATTATTATTATTAGCTGTATGATGCAATGAAGCCTGAGGCTTATGCTGCACCAGCCAAAAAAAAAAAAAAAAAAAAAAAAAAAATTTCTGAATTACCCTGAGAGAGAGGGAAGTAGGAGAAGAAGATGGGAATCAAAAAAGAGAAGAATGATGATATCCAGCTCAGGACCCTGGGTGTGCCAAGCCCATACTCACCAGATGTGAGCCCATTTACGGCTTGCACTTTTTCCTGCAACTTCTTTGTACTTCTTTTTGCAGTGTGCTGTGAAAACAAACTGAATTTATAATTAATTACTATATGTGAAAGCCATCTGAATCACATCTTACTGGATTATAGTGCATCTATTGGAAATAGGGTAAGCTCTTTTAATTAGTAATTCATTTTAGGAATTAACGTTTCCATTAATCTATGGTCTAATTTCATTTATTAATGCATCAGTAACTAAGGCCATAAAGCAAAGCGTAATTAGTACTTAACAAATTACATTTTTAATTACAAAGTAGTATAAAAATGCGTATTTTACTTGGAAGAAATTTAGAATTGCCTTCAGGGTAATCCCCTCCCCAAATTCATCTTCCAATTAGAGATTTTGTGAAGTGGCAACTCTATTTATGCTTCATCATAGTTTTAGTTGCTTTAATGTAAAAATGTGAAAACAAAAGAGTTTTTATCACGGGGGCTCACTTTTTATAAAGTTGAATTCCTGAGACAGTCTGCTTCTGGTCTTACTAATAACATTTTTTTTTTGCATTTTTCTTTTTCTCTTTTTTTTTGTAAGAGCTTGTGCTTTTATTTGTCAGTAAACTTTTCTTTTTTTCTATTATTTAACTTGATGAACCATCTTATTAAAAGTGGTTTATTACGAATATAAATTATTATAACTGTAAGAATCTATATTAGTAACTTGCAGCGTGTATTAGTACATACCCCGTAAGTCAGAAACGATGCAATTTCGGGTAGATGTTTATATAAACTTTTTTTTTCATTGTTTTCAGGTGCTGGATCGATCCTGAAAATACTGCCCTGAAACATCCTTTCTATGGATGGATTGAACTCTGTTTTCAATTGTAACCGAAATACTGAAAAAGTGGATATAGTACCTCCTTATGATGTTAGAGGTTATCATATTTTATTGTCAAAGCTGAAGTTACTGATGAGTAGTGGCACAGCTTTACAAGAGGTCTAAGATTGTCGTGGAGTGGGGTAACAATGCAATAACTGTGGGTCCAGGCGTAAGACTGCCATATTTTAAAAAATAAGAAACTGAATATACTTGCAGAGCTGTGGAATGAGGCGTGAACCAGCATCGTGCGCATGAAAATCACGAACATGTAACTGCAAAGTAAACTATTTTTGAAATTTACAGTGTCTACCTCAGATGACTCTTTGTTTGACGTACACTGCTGTTGCATATTACAAGGGCAATGTATAACAGCAATGTAAACGTTGACAGGTGAATCAATAAGCGACCGACAGGGCTAGCCGAGTGGGTAAAGTACCTGCCCGGCAACCCAAAGGTCGCGGGTTCGATTCCCGCCTCGGGCTTGGATCAAAGTACTGTAAAAACCTTGGGAGGTGCAATATGGCCACAGAAGCCGATGCGCCAACAACTACCAAATCAAAAAAAAAAAAAAAAATCAATAAACATTATTTTATGATGGGTTTTCTTTAAATAGATTTAACCTGAACCTTATCCATATAATACGTGTTACCAATGCCAGATTTAGGACCTGACACTTATTTCTATAGGCACTCTAAAATAGGGTTGTGGAATCCTTGGGGGTTGTAACCTCAGACCAACAGGATTACTGATAGTGTAGGGCTTCCACCACCTTGGCGAAATTGAGCAATTGCACAACTGCAACTCTGTAAATCAGGCCTTGCGTGTTACTTATAAAACGATTGCTATAAGTGCTTTAGTCCAAACAGTGACTCGAAAAAAAATATTTCCACTTCTGAAATGCGTCAATTCAATTTTTGACATCAATTTTTCATTGTAACGAATAGAATGACAATGTTGAAAAAAAAGAAAAGAAATAAAAAAAAAAAAAAAACAGGACGACTTATCCTCCAGTTTCATCATAGTCCAGACAACAGAGTCACTTCTCTCAAAGGGGGGAACGTCTACGGTTCTTTCCGCGACTTTGTTATTAAGGACTAAAAATATGCGCGCAGATCCCAGACTACCTAAAGCGAACATTCTCTTTGTATGAAGCAGGGTCATGCTTTTGTATATTCGTACCTGTTTGTTTCCTTTTATTTTTTTCTTTCTTCCCCCTTTTTTTTTTTTTTTTTTGTTTTAAGTTATTGTAAATTTTGCCGGTAGGAGTAAATATGACTCTTCCGTTAAGAATAGCGGTTGATTAACGTTACTCATTTCGGGTATGTGTTGGAATTTTGTAATATGGGGTTGAGAACTGGACTTGTGAACATGCCTATAATAAAGGTTCAACAAGGTAAATTAATTTATGCCTCTGGTATTTATTTTTTAATATAGGAATTTCAGATATTTAAATTCAGTGGCAGAATAGGATTTCGTCAATCGTGGCTCGTTACATTCGAAATGACGCGTGATTTTCCTAACTTGAATCGTATATTTCCGATATTCAGATATAAGTGACAACGGGACACATGACATAACATAGTTACATCACGAAACATCGGTTGTTGCTGAACTGGAGTTTAGTGCACCTTCCCGAAGTAGCAAGTTTTATCAGTGCTAATCAAATATCCATCCACCTACACATGGAAAACGTTATCCTCTCTTGGATTGGGCCCTAGTTTACAATGTTTCGATGGACAACTCTCCGTGGTGGTCAAGTACAGTGCAGAATAATCAGTATCATGATGTGAAAAACAAAAGGTTTTATTGTTTATAGGCATGTGGTCAATTTTGAAAGGATGGTCACATTTTCATTGGACTGATCTTCAATTTTGAATACAGAACCAGTATATTCTGTCACCAGTACTACTGCATTCTGACTTCCAGAAGAAAGTGGGGTTATGTTTTCAAAATATTTCCGAGTTGTGTAATTTTTTTTTTGGCTGGTGCTGTATAAGCTTGCTTTCTTGCATCATATGCCAGTCACTTATACATAATAAAACCTTCTTTTAGTTTTTTGCATGATGATTGCATATTTAAACAAGTCGTATTTATTGTAATGCCCACGTTATTTTGTTAATTGAAAGATGAAATAGTTACTTTATTAGATTAATTTGAATGGAAGTATAATAATGCCTCACACATAGCTGAAAAGTCAGCATGATCACCCCAGGGGCTCACATCTGGCGGGTATAGGCTTGGCACACCCAGGGTCCTAAGCTGGATATCATCATTCTTCTCTTGGTGATTCCTTTCTACTTTGACTCTCTCTCAGGGTAACTCGGGAATTTTTTATTTTTGGCTGCTGCAGCCTATGCCTCGGCTTCCTTGCACCGTATAGCTAATAATGTATTTTAGAATATGAGGTGTGATCAAAAAGGTTTGAGGACCGACTTTGTATCTTGAAATTGCAGTGTTATAGAGAGTTGGCACATCACGTTTGTTGATTCATCTAGATGACAATCATTATAATAATCCATGAATCACCCATTTATCTGCACTCAATTAGCACTTGATGAATAGTAGGTGATTTATGTATTCTCTTGCATTTTTAAAATGATCAATTTTTATTAAGCATTGTTTCTTGAACTTTTGTTTCAAGTTAGGAAAAAGTGCAACAGGATTTGTGCAGTAGAATGGGAAAGTGCCACAGTGTTAGAAACAGATTGTGGAGAGGATGCTATGCGTCATTTAAAGACTTTTCAGTCGTTCTCAAAGTTTAATAGATGGCTGCTTGTTCATCTGGCGCTTCCGTAGCTAGGTGGGAAGGAGCAGCAGTGCGTAGCATATGCTTCTTGATTAGACCGGGGTTTGAGCCCGTCACCACCAAATACGGAGGATGCGGAAAGGTCAGGGAATGACCACCGCATATTCCCGGAGCAATATGGCTTTAGTTGCTAATGCTCCTAAAAACAAATAAAATAGCTTGTTCATCTCAGTGAACCTAGTTCTGATAGCTCATAGACTTCAGAAGCTTATGATTCAGTTGCTCATGTTTGTGATCTAATCACGAGTTACTGACATTTAATTACACACAGAGTTGCAAATGAAATTGGTATTTCTAATGGGACATGTCAATCGGTTTTAACACAAGATATGGTAATTTGATGTGTTTTAGTCAAGTTTATGCCTAGAATCCTCATTGATAATCACAGAGCAGCAAAGTTTCATATATCAGGATTTTTTTCAGTCTGCTAATGATGACCCACACTTTTTCTTCCATCATTATTGTTGAAAAATCGTGGATATATATCTTATGACAAGGAAATAAATGGCCAGTTCTCTCAATGGAAGATGTAATCTTCTCTGAGGTCCAAAAAAAAAAAAAAGCATGTTTATTGTATTTTTACCTCAGCTCATTATGAATTTTTTCCCACATTGTGAAACAGTGAACCAGCAATATTACAAAGAAATTCTATGCTGGTTCTTTGATGGCATCTGGAAAAAAAATCGTGGATATATATCTTATGACAAGGAAATAAATGGCCAATTCTCTCAATGGAAGATGTAATCTTCTCTGAGGTCCAAAAAAAAAAGCATGTTTATTGTATTTTTACCTCAGCTCATTATGAATTTTTTCCCACATGGTGAAACAGTGAACCAGCAATATTACAAAGAAATTCTATGCTGGTTCTTTGATGGCATCTGGAAAAAAAAGTCTCTTTCATTGTGACAGATTGCTCTTGTGCAATCTGTGCTTTCAAAATTTTCTGGTTGGCAGGGTGAAAGGGGCCCTATCTGCCCTGCTCACCGGATTTAGCTTCCTGTGATTTTTTTTTTTTTTTTTTTTTTTTTTTTACACTTTCCCTGTCTTAAGTGTAAAGGCCTCTTGAAGGATCATATTTGCAACAACCAAAGAAATTATTCAGAATGCAACAGAAACAGAAAAAGCATGTGGCTTCCTTGCACTATATGGCAATACTTTTACTATTATTAGTAATTTTAAAAATAGTGTATTCTTCCAAAAGTTTCAGAAGTGTTGAAAGTAGTGTCTACAGTGTCAAGGAGACTACTTTGAATGATAGCCATCTGAATGAGAAACTTCATTTCTCATTAGTTCACTCCCTGAACTTTTTGATCTTTGATATTTGACCTTTTACGTTTTGGCACAGTTAGTATTGTGGAAACTGGGTTGAGGTAATGTTGCTGTCTTTTATGCTTCTCCAGGAATTATTATATTGAATAAAAGGGAAACTAATAAAAATTGTTGTTTTTAGTCTTATAATATTGTGGCAATAAAATTAAGATTAAATTAGCATTAGTAGTGGCATATGATGCAAGAAAACAAGCTTGTACAGCATCAACAACAACAAAAAAAGACACTGCACATTTCACCTATCCATTTCCTCCAAAAGTTTTAGTTCTTCCTTGATTTATTTAAGCTATCAACTTCCACAATGATCAATGGAAGTTTGTGCCAGCAGTCAGCCACTTGCTGGTTAAAGGCAGATTTCTGCAACCGCCTTTCCTCACTTTGAATTTATGTCCTTTCAAGTGCGTAATATGAGCAAGAGGTAGAATTCCATCAACATTGAGCTTGCTCAAACCATTCAAAGCCTTAAACACCTCAATCAGATTGCCTCGCAGGTGCCTAGGCTCTAGATACTGAAGCCTTTCTTTGTAAGAGCACCTCTATATTCCCCTCACTGATATTATTGCCCTCCTCTGTACTCATTCCAGCAGCACTACATCCAGTGGCATGCTGAAGCCAGATTGCACTGACTCGCATGAGGTGATTGTTAAATTTTCAAGAATTTTGCAAGCCAGTTGTTAAACAGACAAATGTGGACATGTTTGTGGACATGTGTATATGTAAAGGGTGGCTCCTAGAATGTTTGTTCAACTCCGCCTTGTATCTCTGTGAAGAACAGTATCACTACAAATAGGCCAGATATGTGTGTGACATCGGTTTGTGTGTATTATGCATGTGTTCTGTTGTTCTGTTCTGGCCGCTTGGCTACCCAGAAGCATCAGTCACCTGGACAGATGATTCTTGGTACTCGTCCACACCACGGGAAGGTGGGCCAGTCCATGTAAAGCACATACTGTCTCAAGAGAGACTTTGACCCACCTGATGTTGTCAGAAAGTAGGCCAGGATCCTCTGGGGCCCATTCCAGAGGAAAAAAAAAAAAAATGATCACCCATGGTGCTGGCTATGGAACCGAAATTATTAAAATAAAACATTTATAAAAATAAATTAATTAATTAAATCAAAATAAAAATAAAAAAAGCCAAATAAATTAGTAAACAGGAAAAAAAAAAAAATTTATGATAATATATAAATGCATAAAAGAAAGTGATGCTACTAAAAAAAAAAAAAGATAATAATAAATAAATACATAAAAGAAGGATAGTGGTGCTGCTAAAAAAAAAAAAAAAAAAGAAAGAAAGAAAGCACTTAATTTTGTCTGCAGGCTGAGGGAAATTTTCACTTCTTGAGGATTTGAGTTTATATATTATTAAAGGAGATCTAACCAGCTATGCATCAGCAGGACCATTGTGCTGCATCCTGTTAAGATCTGTCGACACTGAACGCCTTCGAAGAAATATGCCTTGAGCGAAAGCCTGAAGAATGAGATATGACGCTGAGCTTTGAAGCAATGACGACTCCTGTCCTAGTTGAAAATTAGTAAGTGCATGAAGAGGATGTCTGAGATCCTACAGGGAGCAATGAAACAAGATGTGATCCCAACTCTCTGGTGATCCACACAAACAGAGGTCTTTTTGTGATAAATTGAACCTAAAAAGACTCTGGTTCATCGATCCATGCCCTGTCAATAGGTAGGACGTGAATATGTCCATGCAGAACCACAATCGAACATGTTTATCAAGGAGAAATGAAACTTGTGGTATAAATTTTCTTGTTGTTGCACCAACGGGAGCTGTATCCCATCAAGACTGCCAGATGTTAACTAACTCGTTCCACAATCTCTTTCTTTCTCTTTTAGCATCATCTTGAAGGTTGATGGTTATTCCAAGAAATTCAGTCTCAATCTGCTTTTTCAGTCTGTGTAAAAATACTCTATAAGTAACTTGCAAGTCTAAAGATAATGTTCTGGCTAGTACTTGCAGAGCTTGCGTCGAGACTGCCCTGCATGCTTTAACTAAACACTGCAAGGTGGTTCTCTGCAATGAGGCGAGTTTTGCTTTGAAGTGTTTGAGCCGTGCCCTGTGAAACCATGTGCCGGCAGCGTACGTGATTAGTGAGAGGAAAACTGCATTGTAATAGATCCTTAAAATTTTTCTTGGGAGTCCCCATTCAACACGGCACACCCTAACAATTGCACCAGTAAATCTACGTATTTTAGATGATAAGTTTGTCAAGTGAGGAATAAAATTGAGACTGGAATCAGTTACCACTCCTAGAACCTTGTACTCTTTAACTATGGGGAAGATGAACATTGTTGATCTTGACCAATGGAGGACGAGAGATATCCAACTTTGATCGAAGAATCATCATCTTTGTTTTTGACAAGCTGATTTTAAGCTTATTGGTCACAGTTCAATCGTAGAGATCCCGGAGAACAAAATTTGCGGTAGTTTCATGATCAGCCCTAGAGTTACCATTTACCAAGATGGTGAGATCGTCTGCATACGCTGTTATTTTGATGTTATCGAAAGATTGGGAGAGCCACTGCTGCAGCACCATGTTCCATGTAAAAGGACCCAATATAGAGCCCTGTGGGAACCCTCTAGATACTGATCTTGATACTTGGCTATGTTTAGCCTTGACTATTATGGTTCTATTGGCAAAGTAATTATGGATTAAAAGGTAAAGGTGGTTGGAGCACCTAGCCGATCGCAGACGCTCCAGGATGCTCTCCCACCAAAGGGAGTCGAAGGCGCCCTCGAAGTCGATGAAAACGGCCAGTGTATATTTATGTACCGAGTTTTGAACTGAAGAGACAAAGTCCACAAGAGCATCCTCGCAGGAACGTCCGGGACAGAACCCATATTGACTCCTTGAAAGCAGATCCTGTTCTACCAGTAGGGTATTCGATCTAATGGCCATTAGTCGCTCTAGCAATTTACCCAAATTAGCCAGCAGAGCGATCGGCCTGTACGATCTAGCCGTTATGGAAGGCTTATTCGGCTTTCTGATCAACTTAACTAGAGCGACCGTCCAAATTTCCGGAAAAGTTTCTTCCTGAAGGCATCTGTTGAATAAGTTTAGAAGAACATAAGGTTTTAATTTCAAGACTCTGATAATAAAAATATTTTCTACAAGATCTAGTCCTGGGCACTTCTGAACATTAACTTTATGCGAGACAGCCTGCAGTTCATCCAACGTAAAAGGTTCGGTGGTTGTTGATTACACATAAAATTCATTGTCTGATCGGATTTTAGAATGAACAGCCAAGTCTGAGGTAGGATCATCCAACAGAAAAAGAGCATCTAAGATTGCATTTGCAGAATCATGCCAGTTCAGTGTTTCCACGGAGTGCGCCACAATTGAGCCAAATATGTTAGAACAGAAGTTTTTCCTCTTACAATTTTGTATAGAAGACCCCAAGGGTTAGCATTTCCAGAGGTGTGAACGAAATTCATCCACGTTTCACGCTTTTGAGAGGCAATCAAAAGCTACGTGAAGGCCTCTTTTGAGAGGCCTTCACGTAGCTTTTCCTCAATGAAGAATACTGCTGGTAAAAATGATTAACGTCCGCTTGGGGCCAGTCTCTATGCCTTTGGTAGTACCTATGGGCTCGATGAACTTCCCTTCTTAACTGGGATAACTCCACCACGAACACAGAATCATGCCTTTGGTAGTACCTATGGGCTCGATGAACTTCCCTTCTTAACTGGGATAACTCCACCACGAACACATCTTCTGATTAACCCTCTTTTTCCTAGAAGACTTATATGACACTTTTATTATAGCATTTTAAATATAGTTCACTTGATGAGGAATAGGTGTGGTTTCAAAAGAAGCAAGTTTCTATTCATCAAGGTCCAGAAGAATGGAAGAGTCAAAAGCATTCCAGTCAATATTTCTGATGAAAAATCTTATTAATTCTGGCTGTGAGAAAGTGTGTGAAGATGGAACGGCAGAATCAGGGGAAAGCATATAATAGATGACTCTATGGTCACTGGTGCACCAGTCCCTATAAATGACTCTATGGTCACTGGTGCACCAGTCCGTATACACAGTCCATATGAGAGTGATTAGGCTTGTTGTGAATTGAAACACAATGATTAATTATGAAGTCCTCCAAGAGAAGGCCACGTGCATCTGTAGAAGAGCTGTACCAAAAGTTTGATTTTGCGTTGACGTCCAATGAGATCAATATATTGCTATTCGGTCACTAAGTATTTATCACAGTCTCGAGGTAAGCAAGAGAGTGATTAAAGTCCTCCGATTGAGGGCAATAGAGAGAAATTAAGTTTTTTTTTTTTTTGGTAGTTGTTGGTGCATCAGCTTCTGTGGCCATAATGCACCTCCCAAGGTTTTTGCAGTACTTTGATCCAAGCCCGAGGCGGGATTCGAACCCGCAACCTTTGGGTTGCTAGGCAGGTACTTTACCCACCTAGCTAGCCTGGTCGGCGAGAAATTAAGTAAAAATTCATTACAGAGTGTGTGACAAGAATGCAGGTAGAGAACTGAGTGCAAAATCCATCAAGAACCGTGATGTCTAAAGAGTCATTAAGAATTAATATACAAGATTTGGGATTCTGGTCAACGGGTTGTATTATTCTTATTTTTAACGAGTAACCCAGGATTTTAGACTGTGGTCCAGACTGGACGCGTGCAAAATAAGGCTCTTGTATAGCGACAATATCAATACAATTTGTCTCGGCAGAAAGCCTAATCTCGTCAGCTACTGCCCGAGATCACTGCCCATTTATCTGCATAATCCTCAGACAGCCTTTCTGCCTCACAGAAGAAACTGGCGTAGAACCATTTAGAGAGGTAGTGTTGTTTACATTATGTACAAAGTGATGAGTCAAATTATTCATAAGCGGTCCTTATTCTTGCGGTTTCTAATGCTCTTTTATATTCAGGACATTCACTGTCCTTTACAGAATGGCTGTACTCCCATTTATGTCGCTTGCAGTTTGCGCAGCAAGCCGCCTCTTCCTTATGAGGGCACTCAGAGAAAACATGACCACTGTGGGCACAGTGACCGCACGAAGGGGATTCGTGGGAACAAAACTGTGCAGTGTGCCCATATCCTAAGCAGAGGTAACACTTGGTGGTTACAATTGTAAACCGACGGAATTTGTGAGGACTCTAAGATAAGAAAATCCTTTCTTGTGACAGAAGGCGTACATTCTTGGCGGGAAGCTTATTACCCAATTCAAAAGTGACAACGATCTTGCACGGGTAGTAAATCTGAGAGCAATTTCCTATTTACATTCCTCTAAGGAAAATCCATTGTCAGCCAAGTTTTTCACATGAAGATTTTCGATTATTTGTTAAACAGACAATGGCTATAAACTGTAGTGGCATGCACTTCCACAATGGCTAGCAACAGTTGGGTGATACGCTTGTATGTGATGACATGGAAAATCTAGCCATGGTGCGCTTATTTCAGCATCCTTTGTAACAAGCAAGTGTGTTTACAGAAAAGTACAAATGGCTTGAAGTAAAAGAAGGTAAATTAGGATGTAAGAATTGTTCAAAAGTTATGTATTTAGGAGTAACAGCAGAAAAAACATGTCCATGTGTCCAAGGAATGGCATGTATATTTAGTAACCACAAATGGCAATAATAGAAATACAAGGCAAGCTTCTTTATGAAAAAAAAATTAGGGAACATGATGTGTCTAAAGTCCATATTAAAATTCAAGATTTGTTAAAAGAATCGGCTAATGACTCAATTTCAAATTTAGTACATAAATTAAATGATAAAAATATTGTTGCTACCGTAAAAAAAGTTTTCAATACTCTTTATAGTTTGGTAAAATGTACCTGGCCTTTATCTGATATTGAGGTCACGTTGGAATTACAAGAAAAAAATGGCGTAGATATAGGCATTTGTTTGTATATGCGATACAGTGCAACAAGAATAGTGGAACATATCGCAAATGTTACATCTGACTACATCCTAAAATGAGATCTCCAGACCTGTTTGCAGTACTCAAGGTGTGGCCTGACCATTGCCTTATACAAATAGATAAATTACCTCATTATCTAGCAAAATTCCTGTATATCATTGACAATACCGTATGAGCTGTTCTAGCAGCCTGTCTGCAGTGTTCAGAAAACTTCATATATGACTGCAGAATTACCTCCAGGTCTTTTTCATTCTCCACTACTGTGATTGTAGTACCAAACAGTTGGTACGTTACTCTGGGGTTACTGCTACTTATATGCAGTACTTTGCATTTGTCAATGTTAAAACTTCATTTGGCACTTCTCAGCCCATCTGCCTAACTTTTCTAGATCCTTTTGCCATTACTGTCATTAACAACCCTTCCAACCTTTTTATCATCTGCAAACTTGGACATTAAGCCTGATATATACCTTCATCAATATCATTGATAAATACAGAAAACAACAATGGGCCCAACACTGAACATTGGGGGAGTTCTCTAATGACATTAGTCCACAAAGAGCACTGCCCATTGATTAACAATCTGTCCTCTCCCACTCAGCCATCCCTTTAACCATAGCAGAACTTGCCCTTGCCTTTTAGTGATATGATAGTTTTGCCACTGAATTGTTATACATTTTTAACCCTTTTTCTGAAAGTGTAATGTGTTGATTTACTGCATGTGTGTGTGTGTGTATTTGCACTCCAGTTCAAAACAAATTTATACTACATTGTAGAAACCATATAAATTGCATTACTATAAATTGTTTTGCAAAACAAGCATGTGAGCTGTCATGATTGCTCAAATAGACTTAATTTTCTTATCATGAATAATTAAATATTGTGTTGGTAACAGAATTTACAAAATCACCTCTTTAGATGTACAGGCTTTCCACAAACCTTTACAGATTAAAACATTATTGTATGAATAGGATACATGATACAAGCCTGAAACCATTCTAGTGATAGATGTTATTCTCAAGTTTTAATTAGACATCTCTGGCAACATGGCAGATTACTTCACAAATATGTTCTTAAGTTCCATAATGTTTCCTGGTATAGGTGAAATGTATAGCTAGTATTTCTTCCTTATCAAAATCAGCTCCCATAGTTCAATATCTCTTATACACAATTTCCACCACCTTATATGCAGATGACTTTAGTATCTCATGCTAGTAAATGAGAATAGTATAGCAAAAATTGTAAGGAACCAGCAGTAAAGTAATGACATAGATTGAAAATAATGGTTTCCACTTATCAGGCCAAAAGACTGTTTGTGTTTACTTTTTTCAGAAAACTAAATCTCCAAGATTTATGAAAAAAAAAAAAAAAAAGGAAACACTAAATCATGTTGCAAATCCTGCATCTTTTTTATGGCTAAACTTGGTAAGGGAAAGACAGTTGTAGGATAGATGTGCAGAAGTTTGCGTTTAGCCAGCGGGTGGTTGATTGCTGGAACAAACTTTCATCTGTCGTTGTAGAAGTTGATAGCTTAAATAGATTAAAGGCAGGACTTGACAAACATTTGGAGTGAGTGGGTGGGTGAAATAAGGGTGCTTTTTTTTTTTTTTTTTTGGCTGATGCTATATAAGCTTGCTTTCTTGCATCATGTGCCTATGCTAATGCTGAGGGGCAATTCTGCTCCTGTGTACTAAGCCAACCTAAAAATAAAATCAACTGAAATAAAATAAGGAAGATGAAGAAAAAAAAAAAAAAGCAATGCACAGCACTAGTAGCACAAACACATGGCCCCCACCCAAGGAGAACACCCATGGTCACTAAAGAATGGGTGACCATGTTTTGTAAATGAATAAAAATAGAAAGAATTGGAACCTGTAAGCAGTACCTCTTCAAGGGGACATCAGTGCATGTTATGGCTATTGCCTATATATGTTATTTTAACCTATAGAGGGTAGTGGGCATCACATGCTTTTTAAGTTTGCACTTTTAATTATTTACAGTCTGGTTTTAGTTGTAGGGACATCCATTGGTACATGGTTGGAAAGTGGCCAATGACAAATATCCTTTTTGAAGTTCACATATGCTAACGTGCCCCTGAAGAGGTAGTGTTTGTGAGTTCCTAGTTATTTGTTTTATTCATTTAAAAAAAAAAAAAATCTTTTTTATCTCCTGCACAACCACTCAGTCAAAGGCATCTACAATCAATTATTTTGACAATGAGTACAATCAATAACCATATTTAGTAATCACATGTTTTTGAACTGCAATCAACTCAACCACATGTACACATTAGTACACTCTTGCCCTTGAAAACTTGGCTATGTTGGATCTAGAGTAGTGCTCCTTTGTTGAGTGTGGCCATGCATCTTGGGCAGGCAGTTGTGTGTTTGCATTATGTGGTGATGAGTGTTCCTTTTTTTTTTTTTTCTTTTGTCTTCCTTATTTTATTTCAGTTTATTTTGTTTTGCATAGGAGCAAAATTTCACCATGCCAAGTTTAGCCTTAAAAATATGACAGAAATTTTATGTTTTTGTAACATGGTTTAGCATTTCCTTTTTTCATAACTTTTGGTAATACCCCAGGGGCTCACATCTGGTGAGTATGGGCTTGGCACACCCAGGGTCCTGAGCTGGATATCATCATTCTTCTCTTTCTTGGTGATTCCCTTCTACTTTTGACTCTCTCTCTCTCTCTCTCTCGCTCTCGCTCTCAGGGTAACTCGGGAATTTTTTATTTTTTTTGGCTGGCGCAGCATAAGCCTCAGGCTTCCTTGCACCATGTAGCTAATAATAATAATAAAATCAATTCCTATAGTAAAATATAGTGACAAAAATCCATCCAGGTTTAGAGCTGAATCTAGGAAACCATGTGATTCATATTTTTCCCATGTTTATTTTCTTGATTTTATCTTAGATATGGAAGCTGAATTTCTTAGTTAATATCAAGTAGCTGTGAATAGTGTGCTTCTAAACACCAAATATTCTGAGTCTTAACAGCCACTTTATATGGAGGGGATTTGATTGTCACATGTTGTTATATATGTACCATGCCATGGTGCAGTCACACCTAGACTATGGGTCTCTTATCTATAATAATTGCTAAATTAAGTGCTTTACCATGGCTC